>NC_134021.1:8452500-9652500 GCF_040712315.1 Castanea sativa
TTCACATATTAATCACTCATAATATTAACATCTCTCACAAATCTAGAAAGTAGGTTCTTATAGTTTAGAAGTCAGTATTGAACTCAGGCATTGACAGGCATCAAATAATACAATTGAGATACATTCTACCAGTTATCAATGAAGTAATTATCAGATTTTAACAGGTATAGTTTTCATACATTAAACACTAATTGGTCATTTTCAGCACATGATATGGGTAGGCATTGGTATACTCTAGGAAGCAGTGTAACATATAAAAGTTCAATATTGAAATTTAAGCAGGTTACAACCATACTGCAACCCGGGATCCCTTTTCAGCCTTAGCTCCACCCCCAACCTTCAGATCATAATACCTGAAGGATATATACATAAGAATTTCAGCATAAACTGTTCTATTCCATATATTAAGAGACAAAGTATAGGAAAAATTCTGACACAATCTCATGCTGGAAAGTAGAAACTAATTGTAGAACAAATTTTTTATATAAATTAGTTAGATGGAAAATACCTTTTTGGGTACAACCATCTAATGTAACATGTTATCAAATGAAAAATGCAGTTACAAGTAACTTACTAGAGTTCAAGGCATCATATCTAAGGAAATTATAGTAGATTTAAAGCATAGGAAAACAAGAAAATTATAAATAAGCAATGACTGAATTACTAACTTCAGACCATTGGGGAGGGTTGTAAATTCACTTTCAGGTACTTTTGCTCCTCTTAGCTGCAGCAAACAAAAAGAGCTACATGATTTTACAACTGTAAAGACTCTTTTTTCCCCTTATTTAATTTATTAAGCAAAAACAATCCCCTCAAAAATAACTTATGCAATTATCTGAACCAAAAATAAAAACTTACAGCTCTTCTACTTGTGCTTACAGCCTCAGCCACATCACAGGCACAAACGCTAGCAGCTGAGTCATGATAAATGTTAATCATCCAGGTGAACACAGAAAATTGCACATTCATCAAACAGTAATGCTATAGACATAATATTTTTCTCTAACATTTTCACAACTGCTTAGTTTGACAAGTTCTTATTAATTCTAGCCACTACTAACGCCACTTTGTTGACTACCATTGAAGTCGCGTCTCAAGACATATTGTTCATCAAAAGGAAAAAAAGAAAAACATCATAGATAATGGTGTTGAACCAAAATTTTTTAATCAGGCATAATAATTTGTCAGCACTAGCCCAAAAAAAAAAAATTTAAAAAAAAATAACTTTAAAGACCCAAATGATCAAATTACAAAAATACAAAGTAAAGGAGACTCTTTTACGAAATTTACATAGAAATGATACACATGGACTAACCAGTTGTGAGGAGAGAAGCAAGCAATGCCCTTCTTCCATCGTTGGCTGGTTGTGCAGTGTCATTGGACTTGAAGGAACTGAATGAGCAGAGAAATGGTAACCCATTTGGATTTCTTCTGTTAGAGTTAGAGGGTCTCCTCTTACCTGTCCCTGCTGAAAGCTCAAACAACTGGTTTAGCTTAACATTCTTGACAAAACAAAACTAAACCCACAATACATATGATGAGAGAGAGAGAGAGAGAGAGTACTTGTGATGGGAAAGTTGTTGTAGTGAGTGAGAGGGTTATGAAGGAGAGATGGGGTGTGGTGATGACAAAGGACTAGTGAGAGAGAGAGTGATGTTGGCATTTTGGGTTTGGTTGGAGTGAGTGACCGTTAAAGAGAATAAAGGCTGTTCCTGTTGTTGAAGCTTGAAACTTTAAACTTGAAATCAATGGCTTTTGTTTTGTTTGGGAAATGGGAGAGGATAACGCCATCGATTTCATCCACATAACACACAACCGTCCTCGTTTTTCTTCCTTCCCGTTAGACTTTTTTTTTTTTTTTTTTTTTTTCAACGGCAAAATTTTCATTTATCTCAATTCAAGAATGCTATTAAACTAGCTATATAAAGCTATGAGGATCTTGGCATCTGTTCTACCCCTTTAACGAAATTATAATGTAACAAGACTCTCTTTTGTTTTTTTTGTTATTTTGGGGGTGGGGTAAAATGTAACAAAACTCTAAGAGCATTTCCGTTGACAATTGCAAATGGAGAATGTAGGGGAAAAGCATAATTAAGGCACAAAAAAAGTGTTGGCAATTAGATTTGTAAAATGTCAGAATTGTAAATTTTTTCACAATTGTGCTACAATGTTATCTTAAATGTAAGATGATACTGTAGCACAATTATAAAAATTATAATATATTTTAATTGTAAAGTAGAAGAGAAATGGGGAGAAGAGAGAATGAGAGTTGTATTAGAATATATTATATTATTTTAGTGGATATAATATATTATTTTAATGAGTAAAATAAGAAAATAAAAATTGGGATGCTAGGTATGTTGTAAAATGATATGGTATAATTGATAAATTAATTTTTTGAAATAATAAAATAGGATATGATACAACTTTTCATTATGAATGCTCTAATAGCATACAAGTGAAGGTTTAAGTTCAATTTTATATATATATATATATATATATATATATATATATATATATATATATATATATATATATATTATAGATCTTATTATTATTATTATAAAAATAATAATAACTTATAAAAATGTGAGTTAAAAAAAAAGTGAAAAGGACTAAAAATTACCAATTGAGTTAAAATTTATTATAAGGCTTTTGGTGAATATAGACGGTAAATTATATACGTTTGATTTGGAAATTAATTTGTATCATCATATTCTTCTTCCCCCCTCAACAAAATATATATATATTCTTCTCAGAAAAAAAAAATTATCAACATATATGGGAGTCAACGTAATATATAGTATCACCAAATTATTAACTTGCCCATCATGCTTTCCCATGCGACAATGAATTTGCGTTAAAAAAAAAAAAAGAATTTGCGTTATTCATGGAAGCCCAAAATCAATGAAGTATTAATTATGCCAATCATGCTTTCCTTCCAAATAGAATCAATAAAGGAGTATACATTTTTTGGTCAACATATATACTTTTTTTTTTTTTTTTTGAGAAGATGGTCAACATACATACATGAAGCCCATTAAATATTAACTAAGGCAAACATGCTTCCCTTTCAAACACAGTCCCTGCCTTTTCTTGTAAAGTGTAATGTAAACTCCCTTACTAAATAATATGGTTATCAACTTGCATTTTTTGCAGACGCACGCACATCTACGTACATACCCTTACATTTTTCACTCAAAAGTCAAAATCAAAGAAAGGTTTAATATGTATATTAATGAGTTTGAAATCTATATTTTTTAATAAATTTGGATTTAGAATAAGTACTTTCAATTTAAATGTCTTTTTCTATATTTAAATATGTGTACCAATATGGACTTAAATGAACCAAATTAAACAAAATAGGCCAAAGTGAACCAAAATGGACCAAATGAACCGAGTTTGATTGAATTGGGCTGAAATAGACTAAAGTGGACTGAATTAGATCAAAATGGGCCAAAGTAGACATGCTACACTAATGTGGGTTAACTGGAGCGTAGCACTAAATTGACATATTGGATCGAAATGGACCAAAGTGGACCAATAGACTGAAATGGACCCAAACAAATTGAAGTAAACCGAAATTAACCGAATTGGACCGAAATGAAGTTGTGGTTCAAAGTAAAATATAGTTCAGGAAATTGTAATGAATATATCAAACCTAAGGTCATTTTGTATTGACTTTCAGCAACTTGTTTACCCAAACATGTCAAGATCAAATTTAAAATTTAAGAGATTTGATTTATCATGGTTCTCTTTTAATACTTCTCAGAAAGTTTACCTAAAATTATTTAATGATATTGGAAAAAGTGAGAACTATCTAGATCAACCATAGACCATTATAACCAAAATATTATTTCTGAATTCAAGGTATATATTCACTAATTCACTATGTGAAAATTACATAAAGTCATCTTATGTACAGTCTTGAAGCTTAAATTCTTTGCTCTTTTTTTTTTTTTTTTTTTGTAATTATTTCTAACCCTTGGAAAATAAGTTATCCTTTTCCCAGCAAATATTTATTAATGCTATGAATATAAAGTTTGTATATGAAAGAATTATTATAATCCATGATCATGTACTAGAACAAGACCTTGCATGAAGTTGTTCCTCTGCCCCATCAGAAGTAGAATGCCTAGCAAAGCACTTAATTTCATGCCTTCTTTTATCATCTAATTTCCCTCTGGCCTTATCACTGCCTTCCGCCCATCTTCTAAGCCTTTGAAGTAACTTTCCCCTTTTGGAACAAGCATGTTCACCACTCTCTTCAACAGTCTCAGCTACACCAAAGCAAGGCTCATTGTGCTCCAAATGAGAGTTGCCTAATTCATGCTCTAAGCTATAATTTCCAATATCTTGGCCACCTTCAAGACATGGGTCAGAGTCATTTTTCTTGTCATGATTCTGTTGTTGTTGTTGTTCACGATTTCTCATTAACTGATGCCTTAAGCATGCATTGATCCATCTTAGGAAAATCAATTCCCCAACCTCAGCTGTTCGATCCTTCTGAAGCTGTTCCAGTTCATTTACAAGCTTATTGTAAGCTTCCATGGCTATAACTTCTCCTTCGATCTACAAAATGAGAACTCATTATAGTTAGACCATCAGTAGCAAGAATAAAAAAGATAGAAACTCACAAATTTGTTGTCACATTAAACCCCACTTTCATAACCACAACTAAATGGTTCGTGCCAATTGCCAAGAGCCATGTCACTCAGTGGAATTATTCAGTTTTCCCATGAAGAACTTGGGTTCAAATCCCCCTTCCCATCATAGCTACATATATGTTTGTTGCCTCTGTTTACTTAATCTTCCAGTGACTTATCAAAATTGATATCTACTTCTAAATGGAATTGTGTCATTTTAATATATCAAAGGATGTTGTAAATATAAGCATTCGAATGTACAAAGGATGCTCAAACCTTGGAGATTGATGAAGCTGAATTTTCTGCCAATTCAAGCTTATTCAAAAGTTCATTCTTTTCCTCCTGCATTTGGTCCATAATTTTGTGCAGCTCTCTAACTTTTTCCTCCAATTTCCTGATGACATTAGACCTTGTTTCTAGCTCATCACAATTTCTCAAAATTTCTGCTTCTGTATCTTCAATCTTCATATTTTGCTCTCTTATAACACGTGATTGCTGCTTGGTTCTCCTCAAAAGCCTCTTTACCTTCCTTTGAAGCGACCCATTTTTTGATTTCCAATGTTCTAATTGCTCTAGAACTCCCACATATTCCACTACCAAATTTCGAAGTCTTTCATTCTCAGCCTCCGCGGATGAAATTTCCCTATCCAAGAACTCAACATGAGCAATCTCCAATAACACCATGTTCTTAAGCTCCATAAGCAAAGACTCTTGCTCTTTTAAATCACAATAACTCTCAAACTGCTTCTCTAGCTCCCATGCTCTCCTTTCAAGATCTTCTACTTGGCTTCTAATTCCTAAAATCTCTTCAAATTTTGGCTTGACCCCAATTTCTAAATCATCTACCATATTTGCAAGACTAGTGTCATTGATCATTGGTTCTTCATCTTCCATAGTGGAAGGAAAGCTATGAAAGCTATCTTCATCATTAAACACATCACAAACACTGGTTTTGGGAGAACTAACCTGAGTTTGCAATGAATAATCTTTAAGAACGGTACTACTTTTCCTTGACAAGATCCTAACACAAACAAAACCAGCTACAGATATAGCTAAAGGAATACCAACTTTGAGGAGTGCTGGCTTCATGACCTCTGCCTTTGATGTTGTCCCCATCTTAGAGAACAACAATTTTGTTTTAGCAATAGAGTTAAGGTTGCTTGATGATGACCCAAAAACTCTATGCAAAAAAATGAATTAAAGTTGAGATTTTTGTTTGCTTGGTTGATCAGACATGGGGATCATCAAAGAGTGCATATTTGATATATCATTATAAAGCTGACTCTATATTCTTTACCTTTGTGTTTCCTTGGTTTTCCTTTGTTTGAAGGGATAGTGGTCTGTTGCTTTTTGACTGCTCAAAACCCCTTTATGCCAACTCTCTTTTTGCCTTCCTAAAACTGTTAGGAATCAAATTCCATTTGGGGTTTAATTTAACTGCTTTAAAATTGATAATGAGGTCCTTTCTTTACATTACATGGAATACATATGATATGATTATTAATATCCACCGTCCAATAGATAGACAAATTAGGCAATTGCCTAGGGCCCAAAAAAGAAAGACCTCATAATCTTGGTCCTAAAATATAATTAGTCCAAGGAAAACTTGCTCAAATATGATTTTATCTAAAAATTTATTTTCTCTCTCTTTTATTTTGTATATGAAAATGAAACTTGATAATTATGATAGTTATTAATACACATTTATTTTAGTTGTGTTTGTATAGAAAATATTAAGTAAGAAAATTAATAATTATGATATTTTATATTTATTAATAAATATTTATTAAGATTGTGTTTTTATATGGAACTATTAAATATATAATTATAATGGGTATCTATTGTTATTGGTAGTTGGATTTGGGATTTGGATACGCTCACTAAATTCAAATTCTTTCCTTTGGAAGTGTTGGCTTAATTGGCTTCCAATCAATAAGAATCTACTTTACATGTTTTCAGGGATTGAGCTGCAGCAAATTTTAAATAAAAAAAAAACCACTGGTTGAGAAGTGGTTTATCTTGCACACAATCTTAATTTTTGGTACAGATTTCCAAGATTGGCTCTACAAAAACAGCCATTCTAACACTCCTAACCCAGCGGTTCCTTCACTTGGAAAGCTTTTACCATAACAAAGTTTTGGAATTTTTGTTTTATCATATCTCCCAAATTAACTGTAACTAAAAAAAATTTTAAGTGCAAGACTTCAAGTCTTTTTTTCTTTTTTCTTTTTTGCTCTGAAAAAAAATAATTTTTAAAATACCTTTTAAACAGAGTACAACAGTTTGGGCTTATCATATTCTTTTTTGTTTTTTGGATAATTTTGGGCCTGCCACATTCAATAATTTAAAATTGGGCCGGGTAGGAATGGTTTACGTTGCTTATATATCACAGCGCTCTACATGATTGTGAATCTGTGATCTGAGCCTATAAGCAGCATTACTTCTAACATTTTAATAAGCACTGCTTCTTTGATAATTTTTTTGGCAAAAAATAATTTTATTTAATATTTTGTAAGTGAGGAAAATACCATATAATGTCATCAAATTATAAAACACTTCAAATTTGAAAAAAATACATATATATACAAGACTCTTGGCGTCTTCTTTTATAATTGTCACTAGAAAATTTAATAAAATAAGTTAGAAAGAAAACTCTCTCTTTTTTTTTCTTTTTTTTTTTTGCACTAAAGGAAATTAAATTAACTAGAATTAAGAACAAAGTCTCCGATAAATAACACCCAAAATATCTGTTAAATATTGACTTACAATAAAAGTTGGTAGAGTTGAGTACACTAGAAAAGTTTCTCTACAAAAGTTTTGAAAAATCTAAGATTTGGCTGGCATTAGTCTAAACCTCGGAGTGTTAACTATATTTTACTTTAACTAATAATGCTTGCCTCTGCTAATAAGTATGCACATTGATTTTTTCCCCTTGTGAGTGCTAACTGCTAAAGACCTCAAAGAACCGGAACAGAGATCTTGCAATAAGAAATCAGAGTATACATGCAAGCCTAAAATCAATGTAGTATATGACAATGAATTTGTGTCAATATACATGGAAGCCTAAAACCCTATTTCCTAAGTATCTTAAGAATTTTAAAGGAAAGTTCTCCCTCAATTACTTATGGCTTGGAGAGGTACCAACTTGCCCAACTAAAATAGATTTTTAATTTGAATAGTAGTTTTTTATTTTTTATTTAAGAATCAATTAGTATCTTTATGGTAATTGATCACATGTGGGTAAAGAGTGTATAATACTTTTTTTTTTTTTTTTAATCTTATCACATATCTATTAAGTTTGATAAATACCTTTTTGTTATACAACAACTGATTTATAAAATCCTCTATTTGCGTGTTGAACTAAATTTATAAATTTTTTAGATACTATTTTTATTTTCTTTTATATGTGCTAGTATATGTTTTTGATTGATACAAACTTTTTCCAATAAATAATAATTTAGTTTATAAAATACTTTTTTTTAGAAAGTAATTTATAAAATACTTCATTTGTATGTTGAACTATATTTTTACATAATATTTCATACTATAGTATATATTTGGAAAATATTAATAGATACCTTAGGAGCCATTTGGTAACGTTGTTCTAATAACGTTATTTGTATTTTTTTAAAATACGTGTGTATAAAAATAAGTGTAATATTGTTTAAAAACTGAAAACATGTGTTTAAAATCCTATTATTTCTTTTGTCAAAAAAAAAAAAAAAACTCCTATACAAATGGCCCCTTAAGGGTATTCGTTTATAAGCTATTTTTAAAAACATTTTATAGCTAGAAAAATGATAAAATAATTAATTTTTTTGACAATTTTCTATATTTCTTATGAAAATAGTATAAAATTTTTTTTAATATAATTTATTAACAAACATCTTAGATCAATATATTTTGCCTCATGATATATACATCTAATACCATTACCACCAGCAGCTGTTTGTCCTGGATTTCAACAACTCCCCCACTTCCAAACAAAAACAGTCGTTTTGTAGTGTTTGGCCTTTTTAATATGGTTTATTCGTTTTTAGATCTCGTAGACCGCAAGGGAATCCCTCAATATTCGCAGAGTTGTGTCTGAGACAATTTTACACACATTCCTCTATTTTTTAATGAATAAAACTAAAGAGCGTTTTGGCGTTGCGTTTAGCCCAAGCGCATTTTGCTTTTTTTTTTTTTCAGTCGCACTTGCTGACTTTCCTGCATTTCACCCCTTTCTTTCTTTTCTTTTTTTTTTTCTTTTTTTTTTTTCTGCAGCACGCTTTTTAGGGGACAAAGGCTCCTGTTTATAAACAGTAACAATATATTTATGACTTTTCAGTCCATTTTTTTTTGTAAACAGTGCATAAATATACTGTTTACAGACTCATAAATTTTATTTTCAGCTATTTTATATTAAAAATGGGTCTTATAATACTATTTACACATTTAAAAATTATTTTGTTACAGTATTTTTAATTTTCAGCAATAAATTCTATTCAAATAGACTCTAAGGGTCCGTTTGGATAGAACTTATTGCTGAAAACTGAAAACACTGTAGCAAAATAATTTTTAAATTGGTAAAAAATACTGTTCATAGCCAATGAACAATAACAAATACGCGAGAAAAAAAAAAATTGGACGTGAACGCACATTTTGGCTATCCAAACGCCCTCTAAGTTTCATTTTTGGAATTTTATTCGGTCCACACTTTCAAGGGCACGTGACCAAAAGTTAGGTCTTAATAACTATGATCGACGTTAAATATATCAATTTAAGACATGTGAGTTGTGACCATGTGAGGGTTAGGCACCTACAGTCTAGACCAGTCAATAATTTACTTTATTTTCTTGTTTTGTTGCGGATTTCAGTTAATTTAAACAATGAAATTTTATTGCTAAATAAGATATTTGAAATTTTGAACTTTACTGTGAAATTTTGAACTTTACTTACCCAAAAAATTAAATAGTATCTTAATTTAATGATAAAAAATAGTATTATATGAAGGATTGAGATCCTCTAAAATTCTTAGAGTACTCTACCGTATAGAATTTTATTAATATTAACCATTCATTTATAATAAAAATGTCCAGATTTTTCTATATCATTAATTCACTAACAAATCCCCTAAAATAATGGTTTAAAAATTGACTACTCATAAATGATAATTATTGCCTTACCTCTTTTACCTAAATCAAGTCTTTAAGAAAACGCGAAGTCATCTTCTCCTTCCCCTCTTCATTTTTCAATTTGATCCACAAATCGTTTTGGTTGTTAATTTTAAAGCATAGGTTCGACTGAAATGGGACATAGAAAAATCATATTTTATGATCCTATGTGCCAATCATGTACTTGAAAAGAAAAAAAACATGTATATGCTTAATTTGAATAAAATTAATAGAAGACTAAAAAAATTGGAATGAAAACGCGGGTGTCTTTGCAATTCATATATATATATATATATATATATATATATATATATATATATATATATATATATATATATATATATGCTTCTTGGTCTATGTGCATAATAATCAATTTTCTAAATAAGCAAATTTCTTTGCATTTAATGCTGCAATGTCATAGCCACTATTCGCATTTAAGGTAATAACTATCATTTATGAGTAGTTAGTTTTTAAAATCATTATTTTTGTAGATTTGTTAGTGGATTAATGATATGGCAAAATCTATACCTTTTATTATAAATGAAATGTTAAGATTAAAAGAACTTTACATGGTAGAGTACCCTAGGAACTCTAGAAGATCTCAATCCATCATGTGAAATATATGCCATATTTATGATTTCTTGCTTTGTTTTGGTTTTAATATTTTCCCCTTATTAAATGGTTTATGCCTAAAGACTACACTAATATTCACTACTCACTATTGTATTTGGATAAGAATTTTTTAAACAGAATTTGAAGGCATCATAGAATTTTAAATTCCAAATCATAGAGATCATTGTTTTGGCGTGAGACTTGAGAACATATTTTACCTTTGTTTGATACTAATAGTGGGGTCACATTATCATCATTTTAGTCTTTTCCCGTGGATTTTACCATATATATAATTTAATAATCATGTCAAAAATGTAGGGATGAAAATTCTATTTTCACCTAATTTAATTCGATATTCAATTAGTGTTTGTCTAAATTATTTATAACATGCAAATAATCATTTGTAGTATATGGATAGGATTTTTAGAATTTGATGGTATAATAACTATGGTACTTTGTGTGATTGACAGAAAGGTGGAAAGTAATGTAAGGGTTTTGGGTTGGTTGAAGGAAAAAAAGGGAAAGCCAATAAGCCTACAATTTTGCTTTTCACTTTTTTGTTTCCATCCAATTTGGGAAGAAAGAGATGGAATAGACTTAAGTTACATTATACCCTTAAAATTAATTCAATGCTAACAAAAATTAAGAATAACGCTTATAAATTACAATATATGACATTTTTCTTCTCTTCATTCCAACCAGACAAGTGAACAAGAGTAATATAAACTTCTCTTTTTCTCTTCTCTTTGCCTACTTGCATCTATAGAAATTAGATTTTATACACGTTTTATTACTATCTCCAAAACACTTGTCTATCATTCTCACTTAATACCCAACGGTTGCCATTTCCCATTTTTGTTTCATCTTTATCTTGTCAATATTGAAAAATCTCATTAAAATTAGCAAAATACATTTAAACTAGGTTTAAACCCAACTTGCTCTACTCTTACACCTCATAGGTTTTTCCTACCCTAAAGAGGGGATAAGGCGGTGATGGAGCACCCATATTCTGATTCCATCTTGCCCTACTGCCATCCCTTCTTTCATCCAAATATATTATAAAAAAACTATTATATAAACTTTTTTTGAGCAAACTATTATATAAACTTAACTCTTTATAGGGACATAAAAAAAATTCACAATAATTTAATTACATTCCTAAATTAGTCACACGTGGATCTTAAAAAAAAAATTGCAGATTATGATTGGTCCATAAATTGAGGTGGTAGGCTAATTTAGAAATGTGGTGTCCTTAACTTTATTGTTAAAACTCTTCTCCTCTTCCTTTATATTCAACTTCGCCCAATGATGTACAAATCAAAATTTAATTGAGCAGTTTGGCATGGTTTTAATTCATTACCAGCCCTTTACTCACCACCACTTTCACAACCACCATCGACTCTTCATTTAACTTCAATTCCCCCCCCCCCCCCCCCTAATGGATTCTAGCTCTAGGGGTAGCACTTTAGGGTAGATTAGTATAGAATTCTAACAAGTCAAAAAATTAACTATAAGTCTATAAGAGCAGATGAATATCGAAGAAAAAAAAATCCCATTATAATGGGTGAATTAGATGGGCCATTAAAAAGATTTGACAAATAGTAATGATAAAGAAAATTTTATTAAAATACCGGACCAAAGATCAAATCATGCCTCACCCTCAAGGAAATAATAGCCTCCACAACCCAAAAGTGACAAACTATTATTGGGGTGCAAATTTGATAAGGATATATATTGTAAAATACTACTTTTAACTGTCCACTAGTTTTGTGCCCTATCAAATTTATGTAAAAAAAATATTAGAATCAATCTCACACAATCACACCCTCTAATACCTAATGGAACAATAAAAAATTAGACACAGTAAACTAAAAATTCAATAAATACCGTCAGTGGCCTCCATCAAAGCCGCCAGAGTCTAAAAAAGCTGTTGGAGCCGCTAGGCTTGGCGTAGGCTGACTTTTCATGCTTTGGTATTTTCATTATTTTTTATGTTTCTCTTTAAATGGTCAAAATTTTTTGCATGAGATTTATTCGTTCTGTGGGGTGTTATAATCAAGCAATACCAACAATCTAATTATGATTGGTAGCAAGTTCTTGCTACTGGGAATCTTGAATTTGAGTTATGGCAAAAGAGAGGGGGGGGGGGGGGGGTTTGATTTTGTTAGGTAATTTGATTATTTAAATCTACCTGAATTTTTAATCTTTTAACGATGATGACATGAAATAGGTTTTTTTATTTTAAATATTATCAAGTATATTAGGATGTATTGATTTTATAATAAGTTATAAGTAAAATGCTGAAATAACATGTCCTTATTGATTTTACAGTACACCCGTGCTTATTAAATTTATTCTCATTATTATTGATCAACTATATTACTTCATTATTCGCCACTAGTACTTTTTAGTATGACCTTTGTAACTTTACGATGTATCTAGACTTTCTTTTTTTATATACCAGAGCCACCCTTGGTTTCAATTTTAATCATAGTAACTTTAGGGTGTATCTAGACTTGCAAAAGCAAGCAGTAGTATCACTGTACTTGAGGATTGACATATTTGCCAATGACCCAACTCCCAAGTGACAGGCCACTTTCTCTGACCAAATTTACAAGTATTCGACTATTCGAAGGTAGTAGTAGATTTTAGGTGTAAATACATTTTTAGTTTTTATATTTTGAAGTTTTTATATTTTAGTTTTTATATTTTATTTTTATCACTTTTAGTTTCTAAATCAATTTACGTATGTTATTTTTGTTCTTTCCGTCAATCAACCGATAAAAATAGTTGAGGTGGCAGCCGGAGACATTAAAATATTATTAAAAATGCCACATCAGCATCTATTTTTTTTTAAATAATTTGTCAATTAAAAAAAAAAAAAGCAGAAGTAAAAACAATAACATGAAAATCAAAGAACATAAACCCATAAAATCAAAGAACACAAACAATCAAATGCCTATGAACACAATAACACAAACCCAGAAAATCAAAGAACACAAACCCAAAAGATCAAAGATCACAAACAATCAAATGCCTATGAACACAATAACACAAACCCATAAAATCAAAGAACACAAACACGAATCAAATGCCGAGGAAATTAAAAGACCTTCAAAGAACACCACATGAAAAATCAAACCCAACCCTCAATCTCTAGCAAACTCAGAACACCCCATGAAAAATCAAACCCTCCATACAAACATCAATCCACCCACCTCAACCCACCTCAAACCTAGCCACCCCGAGCTCAACCCCAGCCACCCCGAGCTCAACCCCAGCCACCCCAATCGGTCTCAACCCACCCCACTAACAGCACAGCAATCCCCCACCGCCGCCACCATGAATCTTGCATCAATACCCATATCAAAAATTCAAAGAAAAACCAAAACCCACATCCAGTCTGAGAGAGAGAATCAGAGGGAAAAATCAAAACCCACATCCAATCTAAGAGAGAGAATCAAAAGGAGAGAAAGAGAGGATCAGAATGAGAGAAAGAGAGAGAATCCACCATCACCGCCGCTCCAAACCACCACGTCGTCACCGTCGATCTCCAAACCACCATGTTGTTGCCGCCGATCTTCAGTCCATGTTGCCAATTTTGATCTCTAGTCCACGCCGATTTGAAAGAGAAACCGCCGCTCCAAACCACCATGCCGTCATTACCGATCTCCAAACCACCATGCTATTGCCGTCGATCTTCAGTCCATGCTACCGATTTCGATCTCCAGTCCACGCCGATCTGAGAGAGCCACCGAATCAGAGAAAGGGAAGAGAGAAAGGAAGATGAGAAATGAGAGAGAGGAGTGAGAGTGACTGTGTGATTAAAAGAAGAGAGAGAAGGAAGTGATATTTTGTTAATGGGTTTAATTTTGAATTCGTGTTTTTGGTTTGATTTTCTGGGTTTATGTTTTTAAATTTGAGTTTATGTTTGTGTTTTTATTTTATTTTTTTAGTTAAAATTGAGAAATTATTTATTAAAAACAAATATATGCTGATGTGTCATGCTGACGTGACATTTTTAATAATATTCTAATGTCTCCGGCTGCCACCTCAACTATTTTCGTCGGTTGACTGACGAAAATGACGAAAATAACACGCGTAAATTGGTTTAGAGACTAAAAGTGGTAAAAATAAAATATAGGGACTAAAATGAAAAAAACGTCAAAATGTAGGAACAAAAAGTGCATTTATGCCTAGATTTTACGAAGTAAAAAAACCAAACACCACTTCCGCTCGTGCACTAAACAAGGGCAACGCGTGAGTAACTCAATTCCACAACGTATGAAGATATCTTTTCATTGGGCTTTCAAAATAACAGTCTAAAGGTAAAAGTTTGGAATCCCCTTCTTTTGCTGAAATTGAAATTTTTTAGTGAAAGTAATGTAGATAAAAGTAAAAGTTAACTGAAATAGTATAGTGGAACCTATGAATAGTACAAAAAAGTGCGGTGAGACCCATAAATAGTAGCAAAAATAATCTTACCAAATAGACACTAAAACATGCAAAATAGAGCATTGGCAACTGCTCTTGCAATTTTTTATTGTTGTCTATTTTAGTACAAGATTGTTTTTTTTTTTTTTTTTTACTTTATGTAATCACTTTAGAAAAACACACGTATTATCTATTCTAAAACTCTATTTTAATAAAATATTATTTTTTGTTGATTTCTATTTTTTTTTTTCACTTCACACATAATAATCACAATTCACTTTCTTCCTTCAATTTTAGGACACTAAAAAAAATGGGCGCAGCTTCTGTTCAGTGCCTAGGCACTAAACAGAAGCTGCGATCATGATCATGTGTCCATGTGATGATCAGTGCACTGAACCTGCTACGATCATGACATGTGTCCATTTTCGAACACGTGTGATGATCGTAACGGGTCCAGTGTCACAGGACATTGGACAGAAGCCACACAAAAAGAAAAACTAACACATCATTTGATAGGAGAATGATTAGCCCATCTCCAAGTCGTCCATACAGGTCGTCCATAGCCCACCTACTACCGTAAATGCCCTCAGAAACTTACCTACAAGTGCCTCGTCCAGGGAAGAAGAACTCAAGACGAGGTACGCACCGTCAGGGTGATGCACTCGTCCAGAGTGTTGACATCCTCGTCTTGAGTAAATTCACCCGTTAGGCGAGGCAGCCCCCGCGTGTGAAACAAAGCACGCCCAACTGAGGAACTCAAGGACGAGGGTGTCACACTTAGGAAAATCTCCAAATGAGATATGATAATCCCTTATCCCACGCATAACCGCCAGGTATCCGTTGTGAAACAAGAGCATAACTTCCAAACGGTTATGCAAGTTACGTTTGATTTCTATCTCTCCTTGAAGCCAGGAGAAGTTCCAATTTTGGTAACCGCCTATGATAACACTATATAAAGGCTGTTTCAGACAAACCCAAGGTATGTTCAGTTTTTACTCCAAAAAAGTTGGAACTCAAATAACTTAGAGGAAAAAACTAACTTTGCCATCGGAGGATTTTCGGCCGGCAGCCCCGGTCGCCTTTGATACGCTTTTCTTTCTTTTTCAGGCCGTAGAAAGAACCAGTAGTCCTTTCCAGTCCGAAGCATCCAGCCTACTGATTTTCTTCGCATCATCAGTTGGCGCCGTCTGTGGGAATCACTTGTTATACTATCCCAGACAAAAGACTGAATGGTTCGAACAAGATCAAGGGCTACCAGCCTAGGCCACCAGGAGAGTAGGGATGCCTCCAGCAATCCCCTTCGCGATCGCAGATCAGCGCCTGTAATGCAACCGCCTTCTATTCAGCACATACAATCCATGGCTGCCGCTATGGCAGAACTGACGCGTCAGAATCAGGAGTTGAATAAGGAGATCAACCTCAGGAGGCAACGTCAAGGACATACGGAGGGGAGGGCCCCAAGTCAGGAAGGAGGAGGGGAAGATGTAGAGTCCGAAGATCAAACAAGGGGTACCGCTTCAAGAAGGGTGCCGCACTTGGAAAAAGAAATGGACCAGATGAGAAAAGCCATGGAGGAAATGAGGAAAAATATGAGGCGAGCAAACCCAGTAGATGATATGGTCCACCGAACGGACTCCCCTTTCACAGCTTCCATCAACAGTCACCCTTTACCCCCAAAGTTCAAAATGCCTTCTCTAGACTCGTACGATGGAAATCGCGACCCTTGTGATCATATTGCAACTTTCAAGACGACCATGCACCTACAGGGGGTCCCAGATGAGATCATGTGCAGAGTTTTTCCCACCACACTCAAGGGACCAGCGCGAGTGTGGTTCAGCAAGATTCCCCAAAACTCAGTGGGATCATTTGAAGAACTAAGTAAACTGTTTGTCAACAACTTCATTGGAGGACAGCGTCACAAGCGTTCCTCCTCTAGCCTTCTGACCATAGAGCAAGGGGACAATGAGAGTTTGCGGTCTTTTATCACCCGGTTTAACAGAGAAGCCTTAACGGTGGACGAGATGGATGACAAGTTATTGCTGGCCGCTTTCCACAATGGGGTTAATTCTGACTTGTTCATTCATAAGCTCTACGAGCAGGAACCACAGACTATGGCTGAGCTTGTCCATTCAACCCAGAATTTTATGAATGCTGAAGACGCTATCATAGCCAAGAAAAGAAAAAGGGCAGAACGCTCGGAAATGGGCCACCATCGCTATCCGGACCAGGGACCTCGTCCAAAGAAAGTTCGAGTAGACGAGAGAAAAGATAAGGATGGTAAGAAGGCCAGTTCCTCCGCGAGGAATCAGCAATACACGCCTTTGATTATGCCGTTAGAGCCGGTTCTTATGCAGATCAAGGATGATCCGTCCTTGAAGTGGCCGGACAAATTGAAGGGGGACCCCAACAAGCGTAATAGGAGCAAGTACTGCCGTTTTCACAGGGACCATGGACATGATACGGACGAGTGCTTTGACTTGAAGCAGCAGATAGAAAATCTCATTAGACAGGGAAAATTGAGGAACTTCCTTGGACGAGACCAGAGAGATGAGAAAATGAAGGCCAAGGTGGAAGAATCATCACGCCCCCCACTAGGAGAAATAAGGGTAATTATAGGAGGAAGCTCGACGGCGCAGTCGTCCAAGTCAAGGAAGACATACCTAAAGGTGGTGCAGAACATCCAACAGTCTGGATGACCTCTCAGGACGAGGGAGTTAGACCAACATGCTGTTACTTTCACAGACGAGGAGGCAGGACGAGTTCACCACCCCCACGATGACGCGATAGTCATCACCCTACTCATCTCTGATTACACGACCAGGAGGGTACTGATAGACAATGGCAGCTCCGCAGACATTCTCTACTACCCCGCATTCCAACAAATGAGACTAGGACGAGATTAGCTTCGACCAGTGAACTCGCCGTTGGTAGGATTCGGGGGAATGAAGGTGCAACCTGTCGGCACCATCACACTGCCAGTGGTCGTCGGAACATATCCGCAGCAGATAACCAAGGAGGTGGATTTCCTTGTTGTTGATTGTGCATCGTCATACAATGCGATTATTGGAAGGCCAACATTGAACAGCTGGAAAGCAGTGACCTCTACCTACCACCTGTCCATCAAATTCCCGACAGAGCACGGAGTAGGCCAGGTACAAGGAGACCAGCTGGCTGCCAGAGAATGCTACTTAGCTATGCTGGCCATGGACGAGCATATGCAGGCTATGAGTATAGACGGAAGGAGGGTTGTGGCTGAGCCCACTGAAGCATTAGAGGATGTCCCTTTGGACGATAACCAGCCCGAGAAGTCTACCAGAGTGGGGGCTAGCATGGAAACGGGGGCAAAGCACGCTTTGATTCGGTTTCTGAAGAAAAACCTCGATGTCTTTGCATGGAGTCATGAGGACATGCCAGGCATCGATCCGAGCGTCATTACCCATAGCCTGAATGTATGTCCCTATTCGAAACCAGTGCGTCAGAAGAGAAGAGTTTTTGCTCCCGAGCGAGACAACGCCATTAAGGAAGAGGTTCAGAAGTTGGTCGCTGCGAAGTTTATCCGAGAAGTTCATTACCCAGACTGGTTGGCGAACGTAGTCATGGTCAAGAAAGCCAATGGGAAGTGGCGGATGTGCGTGGATTTCATTGATCTAAACAAGGCATGCCCCAATGATAGCTACCCATTGCCGCGCATTGACCAGTTAGTGGACTCGACGGCCGGCCACAGGATACTTAGCTTCATGGACGCTTTCTCAGGGTATAACCAGATTCAAATGAATGAAGCGGATCAGGAGAAAACCTCATTCGTCACGAGCCAAGGGTTGTATTGCTACAATGTTATGCCCTTCGGTTTGAAGAATGCGGGGGCGACCTACCAAAGGCTGGTTAACCATATGTTCCGTCCTCAAATCGGGCGAAATGTGGAGGTTTACGTGGACGACATGCTAGTAAAGAGCCAGGACGAGGATAAACATCTTGACGACCTTCAAGAGACTTTTGATACATTGCGACGGTACCACATGAAATTAAATCCGAGCAAGTGTGCTTTCGGGGTTTCATCGGGTAAATTCTTGGGGTTTATGGTGTCGCACAGAGGAATTGAGGCAAATCCAGATAAAATCCAGGCGATACTGAACATGGAGCCACCAAAAAATATCAAGGAAGTCCAGTCTCTTACTGGACGAGTCGCCGCCCTCAACAGGTTTGTATCGAAAGCTACTGACAAATGTTTACCTTTCTTTAAAGTCCTTAGGAAGGCTTTTGAATGGACGGACGAGTGTCAGAAGGCCTTCCAAGACTTGAAGACGTATCTAATGACGGCACCACTGTTGAGTCTGTCTGTACCTGGGGAAGAGTTGTATTTGTACTTGGCAGTGTCCACACACGCAGTAAGCTCAGCGTTAGTCAGAGTAGAGGGGAAAGTCCAGAAGCCGGTCTATTACACAAGCCACGCGATGAGAGGGGTAGAAGGGCGATACCCAATGATGGAGAAACTAGCCTTCGCACTAATCACGGCTTCCAGGAAGTTAAGACATTATTTTCAGGCACACGTCATCAACGTCCTGACGGACCATCCCATAAAAAAGGCAATGAGCAAGTTGGAAGCTGCTGGACGGCTAGTACAGTGGGCTGTAGAGCTCAGCGAGTTTGATGTCAGGTACCTCCCAAGGAGCGCGATAAAAGTGCAGGCGTTGGTAGATTTCATTGCGGAATTCACTCCCAGTCAGGACGACCTGAACAAGGACGAAAGAAATGAAATGTGGGTGGTTAATGTAGACGGATCGTCCACACTGTACGCAGGAGGGATTGGAATTGTACTGAAGTCCCCTGAGGGTGACAAGCTGGAGTATGCGGCCCGTCTGCAATATCCAACTACCAACAACGAGGCTGAGTACGAGGCTCTACTCAAGGGGTTGGAATTGGCCAAGTCCTTAGGGGCGGAGTCGTTAACAATCAGAGGAGACTCTCAACTGGTCATTAACCAAGTAAATGGGATGTGCGATGTCAAAGAAGATCGAATGAAGAAGTACCTTAACAAAGTGAAACGCCTTGCCCGGAAATTCTCAGCCATAAGTTTTATTCAACTTCCTAGGGAGGAGAACGCTGAAGCTGACGCATTGGCAAAAGCCGCCTCGGCAGGAGTCATAGACGAGTTCGACGACATCCAGTACATGCCGAGCATAGACATCCCCGACATACAGCAGATAGGAGGAGGAGAGAATTGGATGAGTCCGATAATAATCTATCTCAAAGATGGGAGACTTCCAGAAGACAAGGATGAAGCGAGAAAGTTAAGGGTCAGGTCGGCCAAGTATGTCATCATAAATGAGGTGTTGTACAAGCGAGGCTTTTCTCAACCCTACTTAAGATGTTTGGCTTCTGACGAGTCAAACTATGTTCTGAGGGAGGTTCATGAAGGATCCTGTGGAAATCATTCAGGGGCAAGGTCCCTCATCCATAAGATCGTCCGTGCCGGCTACTATTGGCCAACAATGCAGGCAGACGCTAAAGCCTATGTCAAGATATGTGACCAATGCCAGCGTTATAGCAATGTGCCCAGACAGCCGTCAGAGTATCAGACCCCAATGACAGCCTCATGGCCCTTCGCACAGTGGGGACTGGATATCTTGGGTCCTTTTCCAATAGGAGTTCGGCAAATGAAGTTTTTGGTGGTAGGGATAGATTACTTTACCAAGTAGGTAGAAGCTGAGCCTCTTGCAGCAATCACTCAGCAGAACGTGAAGAATTTTGTATGGAAGAATATCCTATGCAGGTTCGGAGTACCCAGGGTATTAGTATCTAACAACGGACGTCAATTTGACAATGCACCCTTCAGGGATTTCTGCAATCATTTTGGAATCAAGAATCACTATTCTTCACCCTCCCATCCACAGGCAAATGGGCAAGCGGAAGTAGCAAACCGATCCCTGCTAAAAATCATCAAGACTCGGCTTGAGGGGGCAAAAGGGATATGGCCAGACGAGCTACCTGGTGTTCTGTGGGCCTATAGGACGACTGCACGAACTCCGACAGGAAAGACCCCTTTTAAACTAGCCTATGGGAGTGAAGCTGTTATACCGGCAGAGGTTCATATGGCAAGCCACCGAGTGATGAAGTACCAGGAGAAAGACAACGGGGAACAACTTCGCCTTGACCTCGATCTCATTGATGAGGTAAGAATGGATGCGGAGCAAAGGACAGCAAGATACAAAAATCTCATGGCCAGACAGCATGACGCCATGGTAAGGCCCAGACGGTTCAGTGTCGGGGACCTTGTCCTCAAAAGGGTCTCCTTGGCGACCAGGAACCCAACTCATGGAAAACTGGGACCCAATTGGGAAGGACCCTACAAAGTAATCAATTGCAAAAGGCAGGGGTCCTACTACCTGGAAGCCCTGGATGGACGGAAGTTAGAACATCCTTGGAACGTGGAACATCTGCGAAAGTACTATCAGTAATGAGCAGGGACGAGGGAAGTCAGTGGCAAAATTACAGTTGTGATTTGCGTGTTTGCTTATATTTACTTGTGCTTTTACTATTATTATGGTGTGTTATGAATAAAAGTGCACTAGTTCTTAAACTTTTGCACTACTTGCAGACTAGCTTATGAAAGACGATGCTATGTACTTGATATCTTAATAAGGCACTAGCTTATAAGCGTGTGCCAAGTTCGTGAACAATGTTCATGTAATAATATGGTTTGGATTTCTTACGTACTTGAATTCCAGTTTCCCTGATAATATCCACGGACGAGGCAAAAGCCTTAGACAAATAAAATCTCTGGACGAAGGCAAACTCGTCTAAGCTTTGAGGCATGCTCGTCCAAGCTTTCCTTAAAAAAGAATGAGGATAAAGCAAAAATGCTAAGGCATGCTCGTCCAGGCTTTCCTTAAAAAAGGATGAGGATAAAGCAAAAATGCTAAGGCATGCTCGTCCAAGCTTTCCTTAAAAAAGAATGAGGATAAAGCAAAAATGCTAAGCCATGCTCGTCCAAGTTTTCCTTAGCCAGGGCTTACTCGTCTAAGAAGGGAAGTAGGCATCAACACCTGCGTTCTAACGACGAGCATATGGTCGAGACGGTCATGATCGTCCTAAGCTAATCGTCCATAAGGGCATCGTGTAAACAATCACCCAACACTGGGGAACATTGCTTAAAAGGCAATTGAATAAAAAAAATACACACACTCGTCCATGGAACAACAATAATGATAACTGAAAATAAACATCCATTAAACAATAAAAGGGTGGACGACCACCGTCCAAAAACCCTTGAGAAGTAAGCCCTGAAAGGCATTGTTTATAAAGCAGTCAAAAGTACTCAGGACGAAACAAATGTACTCTTATACATTTAAAAAAAAAAAAAAAAAAAGAAGAAAACACTTGAACAAATGATAAAAATTTTCAAACAACAGGCATCAGGCATTAGGGTCGTCTTCAGCAGGCTTGGTAGAGGCATCGTCTTCAACATTGACATCTTCAGAGCTAGTCTGAAGAAAAGAACTAGCAGCACCTCCAAGTTGAAGGACGATAGGACTGAAATCAACTTCTGGAAACTTTTCTTTCGCCTCCATGCGAAAGTCTTCAAATCCAGCCGCATAGTTGGCGTCCAGAAGGTCCGTAAACTGCTTCGAAGCCCTGAACTCCTCCACGGCCTCGTCCTTAGCCCTCACAAAGGAATTGCTTAGCTCGTCGGTCTTTTTTTGAAAGTGGTCAAGACGAGAGTCCTTTTTCACTGCATCAGCCTTTAATTCCTCGACGAGGTTTAGCAAATCCTTGGCGGCGTCCTTAGCCTCAGCAGCCGTCTCAGCCCAGCTCTTGCACTCATCCTTGACCTCCTTGATCCTCCTCTCCAACAGCAGCCTCGTCCTGTCCAACTCAGTAGCCTGCCTAGACGCAGCTATAAACTTGGACATGGCCTGCACAAACAAATAAGAATTTTTGTATCAAGCAAAGTAAACAAGCATAAAAAGCTAACGACGAGAACAAATTTGTGTCAGTTACCTTGAAAAGATCGTGGACACCCGAGTGCTCAAAATCTTTCAAGGACATGTTGTAGCATGCAGCCACGTCCTCGTCAGACACTGCCTGTTGGAACCTCTCCCAAGCCAAGCCCTCACTCTCGAGGAGGTTGGGCACAACATCAACGGGAGGTTGGGACGAGGCAGGAATGCTGGTCTTGGACGGTGGAGTGGGAGCAGGCTCAGACGACTCCACGTCGAAGATCTGGACGGACGGTGGTGGAGGAGGAACAGGGACAGCAGGAGAGACGACCCCAGCCTTGGACGACTTTCTGTGCTTGGCTCTTCTGCTGGGGAGGTTGTCAAGGTTGATGGCCTTTGACAGGCTCCTCTTATCCCCCACAGCAGGACGACCCCTAGCCTCGCTGTCTTGCTTGCCACGTTCGTCCACGACCCCTTTACCTTTGTTTTCCTTCATTGTAGCCATCCCTAAAATAAATAGCAATAATAAGTGTAAAAAAAAAAAAAATTAATTAATTAATTAAAAAAAAAAGAAAAAAAAAAGAAAAAAGAAAAAGAGAAAGTGCAAGACGAGAACTCACGTCGACGGACTGTAATTTCGTGGGCTAAGGCTTCTGGAGAGGGCTCGGGGCCAAGTCCCCAAGTCGCAAGACGCTGGAGAGTGACTAAGGTATGAAAGTCCCTCTCTGGGTGAAGACGAGCCTTTTGAACGCGTCCTAGATGGAACTTGCTCAACGACGGCCTCCCAACACCTGCAACAAGACGAAGAAATTAGCCCAGAAAGATATATAATGAAGGCGATGCTACAGTAATGGTGAGCATACCTTCAGGACGAAGGTTCCCTAAATCTCCTGTATATGGGGGAAATGAATCCCTGCCCACATCAGCAGGGCGTCCTGCCCAAAAACCTGAGACGAAGAAGAACTCCGTCTTCCAACTCCTATCTGAGGTAACCAAAGATTTAATTATCCTACAGTCTTTTCTCCTGGCCGTGAATTGATAAAAGCCACGAGATTGACTAATTTCAGAGGGTTTATAGCAAAAAAGGAACTCGTCCACGGTAAGAGGACAGTCCCCTTCGAAAACCTCTCTCCACAAAATTTGCATAGAAACAACTAGTCTCCATGCATTAGGATTTAATTGACATAAACCTATACCTAACCTAGTAAGCAACTCCCTGGCAAAAGCATTGAGAGGCAGCCTAAGACCCCCTAGAAGATAGGCTTCATAAACCCCAATGCCAAAATGAGGTTGGCAACACCACTCATCACGGACGGCCAATCTAGGATTTAGCTCGTCCGGGATTTGGTACCAACTTCTAAGGGACGCTAATTTTCTCTCGTCTGTCTTGGCTGGAACCCCAACAGCGCAGCTGTATACAGTCTCAACCTCGTCCCTTCTAGTGGACGAGGGCGCTCTAGAAGGACCAGCCCTAGACCCAGATGCTACCCTCGTCCTAAATTCTTCCTGGAAAACTTCTAAGGGAACCCCAGGAACCCCAGAAACATACTCGTCTGTGGTGTTACCACTACTCCTACTACTGTCACTACTAGAGCCACTATAGCTAGTTGTGTTGCGATATTCATCTATCTCCCTATCAACGCTATTGCTAGACGAAGAAAAACTTTCGGACATTTTGGAAATGTAAGGGAAGCCTAAAACGAGCGTAGAGAAAATACCTGGCTCTAGACGAAGAAAACTAAAGGACGCTGGAATACTCCTAGACGAGGCGATGGACGAGAGATGTCAAACGAGAGAATTTTAAAAATGAGGAGGGTAGGGGAGGAAATCCACTATTTATAGGCGTTGAAAAGTAAAACTCAGAACGTAATGACCAATCAGGAAGAACCACGTGGCAACCTCCTCGAAAACCCAAACCAACACAACGGTTAACTTGGGTAAGTAATGACACGTGACATAATATGAAGCCTTTGTAACTTCGTCCCTTACTTTGAGACACGTGGAGTAATATGTTGAAACAAGTCCAAGAAACAAAAGAACTTTGGACGACCTTAGAACAGGGGGCAACTGATAGGAGAATGATTAGCCCATCTCCAAGTCGTCCATACAGGTCGTCCATAGCCCACCTACTACCGTAAACGCCCTCAGAAACTTACCTACAAGTGCCTCGTCCAGGGAAGAAGAACTCAAGACGAGGTACGCACCGTCAGGGTGATGCACTCGTCCAGAGTGTCGACATCCTCGTCTTGAGTAAATTCACCCGTTAGGCGAGGCAGCCCCCGCGTGTGAAACAAAGCACGCCCAACTGAGGAACTCAAGGACGAGGGTGTCACACTTAGGAAAATCTCCAAATGAGATATGATAATCCCTTATCCCACGCATAACCGCCAGATATCCGTTGTGAAACAAGAGCATAACTTCCAAACGGTTATGCAAGTTACGTTTGATTTCTATCTCTCCTTGAAGCCAGGAGAAGTTCCAATTTTGGTAACCGCCTATGATAACACTATATAAAGGCTGTTTCAGACAAACCCAAGGTATGTTCAGTTTTTACTCCAAAAAAGTTGGAACTCAAATAACTTAGAGGAAAAAACTAACTTTGCCATCGGAGGATTTTCGGCCGGCAGCCCCGGTCGCCTTTGATACGCTTTTCTTTCTTTTTCAGGCCGTAGAAAGAACCAGTAGTCCTTTCCAGTCCGAAGCATCCAGCCTACTGATTTTCTTCGCATCATCATCATTTATTTCGACATTAACATTTTTTAAAGGTATTTTAAAAAAAACTATATTATTTTATTATATTTGATGGCAATCTTAAAATGAGTGGAGAAATTATTTTTTAACTTCTTTTATTTAATTTAATGTGAGATAAAGTTGTTTTTCAGAAAATATGGTTGCAAGTGACTTCTTTATTTTCGGTTTCATTAGTTGAACTTTTTAGTTATGATGTACTCCTATCGCTATGGCCTGATGGGAGTCCTTGCAGGTCGTCGCCTTGTGAAGTCTAAGGCTGTGAGTCGAGTAATAGTATTCCCTATTTAGTGCTCGAGTGATCCCAAACTACATGATAGTATTAAATGAAACGGGATAGTGAATACACACCTACAAATCTATTTTTTCTTTTTATAGAAAGATGTATTAAGAGCCTATAACATTCCTAACACGATGCAGAGTCGCCTTTTTTTTTTTTTTGGTTTTTTCTGCATTTTTACTTTGCAAAAATAAAACACAAAACATCTTTTTTTAAAGAGCATATCTGGTGGCATCAGCATGTAAATCTTTCTGTTTATGCTCTTTTCATGAGCACAATGAATATAAGATTCTCAAGGTAATAGTAAATTGTAATGGACAACTTTTAGTTTTACCAACAGTTCCATTTTTGAATTTTGACCTTGACATACCAAGTGTGCGTTTGGAACGCACGTTTTCTAAGTGTTCTTGCGTTTTGTTGAAAAATGGTGGGTTCTGTACACTGTTCATGGGACCTTTAAGTATGAAATTCAGCAAATTTTTATTTAAAATTGGGTCTTACGACACTATTTACATATTTAAAAATTATTTTGTTACAGTGTTTACAACAAAAAGTGGTATCCAAACAAACTTCAAGAATGTAACTTTCATCGTACATGGGTTCTCACCTCTCAACATAAATATAATTTTTTTAACTAATTTATTTTTTTATAAATTACCAAAACACAAGAAAACGTGAAAAATTATATTCATATAGCTTGCATTTGGATACTTGAATTTTGATTAGAACTTTAAATAGATTTGCAATGCCTTAATTCTAAATCTATAAATATTGAAGTATATATTATGAATTTTTAAAATTCTATGAGTTTATAGGACAAATTACAACTTACTCACATATGGTTTAATTAAAATTTAAGTTGCCTATCCGTGATTTGAAATTTAACACTTTACTCCCCTGAGGTTTAACTGAACTTTAAATTGCCTACATGTGATTTGAAATTCAATGATGAAAGTGTTCCGTTGGATTCTTTTTTATCTTATTTGATCATGTATTTTTATGTTTTTTGTGTTTTTTAAGGAGAGAGGCATAAAAGTAAAACAGAATTACATATTTAGCAATATTTTTAACAAATGTAGGTTATAAAACTCTAACAGAGCCAATCTTAGATGGGTAAAGTGTAAAATTTCAAATCATGAGTAAACAATTTAAATTTCGGTCAAACCATAAAGTGGGTATATTGTAATTTGCCCGAGTTTATAAGTTATTACAAATTTAAATATTTTAAGGTTTAAAACCCTTCACAACCAAATCCTTAACCCCTATTTAAACTATCCAAACAAAATATTTATATTTTAATCACCCAAATCCAAATTCATGTGACAAAATCCTGCCATTCGAACATATCAATAAAATTTTCAATCAGAACAGTTGTGTTAGTATAAAGTTAAATGTAGATACATTTTACACAATTATAAATTTAAACAATGTGAGGAAAAAATTTGTTGAGTAACACAATTTTAAAAAATTTTTAAGTGAACAAAACCCAAACAAAATTATTCAATTATATAACACATTTTTAAAACTCAAGAGTTTAACAAACTCGAGTCCCAACTCAAAACTTAAGTTTCAAAAAATATACTACATAAACATAATTAAATAATTTCGTTTGGGTGCTATCTTCCTAAAATTTGACCAAAAGATCTTTCTTACCATACGCGCCAACAAAAAACCCCGCACTTCAATAACCCTGACTCCTCGGCACACAATAAATACACGCAAAACCCAAAATCAAAAGATTCAAAACTCAAAGACGCCTCTCTCTCTCTCTCTCTGACCGACCATTTCTCACTCTAGAAACCATGGACACCTCCACACTCCGTCTCACCCCATACCATTCCTCTCTCCTCCGCCCCAAACACTTCGACTTGGCTCCACAAACCTTCACCGGGACCCACACTACTACCGCCGCCGCCACCAAAAACAAAAACCGTTTGACAATCGCCGCCACTCTGTCAAAACCGACGGCTGAGATCTCCTCAACCGCCGTAACTTCCCGAGAAAATCCGTTACATGCGACCACGTCAGCTCCTTCTCCGCCGTCGCCTCGAATGAAAGTGTCGCCCGAGTCACTGCAATACCCGCCGGGTTTCCTCGGAGCTGTACCGGAGCGTACCGTCACAGAAGGCGGCGGTGAAGATATTCTCGAAGCAATGGGTTACCTCACCAACATACTCTCCTCTAAGGTCTATGACGTGGCAATCGAATCGCCATTGCAGTTCGCTACCAAGCTCTCCGAGCGTCTCGGCGTCAAGGTTTGGCTCAAGAGAGAAGATTTACAGCCTGTAAGTCATTTTCTTTTCCTTTAAATTTTCGAAAACTTTTGCCGAATTTCGAAGAAATTCATTGATATTACTCAGAATATTTGTGACCATGAAAATGATTGGTTTGCATGGGAAATCATTAGAATCTCTTGTAATTTCAGCAAATGCAGGAATTTAAATAGGAAATCATTTTCCATATTTTGGGCCAAAGCTTCAAATGGGAAAAGCACACCCCAAATTCGGAATATATGCAAAAATTCCTGGTGGGAAGTAATATTTTTTGGTAAAACGTTTTCCGCTATTACAAAACAGGAAAGAGTTTTGGTAAAACATTTTTAGTTACCAAACAACAAAAAAATATAGAAAACATTTTCCAGATAATTTGTTATGCTGAAACAAACCGAGTTTAAATTCAAGTGATTTATATGATACATTCATTCCTTTCCTTTTTCCTTGCAGAAGTTCCATTGTCTATATGGTCAAATGCAGTTGCTACTTGTTGCTTTTTTAAAAACTTTTATCAAATTTTTTTTTTTGGTGGTATGGGTTTATTTGTGTTTGAATAGAAAATTCAGGTTAATGGAATGCTCATGGTTTTGTTGCTGTGGTTTGCAGGTTTTCTCGTTCAAGCTGCGTGGAGCTTATAATATGATGGCAAAACTTACAAAAGAACAGTTGGATAGAGGGGTCATTTGCTCATCAGCTGGAAATCATGCACAAGGTGTTGCATTAGCTGCCAAGAAACTTGGCTGTGATGCCGTGATTGCTATGCCTGTTACTACGCCAGAGATCAAGGTACACCCATCTTGTACAATGTCAAATTTATGGTTGTATCGAGAAATATGGCTTCTTAATTGAGCTATGGATTTCTTCATTTTGCAGTGGCAATCTGTTAAGAAGCTGGGCGCCACCGTTGTTCTTGTGGGGGATGCCTATGATGAGGCACAAGCATATGCCAAAAAAAGGGCAATCGAGGAAGGCCGTACCTTCATACCTCCTTTTGATCACCCGGATGTCATCATGGGGCAGGGAACTGTTGGGATGGAAATTATGCGTCAAATGAAAGGCCCGTTGAAAGCAATATTTGTGCCCGTGGGGGGTGGCGGGCTTATAGCTGGCATTGCTGCTTATGTAAAGAGGGTTGCTCCAGAGGTATGTTAATTTTTTTTTTTTTTAATTCATGTAGTTTTGGGTTTAAATTGGTTTGATATGTTTTCAAGATTTCCTAATGATTTTCTAAGCAATTAATATATAGGGTGAAATTTTGGCACAGTTCCTTAAGTGCAGTGCATTAGGTTCTCCAATTAAATTCAAACACATGGTTACATTGACTAATAAAGTACAAACAATGTTATCTTTCCAAGGACAATTGAATGCAGTGCAATCATCTGTTTGAATTTAATTGGGGAATTTACTTCTCAAAATTTAATCGGGGAATCTAGTATTCTAATGTACTGATATATGAGTTTTTACCCTTTATGTTACTGTGTTATGCCTGGAAGCATTATTTAGATCTTGTAAAGTGCTTAAGGCAAGACACCATCTGCATGCATCTTATAATCAGAAGTAGACTGGGCTATGTATAAAAAGCCTTGAAGGCTATGCTGTTACAAGTTTCTGTGCTCGATGTGAATACATCTAAAGCTTGTTGGACAGCTTTGTACTTTATGTTAAGTCCAACCTGATCTGTATTTTTCTTTAGATAAATATGCCCAAACTGATCTGCATGACGTATAGTAATCTGAAAGAGTAATGTGATTTGGCTCTACATGCTTTTTATATCGTACTCCATGAATTTAATGGTCAAGGAAACCTATGTGATCACATCAATTGATAATTGAAATTAATTAAGGTTAATTCTTTTCCACTATATAAGTCTTTTCATAGTTTTGTCTTATCATCAAAAGTGATGACCCCTTTGCCTGAGTTGGGGGAGTTGGAAGCAATCTACTATTGCAACAGTTCTAGCCCTATCTTTTTTTAACCAATAGCAAACTTTGTTCCACTGATACCACGCATGCCTTCTTCAGTTCTTACCTCCTGTAAGGACTTCACCTTCTTGTAGTTATTGTTCATAATGTAACACAAAATTTGTCAATGAGCTCTAGCTCAAATGGCACTTTCTCATCCCTCAATAATGGGATGGGTGGGGTTTTTTTTTTTTTTTTTTTTTTGGGGGGGGGGGGAATACTTCTTAGGTTCAATACCTATGGGTGCTTGTGTAACTTACCCATACGAAAAAAAATCTTAACAGATATATTTTCTTGGTTATTCCCTTTTTGATTGATTTTGTGTGTGGTTGACTTGTTTCTTATGACATGACTAATTCATAATGGACACTTTTTTTGGTATATTTTATTCAGGTAAAGATTATTGGGGTGGAGCCTTTTGATGCAAATGCAATGGCACTGTCCTTACATCATGGTCAAAGAGTGATATTGGACAAGGTTGGAGGTTTTGCAGATGGTGTAGCTGTTAAAGAGGTTGGTGAAGAAACTTTCCGCTTATGTAAGGAATTGGTAGATGGTGTAGTACTTGTAAGCCGTGATGCTATCTGTGCCTCAATAAAGGTGAGATTACTATCTTGTTTTAAGGTTTGTTTGCAAGCTTCTCTGTTTTAATAATGATTATGCATTGGTGGGTGTTACTGTGTGAGGCAGTGCGGTAAACAGTGATGAAAGTTGAATTTCTGTCTGATTCAATTGTATTTCATTGGAGAGCTTAAATCTTTAAAATGGTATATGAGAGTTGCAATAATATTATATTCATGTTGCAGGACATGTTTGAGGAGAAAAGGAGCATTTTAGAACCAGCAGGTGCTCTTTCTCTTGCTGGAGCTGAAGCATACTGCAAGTATTATGGTCTTGAGGGGGATAATGTTGTAGCAATAACTAGTGGAGCAAACATGAATTTCGATAAACTGAGGGTGGTGACTGAACTGGCTAATGTTGGTAGGCAACAAGAAGCTGTGCTTACAACTGTTATGCCAGAGGAGCCTGGAAGCTTCAAAAGATTTTGTGAACTGGTATGTCAATGAAGCTTTGATGAACTTTTCTTACAAACAGCTTTCTTTTCCATGGTATGTAATGAGCTTATGAATTGGCAGGTAGGACCACTGAATATCACTGAATTCAAATATAGGTGTAACTCTGACAAAGAAGCTATTGTTCTGTACAGGTAAACCCCTTGTCAATCTGTATTAATTACAAACAAATTCTAAATCTTTCTGTGACATTTATTTCAATGAAAACAAACTTTTACTGGTATCCATCTTTTGGAATTTGGGAACATTTTCTTCTGTATGGTTTAAATGTCATCACCAATTTACAAAGTTTTTTTTTAGGGTATATGTGAGAGATGATTTGGTTGTTAGAAGTAACATGGGAAGCAAAAAAAAAAAATCTGATTTTTATTTTCAATATTGTGTGCAGTGTTGGCGTTCACAAGGCTTCTGAACTTGAAGAATTTCAAGAGCGGATGGAATCTTCTCAACTTAAGACTTTTAATCTTACAAAAAGTGACTTGGTTAAAGATCACCTACGATATTTGGTAAATATTCTCTGGATGAATTTTAATTTTTTTCTCATGATTTGATTTCTCTATTTTATTTTATACATTAGGCATGGCTTCCCAAAAAAGCCTTGTAAGCTTAGTTATATTGACTGGTCTTCTTTACAAGGAGAACCAGGGTTCATATCTCACAATTATCAAAAAAGAAACATTATGCATGGGTTCTTATGGTGTTAAAAATATTGATGCTGTAATGAAGACATCTTATATAGACCAAAAGAAATGATTTTTTTACTGGAGCTTCATAGAATGTTGCATTAGATGACTTCTAATTATGAAGATACCAACTCTCCAGGCTAGTTCCCTTTTAGTCTGTCTTTCTTTCCTTCTTTACACAATGTATTCCCATTTATGATTTTCTACTTTCTGTTCGTATCTCTTTTTGAGTTACTTTTATTTGTTTCAAGCACAGAGTGTTCACCATCGTGAACATGATGTTCTTATTATGCAATAAAACTTTGATTACTTATAAAAAAAAGAAGAAAAAGAAGAAAGCTCCACTTTTTGATCTCCTTTCTCTCAAATTCCTGAAGAGAGAGAGAGAGAGAGACTAAAACCTTGGGAGTCTGTTTATGTTGGAAAAAGTTCTAATTTCTACTTGTCTGGAATGGTGGAAATATGTCAACTAAGGTTTTGGCTAATGATATTTGGACCAAGTGGAATCTCCTCATCCTAAAAGTAAGGGGGTGAAGGCTAAGGTCATGCTGAGTTGTGTTTACCATTTTTTTTTGAAAAAAGAAAGAAAGAAAGAAGAATAAGTTAACAGGCAATCAAGAACCTTATTGTCACAACCCAAACCCATAAACAGGATTTAGATACTCAACTTGTCAAAGTACTAAAATTCAAATAATGGAACAGACCTTAACTGAATATCCACAAATAAGAAATCAAACCATCAAACTCTAATAAAATCCATCAAACTGAACTTTAACAATAAAGTCTCCTAATACAATCTCAAATAGTTTCACGAATACTAAGTTCCCTGTCCTAAGAAAACATAATAGCATAGTCAAATAACTAACTCAGCTCCCAATGGAGTCTTCGATCTATGGCTTCAACAATCATCCACCAAAAGAGATTCCACTGCTCTAATATGAAAGGGGTGGAGGAGGGGGGTGAGCTAGAAGCTCAATAAGAGACCACACCACATGATGCTCTCAAGCAACAATGCATATAATATTGAGCAATATATTTAAACCCTTAAATATATGTCAATAGTATGATAACAGATCAGTATAAACATTAAAGCATATTTCCAATATATCACTATTTTGCATATTTCCAATACTTACAGAAAAGAACTTTTACATAAAAAGTTTCACTATTTTGCAAAGCTTCTTAGAAACACACACACACACACACACATAATACAATATCTTCAGAGGAATCATGTTCCGAAGTCTACTTGCCTCGAATCACCAGAATATGTTTGGCCTGAACTATTCAGAGCAATGTCATTAGAACCTAATACAGAATTAGATAACTTACTAATTGAAAATCCTCTTAATAGATAAACCAGCCACCATGATAATCCTTGCATTAGCTATATAAAGCTTCTGTATGATTTTGTATCAAACCTAACATACTTATAAATATAAACCATTTGCACTATTCTGTAATATTCAATCAGGCCTTCCCTTACTACATGCTAAACATTCATATTGAAACTCATAAGAAGTTGTGATGATAGGCAAAAATAGTAGAACTAGCAAATTCAATGTATCATTTGATTTAATATCTTGGACATGAACCTATTATGATCTGCTCCTATCAATCATCCACCCTAGTAAAGTATCAAATCCATCAATATTAACACATGTTAGATTGAATCAACTTCAACAAATAAAGGAATACCTCTGTGGTCTCCCCCTCTTGAAGCTAGCACTTAAGGAATTGCAAAACACAGTTGTCACACTCAGGAAATTCAATGTAGAACTAATAAGAAGTTGTGATGATAGGAAAAAATAGTAGAACTAGCAAATTCAATGTATCATTTGATTTAATATTTTGGACGTGAACCTATTAAGATCTTCTCCTATCAATCATCCACCCTAGTAAAGTATCAAATCCATCAATATTGCCCCTCTAAAATAACACTCCAATTCGGCCCATGAAGATAAATCTCACACCAATTGGAACTCCATAAAAAATCAGCCAAGTAGTTACATATACCAACTACACTTAATATAATAAAACAAATGTGTGAATTCAATCAGACTTGCAGGAACTTAAAACAAAACGTGAGATTGTCCTCAACAATTATTATATAATTTAATTTGTTTTAATATCAAATAATTATTAATAATATAACGAAATGCTATGCTTTGAACTGGGTATTACACTCATTATCTCTACTTACAAAGAGTCTGTAGTGGGTCACTCTCTCCCATGAGTATGTGCTTGTAGTGGTGGATTATGGCACTAAGTTCACTTCATTATGGATCTCTTTCAGATGGGAGGCAGATCAACTGTTCAAAATGAGATTCTTTGTCGGTTTATCTTCCCAGAGAGGCCTGGTGCTCTGATGAAGTTCTTGGATGCTTTTAGTCCTCGTTGGAATATAAGTTTGTTCCATTACCGTGGGCAGGTTGGTATCAAAAACTTTCTGTTCATTGTTAATATTCTAATATGGAGGATTACACCTAGGATTGTTTTTTAATTGATCGAACCTGATATCTATCCTTTTTTCCTCCAAAAAAACAGGGTGAAACTGGTGCGAATGTATTGGTTGGCGTGCAGATTGCAAGTAGTGAGATGGATGAATTTCATGATCGTGCCAACAATCTTGGATACGAATATGTGGTGGTAACCAATGACAATAACTTCCAGCTTTTGATGCATTGATTAAAACCATCCTGCGATCTTAGCTCAACTGTTCAATTGGAGTGGGATTGATGCCAGACTTCTAAAGATTGCCAGGGAGGGACAGAAGACCTCCAAACCTGGTTCTAGTGATGGAGAAGAGAGAGCATGTTTCTGTGTAATGTTTTACCATTGCCCCTTTTATTTTCATTTTTGTAATTTATTGATTAGTGTAGTATGTGTTTCTGGGGTTCTCCAGCTATTCCCTTTGATGTTTAACTAGCTTTTCTATCTTTAATGTTTGGGACTATGGCATCAGAGGAGCAAAAGATGAGCTTTGCTCCTCTGATGCAATTGAAAACCTGAGATGGATGTGCTTGTGGTGAATGTCCTTGGATTACTTGGCAACTAATTCAGTAATTTGACAGGTGGGGTTAGTTATCCGGAAGTTTTACTGGTCAGAAGTGAGTCAAAGGGCTTTTCTTTAGAAATGTTTACAAAGTAAAAAAAAAAAAAATTGAAGCGAATGTACTAGTGAGCTTTTGTCTGTTCAACTAAGTTCGGAAATTTGATTCATATTGATCTTTTGAGAGAGAAGAAAATTCCTGTTATAATAATAACAATAAAAAAAGTGTTGGTGTCACAAAAAGAGGAGAAAGAAAGATACCTTTGCATTGTTGCTTAAATCAAGGTTCAATGATTGTTAATTGCAAAATTAAATATGTTATTGGGAAATGTTAAAAGGATGTTAGAATATAATTCCTGTAATAATTATATATGTTACAGTTTATAGTTATTATTAATATCATGTTGCTGAGTATTCATACAGTTCTGTTCTCATTTATGTTATCATTCAGGATGCTGGGTTCTGACAAAACGTAGAACCCTCGAAAAAAGCCTGTTGGGATTCATCATTGAAAGTTACGCAACTTAAGAATGGTGTTGAAAATGTTTTTATATGTTGGGAAGTGGGAACCCATGCATGATGAAAGTTACATCCTGGGTATGACGAGGTCAAATTTCTAAAGTTGAAGTGGAACTGGAAATGCAATAAAGTGCACATGCAGCTGTTGGTAAAACTAAAAGAAATTGTCCATTACTATTACCCTGTGAATCTTTTAGTTCATTGTGCTCGTGAAAAGAGCATAACCAAAAAGATTTACATGTTTTTTGCAAATTAAAAATGCAGAAAAAATACTAAAAAAAGGCAACTTTGTCTTATGATATGGATGTTGTAGGCTCTTAATACTTTTTTTGCTAAGAAAATAAAAAGAAAAAAGAATTCATAGATGTGTTCATTATTCCGTTCCACTTAAGCCCTATCGTGCAGGGTAGAGACCACCTAAGTACTAGATGAGGCATATCACTACTCAACCCACAACCTTGGACTCACAAAGTGATGCTCATGAGAACTTCCTACTATCAAACCATCATGGTGGCTCAAATACTATGTTAAGAGATCGAAAGATTGAAAGAGTACATCATAATTTAAAGCTCAAATAATGAAACTGAAAGTAAAGAAATGTCACTCGCACGAATTAATCAAAGCTTACCTTAGTAGGGTGACATAATGCCTAGTGATCCCATGTCTGCATTAGCTAAACATTTCTAGAATGAAAGAAAGATCCCAAAGGCCCAACCGAGTGTGAGGTAGAATGGAAAGGGACAAGTAACCCCTTTTAACCCAATTAGGCAAAGATGCTGAGTAAAGAAAGAGACGGGTAAGTTGGTCTGACTTTGTAAGTTGTGAGCCTTGAAGTAGGGCTAGAAAGGGCACTTTAAGATAGGCCTATTTACAACACTTTTCAGACTGTTCTTCATTTAAGGCTGTTCATTGCTATATGGTACGTTTGATAAAGAGGTTGGTTTGTCATAAATGATTCTTGCCTGCTGTTTAGTAAATTTCATAAAGAGAATTTGACAATGTCATTGTCACATAGTAAACATGTCATGTTGGTCACACGTAAATACATTTACAAAAAGGTCTACTTTGTATGCATAGAAATTTTTTTTAAAAAAGTTTCAACCTATGATATCTGTTCTTAATGATAACTTTTTATTATCAGACTAAAAAACCAGTCTATTTTTGTTAATGTTACTTCCTTCAGTTCATAGAAAGATGGACAATAATGCCTTGTATTTTTTTTTGAGATAGGAAATAAGGTTTTGGGAACAGTTTTTCAAGGCACTTCACTATTGAGGGTATTGTGCATAATGTGACACGCGACCGAAACCACTGGGTCCCTTTTTCTTAAAGTCTCTGAAGTGTTGAAGTCCTTGATCACCTCCTACATTCTCGCCAAAATTAACAAAATGACGATACTTTTGATAGAAAGGGTCCAACAGAGAAGAAAAACTCATTAGAGCATTTGCATTTCCATCAGTAAATTTTTAGCAAAATTTTGCTAGAAAGTCATTTTTCTATTTTAAACTACTTACATTTTAAATACAATCCAACAACAAACTTCTTTTTTTAGTTTTTTTTTAATATGTTAATCACCATAGAAAAAGAGTGCCGCTAGTTGAGGAAATAAAAAATTTTGAAGAGAAATTATTTCTGTCACTTTGCAAATATTTTGCTGAGGGGCTGGTGAGTTTATTGGATAAAAAAAAGAGAGAAAGAAAGAGGGTTTGGCTAACTAAAATTTAAAGAAAAAATAGGAGATTTGTTGAGTTCATTGTGAATGCTCTGTCTTTATAGGTGCCAAACGTGCCTGTATACTAACTGGAAAGAAACAACTTCATTGGATCCATGCTGTCTCAGACAATTATGTCACTTTGACCATTTACTCACATGACTTACCCTACTTAAATTCTCCTCCACCAGCATCCTCTACACTTCCATGCTCTAAATTTTTTTCTTCTTTTCTTACTCTCTCAGTCTCTCTTACTCTTCAGTGATTCTCATTTTTGTAACAAGGGAAAGAAAAAAAAATGAGGTTTTCAAGTTGTCTCTTGGGTTCATTTCTTGTTGCGGTGGTTTTCTCAGTAGCTCATGGGGATCCTCTTGTTCCTGCACTAAACATATTTGGGGATTCTGTGGTTGATGTGGGAAACAATAACAACCTTTATACACTGGTCAAGGCAAACTTTCCTCCTTATGGCAGAGACTTTGTTAATCACAGTCCCACTGGAAGATTTTGCAATGGAAAGCTTGCCACAGATTTTACTGGTAAGATACATCAACAGTTCAAATTCTCCTCTTCTTCTTTTTCTTCTCTAATGGCCTCATGTATTTGCTTGATTTATTTGATGCACAGCTGAGTTCCTTGGTTTCACTTCATATCCACCTGCTTACCTTAGCCAGGAAGCCACTGGCAAGAACCTCTTGACCGGAGCCAATTTTGCCTCAGCTTCTTCTGGTTATTATGACAGTACAGCCCAGCTATATGTAAACATTGATACCAAATCTCTCTCCCTCTGCACACCTTTTTTGGGGTATCTTGCTGCACACACACAAGCACTAAAATGACTTTCTTTGGTGCCTTCTGGTTTTGTAGCATGCAATTTCATTGAGCCAGCAGTTGAATTACTACCAGGAGTACCAGACCAAAGTTGTGAACATGGTTGGATCAGCCAAAGCCAAATCCATATTTTCTGGTGCAATCCACCTCCTGAGTGCAGGGAGCAGCGATTTCATTCAGAACTACTATATCAATCCCCTCCTTTATAGAGCGTATTCGCCTGATCAATTCTCAGACATCCTCATCAGATCCTATTCTACCTTCATTCAGGTCCCTTCACTCATTATAAAATATCATATTTATACTCATGACATATCATTACAATACAATTGTGTATGTAGTATGCTTTTGTTTATCTAATCTACATTTACTGAATGCCCAAGGAGGTTCTAGCATAGTGGATGTGTAGTTAAGATCACATGATTGAATTTACTTTGTCCTCAAAGGATAATTAAAAATCTAACAAAACACCAAACAAATGTACAAGAATAAAAGAATCAGTGGAAGTTTTAATAATATCACGTCTCTGGTGATGGCATGCAATATTTTCCATAAGTAGTTTTTGAGGCTCAAACCAAATTACAGGCTGATGCAGAGGCTCCAAATTCTTGGAGGTTCATGCTTCAAAAGTCAGGACCCAGAAAAGTTTATATTCCATTAACAAGAAATTAGGCTTTAACTATATTATACAAAAAAATCACTTTTAACAGTAAAAGATATAATAATATTCCATAATGATAAATGTTGAAATATACATGGAACCACAAATACATTCGATGTAGAAGAGAAACTGGTAGTCATTCTTCTCCTTGGTTTCTCCAGAAAAAAATCCTTTTTTTTTTCTAACATGAACAGTATTATGACAGAACCTCTATGGACTGGGGGCAAGGAGGATTGGTGTGACAGGCCTACCGCCAACTGGGTGTTTGCCAGCAGCCATCACGCTATTTGGCTTAGGAAGCAATCAGTGTGTTGAAAGATTGAACAAAGACGCCATTTCTTTCAACAAAAAGATAAACAGCACATCTCAAAGTTTGCAGAAAAAACTTCCCGGTCTCAAGCTCGTGGTGTTTGATATCTACCAGCCTCTGTTAGATATGGTTACAAAGCCTGCTGACAATGGTAATAGTAATACACTCTGAAAAGAGTAGCAAGTTGAAGTGGCATATAAATTATCTAAATTGACTAGTGAATAGGCAGAAAATTCTCAAATTTCCATTAGGTTCTACCATGCAGATATCATGTGATATAACATTCCAATATATCAGTTTCTTGAATTTCATTTTTTGGTGACCAATTAACTTATTATGCATTAAAGAAAACTTCAATTTTCACTAGGAATCTTTTGCTTTCTCGATGAAGAAAAAACTAGTACTGATTTGTCTACTCTGATCACAGGGTTTTTTGAATCAAGAAGAGCTTGCTGCGGAACAGGTACAGTAGAGACCTCACTGCTTTGCAATGCCAGGTCACCAGGGACATGCTCCAATGCGACAGATTATGTGTTTTGGGATGGATTCCATCCCTCTGAAGCCGCTAATAAGGTCTTGGCTAGTGATCTACTTTCGCAGGGAATCTCCCTCATCTAGTAAAGCTATGCTGACAACACTTTCATCTGAATGAGTGGTAGAATGAAATTAATCTGTTTTATTTAAATTATTTAGCTTATGCATAACATTCTAGGTACAACTGTACTTTTCCCCAGCTTATTTTTGAAGCCCAATAAGCCAACGAAAATATGCTCTCTCAAACAATGGCACTCTTGTGATTGTAAACACATTTTATGTAGACGTTATGAAGGTTATGTAGGTCTTATGCTAGTTTTAGTTTCTAAGTTCTCTATTCCTAGAGGTGTGAGGTAAGTAAAATTCCTTAGCTACAGATGCAGCGCACTTGATACTTGCCCTTTGGTAAACAGTTTTATGTGTTAATCCTCACAAATGAATTGCTATGTTGGGTTTTGAGTATATCATCTCTACTTAGTCAGGCTAAGTTGTTGAAAAGAACATGCCATGGAAATCCTTGATTCTATTCAATGCAAGCTGTGACATATAAGCATTCTTTAAGAAAAACAAAAAAACCTCAAACAATTATATACATATATATATATATATATATATATATTTTTTATGCACAAAATTGCGTTATTTTTATTTTTTTTTTAAAAAAAATTGTAAACCCCAATGGTCCTCAGGTTTGAAGTTAGAGATCAGGCATGGATAAGATGAATAAATACACTTGCATCCAAAATAAACCAATTGAAGATAATTTTTTTTTTGGCATTAAAAATCCTAAAAATCAATGGCAATCAAATCCAGTTTAGTTTCACTATATTACTAGAGGCAAATAAAAATGACCTGAATCAGATCCCTAAGAAAGTTCAAATCCGGCATTGGAACTGATTGCATAGAGAAGTTTTGCTCTTAAAGTGCTTGGACGTTTGTATGTTGGAAGCTGCAAGAATCAAATGGAAAAAGAATCGTGCAAATGATTTAGTGGTTGGATGAGATAAAAGTAAGGAATAAAAAAAAGTATTTTAATGCTTTGCTATGTATGCTAATAAATTAAAACAGGTAACTTTGGCCTTATCAATAGTACCTTGAGGGTATTGTAGCAGGTCGAAGCTGATGGAAGCCGGTCCACATCCTGGCCTCCAATTGTTGCCCAAAGAGGGACATCACATGCAACCTATATAAGATCATATAATTTATTAAAAAAAAAAAAAAACTAAATAACATCATATACCGGGCAGTTCTTGATCGATTAGATTGAGATAGTTTTCCTTTCTCATTCTTTTGATTATTATTTCTTAGTCTTCTACTTTAGGAATATACATGTGATGATGTGACTGACCCCAATTAGTCAATTGGGGATCAATAACTTATAGCAAAATTTTGAGACTAAGGCTTTGTTGTTGTTGATGATAATGATTCTTAGATTTTACTTAATTTTTTTTTACATTTCTCTTTTTTCATTTACTTGATTGGGGAGGGTTGTGGGGATGAAGCAAGTCAAAGGCATGCCATGCTTGTACCTTGAATTACAACCTACAAATATTTAAATAGAATGTAAAAACCAACAAATTACCAAAAACATAATAGCTGTCTACAAAGGCATGCCATGCTAGACAAAATATTAATTAACCACCTGAAGTCTTTCAAAACAGTGGATAGGTGACTTACAACCAAAATAAGTAGGCAGCTGTTGGGCAAGTACCCCTTTATTCAAATCAAGAGTAGTTAAATTTGTCATGAAAGAGCTGCCAGTTCCCCAACACCCTTTTAATTCCTTCTGGTCAGACTACAGTTGGTTTTTTTGGGGGGAGAGGGGTTGGGGGGGCGGGGGGATTTGAGTGGGTAGGTTAAGTGACTCATTTGGTAGGTCTTGAATCTACAACCTCATCTTCCACCTTGCTCTTACTATGGTAGGAGGTGGAGCTCAGTAACAATGGTTGAGGTTTGAGTCTATAAACTAATTTTGGATTACATTCCACTGCTGTTGTTTTATTTATTTATTATTATTATTTTTGATAGGTTATTTTATTTATTTATTATTATAGATGAATGAGAACATTTTATATCATCAAAAGAATAGAGTGATACGCACAAGTAACAACACCTATTAGCAAAACTGGAGCACCAGTGAATACACCAAAACAAATTTTATACAAGGGAAACTATCACCTAGTCACAACACAGTACTGCTGCTGTTGTTCGGAAGCTCTTATAAGGGAAGTACCCCTTTATTACTTCATGATGGAGTGAGATCAAAAGTAAAAAACTATGGCAAACTAAAGGAATCCAACAGTTCTAGAAATTACCATTATCTGCTCATTTCCCTTATTTTGCAGGAGCTAAGAAGTACAGTAGGGACTGCCTCTTGTCTTACAAAGCTGTTATAAAACTCTATGTATAAGAGGACTGATTCCTAAAACCCTAGTAACTTTAAATCACAGCCCTTAACTAAATCTAATCCTAACCATACACATTAGCTAAAAAAAAAAAAAAAAACCCTAGCTCTACTAGCAAAAACGATACCCCTAAATAACTGCTACAATGCCGACCAGCACCATAACTTAAGTGCCTATGATCAGCAACAGCTGTACAGCACAATGAATGGTCCCCCCTCACCCTTCTCCTTTTCTTTCCAAAGAAAAAAATGTCCCGCATGAGCAAGGTCCTATCATGACATACACATCATGAAGTGTTCTCACTGTATGGAATAGAATCCGTACGTCTGATATAAATTACAAGTCCTACTCTCCCATTCAAAATTCCTAAGAGCTAAGTGACCAATTCTGCATTCAAAAGCCCTAAGTGGCTAAGTCAGCATAGCAAACAATTAGGCATCTTGTATGTATCTTCAGAATTTTCACGAGACACTCACATGGTACACTATTAAGGGCTAAAAAACTTCTCATATCTGACCTCCACAGTGTTATGCTTGTTCATGCCATTTATATAAAAACTTATGAGAAAAAAACACAAAAACCAAAAAAAATTTAAGTTAAAGCTTTAATCAGGTTAAATATGTTTAGTGCCAATCGCCCCTACTTCAATATATGTTTCAACACAGAGCTGCCAGTGAAAAATGGAGCTGACATTGAATGTGCTGTGGAGAGAGAGAAATAGGATATGCATGAGATGGACAAGAGGCTACTTATTATTTTAGACATGGTACTAATTGCCATAACCCTTACTAATCAATGGAAAGTAAAGTGCTCCTATTTATTGCACATTTTATATGAGTATTAATCTTAGGTTTTTATAGTTTCCAACGAATATTTTAACTTACACACATGACCCTGCCACCCCATTAGCATACACAGTTATTCTCACAGAAACTTGAGGTGCTTGGGTACTCTGGACCTTAATAAGAAAAATCTCAGTCTCCTTCTGGTTTCTAGCGTAATCAATCTTAAATATGCATCTACCCAAAACACAGTTAAAATAATGTGAAAAGCAAGCCAAATGCAATCTTGAGCACCTGAAGATTTAAAAACGGTAAACACAGAGGCCTAATTACGTTCAATGCAGACACCAATGAGGAATAGGGTGACAGAATCATTTAGAAAAAATAAATATGTAAGATTATATGCAGAAGATGAATGATCAATATTATACCTTATGGATAGTAAAGGTTGGCAGTAAGTGTTTGAACCCAAGTAAGGGAGCTCGAGAACAACTGGTCACAAATTTAAGAAGCATACAACGTTCCTTTGGTTCAAATTCTCGAATAACCTATGACACGATAATCAGGAGAAACTCAATGGAAATATAAAAAAGATTATAGAATTCCCCAACTAAGGTCCACCTTTAAGACAAGAATACAAAAAGTATCAACATAATTGCAGGGTGAAGGGAATTCAAAGCATGAAGTGAAATAAAAGAACATGACAACAGCATGGAGGCATTGTGTAAACTAGAAATATAGAGATATGAACAAATCTGGAATTCAATAAAGAAAGATATCTAGAATCCAATAATTGGATTATAGCATGGCCAAATTCCTGCCTGGTCATGCAGACAAGAACTTATTATGCATTATTACAAGTTTTATAGAAAAGAATAAGTTTTCCAATACAGGCGAGCATAAATTTGGAAGTTTTAATCCATTAAACATTATCCAAACAAAGAGGACCAATATATATGCTAGTTGGTGTGCTTAAGCTTATAGACCACATAGCTTGGGCTGACCAAAAAAAAATTCAAAAATGGGGCCCAACACATGAGTTTCATGCTTTGGGCCCCATTTATAAATGGGAGTGTTGGAATAATGATTAAATTCATCATTTCCTCATAGCTTAAGGGATAGGTTTGATTTTAGAGCCAAAGAGCCCTTTTCCATATAAATTCCCACTGTATCTTTACTTCTTCGCTGATCTGCATATCTATTAGAATCAAAGTCAAGCATATCCACCAATGGAGAGAAAATTAGTGTTTACTAGCCAACCATAGAAGTTAAAATCTAGTTGTTAATACCGGTTGGGTCCCTTACTTTCTCTAATCAGCAAAAAGAAAAGGAAAAAAAAAAAACTATATACCTAATTCTTTCTCGTTCCTTAAAAATGACTATTTGTGCACAGACATGAGGAGGTTGCTAATGCAGAATTGGAAGTACATGAAACATCAAATATGAACTGGAATATAAGTAGCATGGAAGCCTATGAAAAATGTGAACGTAAAAAAACAAACAAAAGAAAAAAGCTCATTCAAATTCCATTCTGAAGTCAAATACCTCCCAAAAGATTTTAATTGTCCGGCTTCCCTGAGAGTAACCACCAGAGTATCGTGTATTATTTCTTAAATCATCAACGTCAATATCATGGTTTCCACCTGAAAGCAACTGCATATGGTAATTATGCAGGATCAGCATTTGACCAATAAAATGAACTTCTGAAAATGTTCTTAAACAAAACCCAGAGTCATTTAAGAAGAAAAAGGTTTTGGGGAGAGATTTTGAAAACATAAGGAATCATTAGTTGGGAAACACTATTGAAGTCATCTAACGATATTATCAAGTCATATGAACTGAAGTGCCAATTTATAGAAAGCAATTCAACAAGAAAACTCAGTAATTTTCTTTTTCATTAACCAGGGTTTAAGGGTATCTCTGTTTATAAAAAATGCATCAAATACTTGCTCATTCAAAGACTAAAATCTTTTTCAAAATTCCATTGATAATATTTTCAAACAAAACTAAACAGCACACTACGTAAACCTCAGAAAGTAACAAGAAAGATCTGAGACTTCAGGCCAGAATAGATTATCCACCTAACTTTTGGACTTAATTATTGCATTAAGCCTAGGATTGCAGTGCACATGGGATGGCAAATGAAGCAAGTGATCTCATAATGATTCATACAGAACCACATCCAGCAGCTAAAGATCTTCTGATAGAAAAGTATTAAATGCACATATAGATTCAAAATACCTGATTGAATTCACTTGCATTAAATAACTTCAACCAAGATGGTGATATAAGATCAATCAACCCTCTATAGAATGCATTTGAAAAGGGCAATATCTGCAAATTATTAAAAACAAGGTAAATTCATAGTTAAGAAGATATGTTTCCATACATCATGCAGTATCTATGACAGACCTGTCGGTTAAGTTTATAATCTGCAATTGCATGAACATACTGCATCTTGTTCTCATTTGTCACAGAGGCATCCTTGCCACCAGCTTTAAGCTCTATAACATGCCGCTGGCCAAATGATTCTTCAGTAACTGTGAAATCTAGGGCGAGTTCCTTGACATCACCATCATAATGCTGCAGGCATAAAAGACAGAAAACATCTAATTTTAAAAAGTAAGATTGGAATTTTATTGAAAAAGATCATTACTTCATGTTCATGATGCTGAACTCAAAGAATCAAAAAGAATTACAAATAATCAAATTGAAAAACTAAGACAATTAAGAAACTCAAGAATGGAAGTATAATGTGTAAATCCCCAAGTCCAAACCACTCGTATAGAACATCCAAATAATTACGAAATGAGAGACTGCCCACCTTCAGTGGGCTCAACCAAGCAATCAATAATGCCTTACTGGTCATGATGCAGGAAGGATTCTAATAGTTTGATGTGTGATCCACAGTGGATGACATGGCACTATTAAAAGTGGAAATCCAAGTCTTAATATGTTAACAAATAGAGGGGCTCATAGAAGAATATTGGAAGACAGTTGCCTCCCACCCCCCACCCCCACCCCCAAACCCCTTCTCTTTCTCTCTTTTTCTCAATTATCCTCTCTTTTGACTTCTCTTATCTTCTCTTCACCTCTCTTCTCTAATAATTAAATGCTTCATCCTCCATTCCTCCACTCTATTTCCTCATCTCTCATTACCATATATAAATAAAAAATTTATATAAAAAGGGATTCACAATATCTGGTCCTAAGATACATTTAAAAGAATTATCATATAGCTTGGGAAGGAGTTAGCCACATCAAGTAAACATGTAGAATCTTGTTCAACTTATTTCAGGGGGGAAAAAGATAGAGAGAACAAAATCATTCTTGTCTCAATAATTTGAATTGCGAAAGACCACATTCCAGTAGATGGTGAAGTTCTTTATAATTTAAAACGTCATCTTCATATCATCCATCTCTTCTTGCCAGCTGATACACATACTCTGATTTGTGCTATCAATAGTCATACAGCCACGAACAAATGCTCCCTTCCTCAGTTGTCATGAAAGTTGTGAACTTCATATATCATCTACCACAGCTAGTACACTCATCCACCTCAAAATCTTCCTACTTGACACATCTTGTTAATTCTAGGTTGCCTAACAATTAGCACCATAAAGCACAGCAGCTTTGTTATTCTGTGAATACATTTCCTTGTACCTTGTTAGGAATGCAACTGAAGCACAAGGCTCAGTTGTATATTTCAACCTAGCCACCAAGCACTAAATCTGTAGAGTTTCATGCTCATAGTCATACAAATTATTTATCAATGCTTATGCAAGGATTTGAAGGAGAAGAGAAAAGAACATCCATGTGTATGTATTTACATTTTTACATAAAATATTATAATAGGAGGGATTTTACCTTCACATAAATGAGACTTCTGTAGAGCTCTGGATCAAGTGTTGATAGTTCATCAAGAAAGCTATATCGGCCCAGCAGCTTTTGTACAAAAACATGTGAAAAAGAGTAATCTAGTAAAATTCCTTCATAAAGAGCTTTACCAACAACTCTTCCAAGGAACTCAATCAACTGGATACCATTCTCTAGATATCTTGCAGATGCATTAGGAATTAAAAGTCTGTCTGAAGTTGAGGTTTGGGAGAATAGCCCATACCTAAGAGAACGAAAAAGGTAGCTAACTTCTGGAAAAGCAGATAACCATGTAAGAAAGACAAAAATAGTTTATACATAGTTTCAAACTTACTCAGGGGAAAAGGCTGCTTTTGATATATCAGTTAAAAACTCCTTAGACAATCCACCATAGTCCAGACCAGCCTCCGGGAGGCCACATTCACTAACAAATGAAACATGGATGGATGACTTCAACCTTGACCCCAGGGAATTTAATTGCTGAAATCCGTCTTCAACAATACGATCCCGACGAACCACTATCTCAACCGATTGTGAACCAGGTCCAGAAACTTCACCAGCCATTTTCCGGGAGGCTTTATCCATTTTGATGAACTCTCTAAACATCTCAACTCTGCCAAGATGTAAACAATGTCAAGTAGCATCTTTTGTTATACTTCTAAGTTTGAACATAATTGTAATGGATAGATTAGTTTCTTATATATAATATCAATAGGAAAGAAAAACACAAATCTCAAAAGCTAATAGTTAGCAAAAAGGTGCGATGAAACAGCTAGCTAACTGGCATCCACACACATGCCTACAAAAAAGTTCATACACTTCCTCCGGGGGAAGGGAAACCCGGGAGGAAGGGGGGGGGGGGGGAAGACCTTGAAGGTAAGACTTGGCAAATAGGAAATGCACAAATACACACACGCATGCTCATACATCCTACATGCATGAAAATGTGCCCTCATAACACCCATAAACCTACCCACCAACACTCATGCATCCCTCGATCCCACATCCATATCTATATTCATGTGTTTGCATGCTTGCCATGGCACACTAACCCAAAAGCCCACCCATGTTCATGCACCCCCATACTACATCTACGTCCATGCCATGCGTGCTTGCAACCACACAGCATAAGATTAAAGAAAACAATTCCTTCCTAGATGATTAAACCTATGCACACTCACGCATAAGAACACACGCACATATGCTCCACAAACAGGGAATCCATTTTAACAAGGTTCACCATAATCTTTGGTAGCAAATTCCAAAGTGTCCAAAAGCTGGATTTCATGTTTATATTCTTAACTTTTGAGATATCCAAAGAGAAAACTGGTTTGTCAAAAGCTATTACACTTTATATTATCACAAAAAAATAAAAAAGCTACGACATATTACAATCCACAACCTCTTACAAGTTAAAATCATATGCTACTAGATGGAGTACGACTGTCAAAACTTAATTGGTCTTCAGAGACACATTACACTATAAGAAAATAGTGGATTTCTTGTTATTGTTTTTGTGCATGCATTTAGAGACTCCATGTCCAGCAATACAAAAGTTGATTTCAAGGGATTTGGCAGGTCTTTTCTGAGAGAGAGACTGTAATAATGAAGAAAAGTAGATTGGAACAGAAATAGAAAGAATGAATAATCCGTAAAAAAAATTGAGAACCACAAAAAATTGAGAGCTGAAAAGGGTGGCCCACAAACATATAGAACTATAGTTGTGAAGCCAGCAGAACAGCAATAGTCATTGTAGTAATTATGTTCCTACCTTTCTTCAAAAGGAAATACATGTGGAGTGGTAGTGATAATAGAACCCATGCTACGACTACTTGAAGCATCATCTGCTATTAAATTAGCTGAAAAAACTTCATGAGTTCTGGCAGCTACTGCAATTGGAGGCCGGTTTTTTGTAGCAGGTGAAAGCCACAAAACCGGGGGGCAAAACTGGTGTCTGCAGTCTCTTTCATACATTAAGTGCAAGCATCTGATTGCAGATTCCATAAGAGGTCTATTCTGCCGACCAATTCCATTAGACAAGCCATTATACACTAGTGTATTGAGCACCGATGCAATTCTTTTTTGCTGTTCCAGTGTGAATGGAACCTGGTTCAAGTCATGAAATGCTAAAATAAGTATCATCCACAAATTCAAGAGGACCATAAAAAATTTCTTAAAAGCTGTTACCTGTTTTTCATAGAACTCAATGTCATCAAGAATTAGCAGCAGGTGAGAATACGTGGCACAGAAGAGATGAAGCAGACATGTCATATCTTTTAAAATACCTTGTGGACCGCACCTTAAAGGTTCTATGTTCCATACATCACAAGAGTCCTCATTAACTGGGTTAGGACTAGGATGATCATCAATTAAATCTCTACAATCATCGTCTGCTTGTGACTTACCAGTAAATTTATTTAGTACATTGACCCACTTATTAGCACCATCCTTATTGGCACCTTTTTGCTTTTTCACAAAAACCCCACCTTTTTCTTTTCCTGAACTCTTACCAGCGCAAAGATAATGATTATTTTCAGTAATGCGATTGCTTACAGGAAAAAGAATACTTTCCAAATTTCCCCACAGATTTACAAGAAATCCAGGAGTAAAAGATAGCATGTTAAGAATGGGCAACGAGCCAAATGCGGGATTAAAGACTGTAAATATTCTAAGCATGTATGAGTAAAAATATGCAATATCAAGCAGTTCAAACTTCCTCAAGCATTCTATATTGTTTGGTGGCACAGTCTCAGCACTCTGAGTATGGGAATCCGTGCCTATGATTGCCAGAAGACTTTTAAGATGCCACTGCTGACATATAGGCCTGAACATGTCCATATATGACATCTCTAAGGAACCGTGCATCCTCTCAGTTTCGTGCAAAATTGTATCAATGGGCTCTGCAGATACATCAATTAGGGCATCCTGCTTCTCCTTCCTCATCCATTCTACATTCTCAAGCCAACCCAGGAAGTTTTCTGCAAGTGTGATAACAACGTGGACATATGATGCATAGTCTAAACCTTGAATAAACCTGCCATGATCCACAGAATCATTCTCACTCCCTGTTGCTAGGCATATAATGTTTGAAAGAGCCCAACCAACTGGTGGAATGACCTTGGAAGAAGAATGAATTTCTGATTGATCCATCTCCGACATCTCAGTCAAAATTTTCTCTTTCAAGATCTGCCAACGCCTGCCATAGTTTGATCAGCCCCCACATGTTTGAATCATACTAAAATGTAAGAGCTTATATCAATGAGAAAATTTGGATTTAATTGACTTGAGGATAATTGAAAAATAATGCTCCCCAATTATAAAATAGAAATTATTGCAATATCAACATAAAAAAAAAAATACACATTGATTGACGCAAAGCAATATATAACACAAGCTTTTACATGCAAATCTAGTTTCCAAAATACTAAACGACCCAAGCAAGGGCATTGAGGCACTTGGACATCAATAGGCAAATAATTTCCACATACACACACACACATATATAACACATAAAGTGCCAAGAAAAGCCACAGTATAGAAATAGTCTCATTTAAAAATGTCAGTTTGTATAATATTTACAAAAATTTAAGGCAAATAAGTAGGGCGACTAGTTTTTAAGGAATCTCTTCTGCAGCAGTTTTAAAATTTGATACCTCTATAATCATGGTCTCAGCTACAGATCAGTTTGCAGAAATTACTTAAATATAATGCAATATGGATAAGTATCAACATAAGCACATCTGTACATGATATACATTTCACAGACTTTTTCTTTCTTCCAAATCTAATGAGCCTTACCAGTATAGTCTGGAAGCATGGTGACAAAATAGACTTGTGCTTTAGAGCAGGTACAAGAACAGATGGCAGACATTGAACAAGCCAAGGAATTGTAACTAGAAACACACAGTACTGCTCAGCAGCATTTTGAACATCCAACATGACACGGCCATCTGTATCTGAGTTCGTCATGTGAAAAGGGCGTAGAGCTAAAGTTATTGCACTTGCAGTGATCAAAATTTTATCATCTGTCTGGGCAATACTGTTTATTTGTGAAGAAAAAGAAACGTCCAATGTATTAATATATCTTCTAATAGATATGTAAATACCACTTTTACTACTCCCCATAAAACAAATTAAATCCTTCACTGCTATATCTGCATCCTGACGATTATCAGCAGTAATGCTTTTCCACTTTTTCAGATCAGTAAGGAAAACAACCAGACGCATTGCTAAGGAGGTAAGAACAATGATATCTTGACACCCTGTGTGGGATTTATTAAACTCTGAAAGAATAAATAGGCAGAGAGAAATCAGCTTCCGTGTTTGAAAAGCCCATACTCTTCTCTCTTCAAGGGTACTGGTGGCCAAGGAGCAAAAGTTTTCCTTTATATCTGGACCATAAAAATATAAAATTTTCAGCTATATACCAAATAGTGGCATATTAAAATAAAATAATAAAGAAAATAAAAAGGACTGTGGTGTATTAAGCAGGTGCCTTTTAAGAATTCGGGGACATCAAAATTATAAATAAAGCAGATCAATGAAGCAAGGAATAATAGCAGAAAACAATATTAATAAAGCAACTGGATTTAAAAAAATAACCATTTATTTTGTTGGGGAGAGAAACAACATGAGGAGACTCATTGAGTAGGTAATATAACATATAGAGACACCACTTTAACACAAAAGGTTTAAACCCAATAGGATGAGCTCGACTATGTATATTAACCCCTCACTCTTCTCATTAGTATCCAATGTGGGACTTTATTACTTAACCAACCACACTACTCACATATGAATATTCTGACATATTGGGATTCATAGAGCTTTAGTCTAGAAACTTCACAAACACCACCCAAAATAATGTTTAACACAAATGCAAATTAGAGAAATAGGTCCAGGTTTATACCAAATAATTAATTTATATTTGTCCCGATTGGGCATCGTCTATTACAAGCTCTAATGAGGTCTAAAAGTGACTTCTCCAAAAAAATAACTTCTTCAAAGGATCCCCAGAAAATCAAAATTATGGTAAAATTTGTAACTTTGGGTTTAATAGAAAATTCAATGGGAGAAGAAATTATTGCTTTGGCACTTGAGGAAAAACAAAGAATGTTAAAAAATTGGGTTAATCAATGACAACCGAATTTCCTCTGGGCCTAAAGGGCAAAGAGTAGAGGTCTGTCAAGGTTAAATATCTGCAGCTCTCTACAGTAAGACTCCCGAGAGTGCATCGTATGAAACGTTTTCATTTTCAAAAAACAAGTTTCCACATTGGTAGCTGAGAGAAAAAGGGATCCAACAGACTGTTCATTTGTTTAACTCATTTAAGATTTGATATCCAAGACCCATGTGATGACCAGATGATGAAAGAACCCCACAACATGTAACAGCTTTTAATGAAGTTATTGGAATGTTCAACTCAACAACTGGTAAGGAGAACACAGTTAAAAATAAAGTTAAGCATCTGAAGCCATAACCAATAAATTCAGTGATAAGATTTAGGAAATTGGCATACCAGTAGAGTTCAAGCTTTCCAACAGAATTCTAAAGCATTTTTGCATACAATTTATATCTCTGACTTGGATCTTCTGACGCTGGACTGACAAACATGCAGTAAAGAAAAGAAAAGGCCTCAGCACAGCATTTGAAATCCATGTTCCTGTCATCACACCAGCATTACGATTCAACAAGCTCTCCCATTCTTCTTGAAGCTGCAAAGCAACCGCCTTTGTAACCTTGTAGCGCCTCCAGACTCTCTATGAAGGCAAAGAAACCAGGTCATTTTCTCATTTTTCAACTACAGCTATTAGCTAGATTTGACACAAATTGGGACTTCAAGAGCGAATCGGGGGGTCAGTTTGGTTTCCCCACAAAATTTTTTATGGTTCCATTTGCATTTTTTGTAGTCCTTAATGAACAATTCAACTTTAAGAGTAGGCAATTCATGGAATATACAAGAATCACAACTTACATCAATAAAAAAATTGAAGTGGGGATTTGATGAATTTGCACAAATGAGTTATCCCATCCATTACAGTGATGGATCCAATTTTTCTACAGCCCCATCTATGATGTTGGTGTTGTGAATACAAACAAAATACTAACAGTTGTCCTTTATTTTATCAAATTTTCTTGTAGACGAAAATATCAAAGCCTTATAAACCTAAGAGTATCAGCATAACAACCTTAGCCTTACTCTCTTGGGTTTTAAATGGTAAAATGCATTGTGGAATGCTGAACTTCATAAACAATTAAAACTTTTTTTTTGTTTTGTTTTATCATATAAGTCATTCACCCAATAACAATATGTGTTCCGTACCACCAAAAGCAGGAATAGAGTAAAGGGACCAAATTAATGATTAAAAGGTAAAATCTCTACTATACATCCCATGTATTGGGGTTGCACCCTTTCTTGCCCTTTCTTAATGAAACTCATTATTACTAATAATAATAATGATTAAAAGGTAAATAGAAATGCACCTGAATAAAGAGAGCAGCAGCAGTAGCTCGTCTTGCATAATTGCGTAGCTCTCTTTCCTGAGATACCTTCTCAAGAAGAGCATCCCTTGTAATCTCCTTCACACTCGCTCCCCTCAAGGATACCTGATCAACCCCATAAACACCAACAGTAAACTATATGACTATTCAAAATTATAATTCAAATTGCTCAGTGATCAATGAGGAACCAAAATAAGAAACCACACATACACACACACACACACACACACACACACACACACACAAAAGTAACAGAATTATGATGATTTATGTGTTCCCATGTTATTTTGGTCTGCAGGGAATGCAAAGATGAAGTCAAATATGTCAGTTAGTTGTATCTGATTTCTCTAATCCTAAATGATTAAACATGAAGATTCATCAATTTCTGTGATTCCACAATTTCTAAGGAGACAAACACATACCCAGCAATAAAAACCAAGTGGGTAATGGAAATTAAAGAAGAAACAGCAATAGTGCGCACTGATCATCACGAATTACGATCAAAAACTCGTTATTTCAGAACAAGTTAACTGAAAAAAAAGAGTGAATTTTGGAAAATTTTTAAAAACGATGGAGCTCGAGAAGATTGATGATTTGGGTGATTAACAAAGCGAGAGAGAGAGAGAGTGTGTGTGTGTGTAGAGTACCTGATGCTTGCGAGTTTGGTCCATGGAAGTGGAAGTCGCAGGATTTATGAAACGAAGCTATGAAATGAAAATCTCATTCTTTTATATATCTTCTTCAAAGTAACGACAACCTTTTTTTTTTTATTTTTTTTTATTTTTTATTTATGTACGTTCCTTGTTTTCCAAATTCTTACGCGCATCTATACTTTGTTTTATGTTTATTTATTTATTTTGGTGCAAATTTGATAAGGAGAAGGAGAACATTATCAAATAGTAATTATCTTTAAAAATATTTTTGGTGATAAAATGAGAAGAAAAGTCAATGAGGGCTTTCAATAACTATACCAAAATTATTATAAAAAAAAAAACCAAAATTAAGGTAAAAAATGATTTTACTAAATTAAAAACAAAAAAAAACTATTTTTGAGAAATTACACCGGCTGGATGTTCTCTTTATAAACCTATTAAAAATAGCAAACTATTTTCAAATGATGGTTCCACAAGCCCTTGCTAAAAAAAAATTGAGTAAATTCCTAGATACAGTTTCCGATTTTGACTTTTGTTGTGTTTTTAATTACAATGATTCAAAATTTTGGTATGAAATCACGTTAAAATTATTGGTTTTAAGTGATGAAGATGTTAAACTATGACTTATTGAATACGAAAGAGCACCTAAAAGGTGATAAATTTAAAATTTATTCAACTTTTTACTGGATATCTTGAAAGTTAATTCATATCTACTTTTAATCACATAACTTACTTAATAGTTGTGTTACTTATTTAAATGATTTAATGAACTAATGATTAATAAATGTGAATAGTTTTATGAACCGGCATGTAGTGCTATGGAGGAAAACCTTTTCGACGCAAATTTTTTATTTAGATCTTGCACCTTATGTGCCCTTCCTAATGCCCTAGTATATTAATAAGGCCTAATATTATAATATAATTCCCAAAAAAAAAAAAAATTCTCCCTTTTCTCTCGTTTTTTTATTTATTTATTGTTTGTTTGTTTGTTTTGTTACTGAAATGATAGAAATCTTATTTAAAAATTAAATATATGCAGCAATAGGACCCTAAAATGGAAGATTCAAACATTTTGGCTAAAAGGGAGACATATGCACAACCACCAGCTAAAGTCGTGTCATGTTTCCCACAAGAAAACAACTCAACCATGACATACCTAAAGCAAATAGGTCAAATGTCTCATGCAAAAACAACTTCTCAACCATTTCTTGTGCTAGAGTATGAAATCTCGATCACCGAATACACACATTTTTGTAGTTTACCTCTAACTAGAGCTCATACATAATTTCTTGTGAAAGAGAAAATCCTACAGGATATGTAAAACTGTTTTTGAATGTTTAGCAACAGATAGTAATATTAGATCCGTGCTGATTTTTTTCTTCCTGGTATAGGTTAGCACATGTAGGAAGAATGTTTGATCGATGTTCTCCACTCTACCAATTTGAAGGTATACTGCAACCCTGTTTTACTGAGAAAGCACATACTTCTTTCCATATCAACCTATTCTGCGAACTTACATTGCCAAGATGAATTCTTAAGATATCTTCTATAGCCCTTCATTCAAAAATAGTGTACTAGCTTTCAATCCCATTGTTGGTGTCTTTTTTTATTTGCTGAATGAAAAAGGTGGCGTGGATTCATTATTTGTCAACTTTACATCACGTGATGAAAATGGATAACATCATGTGTACCACTAAGGTCTTAATGCAATTATTATTATGAATTATCATTGTGGATACAACATATTTATTCAAACTGCTTATAGCTCCTATCAAGTATCATATGAATTGATATGAGGACTTCCACCACAAAGCCACACTCTGCGGTGGTCCATTGTTGGTATCTTCGTTTATAAGGTCCCTTACTAGAGGTACCAGAGCTCTTCTTCTTTAAATATAGGGTAAATTCTATTAACCTTTTTTTGAGCTTTGAGTTAATGCTAACTAAGTCCAAAATTGATCAATTTGCTCCTTAAATCCAACTTAGTCCTTAAACATAGTTAGCATTGTTAGTCATTTTTCTCTTATCTCTTGTGGGCCATATTAGATTTAAGGATTAAACTGGTCAATTTTGAAGTGTCTTAGACTTGTTTGGCTTGATCCAAAACTTCATGACAATGGAATTTACTTTTATACTTGCTAAGCGTTTGGTAAAAATTATTTTTGCCAACTTATTTTATTATTCAACTTATTTTTACTATTATTTACAGACATCATTGCACTTTTTAATATTATTCATGGATCTTACTTACTATTTTAGTTACCTCTTACTATTATTTACTTAAAAAGAGAAAGAGAAAGAGAAAGAGAAAGAGAAAGAGAGATTGTGAAGGCGCGTGGGATTGGCAAATGACATAACATGAGAACATCCAAATGTTTTGGATAGAGAAGGTGATTATGGTTGGCGCCTTGCACATTCACAATTCATGGCCACCGTTATTCAATCCACTCCCTCTCTCACAGTCACCACCACCACCACCACCACCACAACCGCCACTTCTTATTACTCTTTTCCACACTTTCTTCACTCTTCCTCTCCGCCCCATAGCCCATTCTTCCTCTTTCCCAAAACTCCACCACCACCACTATCCTCTTCACTCTCCAACTTCAAGCTTCGCAAAACTCACCACCACCAACCCCACTTCTCCACTTCCCCAACCCAGTCTCTTTCTTCAACACCAACCCTTTTGCCCTCCGAGTCTTCCCATGGCTCTTCTTCATCACCGAACGACGCACAAAACTCTCTCATTGATACCTTATTTGATTTGCTTCGCCTCTCAGCTCGCTACAGCGATGCCCAGCTCGTGAACGCTGTCCACGCATGCATTTCCAAGCTCCAAGAGCACACCCATCTCAGCAATGCTCTCATTTCCGCATATCTCAAGTTGGGTCTTCTGTCTGAAGCTTACAATGTTTTCCTCGGCCTTTCGTGCCCCAATGTGGTGTCTTATACGGCGTTGATATCTGGGTTTTCGAAGTCGAATCGAGAACACGAAGCGGTGGAGCTTTTCTTTCGAATGAGGGATTCAGGTATTGAGCCTAACGAGTATACCTTTGTGGCAATTTTGACTGCCTGCATTCGGATTTTGGATTTACAACTGGGTTTACAAGTTCATGCTATGATAATCAAACTTGGGTTTTTGGAAGATTCTGTTTTTGTTTCGAATGCGCTTATGGGGTTGTATGGTAAATGTGGGTGTTTCTTATTTGTGCTCAAATTGTTCGATGAAATGCTGCACAGAGACATTGCGTCGTGGAATACTGTTATATCGTGTATGGTAAGTGAGTTTATGTATGATAAGGCATTTGAATTCTTTCGTGATATGCAGAGAAATGATGGGCTTAGAGTAGACCATTTTACAGTTTCTACTCTTTTGACCGCTTGTACTGGCAGTTCTTCTTTAATGCAAGGCCGGGAAGTGCATGCTCATGCAATCAAGATAGGGCTGGAGGCTAATTTAAGTGTCAACAATGCATTGATTGGGTTCTACACTAACTGTGGTGGGGGTGTAAAAGATGTGACAGCTTTGTTTGAGAGGATGCCCATAAGAGATATGATCACTTGGACGGAAGTGATTACCGCATATATGGACTTTGGCTTGGTGGAGTTGGCTGTGGAGGTATTTGATAAGATGCCAGAAAGGAATTCTTTTTCTTATAATGCTCTTTTGACAGGATTATGTCGAAATGGCCAAGGGTCAAGGGCACTGGAATTATTTATAAAAATGGTGGAGGAGGGTGTAGACTTGACAGAATTCACTTTGACAAGTGTTCTTAGTGCTTGTGGATTGCTCATGGATCGCAAAATTAGTGAGCAGATTCATGGGTTCATTTTCAAGATTGGTTTTGAGTCAAATGCTTGTATTGAAGCAGCGTTACTTGATATGTGTACAAAGTGTGGAAAGATGGCAGATGCTGAAAAGATATTCAGACGGTGGTCATTTGACCAGGATACCTCTGTGATTTGGACATCAATGATATGTGGTTATGCTCGAAATGGGCAGCCAGATGAGGCAATTTCTCTATTCAACATTAGTCAATCCAAAGGAACAATGGTTGTGGATGAAGTTGCATCAACTTCAGTACTTGGTCTCTGTGGAAATATAGGATACCATAACATGGGAAAGCAAATACATTGCCATGCTCTCAAATCTGGTTTTTTATCTGATTTAATGGTTGGAAATGCCTTGCTTACCATGTATTCTAAGTGTTGGAACATGGATGATGCAATTAAGATATTCAATAATATGCCTACACACAACACAGTTTCCTGGAATGGTTTGCTTGCTGGCCATCTTTTCCACAGACAGGGTGATGAGGCCTTGGCCCTCTGGTCAAAAATGAAGAAGATGGGCACGAAACCAGACAAAGTTACCTTTGTTTTGATCATTTCAGCTTACAGACACACTAACTCCAATTTAGTTGATGATTGCCGTACCTTTTTTTCATCATTGAAAAGCGTTTATGACATTGAGCCCTCTTCAGACCATTATGCATCCTTGGTTGGAGTTTTGGGTTACTGGGGTCTACTCGAAGAAGCAGAGGAGATGATCAGTACGATGCCTTTTGAGCCTGATGCCTCTATTTGGCGTGCCTTGCTTGATAGTTGTAGAATCCATTTGAATACAACTATTGGGAAACGGGTTGCAAAGCGCATTCTTGCTCTCGAGCCAAAGGATCCATCCACCTACATACTTGTATCAAATCTGTATTCTGCATCTGGGAGATGGCATTGCTCTGAAATGGTTAGGGAAAATATGAGAGAAATGGGTTTCCAGAAACACCCAGGTCGAAGTTGGATCATTTTTCAGAACAAGATACATTTTTTCTATGCAAGAGACAAATCCCATCCCCAAACAAAAGACATCTATAGTGGATTAGAAATTCTGATCTTAGAATGTCTAAAAGCTGGGTATGTGCCAGACACAAGCTTTGTTCTTCATGATGTAGAGGAGCATCAAAAGAAGGATTTCTTGTTCAATCACAGTGCAAAACTAGCAGCAACTTACGGGCTTCTGATGAGCAGGCCAGGAAAACCTATTCGGATTGTGAAGAACATCCTTCTTTGTGGGGACTGCCACACATTCCTGAAGCATGTTTCTGTTGTTACCAAGAGAGAAATATTTCTAAGAGATTCTTCAGGGTTTCATAGCTTTTCTCATGGCCAGTGCTCGTGCAAAGATTACTGGTGATCCCCCTCACCTTGCATCTTACAACCTTTTAACTTCCATTCTTATTGTTGAGAATACCAAGCCATTGTCAAAAAATTGTATATATATGTGTAATTTTTTCCTTAGAAGAAATTCAGTTGAAATATTTGAGTAAGTAGATCTTCAATTACTGACAATGGTCTTGTATATAACTTCATGCTTCTGTCTTGGATCTGGTTTATTGCTAATCACTCCACTACTACTGTCCCATGCACCCATTCTCTATGGCTGTGAACCACTGCACTTCCACGAAGCACGGGAAAATTGGCAGCAAATTAACACTTTGTTTGGAATGGTGGAAAGAGGGAAGAAAGGAAAGGATAGGGAAGGAAAGGAAGAAATTTCTACTTTTCGGTTACAGAGGTGAAGAGGAAGTGGGGGGGAATTGGAGTGATGTATTTCTACCCAGCACATTTCCGTATCTGCCCAAAATGGACGGAAAAGGAGGAAAAGCTGAAACTTGAAAACATGATGATGATGGTGGCCTGGTTTGAAAATATTGTGGATAAAATTACCAACATACACATATCATATGCACAACCACAAAAGAGAAAATTACATAATGAGAAGTGAATAGTTTAGAGGGGAGAGAGAGAGACATGCCTGAGGGTTGAATTGGCTTTTGCTTGGCCGTGCTGTGTCCTGTGTGCTCTACTCTGCCTGTTCTCCACTTTCTTATAAGTTGTAATACAGGGAGTGTTTGAGATTTCAAATTTGTTTCTAGAAAAGTTAAAGGCTCTAAGGCGAGGCATACATGATTTTGAACTATTTTATTGGATGGTGCAGAATTGAAGGGCAACCTGATCATAATTTGTACAAGCATGTCTTTTTTTTCCCCACTTTTGCAATGTGATTCCTGTATTTATTTTCAGCTGTATATTTTGTGTTTGTTTTAAATCGTAATATATCCAATCTTTAGTGATAATTTTCACTCATTTAAAATGGACACATTACGCGTTAAATTTTTGGTGCTCTTGTTTTGCTTAGTGGTGTTTATATTTGCTTTCAATTTACAATCACAAACCATTTGTGTATGTTAACCAATGCTGGAGTTTGTAAGCTTGATGTCTATTACCAACTTGTGTGCCTTTGCAGTCTTAGCTGAAATGGAGGAAACAAACTTTGGCTTCTATTGATCTGTTTGTTACATCTACCATTCCAAGTGACTTGGATGTTACTCCTCTTTCATGCTCGTGTCTTGGATCTGGTTTATTGCTTAGCCATGACTAAAACTCCTCTTCAATACCTTATTCATAAAGCAGCAGAAATATAACTATTAACATTAAACAAATTTTGCAACCCCATTTTTTGTAATGTATTTCACTGGCCTTTGTGTTTGTGTTTGTATTTTCTGCATTATTGCTGGACTGAGAACTAGCTCCTGCACTGTGTATTGTAATGGTCATAGGCAGTTTATGGCTCTGGCTGTTTGTATTTTCTGCAGAATTGCTGGAATGAGAACCAGCTTCTGCTTTGTGTGTTGCCACGGCCTTGTGTTTTCTTCTGCATAATTGTCTGGTATGCAGATGGCCTTGTGTTATTGTAATGGTCATATGGCCATTTTGTGGCTCTGGCTGTTTGTATTTTCTGCAGAATTGCAGAAATGAGAACCAGCTTCTGCTGGCCACGGCCTTGTGTTTTGTTTCTGCATAATTGTCTGGTTTGCAGACCAGTTGCTGCTTCCCTTGATGGCCTTGTGTTATTGTAATGGTTAGGGTTGTCACATGTCATATATATATTTATCATCAATAAAATTTCTACCTTTTACCTCAAAAAAAAAAAAAAAAAAAATTGCGCAGCCATAAAATTAAATTGGCAAAAGAGAGCGAAATTGAATTTATTGATACCTAAACAAATGACAATGTTGTATTCCTCAAATATGGTCTTGCTAGTTGCTATTTCAAAACCATTTATTTCCTCAAAAGAGGAAAAACCAAACTACAAACTTATATCCTACTAAACCCTCAAAAGAGAAAAAAAAAAAAAAAAAAAAAAAAAAAAAAAAAAAAAAAAAAAAAAACGAAACTACACAACTAATCCAATAAAATCCTAAACGATGCAACTCTTAACATGTTACTTCAACAGCCAGCCTATTTGTGGCTTTGCAACCAGTTGGTCCAAGACTCTTTTCTGAGACATCAAGAGAACACCTCTCTTTGCCAAGACACTCCTGAAATTCATAAAAAGAATTATAATTTAGTAGGATGATAAAAATACTTATTGGAATAAGAAAAAAAAAAAGAAGATAGAGATTTTTACCTTTTGAATGATTGACAAAGCATTGGAAGACTCACAACTGCCAGTTCTAAATGATCCACAAGTACCCTCTGGCAAACCAAAGCTAGCAAATTTAATTTCAGATATAGCACTTCCTCCTTGGCATGATAGTTCCAAAGTGTTCCCTTCATAAGCATTAGCACAAGCTTTCCCAACTGTAACAGTTTGAAACTTAACATTAAATGGATTCCCTCCAGCCTCTTCAAACAAAATCAATTTGTTCTCATCATCTCTCAAAAAGGATCGAGGCACGTGGTACCTAAAATGAAATGAAGAAAAACCAATATATTAATATCAAAACTAAACAGAAGCATTTGAAAAAAAAAAAAAAAAAAATTGATGATTGGAAGATAGATTACCATCTTTGAGAAGGTTTGCCACAATTAGTCAAGCATTTTGAATCACTGTATGATCCACGATAATCACATTCTGAACTACACCCATCTTCACCAGCAAGGTAACTTGGCCAATAGCGACCAATGCTATGACCATTTATCCAAGCATGTCCCTTGCCCAAACCCATCAAATCCACCGCAACTGGATCACTTCCTATTGGAGCTTTGAAGGTTGTCTAAATGACAAATGAGAGAGAGTTAGATTATTAATTAGTATAATTTTGAAGTGTAGGACTAAATTTTAACATAAAAAGTAAAGTACCTTGTACCAAACAAACATCCTATTTGTTGGCACAGGGCCTTGAGACCACTTTTGGTGCTGTGAGAAATATGGGTCTTGAAGTTTTAGTTCTTCTTCACCATGCAACCCCACTTTATAAGTCCATTTACTATGATCCAATTCCATGCTAATGTCCTCAAGAATATACTTCGTTTTCCCAAATTTTCTTAAATTATCAAGTCTCTGTTTGGCAATCAAACGAACCGGGCCAGAAGAAATTCCAACGGGTACCATATCAAAGTTTGCTCCATAGTTCTAAAAAAAATAGGATGTTAATGGTAAAAGATTTGTAAAGAGAGGAAAAAATGAAAAAAAAGAAGGAAAATAACCATGAAAATCGTACTTACTGCTAATCCAACTGTAGCATTACATAATGATATGTGATTTAACCCTTCCTTTAATCTGATTTTTTTCTCAAAAAACAAAATAATAGTTTCCATTATCAGCATATTGAGATCGTGAAATTCAAATGTTAGAAAACAATATAATTAGGTGAAATATAAATAATGTCTGTTGTTGACAAATGGATGAGTTATAGATTAAAGAAAAGGAGAAGATTAACAATATGATTTAGTGAAATTTAAATACTAGTAAACTTACCAACAAGTATTAAAATCCAAAACTAATGAGCACTCAAGGATAGGAAAAGCCTAATCTGTGAGCCAAGGCTCATTTAAAATGGGTAAAAGGAAGCCCAAGCTCATGAATAGGTAAGCCTTGGACCTTAGAGAAGGAAGAAAAAACAAAGAAAGCTTAGCCCAGCCTCTGTGAGAAAAACCCCCAAGGAGCCCAGAGAGAGATTGTACTAGGATACCGAGAAGCTGCCAGAACCAGGGAGGGGATCATCAGGAACTGTAGGAAACAATCAACTGGGAGCTGGACAGCTCAGGGAAGCATGCTCGTGGGTATAAGGAACGAAGAAAAACATGTCTCATCAGCCGCCTGCAACTCAGAAGAAAAGACTTTGGAAACAGCTGATGAAAATAAAAACCCACACTCTTTTTGAGATCAAAGCTAAAAAATGAAAAATAAAAATAAGAATGTTGCTATGAATGAATTAATTTTTAAAATGAGAAACAAAAGCAAACATAATACCTGGTGTAATACCACTAGTAATTACTTGTATAATTTGTAACAGTCTTTTGGTCCAAGAGTTGTTCAATAGTCATTACACTACCATCAACAAAACCATTCTTTTTTATGTGCTCAAAATAATGCTCAGGTCTCCATTGCCATTTCAGTACAAAAGGTTCTTTAGAATCATCAGCTTGGTTATCCTTTTTCACCATTATTGATGTTTGAGTGTTAACCTATAAAAAAAAGTTGCATAAAACAATAATTGTGGTTAGAAATATATGAAGTAAATAATTACAAACAAAGAAAAAAAACCTCAATTTTTGTAAAATCTTTCACCCTGGCAGTGTTGTATACTTCAGTGCTGCAATCAGGGAGGATAGTAACAGACCAAGCAGGTATTGTATACATGGTGTTTTGAAAGTTAATTGTTACATCGTTTGAATTCGCATTTCTAAAGAAACAACTTGATTTGCCTTGGTAACTGAAAATTGTGGCCTACAATTGAAAAAAAAAATAGTGAATCAGTGATATATAATTACTTCTTTCAATTTTTAAAGAAAAAAAAAAACACTCACTGAAACCAGAGTCCGATAATCAATATCTCTCACAGAACCATGAGTTAGAACATCCTCAATCGATTTTAGGACTGATGAAGTTGTTTTAGATGTCTCCACTTGGGTTGGCTCAAATTACCTAAACAAATCAGAAGGTTAAAGATGGAGAAATCACATTAGTATTTTGAAATGTTAATATATTATATACTTAGAAAACTGTAAGTGCACAATTGCACCTGGCCCCAAGAACAGTTACGGGCTCAGGCCCAATGAGCCTTAAACAATATGAATTTGTAGAGTGTGGGCTTGAAACCCAGGTTAGAAGTGTCTAAGGATTAAATGACAAGCCAAAGATTGCAAACACTTGAAAACAACAAGGAATATTGTAAATCAACCTCCTCGGACGTAAGCCGAGAGCTGTTCTTCTATTATCTCTTTATCTTTATCTTTTTCTTTTTGATTACAAAGAAGGGGGCCTCAATTCCTGTTCTAGGTTGCTCCTTAAATACTCCTCTTTTTGATACTTTGCACACGTGTTGCCCCAACTCCCCCTTAGCCTAGATATTTCTTTTCTCAGTGCCTTTGAATAGTAACCAGAAGTTTCCCTTCCACTGTTCAGGTGTCACTTCCCCATTAATGCGGCCAGGGTGGTAGGTGCAGGGTCTTTAATGTGGAGGGGGCAGCCTTTATCTTTGGTATTTCTCAAACATTGGTGCTTCTAGGACATTCAAGGGTTCCCCCCTTTTAACCATTGGTCCTGACCGTGTCATTCCCCAACTTTTACCATGAAGTCCCGGGTTCTCCAGTGTCCGTCCGAAGGGAAATTCACCCTCGGCTGGATCCTCGGATCCTCGGCGCATTGGCCGACCCGTAGTACTAGCTTACCCCAAGCTGGGTTCTTAGAAGTCCCTACGACTTTTCTGAGTACAAGATCACCAGGTGCAAGCGGCCTTAGCTTCACATGGGCATCATATCCCCGTTTTAGCTTCTGTTGATAATAAGCCATTTAGACCATAGCTGCCTCGCGCCGTTCCTCCAGTAAATCAAGACCTTTCTCCAGGAGTCCCTTGTTATTCTCCGGGCTAAAAGAACTTGTCTTTAGGGTGGGGAAACCATATTCCAAAGGTATCACCGCCTCGGCCCCATAAGTCATAGAGAATGGCGTTTCTCCAGTGGACCTGCGCGGTGTGGTCCAATACGTCCACAGAACATGAGGGAGCTCTTCTACCCATTTGCCTTTCGCATCGTCCAACCTTTTCTTAAGCCCACTGACTATGACCTTGTTAACGGCCTTGGCTTGCCCATTTCCCTGAGGATAATATGGGGTGGAGTACCTATTTATGATACCCATGTCACCGCAATAATTCCTGAAAGTTTTGCTGTCAAATTGAACTCCATTATCTGATATAAGTGTATGTGGTATTCCAAATCTAGTGATGATGTTCTTCCACACAAATTTCTTGGAATCAACATCTCTAATGTTTGCCAAGGGCTCCGCCTCGACCCATTTAGTAAAGTAATCTGTTCCTACAAGCAGCCATCTTTTGTTACTTGCTGCCCTCGGAAACGGCCCCACTATGTCCAATCCCCACTGTGCGAAGGGCCAAGGACTGGAGAGGGGGTTAAGAACTCCTCCAGGTTGATGGATGTTAGGGGCGAACCTCTGGCATTGATCACATTTCCTGGCGTAGTCTTGAGCCTCCCTTTGCATATTGGGCCACCAATAACCCTGAGTCAGCGCTCTGTGGGCCAAGGACCTTCCCCCAGTGTGGCTGCCACAAATTCCTTCATGCAGTTCTTCCAGAAGTGCCTCCGTTGAGTCAGGGTGCACACAAAGCAAATACGGTCCTAAAAAGGATCGTTTATACTTCGGACAACCAGAAGCGTGGCGCCCTTCGACGTATCTTATCTGCTTCCGATTTGTCCTCGGGAAGGATGTCATTCTTAAGAAAAGACACGACGGGGTCAATCCAACTAGGTCCAGGCCTAACTAGATGGATGCGAGCCACATTGATGGGGATAAGAGTTGGTTTTAGCAAATCCTCCACAAGGATAATCCTGGGCAAACCCTAAGCCGAAGATGTCACCAATGTGGCTAAAGAATCTGCATGGGTGTTTCCACTCCTAGGAATGTGAGTTAAGGCAAAGGAGTCAAATTCAGCTTGTTGACGTTTGACCTGGGCCAAATATTCCTGCATTCTGGGGTCTCTAGCCTCCATGGTCCCCATGACCTGGCCGACCACTAACTGAGAGTCCGAGAACACATGGACTTCTCTTCTACCCATTCTACGTACCATCTGCATGCCTACCAAGACTGCTTCATACTCGGCCTCATTGTTAGTAGCCGAGAATGCCAATCTCAAAGATTTTTCGAAGACAATTCCTTCAGGGGACATCAGAACAAGTCCAACACCAGACCCTCTCTGATTAGCAGCCCCATCCACATACACTTTCCAAGCCGAGGGCACTGCGGCCGTGATCACTCCAATTGATTTTGCATCCATGTGTGCTTCTTTCAGAGCTTCTTCTAGCAATGGTTCAGCAAACTCTGCCACCAAGTCAGCGAGGACCTGGCCCTTCACTGAGGTGCGAGGCCTGTATTTAACATCAAAAGCCCCCAGGATGGTTCCCCACTTTGCTACCCTTCCTGAGTAGTCGGCGCTACGCAGCACTGCCTTAAGGGGCAATTGGGTCAGAACAACCACTGTGTGAGATTGAAAATAATGGGGAAGCTTTCGCGTGGCATGAACCACGGCCAAAAGTGCTTTCTCCAAGGGTAGATAACGCCCCTCGGCTTCGTTTAAAGATTTGCTAACGTAATACACCGGCCTTTGCACCCCGTCATCGTTCCTTATAAGGACCAGGCTGACCGCATGGACAGCCACTGCCAGATAAGCAAATAAGACCTCGTCCGCCTCAGGACGAGACAAAATGGGCGGCCGAGAAAGATATTGCTTGAGTTATTGGAAAGCTAACGCGCAGTCCTCGGTCCATTGGAACCCTTTCCATTTGTTCAACAACTGAAAGAAAGGACGGCATCGGTCAGCCGACTGAGATATAAATCTGTTCAAGGCGGCAATCATTCCGGTTAATTTCTGGACTTCTTTTGGGTTCCGAGGAGGCTGCAAGTTCTGAATAGCCTTAACCTGTGTTGGGTTTACCTCTATGCCTCTATGAGTGATCATGTACCCCAAGAATTTTCCAGACCCAACGCCGAAAGAGCATTTCGAGGCGTTGAGGCGCAGCTTATACTTTCTTAACACCTGAAAGGTGTCAGCCAGGTCTCTCATGTGTGAAGGTATCGTTTTGCTCTTTACCACCATATCGTCTACATACACCTCAATAGTCTTCCCCAACTGCTGTTCGAACATCCTGGTCATCATTCTTTGGTAAGTAGCCCCAGCATTTTTCAAACCAAATGGCATGACCTTATAATGATAATTCCCCGTCGGTGTAATGAAGGCGGTCTTCTCCTGATCCTCTAAGGCCAAGGGAATCTGGTGGTAACCCTGGAAGGCGTCCAAAAAACTCATCCGAGGATGTCCGACAGTGGCATCCACCAGTTGATCAATACGTGGCATTGGGAATGAATCTTTGGGACAGGCCTTGTTCAGATCGGTAAAGTCCACACATACCCTCCACGTTCTATTCTTCTTTTTAACAACAACCGTATGGGCCAACCACTCGGGGTAGAAAACCTCTTTGATAGCCCCAGCCCTCTTAAGTTTAAGAACCTCTTCCTTCACAGCCTCGGAATGTTTTCTGGAAGATCGCCGAGGTGGCTGCCTTCTCGGAACGATAGCTGGGTTGACATTTAAGTGATGACAAATGAAGCTCGGATCAACGCCTGGAGTTTCATAAGGATCCCACGCAAAAACATCAACATTGTCCTTCAAGAATTCTAACAATTCCATCTTCTCTTGGTGTGGCAAAAGTACACCGACTTGGAAGAACCTCTCAGGGTCATCGGCTACTGGAAACTTCTCTAACTCCTCACAATGTGTCTCCTCCCCTGTCACCATCCCAGATGAACCAGGAGCAGTTAATTGCTATAAGCCTTTGGTGATCAGAGCCGAAGATTCGGCTTCCGTCTGATGCAGGACAGCAGCCGATATGCATTGCCTGGCCACCGATTGGCTGCCGAGGACCTCTTCAACACATTCCCCAGAGGGAAATTTAACCTTAACATGCAAGGTAGAGGAGACAGCTCCTAGAGCGTGCAGCCATGGCTTGGCAAGGATGGCTGTATATGGAGAGTACGCGTCAACCACAATAAAGTCCACCTCAACCGTTTCTGAGCCGGATTGAACGGGCAAACGAATCTGTCCCTTCGGCACAACGGCTTTCCCTTCAAAACTTATAAGCAGCGAATCATAAAGAGTAAGATCTTCCAACTTCAACCTTAACCCCTTGAATAGATCAGGGTACATGATATCTGCACCGCTGCCCTGGTCTATCATCACCCTTCTCACATCATAGTTCCCTATCCTGAGGGTGACCACAAGAGCATCGTCATGGGGTTGGATAGTCCCCACTTTATCCTCCTCGGAGAAACCTAAGACGGGCAAAGTGCCCTTCAACCTCTTCGGCCTGCTACCCACATCCTCGGCCTGAGGGTGGGAAACCGCCATCACCCTAGTGGGACCTGAGCCGGTTCTACCAGGTGCAGCGAAGATAACATTAATTGTTCCTAATGCTGGCCGAGATGAATTGTTCCTCTGGTTGTTTGAGCCAACTTGACTGACCTGCCCAGCGGGCTGACACAAGTGCTGCTTCAACTTTCCTTCACTGACGAGTTGTTCCAGATGGTTCCACAAGGTCCGACAGTTCTCGGTAGTGTGGCCCACATCCTGATGGTACTGACAAAAGAGGTTTTGATTTCTTTTCGCAGGGTCCCCTGCCATCTTGCTGGGCCATCTGAAGAAGGGCTCTTTACGAACTTTCTCCAGTAACTCGATGCACCGGTTCTCGGAACACGCATTTACAACAGAGTGCTGCCGAGCCAGATTGCCTAAAGTAATCCCTCCTCGGCTTGTTGTTGTGATATCTGTCCGACCTGAAATCCCTTCTCTCCTGCGGGATAGCCTTCTCCTTTCCCTTGCCCTGCTGCTGGTCTTCCTCTACCCTTTTGTACTCATCAATACGATCCATAAGGCGGCGTACGCTGCGGACGGGCTTTTTCGTCAAAGACTTTCTTAGGTCGTGGTTAGTAGGAAGACCTACCTTAAAGGTATTAAGCGCCACCTCATTAAAATCACCATCTATTTCATTAAACATTTCCCAGTATCGGTCGGAGTATGCTTTCAGCGTCTCCCCTTCCTTCATGACCATGGATAGCAGCGAGTCCAATGGCCGAGGGACTCTGCTACACGTAATGAATCGCGAAGCGAATGCCCTAGTTAGCTCCCCGAATGAGCTTACAGACCCCGATTTGAGGCCGTTAAACCATCTCATAGCCACAGGTCCCAAGCTGGAGGGAAAAACTTTACACATCAGAGTCTCGTTGTGAGAGTGCACTGCCATCCTTTGGTTGAAGTGACTCACGTGCTCCACCGGATCAGTCCGGCCATTGTAGATGGTAAAGGCGGGCTGGGTGAACCTCCTGGGAAGCCTCCCCCTCTCAATCCTCCGTGAAAACGGAGATTTGGAGAGTTGGTGTAACGCCCTACTCATAGCGTCGTTGCCTAAGCCCCTAGAAGGAAGATTCTTGCGTCTGCGAGCTGGCCGGTCGTCCTCCTCACCGGAGGACACTGAGCTGGCTGGTGAGCACGATCTCGAACTGTAGCCAGCTCGCCTATCCTCTTCCGAGGAAGGATTAGGTGAGGATGATGAAAGCCTGCGTCTGGCGCGGCGTAGCTTTCTCTTTAAACGGTTGATCTCCTTCTGCATGGTTTTAGAACCGTCCTCCTGGGGGGCGCTACCCCCACCATGAGTATGGCTGGCGCCTGGGTACTCTGTATGGACACTTCCCTCACGATCCCTTCGATGTTCAAGACGCTCGAAATGGTCCTCCGGTTGTGATCCCTGTGACTCTGCATGGTAAGAGCCTAAGCCTGCCATAATATCCCTACCTCTTCTAGACTAGATTTCCCACAGACGGCGCCAATTGTAAGTGCACAATTGCACCTGGTCCCAAGAACAGTTACGGGCTCAGGCCCAATGAGCCTTAAACAATATGAATTTGTAGAGTGTGGGCTTGAAACCCAGGTTAGAAGTGTCTAAGGATTAAATGACAAGCCAAAGATTGCAAACACTTGAAAACAACAAGGAATATTGTAAATCAACCTCCTCGGACGTAAGCCGAGAGCTGTTCTTCTATTATCTCTTTATCTTTTTCTTTTTCTTTTTGATTACAAAGAAGGGGGCCTCAATTCCTGTTCTAGGTTGCTCCTTAAATACTCCTCTTTTTGATACTTTGCACACGTGTTGCCCCAACTCCCCCTTAGCCTAGATATTTCTTTTCTCAGTGCCTTTGAATAGTAACCAGAAGTTTCCCTTCCACTGTTCAGGTGTCACTTCCCCATTAATGCGGCCAGGGTGGTAGGTGCAGGGTCTTTAATGTGGAGGGGGCAGCCTTTACCTTTAGTATTTCTCAAACATCGGTGCTTCTAGGACATTCAAGGGTTCCCCCTTTTAACCATTGGTCCTGACCGTGTCATTCCCCAACTTTTACCATGAAGTCCCGGGTTCTCCAGTGTCCGTCCGAAGGGAAATTCACCCTCGGCTGGATCCTCGGATCCTCGGCGCATGGGCCGACCCGTAGTACTAACACGTTCTAAACCCAAGAGCAGGTCGGCCTTCCTTAGCATGGCCCAAAGGCCCACATCCCCATCGGGGTCTTTTTACTCCCCACAAAAACTTAGAAAACAAATTAAATGAAATTAACTAGTTTGTAACAATACAAAATTAAAAATATGCATACCATGTAATAGTTCATAAAGATGCCACGATATTGGAAAAATCTTGCAACAGCGAAAGCAAGATCTTCGCCAGTTCTGCGTGGATCTTTCAAGCCCCAACGCTTATACCTAAATTCAAATGCAATGTAATTAAAAATTCGATATAATTTTTTTTTTTGAGGGTCTAAATTAGTAAAGAAATTAAAGAAAATAGTTAAAAAGATATGACAGCCAGTCCAATTCTTTGTCCAGATTTTAGGACTATTGGGATTGTTTGGCGTGAATTGATCGCAATACCACCCATTGCAAGTATTAATCTGTATAAAAATGTGAAATGAACTCAAAAAAGTGAAAAAAACAAAAACAAAAACAAAAAGGAAAGAAGAAGAAATATACACATAATTATATTATAACAATTTTTTTTAATTCAAACAATAGCCACCAATTTATTCACCAGTATATACAGCAGATATGAAGCCTGTTCTATATGTACCAATCATTCAGGTTCATCCATATTAGCACAATGAGATTCTTACATATTCGATTGGAAGAATTTATTTTCATTAGTGTTTTTATTTTTATATTTTATGAAAGGGTATTTTCGTTGGTTTATTGGGCTTAACAAAATAAACTGGATAGAATACAGCTGCATTTAAAAATATATATATATATATATATATATATATATATTTAAAAAGTTGTCAACAACATGCAGTTTTGGTATTGGCGTGTGAGTATATTCCCTTGTCTCATCATCATTTCCTATATATGTGTGTGTGTGTTTCTCAAAAAAAAAAAAAAAAAAAAATTGTCAGTAAACTAAATAAGCTAGGGGAAAAAAATGATTTCCTCTTATCCACGCAATAAAAAGTCACACAAACAACAAATATTATGGTCCACATACGCTCTTTGGAGTGATTTTCTTTTTTATTGCTACCTTATTTCCTTCAAATGGCTGTTTCAGAATGTTTCTTAAATGGAGTAATTAAATTCACAATTTCTTAATAATTTAAGATTTTGAAGTAATTGATAATTTATCATGATATCAAAATGTAAGGTTTCGAGTTCGATCACTATCTCTACTCTATTTCCCATTTTTATTAGAGCGGGCATTCACCGACCAAGTTGGATGATGATTCTTTCTTAAAAAAAAGAAAAAAAGAAGTTGGATGATGATTATTGATTAATCATAATTGGAGTCTCACTCTTTTTGTTCCACTTTATATTCCATTCAAAAAGTTTTTCTTCATGGAAACAGATCTCCTCCAAATGAATCTTGCAATCAAATGTTAATGTGTGACATGTGTAGCATTTATTTGATTTTTAAATATTATTTTGCTCCCTAAACTTCCAAAAGTTTGTTTTTTCATCTCTAAACTTTTTTTTTTTTTCATCCTAAGACATTGTAAAGTGTTTTTCTTAATAGTTTAGAGACAAAAATAGGGATGAAAAAAGAACTTCTATCAATAGTTTAGGGACAATTTTTTTTTTTGGTAAAATTTAAGAACCAAAATAATATTTTATCCTTTTTAAATATCATATGCCTTTCACCTAAATAAAAATGGAAGAGAATACTTGGAGGATTCAATGGGAGGGTTTTTATTTATTTATTATTTATTTTATCCCTAAACAAGTCACATGACTTTCTAAATATGTCATATAACTGTTTCCAAAAAAATAAAATGTCATATGATTGAGAACAAAGTTTGGCTACAAATTTGGTTATAGCCTGTTGGAAAGCATGATTTTTCATCACAATCAAACTAATACAACATATGAAATATAAGATTTGCTCCATTCATGAGAAATAATATTCAAACTTGAATTCTAGAACAAAGAATAGGAAAACATACCTTGATGTAGCGAAACTTAAAACTAAGAAAAGATTCTTGAGATTTTAAGGGGGTGTTTGGTAAAGTAGCTTGAGATGTGATTTTTGTAATTTTTTGTAGTTTTTTGAAATACGTGTAGGTGAAAAAATGTGTAATGTTGTTTAAAATGTGAAAATGTGAGTTTGAGAGTGGAGACCAAACAAGCCCTAAATTCTTGAACCATAAAAAGGATTTATCCAACATCCGATCGAGACATATAAAATTATTTCTTGTAATTTCTTTTTTTTTTAAAATATTAAAAATGAATTTTGTGACTTTTTAGGGCTTAGATTAGTATTTGGGCATGCAAATTGAAACCGAATAAAATATGGTAACAACAATAATAATTAAAATTCTTCACAAAAGTAAGATATTATCTTAACCAAATTAAAATAAAACCAAAAATATTAAAGATAGATAACATAATAATTTATTACTCATAAAATTTGTAGACACATTCAAATATATAACCATTTAAATTGTGTTTTGATATAAACACAAATCAAATATTCACTTCAAAATAACTAAATATTAATCCAAATTAAAATCAATGAAGAATTAAAAACACAACACTAAATCATATCAACTTAAAGTAGAATTATAAAAAAATTCATCAATTTAAATAGAGGTGTAAGAAACAATAAAAAAATCCAAAAAAAAAAAATTGAGAGAGAGAGAGAGAGAGAGAGAGAGAGAGAGAGAGGGAAATAACCTTTTTAGAAAGCTCTAGGAAGTGATTGTAATAAAGATGTTCGCAGAAATGCGTGGATGGAAATGCGGAACGTGTAGGACACCCTGGTTTGGAAAATTGCATTGCGGAAACTTCGTGGAGGAAGGACCTCCACTTTATTTTTTATTTTATTTTATTTTTTGAGGAAAGGATCTCTACTTTATTGACTGCTGTGCTTATTATTATTACGTTTTTTTTTTTTTTTTTTTTTTTTTTTTTTTGAGGAAACTACTGTGCTTATTCTCCTGAACCGTAGAGGTAAGTAACGGAAATTCTAAAAAGTGACACTTTATCAACTGCACCGTTGATTTGCTTCTTTAGGCATATATTTTAGTAGTCACTATTACCATCTTTTAATAGAGAGTTTATTGGAATGTATTAAAAAATTGATTATCATTAATTTTTTTTTCTTCATATTTTAGTCTCCTCATTTAAGTCTGTACTTTTTATTGCAAAAATTTCTGTTTTTTTAACATAAAATTATTTATTTATTTATTTATTTTATATATTTTTCAAAATACTTCATATCAAATTATCTATTTTACACTACATTCTATTAAAATATCAAATTTTCTTGATTTTTTTATCTTTCTTTACACACAACTATTATTATCCACTCTTTTCTTTCATCATCAAGATAAGTAAAGAATAAAAAACTATACGCAAAATGAATAATACTAGTGTAAATTTATATGGTTATTGTAGCAATTATGTATTTTTACACAACTTTATATGGCTTTGTGGGGGGATAAAAATGCTTAAATAAACGTTTGGGCTTTGGGCCTGGTTAGTTGACATAAGTCTGTCCAATCAGAGTCTTCTAAGCCCATAGGTTAATCCGCATTATAATGGTTCGAGGAGTAGTCCGAGGTGGAGTATCTCCTCGGACAGGCCCAGTAAAAGCCATGAGACTTGCTAAACGGTTTAGGGACAGAATTCTGAAAGATCTGTTGGGTAAAGGTGTGATCCAAGCACTCGTTGGAGGCAGGAACAAGTGAGAAATATCTGAGGAAAAAGCTGCTACCACCGCATTAAAGGCCCTGCATCTACCTTCCTGGCCGCATTAATGGAGAAATAACCTCTGAACAGTAGTATTCAGCCTTCCAGCTATTATTTGAAGACTTTAAAAAAGTGGTGGATGGGACAAGTATCTAAGGGAAAAATCTGTGTTACATGTGGATGAAACAGGGAAGAAGAAGAAGAAGGAGATAAGAAGACGAGAGAGGAGAGAAAAAGGGGGCTCTTCTTGAAAAACAAAAATTATAATCTTTTGCTTAGAGAAAGAAAGGCTATACAAATTGTCCTCGACTTACGTCTGAGGAGGGTTTTTTGTCACGTTCATCTGTTACTTACATAGACTGCGACATTCTAGCCTGTTTATCAACTTTTCAATATCCCAAACTTAGGTTTCAAAATCATACTCTACAAATTTCATTGTATAAGGCTCTTTGGGCTTGAGCCCATCACTCGTTTTGGGTCTGGGTACAAATTGTGCACTTACAGGCTTAATATGGGTAAATTTTTGGCTTGGTTGGCTAAAATGTGATATTTTTATATTATACAAGCACGAATGTGAGTGCACATCAAATTTTAAATCATGGTTTTGTTTCTACATGAGAGTGACACGTATCATCTTTCTATTGTTGGTTCAATCAAGTTTGTATTGAAATTTTGTCATATGACTAAAAGTATACATAGATGATTTTATCAATTGCCATGTAGTGAATTAAAAGAATTTTCCTTCAAACTAATTGGAGGTAAACTTTTTTCTTTACTATTTTGGGTGTTATATGCCCTTTTTTTTAAAGATATAATATGTTTTGATGTTGTTGCATGAAACTTTATCTCTTGTCTTGAGATTATTTGTAGACTACTCGTAGACCCATCACCATTAAATGCGTGAAAATATATAATTATTTTGTAATATGGTATAATGTGTAATTTGTTATCTGAAATTTGTTGAAGCAAATTTGTTTCCTCTAAAAATGAAGCAATTTTTACAAGTATTTTCCATCTTTCTATTTCTATATGTATAACATTCTATTATTTTATATTTTGGTGTATTTGAGTGATTTTTTTTTTGATAATAGATTGATATTATTTTTTTAGGTCCGTATTTTTTTTTTTTGAGAAACAGGTCTGTATTCTTTTAACTACTATTATAGTTTGTTACGGTTTTTTTTTTTAGAACTAAACTTTTTAAGTTTCAAATATATTACTTAAATTTATTATTCTCTTAAAGAGATTATTATGATAATCAAAAGTCAACACAAAATTATAATATTATTTTAACCAAAATTAAAATTAAACCGAAGGCATTAAAGATAGAGGTATAATACTTTATCACTCACACAATCTGTAGGTACATTCAATGATTCAAATATATAACCATGTAAATTGTGTTTTGATTTAAACTCAAATATCAACATATGATTTAAAGAGAGAATTTATGATGGAAAATTAAAATACACAACACTAAAATGTATCAACTCAAACAAAAATTATAAATAATAAAAAACACATAAAATTTCGTCAACTTAAGGTTTAAGAAACAATAAAAATTCAGAAAGAGAGAGAGTATTCACATTTTCGGAAAACTCTAGGAAAGAACTGAGAAGCTATAGCGATACAGATGTCAGCGCATGAATGCAAGTTGGAAAAAAAGAGAAATGATTTCCACGTTGACTCAATGGAAAAATGCAGAACGTGTAGCCGTGTAGGCATCCTCCTTAGAAAATTGCAATCGAGGAAACTTCGCCGAAGAGGGATCTCTACTTTTATTGACTATTGAGGTTATTCTTTAATTCAGCAAAAAAAATATTGAGATTATTCTTTCAGCTATTGACTATTGAGTATTATTGAGTATATATTAGGAGGTACTATAGCCATCAATTCTTCTTTCATATTTCCAGTTTGATTTCATCTCTCAGATATTCCATTCTAGCACACTTGTGAAAATCATCATTCTTTCATCAATTTACCAATTAAACGCACATACTCGAAACCTTTCAAATTTAGTGCCCTCTCAATTCATCTGTGAACATCCACTCAAATTGCACGTCTTCACTCATCTCTTGGCATTCCCATTAATTTCATCACATCTTTGACCTGTCTTATCTTCTGCTCCTCTTTTTACATCTTCTCAATCTTCAATTAACAGATCATATCAATGGCTTTCTTGACCAATGAAGGAGCCTATTCTTCTTCTTCCACTCACCAAGGGACCTATGATGTTTTCTTGAGTTTTCGAGGTGAAGATATTCGTTATAATTTTACATGCCATTTATATAAGGCTTTGTGTGACAATGGTTTAAACACTTTCATCGATTATAACCTTCCAAGGGGAGAAGAAATTTCAATGGAACTTCTTAAAGCCATTGAATTGTCAAAGATTTCGATCGTTGTATTCTCTGAAAATTTTGCATTTTCTACTTGGTGTTTGAATGAACTTGTCAAGATTTTTGAGTGTCGGAGAAAAGACCGATTCGATTTACCAATTTTTTACAAAGTGAGTCCATCAGAAATACGTAAACAAGATGGAAAGTTTGGAATAGCACTAGTTGAACATGAAGAAACATTCAAAAATGACATAAGAAAGGTTCATACGTGGAGGAAAACTTTAACTGAAGCAGCTAATTTGTCTGGATTTGTTTACACTGATAGGTATGTATTTAATTAATGACTATTTTGGTGTGCTTTTATGACTTTCAAACTTTAGTGTTTTATTTTTTATACATATTTTTTAAATTATATCATCATTGCTGACATCAAAGATGGGGATGGTGGTGGAGTGAGGCGTAGGGATGGTGAAGGTGAAGGGGAGCAATTTTTTTTCATTTAATTTTATTTTTATAATTGGGTTGCTGCCAAGGATCTCAGTCAATAAATTATCACATGACAAAATCTATATATTTATATATATATATATATATATATATATATATATATATTTAATGATAGGTAAAGTAGAGAGAAAATCTAATTAAATTTCAAATTGAAATTCAATTAGAGTCTAATTTTGCGCCACGTGTCTTATTTAATCTACATTTTAGAATTTTGTGCCAAATGAGTTAATTTAGTGTAAAAATTGAATTTCAATTAGAGTTTAATTTTGCACCACGTGTCTCATCTAATCTAAATTTTTAAAATTTTGTGCCAAATTAGTTAATTTAGTGTAGAAAACGAGGAATCCAATATAATAAACCATAAAAAACATAATCATATAGCTAAAAAAAATTTAAATTTATAAGTCATCTATATATATATATATATATTAATAGGTAAAACTTACAGAAAATTGAATTAGAATTTGAAATTATAATCCAATTTTGCACATGTCTAAATTTATGTGGAGACTACACCATAATTATCCACTTAAGCATGTGCCATGTGTCTACTTAAGTTTTTTAATCTTTGTATTAAGTGAGTTAATGAGTGCAAAATACTAAGAATCTAATATTAATGAACTATAATTAAAAAAAAATTACATATATTCAATAAAAATCATCACATGTTTCTCAAAAAATAAATAAAATAAAAATTACCACATGTTCTATCTTATTAAAAATTAGAAAAAAAATGATCATAAGTACTACTAAATCTAGGTAAGAATTTTATATGTGACTAATTATATTTACTTTAAAAAAATAATTTGACTAACTATCTGTATTTTATGATAAAAATTTTGTTTAATTTTAAATGTATCTACATATATGTATAAATGCATGTGTTACATGTTTTTTTTTAAAATTTTTTTTGACTAATTATTTATATTTTTATAATAAAAATTTTGTTTTATTTTAAATACATCTATGCATTTTCATGGAGCTACATGTTAGTTTATATATATAATAATAGGTAAAGCAGAGAGAAAATCTAATTAAGTTTCAAATTAGAATTTAATTATAGTCTAATTTTGCGCCATGTGTCTCATCTAATCTAAATTTTAGAATTTTGTGCAAAGTGAGTTAATTTAGTGTAAAAATTGAATTTCAATTCTAATCTAAATTTTTAATTTTTGTGCCAAATTAGTTAATTTAGTGTAGAAAATGATGAGTCCAAATAATAAATCATAAAAAACATAATCATATAACTAAAAAAAATTCTAATTTATAAGTCATCTATATATATATATATATATATATATATATATATATATATATATATATATATATATATATATATATATATATATATTAATAGGTAAAGCTTAGAAAAAACTGAATTAGAATTTGAAATTATAATCCAATTTTGTGCCATGTGTCTAAATTTATGTAGAAATTACACCATAATTATCCACTTAAGCTTGTGCTATGTGCCTACTTAAGTTTTTTAATCTTTGTGTCAAGTAAGTTAATGAGTGCAAAATATTAAAAATCTAATATTAATAAACTATAAAATTAAAATAAAATCATATATACTCAATAAAAATCACCACATATTTCTCAATAAATAAATAAAATAAAAATCATCACATAACAAAAATCGCCTCACATTCTATCATATTAAAAATTAGAAAAAAATGATCATAAGTAGTATTAAATTTAGATAAGAATTTTAATATGTGACTAATTACGTTTACTTTTAAATTTTTTTTGACTAATTATCTATATTTTATGATAAAAATTGTGTTTAATTTTAAATGCATCTATATGTATGCATGAATGCATGTGTTACATGTTTTAAAAAAAATTTTGACTAATTATTTATATTTTATAATAAAAATTTTGTTTAATTTTAAATGCATCCATGCGTTTGCATGGAGTTACATGCTAGTATATAATAATAGGTGAAGCCGAGAGAAACTCAAATTAGAATTTCAAATTAAAGTTCCACTTTTGCATCATGTGTCCTAAATTATTTATTCTTAAAGGGTTCTATTTCTTAATTTTAGAATCAATTGTGGGACCACATCATAAATATTCATCCAAGTGAGTTGTTAAGTACAATAACTAAAGAGTTTAGAATAAATGAATCGTAAAAAAAAAAAATTGCTTCACAATAATTTTTTTTTTAAATGGACAATTTACATTTTACACCTAATAATATTCTTACAAAATTTTTTAAAGAGTTAACAAAATATAAAAATGACTATCAATAGTATTTAAATTTTATACATAGAAATTATATTATGCATCTTATTGTATATCTTTAAGTGTATCCATACATATGCATGGGGTTATAAGTTAGTCTATATATATAGTTAAAGCCAAAGTTTAGAAAAAGTCCAATTAGATTCTAAATTGGAGTCTAACTTTGCACCACATGTCCCATTTTTTTTAAAAAAAATTTATTAGGTGCAAAAATCGAAGAGTCTAAATCCAATTAGATTCTAAATTGAATTTTAATTGGAGTTCAATTTTGCGCTATGTGTACTATCTAATTTTTTAATTTTTGTGGCAAGTAAATTATTTGGTGCAAAAACCAAAGAATCCAAATCCAATTAGATTTTAAATAATTACATATTTTAAAAATTTATGACTTAAAAAGTGTGTAAGTTGTAACTCTAACACTAGGTATAATTTGAACTCATATATGCGTGTAATTGTGAATTTTTTAAATTTACATGTGCATATGCACATGATTATACACTAGTATTATAAGATGTAAAGGCCACTAGATATTGCTAATGTGAATACTTTCTTTATATTCTAGGTCAAACGTAGAATCAGAATGATTTTATCAATTATGACAATTATTTGTGTTCTTATATTCATTATAAGCTTTTAATGCTTTTGTTATATATATATATATATATATATATATATATATATATATATATATATATATATATATATATATATATAAAAACACACACACACACACACTTAAAGCCAAAACTATAATAAAATCTAATTAGATTCTAAATTAGATTTCAATTGTTGTCTAATTTTGCGTCACATGTCATATTTAAGTTTTTTTTTTTTTTTAATTTTTGTTCTAGGTGAGCTAATACTATGCAAAAGATGAAGAGTCTAATATAAATAAACCATAAAAACTTTATAAAAAATAGTAGACTCCTGTGTATATAAAAAAAAAACTAAAATAAAAAAATAAAAGAGAGAGAGAGAGAGTAAAACTCATCTATAACTTAAAAAATATGTAACTTTTTACACCAAGTATATTTTGAACTCATATATATGTGTAATTGTGATTGTTTATAATTGTACCGTGCACATGCACAGGTTATACAATAGTAAATTATGAAAGTATTTTTTCTATCATATCTTTTAGTACTAAATGGTAGATATAGAAGAATTTTAATTCACATAATGTTAAATATTCAGACAACTCTTCTTTTAAAAAAAAAAAAATCTGACAACTCTTCTTCTTTCATTATTTAGAAACTTTTAATGGTTTTGTGACCATTAAATCTCCAATTTTGAAAGTATACATGTTTTTTTCAAAAAATTTTATTTATTGTATATTATACAATTAAATGGTAGCAATAAAATAATTTAATGTTGATGTTACAATTCAAGAGTTTCTCCCATTTAATTTTTAGAAAAATTTTACAAAATTTCTTAATCTCATTTGTTGAGTTTCCAGTAAGTGGATTGTAAGCGCACAATTGCACCTGGCCCCAAGAACAGTTATGGGTTCAGGCCCAATGAGCCTTAAACAATATGAATTTGTAGAGTGTGGGCTTGAAACCCAGGTTAGAAGTGTTTTAGGATTAAATGACAAGCCAAAGACTATAAACACTTGGAGACAAAAAGGAATATTGTAAATCAACCTCCTCGGACGTAAGCCAAGAGTTGTTCTTATATTATCACTTTCTCTTTTTCTCTTTTTAGATTACAAAAGGTCCCCCCCATTTCTGTTCTAGGTTGCTCCTTAAATACTCTTCTTTTTGATACTTTGTACACGTGTTGCCCCAACTCCCCCTTAGCCTAGATATTTCTTTTCTCAGTGCCTTTGAATAGTAACCAGAAGTTTCCCTTCCACTGTTCAGGTGTCACTTCCCCATTAATGCGGCCAGGGTGGTAGGTGCAGGGTCTTTAATGTGGAGGTGGCAGCCTTTATCTTTGGTATTTCTCTGACATCGGTGCTTCTAGGACATTCAAGAATTCACACCTTTTAACCATTGGTCTTGACCGTGTCATTCCCTAACCTTTACAATGAAGTCCCGGAATCTCCGATGTCCGTCCGAGGGGAAAAATCATCCTCGGCTGTACTCTTGGACCCTCGGCGTATGGGCCGACCCACAGTACTAACAAGTTATAAACCCAGGAGCAGGTCGGCCTTCCTTAGCATGGCCCAGAGGCCCATATACCCATCGGGGTCTTTTTACTCCCCACATGGATCTCCTCATCAACAAAAGGTAGTTTCTACCCAAAAATTTGCTAAAAGCCTAAATAAGAAGAAGATGAAGAATGTGCTAAAATTAATGATAGTTCTCAATTTTTTGAATTTAAATTCCCTTTAATTTAATTAATAATAATATGTTAATTGTAATGCACAAAACTAGACATATTGAATTTGGCTCATCTTCATATTTATATTTACAACTAATCCAACTCATTATGTCTTTCTTATACTATGTGCTTTGCAGGTGCGATGCATTTGAACTTATCCGAAGAGTTATTAAAGAGATATTAAGCTTTAAATTAAAATGCATGCCACTTTTTGTTGCCAAATTTCCAGTTGGAATAGATTTTAAAGTGAAGGCCATAGAATCGATTTTAGATATAGAATCAGATGATGTTCGCACATTAGTAATTTATGGTATTGGGGGAGTAGGTAAAACTACAATCTCGAAAGCTGTTTATAACAAAATTGTTATACATTTTGAAGGAAGTTGTTTTTTAGAGAATGTTAGAGAAATATCACATACATATAATGGCATAATCAGACTACAAGAGACACTTCTTTCATTGATCAATCGAAGTGAAAATTTTAAGGTGGAAAGTATAACCGAAGGAATCAATTTGATAAAGGAAAAACTTCATAGTAAAAAAGTTCTTTTAATTCTTGATGACGTGGATGAAACAAAACTTGTAGAAAATTTGCTTGGAGAATGTAACTGGTTTGCTTCAGGAAGTAGAGTCATTATAACAAGCAGAGACAAAAACATACTAAAGACTATGCAAATAGATCATTCAATTTATGAGGTTGAAAAATTGAATCAATTTGAAGCTCGTGAACTTTTTAGCCATCATGCCTTTCGAACAAGTAAACCTGAGGAAGATTATTCAAAACTTGTAGAGCAGTTAATACATTATGCCGATGGCCTTCCATTAGCTATAGCAATAATAGGTGCTGATTTGTATGAAAGAAGTATACATGAATGGAAAAGTGCATTAGAAAGGTATGAAAACATGCTACAACCAGACATTCAAGAAATTCTCAAAATAAGTTATGATGGATTGGAAAAAAATGAAAAGGATATTTTTCTCGATATTGCATGTTTTTTTAAAGGTTATAAAATGGATGATGTTGTAAATATATTAGGTGCTTGCAATTTGTATTCAGATCACGGTATTGAAATACTTATTGATATGTGTCTCATAACCTTGGAATATGGCAAATTGTCAATGCATGACTTGCTACAACAAATGGGTAGAGGAATCGTTCAACAAGAATCAAAAAAGATTGAACAACGTAGTAGGATATGGTGTTATGAGGATGCTCATGAATTACTGACTACAAATATGGTATACATTATTTGCTTCACATTTTTTATCAAATATTTTTTCACTGGATTATTTCTTTTTCAGTATTGAACAAAATATAATTTTCTCAATATATGTTTTTTTTAAAGTTTCAAAACCTTTATACTTTTGTCAATCCTATTATGAAATGTGACTAATTCTTTGTCTTAAGCAGGCATCAATGAGAATTCGAGGGATTATGCTGCGCTCACCTGAACCAATAAAGGTGCCATTGAAAGCCAAAGTTTTCAAAAGGATGAAAAACCTCAAATTTCTAATAGGCAATGTACACATTGGTAAAGAGCTTGAATATGTCCCTCTTGAATTAAGGTTTCTTGAATGGCATGTATTTCCTCTATCCTTATCTTCCAAATGTAGTCCTCTTCAAAATCTTGTTGTACTCAAGATGTCTAGCATTATATTGGAGAACGTATTCAAGCAGGTATTAGTATTAGTATTTATAAATTTTAATTTCTTTAAATATTATTTTTAAAACTTGTTGATGATAAATATTGTTTTTTTTTCTTCTATAGGGGTTCCAGTATGCAAATTTGAAAAGTATCAATCTGAGTTGGTGTGAATCCATTACAAAATTACCTGATTTGTGCTCCCCAAACTTAGAGGAATTGAACCTTAATAGTTGTTTAAATTTAATTGAGGTCCATGAGTCTATTGGATCTCTTGATAAGCTTAAAGTATGGAATCTCAATTGGTGTAGACAACTTCAAATTCTTCCAAGTAGGCTCATGTTAAAATCTCTTGAAAAATTTATTCTAATTTATTGCTCAAGTCTTGAGAAGTTCCCCGATATTCACCCAGAAATGAAATGTTTAAAGGAATTAAATTTGTTAGGCAGTGGTATTAGAGAATTGCCTTCATCACTGTGGTATCTCACTGGACTTCAAAAGTTAATACTATATAACTGCGACGAGCTTAGGGATTTTCCAACTGGGGCCAATAACATTTCGGGACCTGTGTTTATAAGCTTGACAAGTCTGGATCTTGGCAAAATTTTTTAAATAACTACAAAACTCAAACAATATCATTAGTAAGCAAAGGTTTGAAACAAATTTGGTTTCTAACAAATCGAGTCCTTGGGACTCGATTTTACTGTAGCAAATCGAGTTCTAAAGACTCGATTTCCATGAGATGCGTTGCTGATGTGGAGAAAAAAATCCACGTGGAAATCGAGTTTCTAAGACTCGATTTCCCTCAAAACAAACCCAACGCAGAAAACTGATTCTCCCTATCTTTCATCCTCGTCAGTTCGCACTCCCTCTCTCACATCTCTCCCTCTCTCGTTCAAAGCATGCCATCGGAGTTGGGTTGGATTCGGCGTGGTCACGGACTCACGGCGTGGGTGCAGCGTTGGAGATCGGCGAGATCAGTCCCTCTTTCCCGGCGGTTATGGCGTTTTTCTGGGTATTTTTTGTGGCGAGATCGGCGAGTTGTGTGCTAATCGACGGCGTGGGTTGTCTAATCGGTGGCGTGGGTTTCTGATGGCGGCTTGGGGTTGCTGGTCAGCGTGTGGAGATCGGCGAGTGGGCGTGTGGAGTCGGTGGCGTGGTGGGTTTGTAACCCAGTTTTGGTGTCTTTGTGGTTCCTCGTGGTGGGTTCTCACATCTCTCCCTCTCTCGTTCAAAGCATGCCACCGGAGTTGGGTTGGATTCGGCGTGGTCACGGACTCACGGCGTGGGTGCAGCGTTGGAGATCGGCGTGTGTTGTGATCGTGGTGGGTTCTTCGATTTTTTTTTTTTCTCTTGGTGGTTTTTACGGTGGCCGTGTGTTGTGATTGTGGTGGTATTTTCTGAGGGAAATCGAGTCTTAGAGACTCGATTTCCACGTGGATTTTTTTCTCCACATCAGCAACGCATCTCATGGAAATCGAGTCTTTAGAACTTGATTTGCTACAGTAAAATCGAGTCCAAAGGACTCGATTTGTTAGAAACCAAATTTGTTTCAAACCTTTGCTTACTAATGATATTGTTTGAGTTTTGTAGTTATTTAAAAAATTTTGCCCTGGATCTTAGCCGATGTGTTGGAATTAAAATAGAGTTAGATTCTTGGATGCAACCTGATTACTTCCCAGTATTGACAAGGTTATGTCTAGCTTATACTAGAATTGTTACCATCCCAGATAGTATTAGCAGATTTACTAGATTAGTATATCTCAGCATAAGCAATTGCAACAAGCTTCGGGAAATTTCAAGACTTGCACAATCTATAAGAACTGTGAATGCAGAGAACTGCAAATGGTTGGATGCACAATCGTCAAGCAGATTATGGAATCAGGTATCTCACTGTCTCTCTCTCAATCTTAAGTTTAAGTTATAAAGAAACAATTTTTGTTAACCTTAAATTTCTTTGTATTTGCTAAATGCAAGCAGTTTGGAGAAATTCTAGAGATTTTAGAAAATAGAGTTACCGAAACTACAAGAAGCGATGTCCATTATTCTCATCTTTTACTACCAGCAACTGAGATTCCAAAGCGGTTCAAATTCAACCATCAGAGTGTCGGCAATTCCATATCATACTTCGTTGGTCCAAAACTATCAAATTTGGTTGTCTGCATTGCTTTTCCATCGAACGAGGTGGGCGTGAATACATGTGGCGAATGGTCAATTAACATTTCCATCAATGGTAGTAAGCAAACAACTTTAAGTGAGAATTTAATGGAAAACATTTATGACCATTTGTGGTTAATTTATGTGCAAGTGAATCTATTAAGTCCATCTGAAGAGAATCACATTGAGGTTGAGGCTATACAGAATCACATAGCTAATTCCCAAAATTGGATGAGGCTTTATGTAGAATGCACATGTTGTCCTCAAAAACCCAATATTTCTAGGCATGGTTGTGGGTCTTTCTCCTTGATTCCGGATTGCACACCTTTATTTCCTCTTCGCCCCACTTCTCCTGACTATCAATGGCCTGTCAACAATGGAGAAAAAGATTCAGGACGTGTTCAAAGCAGATGCAAACGGCGAAGAAGAAAGCATCGACCAACCCATGGTAGGAAACACTACCTGTCCCGCTTTGGATGGCTTCAAATCCGATTCCGACTCTGGAAACGAAGCTCAAGACCCTGGAGACGAAGATTTACCGTTGGGTGTGATGATCGGGGTTCATCTTCAATGCCCAATAACTTTGTCAATGATCATACAAACACCCATCTGTATCAACCATCAAAGAAGACAAGAACGTCTTGATCCAACTTTGGAGAACAACCTTGATGCCAAGGTATGTCTCTTTCTCTAAATTTATATAAAGGTTCTTTCATAGTATATATTGTGTTTCAAGTAAATAACAGGGAAATCATGCTTCTGGGTTTTGTAATTATTATTTATACAACAAGTATTTATTTTCTTTATTATAATATGTGTCTTTTATTCATTTTATTTGTCTGCCTCTTGTGCATAATTGAAATTTAAGCCAAAGCACATAAGCTATTTGATGAAATGCTTCTTCAGGCCTGCTTGCTTAGATGTTTTTGACTTATGGTACTTGTCGATTCAATTGTTGAGGTGTTATTTTTAATTTCTACAAAAAAAATATTTTCGTTTGATTACTTGCTTTTCTTGTGTGTTTTTAAATTTTAATATTTTTAATTTTCTTTGATGTTTCTTTGCTTTCATTGAGTCACTGTATAATATTACTTTGATTGTTCATAAATTTATTAAAAGATAAATGACAATTGGACAAGGATGCATTGAGCTGGTTACCAGGAGAAATGAAAATTAAATTTGCAGTAAACTATTTTACCAGAATAATAATAAAAATTTTTAAAAAAACTCTTCAAACTCTTCCTATATCTTTTGATTGGATGTGAATTTTGAAAATCTAATTGTTGAATTGTATTTTCTTATTATATCCTCCATACTTGCAAAATTTTAAAAAAAATCAAAGATTAATAACTATGTCATCAATTAAATATTTAAATTTCAAATTTTTGTAGTATAAAATTTTGCATATATAAAAATAAGTTTATTGATCGAATAGTAAAAAAAAAAAAAAAATCTTATTTAAACAAAATTTGACATGCTTATTAAAAATATAAAGAATATGCAATTTATGTAGAATATAAAGCACTAACATTTCTTGAATATCAGATAAAAGCTATTTATTTCTGGACTCTCTTCCCTGATTGATTAAGGTTGAATGATGAAGAAAGGAAGGGCACACATTAGAAACCCATTTAGCTTAGGGTTGATAGCCATTAAAGGTATTGCCGAGAAACATGAAATTTTCTTTTGCTTTATCGTTGTTTGTTTGTCATCCTATGTGATGTTGTTCTTTTCTTCTTCTCCTTATTTCAATTTCATTCTCTGAATTGTTTTTTATTTTTATTTTTATATCATTTGTTTTTTAATTCCTTTTGATTTTGGTGTCTACTGGTTGCTTCTTAAATGAGGACATTTACTTATCAAAAAAAAAAAAAAAATTCTTTTGATTTTGGTATAATTTTTTTTTTTCAGCAAGTTTTCGTATTTACTGGTTTTGGTGTCAATGTTAACTTTCTAGGTTGATGAATACTCCAAATTGGGTTGAGTGTTGCACGCCAACTGTTTGATTTATATTGCCTTTTTCTATTCTAATTGTTGTTTGGGATGTACAATTGTATTCTTTTGTTTTTATTTTTGTCTACAGGGGACAAGAATGAGGCACCCATACAAATAGCAGAACTCTTGCAAAGGTCTATTTCTACTTTCCTTTGTACTTGTCTTCCTACATACAAAATCGTGACATGTTCTAGGTTCTTATTTAACTATTTGGCAATCTATGTCCCATTCAATGTTCACATGAATGAAAACGAAAGCACGAATGCTCAATGGGTATTACCTCCCTTTTCCCTTTCCTTCAATTTAGCTTTTTCATCACCCCGTCAACTTCTACAGCCGTTCCAACACTCCTTCAAATTCCGTTGCAATCCTTCAGTTCAATTCATTCAATTATGGGTTCTTTATATATATATATATATATATATATTTCATATTATTTTTGGTGCTTTATTATGTTTGTTTGCCTGACTCATTCTCTATAAGACCACCATATTTCTAAAGCATTGAAACTAATATTAATGGCAGCTTGAGGAAAAGAGTGTATGGGATTAGAGGATGACTTCATCAGTTTGAGTTACTAATACTTAAACTTATGTTTGATGACCCACTTCTGGTGTTGGATGGCAGTGCACAAGGGAGAAAACAACTTGGATCTTGGGTACAATCACTTTCTCTTTGCATCCACTTAACTAATTAGATAGAACAATTATGAAAATCACCATTTTCTCTTATTCTATTGTCTAATTTTTGTTGTTTGTGCATTTAATTCTTGATATTTTTTAATAATTCTATTGTCTAATTTTTTAATAATTCTTAATAAGTTGCTGCTGTTGCACAGTTGCACTAAAGTGTGAAACAACCTTGGCACAATTTGACGACATGGCCACCAGGTGATGTCTTGGGCCATGCAATATCTAATATTATTATTTTTCTTATTTGTGCTTTCCTCTATAATAGTGAATTGAAAAATTACATGAGTTCTGCCTTTGTCTTCTTTGGCTTCCTTATCTTCTCAGTTGGCAAAAGATAATGATTCTACATTTATTAGGATACTACATCTACACTTTTAAATTTAGCTTCTTATTATGCACTGTTCACCTCAGCTGCTCAGCATATGGATGTTATACTTATTTCTTATTTTCTTCAATGTCCTTGCAGTTATTGCTCCTTTTTTCTCCTCTAATCTAGGTGCTTTTAGAACTCTTTTTGGTCTAAATTTCTACACAGATCTGCCAATTAGGTATGACAAGACTTCATTTGCATGTTCTTCCTTTTTGGTCTAAATTTTTATAACTATTACTTTAACCATGTATGAGATAGAAAATGCTTTGCTCGATTGTGGAGCTTGGGTGATTTAAATATTGTCAAAAAGACAATTGAAGAAAGGCTTGAGTTGTTTGATATGAAACTAACAAACAATCAAAATACCATTTAGAGACACAAAATTAACAAACCAAACAACACTGACCATTAAACATCTTTTTGTTCTTTGCATATCAACTTAAGAATAAAAAATTCTGATGATAAGCTTAGGAAATTAAATTATGTGAATAAGCAAAAAAGGAAAAAAAAAAAATCGCAATAGGCTGTTTAGGCAAGACCCTTCGCTACACCAGAAGGAGCCCAATAATATATTTTTCAATTGTACAGCACCTTAATTTTGTCAATTTAACCTTTCATTATTGTATTGATAATTGCAACTTGGCTAGCCACTGTTTAATCAATAGTATAAGTTACGTCAATCGTTGCATTGTAGATCCAGAAGGTATCCCAAATGCCTAAAAGTCACTTGGGAGGAGGACAAAGAAAAAGCTCATGGCGTTTAGTAAAAAAGAAAACATTATTGGGAATTTTTAGTTTAACTTATTTGGTTTATGACATTGTCTATAACTACTTTATGTAGTTTATTACATTATCAAGAACTATTTTATGTATTTTATGATATTTGAATATTGAAAAGGTAGTCACATGACCTATGAGCAAGGTTTAATCACTAATGAGCTTGTGTAATATTTGATAAAGTGTGGATCATCTATTACTGGTTTTGGTATACTCAACTTTGGCTGAAACAAAAAGACTCAGGTTATGCAGCACAACAGAGGTTCACTATTATATGCTTGAAAAGAATTGATGATTATCAAATTTGTTTTATGGGTGATCGTTAAAGCTTAATTTTGCTCACCAAAGGGCTTAGGTGTAGTTAACTAATTTTGATCATATCATTTTCCTAACTTTTTTTTTATATTATTTTTACTTACTGATTGTAAGTGAACTTACTCAAACTGAATGGCATATGTTCATTATATTTTTCATTGCATACAAAAATTGATTGAAATTCAGTTGGATCCCAATTAGTATAACCAACTAATAACCGTTTAATTCTTTTAAAGAGTTTTTATTTATTTATTTATTTATTTTTACCCTATCCCTTCCACCTCGACATTTACATAATTTAGTTGTCAACATATTATTGGATGGAAATGGTCTTAGAGAACGGATTATGAAATTGTAAAGAATCTTTAGGCTGCCAACCGATTAACAGCTAAATAATAAATAAAAAAATTATGTACAGATTTAATCTTTTGAAGGATTGAGAAGAATTATCAAAGAAACAAGAAACTGAACTTACTTTTGTTGTGTACATATGGAATGTAAATATATATATATATATATATATATATATATATATATATATATATATATATATTTTTTTTTTTTCTTTTTTCTTTTTAATATATTTAAGCACATTCTAATAATTTTTTATAGAACATAATTGTCCATAGGACAAAAACTAATATCCTATATGTTTAGTAACTTATTCTTAACATCAATAGGACTACTATAATTGAAAATTTTCGTGCGTGAAATTTGTTTAGTAACCCAAGCTTAACATCAATAGAATCACTACAATTGATCATTCTCGTGCTTACACATGGACTACATACTAATTTGAATTAATGGTGATGTCAAGACCACAACTTCATCACTATTGAGATAACAACTGTACCTACTGATAAAACATCTTTATCCCTTAAGTTTTTGTTCTTAAAATTGATCCTTCTATTCTATAGGAACCTATGTTTGCATATGGTAGACCATTCTCTAAAGCTTAAATTATGGCTCTCAAATGTGGGCTGCCCTGAGGAAGCAAACTTCCATTTACGCTCCATTTGTTTCAAAATAAAATATTTTTTGAAAAATATTTTACACATTTTACTATGTTTGATGGATATAAAATCTGGTCAATTATAAAATATTTTATAGTCAAATTGTAAAATTAAGCCTCCTTAGCATAAAATGTTTTATGTTAGAATCTAGTGTAAAAAATTGTCACTCATGATAACTCTCCCTCTCACTCTCAAGTTCTCTCTTCCCTATCACTCTCAGGATCTCTCTTCACACAAACCAGAGCCACCAAGCCACTGAGCCACTCATCACCCTCAAGTTCGTTGGCTCACTAGCTAGTCTCTCTTTCCCATTTCACATAGACAAAGAAAGTCATGAGGAGGGCTTGTTGGAGGAGAGGTGTGATGCCAGTGGTGGTCAGGGTAATTTTTTGGCATGATTTGGGTAGTGGCGGTCAGGGGAGATGTTGTGGTGGAGATATAGGTCTTTGCGAGTTGGTTCTGAAATAAGTTTTGTTTTGTGGGTTCTGTTTTGTCTGAAATGGAGATTTGACGGCAATGTTTGGGTTTTGTTTTGTTGCTCTTTGGTGTTTGAGTAGCTAATGACGATGACTGTGGTGGTTGGCGGTGGTTGGCTAGCTTTGCAATGGTTGGTGGTGGCTGGGTATGCGGTGGTTGGTGGTGACTGGTTTATGTTTGCATTTTCAAATGTTTAGGTCACACCAACACTTGCCAAACACTTAAAAATAAAAATATTTTACATTTGAAAATATTTTACTCTGAAACAAACAGAGTATTTAGGGCATGTTTGGTAGAATGTAATAGGCACTGTAAATATGTAATGTAATAGTTATTCCTATGATTTATCTATTTTTTTATTTGGCTATGTTTTTATTACAAAGAATATTAATTTCTTATGAATAGTTGGAATAACTATTCCTCTTTAAAAGGGTTGTATTAGTTATTTCTTAGTAAGTATAATAATTTCAAAACTTAATATATTTCCAAATAAACAAACTTTCCATATACATCTGAGAATTATAAAAATAAAAAATTATAGAAAATAACATATATCTCTCTTAAATTTAAAAAATAACAATTTTTAAAGAGATAAAATTGTATGAACTATGAGTAAGATATTTCCTAAAATAAATCTTAAGTTTTATTCTAATGTTATAACTCACAACTAAATTTATGAATATGTTTAGTTACTACATTACAACACATTTTATTCCTAGTAATAAAGATTATAATTTATGTCATAATCCTTATTTAGTGTACTAAATGCACCCTTAGGGTCTGTTTGGATACTGTAAGGACACAATTCAAATTCCCAAACTATAACTGGAAGGAAATGGGCTTGAAAGGCCTTTTTTACAATAAAATTTGTAGAGGATGGGTTTGTAATCTAGATTTCAAGGATGGTTTAGATGACAAGGAAAAGAACGGGCTTTGGGCCCAATGACACAAAATAAAGAGTTGTTTACAAGAGTAAGACTGAAAGTTCCTCTTCGGACACAATCCGAGGATAATTTATAACAGTATTTCCTCAAGTTTGGATACAATTCTTGATTATCATATACTATTGGCCCTTTTTCTTACTGAAAAAGCCTCCCTCTTCTTCGTATGTCTTCCCCTTTATTTATACTTCTTCTTCTTCTCTTCATCATCTTCCACCTCATGGTTACACTGCTGATTTTGGATACTTGTCCCATCAATTCTTCCTTAAAACCCGCTGGGGTTAGGGACCAAGTTCCAAACTCCATGCTGGGGTCCCATCCTTCCATCTATGCAGTTAGCGTATCAACTACAGACCTTTTAATGTATGGGCGGTGGTAGCAGCTTTACCTTAGATATTTCCACCGTTCCTTCTATCGTCCTTCACGTGTACTGTGTATTCCCGTAGTCGTAGGATTCTTTATAATATAGCCCGGGGATACTAAACCTCTCTTCCAATGTCCTCGGCTTAACCATCCGAGGACACATCTTATCCTCAGACCTAACTTGGTCATTTGTTTATCATATCTTTATTTGGCATTTCTTTATGAGATACATCCAGATACTCCAAGATCATTTTGACGTCTTCGGATTTGGGTTTCTAGCCCAAAAGACTTCGTTGGGCCATCCTTGGTAAATTACTGGGCCCAATGCCCCTACAATAGCCCCTCGAGATTCTTTATTTCTTCACCTCGGGAGGAAAAAATAGGATCTCGACTTAAAACACCTTTTTATCCTGCGGAATTTTGGCAATATTGCTGACGGGGAAATAACTTTTGAATTACCCGTTGCGTGTTCCCGATGCCTCGGTATGCGAAACGCCCCCGAATTAATTACTGGCGCCTCTATGTCCCCCATATTTCAAAAGATGTGACACACATCCAACGGTTGAGAGTGATTCCTGTGTTGAGGCGGGAATTCGCCCGCTTCATAACTCCTTTTGATATATAAGTACTAACTCCCTTCAAAATCCTTCACTACAGTAACCTTATAACGTACCTGCCACACTTGCCATCTTCCCGTATCTTCTCTTTTTATCAAATACCCTGTCCGAGGTGATCGTGCCTTTCTTCTCTTTTAAAGTAAGTTTTTCAATAGTCTCTCCCCTCCTTATCAACTCTTTGTTTCTTTCCCTCCCCATTTTTTTCTTTTTCTCTGTTTCTTTCATCCTCGACGTAATTCTTTTTTAGTTTTCTTCACACCCCCCTTTCTTCAAAGATGGGTAGATTTGCGTCCCTGGTGGATTCAAACGAAAAAATAGAGCAGTTCAAGGTTAAGTACAAAATCCCCTCGGACGTATCTATTAGGTACTGTAACGAGGAGGAATACTATGTAAAAAGAAAAACGGGGGAGGTTGTAATTCTGATGATTGCGTTCATCGAAGGGGGAATGAAAATCCCCATGGGAACCGTGACTAGGGACTATCTTAGGACTTTTAGATTAGCTCCCACCCAGTGCGCCCCAAATGTCTTTAGGATCCTAGGTTCCATAGATGCTTTAAATGAGAAAATGAACCTAGGGCTCACTCACCACGATGTTAACCGGGTTTATAACCTCCATTACCTAAGTAAGAAAGATGAATATTACCTAAAATCTAGATACCCAGAAGTTAGGCTAATTCAGTGTCTGCCTGAATCTAATAAGGGCCTAAAAAATGACTTCCTGATCGTATCAGGAAATTGGCACGACGGCCTCCCCTGTCCGACAAGGGAAGGGACTCCAGGTGAAGTTTTTGTTTTTGCTTCTATATAGAACCCTTAAAAACCATTATACTATTATATACACACTATTGTTTTTTGTCTTTTTGCTTATTCTTACCCTCTTCTATTTGGATAACTCTACAGATCCACACGCGGCGGATCGTCATCCTAATCTTGTCGATTTCGGACGGTTGGACAGGATCTTACAAGCTGAGGTTTTCGTGCATACTGACGGCCAACTCCGAGCGGCTCATTTGATCCTCGGCTACACTCCGATTTCCAAAGCCTTTCAAGCGCCGAAGTGCGTGATCAAAGCCCACGACCCTCGCCTTCCTCGGATTAGCGTTGCCGTTGAAGGTTTCCTGCTACCGGAGGGGACTCCTATTCCTCAAGGCACTTTGGTCACCCAACCAATCCAACCACCACAACTTGTTCCAGTTGGGATTCCCGTAGTCCCTTTCCCCACACAATCAGTCCCTGCTGAATCTGCGTCTTCCCACACTACCGTAAAGGAAGAAGAAGAAGTAGTTGAGGTAGCTGATTCTGAGGACGAGTTTGAGGTTTTTAATCAACCCCACTCTCCTGAAGATTCAATTCCCATCCTTGGCCCCACCACACAAGTCTCGCAAGCTACTACTCAACAGCCTGATAAGATGGGCATTCAACGTAAGATTAAGCCCAGCTTAAAAGATGTCCTTGAGGGCGCTGACACAGGCCTTAGAGCCCAAGAACCTCCTAAAGAGGTGCACCCTCGGACCTAAGAAAAGGGTGCTGACAAAGGCCCTGAAGCTAGGCTCCCTCCTTCTCCCCTCCTTCCCAAACTCAACGCACCAACACAGCTGACCTTAAAAGAAAAAGGGATCAGCCGAAAGGAAAGGAAGTGGTGGAGGCAGGAAAGGGCTCTCTTCCCAAGGAGCCCGAGATTGAAAGGGGTGGCAAGCAGGCCCGGGTCGTGCAGACTAGGTCGGAAAAAAGAACCGAACAACAGATGGCTGTGCGCCCCCCTTTGTGGCTTCCTGACATGTCTATGGATGACCAGGCTATCACTGTGGACGCGTCCATCAGAAACTCCGATGAGGGGACAGCTGCATGCATTGCAGATGCATTGGAGCAGGCACTTTTGCTCCCTGAGGACATGGGTGAACTTAGAAAGAAAAGGGACCATAACGTTTTTATGATGTTGAAGAAGGAGCTTGCAATGGTAAGTTTTTTCTTCTAAACTTTGGCTATTTTTTGTTGTTGTTGTTGTATAAGTTTTATAATTTCGTTCATAGGCCGTTCAATCTGCCCATAGGGCAGAAGAGATTGCCATTAGCTCCTATAAATCCCTGAGGGCCGAGGAGTCAAGGCGTGAAACCGCCCAGAAGATTTCGGACCTTCAGAAGAAGAAGCTGCAGGAGGTCTCGGCCAAGCTGGTTAAGGCAGAGAGTGAGAAGACAGGTTTAGAGGCTGACCTGAAAACAACGACTAAACAGGCCGAGGACCAGAGATTAATGCTTCGCCAAGCTGAGGACAACCTCTCTGCAGCACGAAGGCTAATTGAGGATCTCAAGAAAGACTTGAACGAGTCTGACAGGATCAAAGAGGAGGCCATTAAGGGCAAAGAGGAAGCCCTTGAGGAGAAGGAAAAAGCTGAAAAAGCAAAAGAAGAGGCTGAGATCTCAAGGGACCGAGCTGAGCAGGAAGGTTACGATATAGGTGTGAAGGAAATAACGGAAACCTTCAAGGCTCAGGTTCCCGAGGTGTGTAGGCATTACTGCCTCCAAGTGTGGAATGAGGCGCTTTCCCAAGCTGGGGTTGACGCCTCTTCCACTCTTTGGAAAGCAGAGAATGTCTACTATCCTCCTGCAATTCGAGCTTCTACCACTCCTGAAACTGCCCACGAAGCTGCCTAGGTACCATCTGAGGATAAGAGAGGTGATTTGGCTAAAGACTTAGCTCTTCCTGAAGATGCTCTTAAACATGCTGATCCAGCACAAGAAAAGGCACTAGGAGACATACAGCCTTTAAGTGACCTTCAAGAATCTTCGAAGGATGAGCTGGGTGATCAGGCTAATCCAATAACTTTGATGGATGATCCCAAAGGCAAAGGAATTGCCAATGAGTCCTCGGTGCAGCTTCCACCCCCTCAAGACCCCAAAGGCCCTCTGAAGATTAAGCTGAAACAGTGACTTCTGTTCCATAGCCTTTGCTGTTTAACTTCTTCTTCTTTTCTTTTTTTTTTAAGTGTAATTTCGCAAGTTTTTTGTAATTGCAAAAGTATTACTGGAATCTAATATAAGCACGAATGCTACTTTCCTTGTTAGATGGCTCTCACTTTTTATTTTGTTTTGTCCATATCACTCCTAAAAGTAGTATCTTTTTGCTCTTACTAAAGTTAAAAGCCATAACCTGAATTGGAATCGATACTCCAGGCAGGATGAATATGCTAGGAACTGCATTAAGTGATGCATTAAGTAATTGATTCTTCTTTTGGACTTCTAGTTGAACTATGTCAGAAATAAGACATTTGGTCCATTGACCTAGGCATGCAAAGCTTTGATACTTTAATAAAAAGAAAAGAAATGTTAATTTTCCCAAAGTAGATGATCCGAGGACCAGACGTAACTTAGGTTCTGTTTAACATTAGGTAAAGAATATCAATTTAGACGAGGTATGTGGTCCGAGGATCCAGGCATACCCAGCTTCAGTTTAATACTTAAATGAAACAGTTGGAATGTTAATTTTTCCAAAGTAGATGATCCGAGGACCAAACGTAACTTTGGTTCTGTTTAACATTAGGTAAAGAATATCAATTTAGGCGAGGTATGTGGTCCGAGGATCCAGGCATACCCAGCTTCAGTTTGATACTTAAATGAAACAGTTGCAATGTTAATTTTCCCAAAGTAGATGATCCGAGGACCAGACGTAACTTTGGTTCTGTTTAACATTAGGAAAAGAATATCAATTTAGGCGAGGTATGTGGTCCGAGGATCCAGGCATACCCAGCTTCAGTTTGATACTTAAATGAAACAGTTGCAATGTTAATTTTCCCAAAGTAGATGATCCGAGGACCAGACGTAACTTTGGTTCTGTTTAACATTAGGAAAAGAATATCAATTTAGACGAGGTATGTGGTCCGAGTATCCAGGCATACCCAGCTTCAGTTTGATACTTAAATGAAACAGTTGCAATGTTAATTTTCCCAAAGTAGATGATCCGAGGACCAGACGTAACTTTGGTTCTGTTTAACATTAGGAAAAGAATATCAATTTAGACGAGGTATGTGGTCCGAGGATCCAGGCATACCCAGCTTCAGTTTGATACTTAAATGATCGAAGACAATGAACATAATGTAGTTTTAACAAAAAAAACGGCCGAAGTGCCTTTTATTTAATAATAGTACCTTCGTAGATTATTTACATTCCAGGGACGTTGTACAACACGTTCGTCCAAATCTTCCAGATTGTAAGCCCCTATTCCTGCGACCGAAGTAATACGATAAAGTCCTTCCCAGTTGGGCCCCAATTTTCCCCACGCAAGATTCTTCGTCGTGCCCAAAACTTTCCTCAATACTAAGTCGCTAGGTCCAAGAGGTCGAAGTTTTACATGAGAATCATACCCCTGCTTGAGTTTATGTTGATAATAAGCTAGTTGAATCATGGCGTTCTCTCGTCGTTCCTCAACTAAGTCTAAGTTTCTCCTTAATAGATCATCATTGCTATCTAGAATGAAGGAGCTTTTCTTCAGGGTTGGGAACCCAGTTTCTAAGGGTATTACTGCCTCGGCTCCATAAGTCATGGCGAAGGGTGTTTCACCTGTGAATCTTCGTGGTGTAGTTCGATACGTCCACAAGACATGTGGCAGCTCTTCCACCCACCTCCCCTTGGCGTCACCCAACCTTTTTTTGAGCCCGCTTACTATTACTTTGTTGACAGCCTCGGCTTGCCCATTTCCTTGGGGATAAGCCGGAGTGGAATATCTATTCGTGATGCCCAGATCACAACAGTATTTCCGAAAGGCTTTGCTATCAAATTGTAAACCATTATCTGAAATGAGAGTATGAGGGATGCCGAACCTGGTAACGATATTCTTCCATACAAACTTTTTCGCTTCCATGTCTCTGATATTTGATAATGGCTCGGCTTCAACCCATTTGGTGAAATAATCTGTTCCGACGAGGAGCCATCGCCTGTTTTCTGTTGCTTTGGGGAAGGGTCCAACAATGTCCAAGCCCCATTGAGCAAAAGGCCAAGGGCTAGATAGAGGATTAAGGACTTCCCCTGGTTGATGTATATTTGGAGCGAATCTTTGACATTAGTCACACTTCTTCGCATAATCCTGCGCCTCCCTCTGCATATTTGGCCACCAATAGCCCTGAGTAAGGGCTCTGTGAGCTAAGGACCTTCCCCCTGTGTGACTTCCGCAAATCCCTTCGTGTAACTCTTCCAAGAGTAGCTCCGTTGCGTCGGGGTGCATACATAACAAATATGGTCCCGAAAAGGAACGTTTGTACAATTTCTGGTCCTCGGATAACCAGAAACGAGTGGCTTTTCTGCGAACTTTATTTGCTTCATCTTTTTCTCCAGGCAGGATGTCATTTCTGAGAAATGTTACTATTTGATCCATCCAACTAGGCCCTGTCCTAACTTGAAGAATTCGAGTGGAGTTACCATCCGTCCCAGTGGGTTTCAATAGATCTTCAACAAGTATAACTCGTGGTAAACTTTGTGTCGAGGACGTTGCAAGTGTGGCTAATGAGTCGGCGTGGGTATTGCCACATATGGATACATGTAATAGTAAAAAAGACTCAAATTTAGATTGCATATGCCTGACCTGGGTTAGGTATTCTTGCATTCTGGAATCCCTTGCTTCTAGCTTCCCTTCTACTTGGCCTACCACCAATAGTGAATCTGAGAACATTTGCACCGTCTTTCCTCCCATTTTATGAACCATGTTCATCCCTGCGAGGACGGTCTCATACTCTGCTTCGCTGTTGGTGGCCGAGAATCCTAATCTCAAAGATTTCTCAAAAGTAATTCTCTCTGGGGATATCAAAACTAGTCCTATACCAGATCCCCTCTGATTTGCTGCTCCATCAACATGCACTTTCCATAATGGAGGCTCTTTGCACGAAATCATGCCTACTGACTTTTTACCCATACTTTCTTCATAGTCTTCTAGCGAAGGCTCAGCAAATTCCGCCACAAGGTCTGCGATGACCTGCCCCATTATAGAGGTGCGAGGCATATACTTGATATCGAAAGCTCCTAGGACAGTTTCCCATTTTGCAATTCTTCCCATATAATCTGCACTTCGCAGAACCGATTTAAAAGGGAGTTGTGTAAGAACAACAACCGTATGAGATTGTAAGTAATGGGGAAGTCTTCGTGTAGCATGTACCACCGCCAAGATAGCTTTCTCTAGTGGCAAATAACTCAGCTCGGCCTTATGCAGAGATTTGCTTACATAATAAACCGGTCTTTGGATATTATTGTCATCTCGGATAAGAACCAAACTAACCGCATGGTTAGCCACTGCAATATATGCAAACAGAATTTCATCAACTTCTGGTCGAGACATAACAGGCGGTCGCGAGAGATATTCTTTAAGCTGTTGGAAAGCCACCGCGCACTCCTCGGTCCATTCAAAATCCTTCCATTTATTCAATAATTGAAAGAAAGGTCTGCATCTGTCTGCGGACCGAGATATAAATCGGTTGAGAGCAGCGGTCATACCTGTTAGCCTCTGCACTTCTTTAGGATTCTGAGGTGGGTGTAAGCTGTTTATTGCCTTGACCTGAGCAGGATTCACTTCAATTCCCCGGTGAGTCACCATATAACCTAGAAACTTGCCCGATCCCACACCAAAAGAGCATTTAGAGGCATTGAGCCGCAATTTATACTCTCTTAGCTTTTGAAAAGTGTTGCCCAGATCTTCCAGATGTGCAGAAACTTCTTTACTCTTTACCACCATATCGTCCACATATACCTCAATAGTTTTTCCCAGTTGTGCCTCAAACATTCTCGTCATCATCCTTTGGTAGGTAGCCCCTGCGTTTTTCAAACCAAATGGCATTACCTTATAATGATAATTTCCTGTAGGAGTAACAAATGCAGTCTTCTCCTGGTCCTCTACGACCAAAGGTATTTGGTGATAACTCTGGAAAGCGTCAAGAAAACTCATCCGAGGATGCCCAACAGTAGCGTCAACCAATTGATCAATCCGAGGCATTGGGAATGAGTCCTTCGGGCAAGCTTTGTTTAAATTTGTGAAATCCACACAAACTCTCCACTTCCCATTCTTCTTTTTCACCATTACCGTATGGGCTAACCATTCAGGATAAAACACTTCTTTGATAGCACCAGCCTTTTTGAGTTTGAGCACTTCCTCTTTTACGGCTTCAGAATGTTCGTTGGAGGATTGCCGAGGTGGTTGCCTCCTCGGTATAGCAGCTGGATTGACCTTTAAATGATGACATATGAAGCTCGGATCAACCCCAAGGGCTTCATACGCATTCCACGCAAATACATCCACATTCTTCTTTAAAAATAAAATCAGCTCCGCTTTCTCTTCCTGTGGCAATTGAACTCCTACCTGAAAGAACTTCTCAGGGTCATCGTCTATGAGAATTTTCTCCAACTCTTCACATGTCGCTTCATCTATCTTGGCTGCAGAAAAAGACTTTGATTGCTATGCTTCTCCGTCAGCCGAGGCCGAGGACCCTGGCTCAGGTCGACGCAGAATTGCAGCCGTGACACACTGTCGAGCCACAGATTGACTCCCAAGTAACTCCACCACTTGGTCTCCAGAATGAAATTTAACCTTGACATGCAAGGTTGAGGAAACAGCTCCTAACGCATGCAGCCAAGGTCTTGCTACAATAGCCGTATAGGGAGAATAGGCATCGACCACGATGAAATCTACGTCTACCACCTCTGGGCCTGATTGTACAGGCAGTCTAATTTGTCCCTTTGGGACGACAGCTCTTCCCTCGAAGCTTATCAAGGGTGAGTCATATGCCGTAAGATCTTCAACTCTTAATTTCAAGCCTTTAAATAGGTCAGGGTACATGATATCTGCGCCACTGCCTTGATTAACCATTACCCTCCTTACATCATAGTCCCCTATCCTCAGGGTTACCACCAAGGCATCATCATGAGGCTGGATAGTCCCCACCTTGTCCTCTTCAGAGAAACTTAGAACTGGTAGGATGTTAGCCTTAATTCTCTTCGGCTGATCCCGTGACTCTTCGGCCAATGTTCGAGCCACAGACATTACCCTGAAAGGAGCTGAGCCAGTCCTTCCAGGTGCCGCAAAAATCATGTTGATTGTACCTAAAGGAGGTCTTGACGAAGGGCCGTCGTGGTTTGCCACTCCTGATTGGTTTCCTCGCCCATTAGGCTGATACAGGAACTGCTTCAGCTTTCCCTCCTTAACCAATTGTTCCAAATGATTCCACAAAGTGCGACAATCCTCGATGGTATGACCCCTCTCCTGGTGATAATGGCAATGGAGATTTTGGTTACGTCTCAAAGGGTCCCCTGCCATCTTATTTGGCCATTTGAAGAAAGGCTCATGCCTTATTTTCTCCAACAGCTGCTGCACTGGTTCTCTAAAGACGGTGTTGACCACCTGTGGGGGTATGTGACCAGTCTGTCTGGAAAAATCCCTTGCAGGCCTATTGTTGTTGTATCTGTCCGACCTGAAATCCCTCCTTTCTTGTGGGATAACCTTTGCTTTGCCTTTTCCCTGCTGCTGATCTTCCTCAACCCTTTTGTACTTGTCGATGCGATCCATCAATCGACGTACGCTTCTGACAGGTTTCTTCGTCAAGGACTTCCTCAAGTCATGCTCCGTCGGTAGGCCGACCTTGAAGGTCCTTATTGCTACATCATCGAAGTCTCCGTCAATCTCGTTGAACATTTCCCAATACCTGTCTGAATACGTTCTCAGGGTTTCCCCTTCCCTCATGGTCATCGATAATAAAGAATCCAATGGCCGAGGAACTCTACTGCACGTGATAAAGCGAGAACCAAATGCTCTAGTAAGCTCTTTGAAAGAACTAATGGAGCCTACCCTCAAGCCATCAAACCATCTCATGGCCACGGGCCCCAGGCTAGAGGGGAAGATCTTGCATATCAAGGTCTCATTCTTGGAATGCACTGCCATTCTTTGGCTGAAATGGCTCACGTGCTCCACAGGATCCGTCCGACCATTGTAAATAGTGAAGGCCGGTTGTGTGAAGCGCCGAGGTAACCTCCCTTCCTCCAACCTGCGCGTGAAGGGTGACCTGGAGATTTGGTGCAATGCCTTGCCCATTGCGTCATTTCCCAAGCCCCTAGAGGAGTAGTCTCTGCCACGCCTCCCATGCAAATTGTCCTCTCCAGAAGAAAAAGATTCACCCGGGGGAGTTCTGGATCTCTGCCCGTAATTGTCATCCTCGGATCCCTCCGAAGAGGGGTCAGAGACCGAAGGAGTTCGCCTCAGCCTTTCGTGACGCAATTTTCTTTTTAGGCCGTCGATCTCCTTCTGCATGGCCCTAGCATTCCTCTCATAAGGAACTCTGCTTCCTCCTTGTGAATGGCTCGCACTCCTGATGGTGTGCGTAGTATGTACACTGCCTTCCCGGTTCTCTCCGTGATCAGGATGCAAGGAGTGATCCTCACGCTGGGAGCCTACGGACTCCTCGCTGCGTTGTGGTCCTGATCCTACCATGACGCTCTAAACTTCCTTAAAGACTAAATTCCCACAGACGACGCCAATTGTAAGGACACAATTCAAATTCCCAAACTATAACTGGAAGGAAATGGGCTTGAAAGGCCTTTTTTACAATAAAATTTGTAGAGGATGGGTTTGTAATCTAGATTTCAAGGATGGTTTAGATGACAAGGAAAAGAACGGGCTTTGGGCCCAATGACACAAAATGAAGAGTTGTTTACAAGAGTAAGATTGAAAGTTCTTCTTCGGACACAATCCGAGGATAATTTATAATAGTATTTCCTCAAGTTTGGATACAATTCTTGATTATCATATACTATTGGCCCTTTTTCTTACTGAAAAAGCCTCCCTCTTCTTCGTATGTCTTCCCCTTTATTTATACTTCTTCTTCTTCTCTTCATCATCTTCCACCTCATGGTTACACTGCTGATTTTGGATACTTGTCCCATCAATTCTTCCCTAAAGCCCGCTGGGGTTAGGGACCAAGTTCCAAACTCCATGCTGGGGTCCCATCCTTCCATCTATGCAGTCAGCGTATCAACTACAGACCTTTTAATGTATGGGCGGTGGTAGCAGCTTTACCTTAGATATTTCCACCGCTCCTTCTATCGTCCTCCACGTGTACTGTGTATTCCCGTAGTCGTAGGATTCTTTATAATATAGCCCGGGGATACTAAACCTCTCTTCCAATGTCCTCGGCTTAACCATCCGAGGACACATCTTATCCTCGGACCTAACTTGGTCATTTGTTTATCATATCTTTATTTGACATTTCTTTATGAGATACATCCAGATACTCTAAGATCATTTTGACGTCTTCGGATTTGGGTTTCTAGCCCAAAAGACTTCGTTGGGCCATCCTTGGTAAATTACTGGGCCCAATGCCCCTACAGATACCATTTATTGCTGAAAACTGAAAACACTGTAGCAAAATAATTTTTAAATGTGTGAATCGTACCGTGAGACTCAGTTTTAAAGTTATTTTTGCTGAAAAAAAATACTTATGGATCTCATAAACAGTACATGACAACTACAAAAAACGCTTTAGCTTTCGGTGCAATCCAAATGTCCACTTAAAGTCCAAGTTTTAACTTAAAGACTTATTTGGTGTAAATATGGACTTTAAGTGAAAAGTCCATCATGAAACCATGAAATTAGATGCAATGGAACCTTGATTTCTTTATGAAAAAGGTTTTACCTTTCGAGTCCATCCTATGAGGTGAGAGAAATTAGTGCCATAAGCCCACCGTGTGATGGGCACGTTGTGACCCAAATCTTGTTACTTCATGAATGAAGTGGATATGGGCTTTGAAATGATTTCATCAAATAGGAGGAATTAGGCTTTGGACCCATTTCATGAAGTAGCTAGATTTGGGTTTAAAGGCCATTCCATTAGGCTATGAACCCAATTTCTGGTGTAAAGAAAATAGAGACTCTATACTCAATTCGTGAAATCAAGAAATGTGGCCTATGATCCTATTATTCTGTATGATCGATGTAAAGAAAAATGCAGCTTATGAGTCCGCCCATGATGCAAACAAGTTTATAAGCCATGAGTTCATTTAATCCGAAAATATGTGAATTACTTGTACATCATTGTTCTTTATTAAAATCTTTAGTTCTTCGGGCTTGTTATTTGAGACAAAGCAGCGTACAATTGGCCATGACTGAACATTGGATGAATGGTCAAGGCATAACAGATCTTTAAAGGAAACTATATTCTTTTTAGGATGAATGGTCTCTTGCACAAATACTCAATTCTTGAATAATGTTTTTTTTTTTTTTTTCCTATTGGAGATTGAATTTGTAGCTTTTTATCGTCGTTCATTCATAATGGATCTTCATCTTAACTTTGCATCTCTTGTTATTTCAATATTGTTCAATTAAGAAAAAGGTAAAGTTTACGCGAAAAATAAAAGTTTATCCCAAATGAGATTGATGTAAATAAAAGTTGAAAATTATGCAGACCAAGTAGCATGTGTTGTTATTAACATTTAAATACATCATCACAATTTCTTCTATTCAACTGCCTATCTGGAAAAGGAGCAAGTTAAATTATCAGCTTCTCGTCCAGCCAAATATTAGTCCAAAACCTGAGTTATTTTAACTTTTCACATCCTCCATCTCAGGCCCTTGTGGAGATTTTTACCAGAGTTATTTCTCTGGATCAAAAAAAAAAAAAAAAAAAACCTTTGGCATTGAGATAAAGAAAAAGAATGCATCTACAGCCCAAAGGGTGCTAGATCAATACCATATTCATAAAGCAGCAGAAATATAACTATTAACATTAAACAAATTTAGCAACCCCATTTCTTGCAGGCACATAGTTTAAAAATACAAATTTAACAATTTAAAATTGAAAGACTGCGCAGCCATAAAATTAAATTGGCAAAAGAGGAAAACGAAACTGAATTTATTGATACCTAAACAAATGATAATGTTGCTATTCCAAAACCATTTATTTCCTCAAAAGAGGAAAAACCAAACTACAAACTTATATCCTACTAAACCCTCAAAAGAGAAAAAAAAACGAAACTACACAACTAATCCAAGAAAATCCTAAACGATGCAACTCTTAACATGTTACTTCAACAGCCAGCCTATTTGTGGCTTTGCAACCAGTTGGTCCAAGACTCTTTTCTGAGACATCAACAGAACAACTCTCTTTGCCAAGACACTCCTGAAATTCATAAAAATAATTATAATTTAGTAGGATGATAAAATACTTATTGGAATATAAAAAATAAAAAAAAATTGAAGAAGTTAGAGATTTTTACCTTCTGAATGATTGACAAAGCATTGGAAGACTCACAACTGCCAGTTCTAAATGATCCACAAGCACCCTCTGGCAAACCAAAGCTAGCAAATTTAATTTCAGATATAGCACTTCCTCCTTGGCATGATAGTTCCAAAGTGTTCCCTTCATAAGCATTAGCACAAGCTTTCCCAACTGTAACAGTTTGAAACTTAACATTAAATGGATTCCCTCCAGCCTCTTCAAACAAAATCAATGTGTTCTCATCATCTCTCAAAAAGGATCGAGGCACATGGTACCTAAAATGAAAGGAAAAAAAAATCAATATAAACAGAAGCATTTGAAAGTAAAAAAATTTTGATGATTAGAAGATAGATTACCATCGTTGAGAAGGTTTGCCACAATTAGTCAAGCATTTTGAATCACTGTATGATCCACGATAATCACATTCTGAACTACACCCATCTTCACCAGCAAGGTAACTTGGCCAATAACGACCAATGCTATGACCATTTACCCAAGCATGTCCCTTGCCCAAACCCATCAAATCCACCACAACTGGATCACTTCCTATTGGAGCTTTGAAGGTTGTCTAATTGACAAATGAGAGAGAGAGAGAGTTAGATTATTAATTAGTATAATTTTGAAGTGTAGGACTAAATTTTAACATAAAAAGTAAAGTACCTTGTACCAAACAAACATCCTATTTGTTGGCACAGGGCCTTGAGACCACTTTTGGTGCTGTGAGAAATATGGGTCTTGAAGTTTTAGTTCTTCTTCACCATGCAACCCCACTTTATAAGTCCATTTACTATGATCCAATTCCATGCTAATGTCCTCAAGAATATACTTCGTTTTCCCAAATTTTCTTAAATTATCAAGTCTCTGTTTGGCAATCAAACGAACCGGGCCAGAAGAAATTCCAACGGGTACCATATCAAAGTTTGCTCCATAGTTCTAACAAAATGGGGTGTTAAATGGTAAACGATATGTAAAGAGAGGGAAAAAAAAAGAAAGGAAAATAACCGTGAAAATCATACTTACTGCTAATCCAACTGTAGCACTGCATAATGATATGTGATTTAACCCTTCCTTTAATCTGATTTTTTTCTCAAAAACAAAATCATAGTTTCCATTATCAGCATATTGAGATCCTGAAATTCAAATGTTATAAAACAATATAATTAGGTGAAATATAAATAATGTCTTTGGTTGACAAATGGATGAGTTATAGATTAAACAAAAGGGAAAGATTAACAATATGATTTGGTGAAATTTAAATACTAGTAAACTTACCAACAAGTTTTCCATTGATATAGGCATGAATTGCATGTCCACTAGTATGCACTTGTAGTGTTGTCTCTTTACCCCAAATTGGGTTGCTCTTTTTGAGATCAAAGCTAAAAATGAAAAATAAAAATAAAAATGTTGCTATGAATGAACGAATGAATTTTTTAAAATGAGAAGCAAAAGCAAACGTAATACCTGTTGTAATACCACAAGTAATCACTGGTATCATTTGTGACAGTTTTTTGGTCCAAGAGTTGTTCAATAGTCATTACACTACCATCAACAAAACCATTCTTTTTTATGTGCTCAAAATGATGCTCAGGTCTCCATTTCCATTTCAATACAAAAGGTTCTTCAGAATCATCAGCTTGGTTATCCTTTTTCACCATTATTGATGTTTGAGTGTTAACCTATAAAACAATAATTTGTAGTTAGAAATATATTAAGTAAAGAATTACAACAAAAATTAACCACAATTATTTTTGTAAAATCATTCACCCTGGCAGTGTTGTACACTTCAGTGTTGCAATCAGGGAGGATAGTAACAGACCAAGCTGGTATTGTATACATGGTGTTTTGAAAGTTAATTGTTGTATCTTCTGACTTCGCATTTCCGAAGAAACAACTTGATTTGCCTTGGTAACTGAAAATTGTGGCCTACAATTGAAATTTTTTTTATTATGTATATAGTGAATCAGTGATATATAATTGCTTCTTTCAAGTATTTAAAGAAAAAAAAAACACTCACCGAAACCAGAGTCTCATAATTTATATCTCTCACAGAACCCTGAGTTAGAACATCCTCCATAGATTTTAGGATTGAATGAAGTTGCTTTAGATGTCCCCACTTGGGTTGGTTCAAATTACCTACACATATCATAAGGTTAAAGAAATAAAAATTGAAAAAAAAAAAGAAAAGAAACAGATTTTATAAATAAATAAAAAAAACAATAAAGTTTAAGGGATTTTTTTTTTTGGAGAAAAAAAGTTTAAGGGATTTATATATATATATATATATATATATATATATATATATATATATATATATAATTTACCATATTCATCTAAGGGTGCATCATAATCATATGATGTTGTAATGTATGGACCTCCTGCTGTACGTCCAAAATTAGTGCCACCATGGTACTAACAAAGATGGAGAAATCACATTAGTATTTTGAATTTCATTAATATATTAAATACTTAGAAAACTTAGAAAACAATTTAAATGAAATTGACTACTTTGTACCGATACAAAAATTAAAAATTTGCGTACCATGTAATAGTTCATAAAGGTGCCACGATACTGGAAAAATCTTGCAACAGAGAAAGCAAGATCTTCGGCAGTTCTGTGTGGATCTTTCAAGCCCCAACCCTTGTACCTAAATTCTCAAATGCAATGTAATTAAAAATCCTATATATATTGTAAATCAAAGAAAATAGTAAAAAGATATACCAGCCAGTCCAATTCTCTGTCCAGATTTTGGGACTATTGGGACTGTTTGGCGTGAATTGATCACAGTACCACCCATTGCAAGTATTAATCTGCATAAAAATGTGAAGGGAGCTCAAAAAAGTGAAAATAATACTAATAATAAATTAAAATATACACATATTTTTTTGCTAAATTAAAATATACACATAATTTTATTGCAACATTTTAATTTAATTTATTTTATTTTTTTGAGAATCCATACATTGCAACATTTTAGTCATAGTAAAATGGGAAAATAAATACCATTGGTTGTGGAGCATCTGATTGTTGGCACATAATCCAAGGAACACCAATATTGAAAGACTCAGCCAATTTAGCACACCAATTCACATATTCCTTTCCAGCCTCTCCATATGGGCCCATAATATTCCCGTACTCATTTTCAATCTATCAAGCATTCAACAACAACAATAATAAGTTTGCAAAAATAATAATAACAACAACAACAATAATAAGTTTGCAAATAATAATAGTAATAATAACTCTACTTAGTCATAATAAAATGAATATTTCAAAATAGATAAATAGGAACTTCATGCAAATATTTATATATATATATATATATATATATATATGTAAATTTTAACGAAAACAATAAAAACTAAGTATAATTTACTAACCTGAGAAAGAATTATAGGTCCACCTTGTGAAGCAAAGAGATTCTCACGTTTCATCATTTCCACGATCAATGTAGTAAAAGTTTTCATCTCACTCTAAAATAGTTAAATTTAGAGCAATTAGAAATATTTTTAATTAAGCCAAAAATGAATACTAATAAATATAAAAAATTTCAAATTACCATATATAAAGGATTTGCTGTCCTTAGTTGAATCCCAGGGATGTTGTGCAACCATACAGGTAATCCACTGGCACGAATCACAAATGAAAATAGAAAAAAAAAATCAGAAATATATACAATATATATATATATATATATATATATATATATATATATAAATACATATATAATAACAAAAACACTAAAATAAAATGTTATTACCCATAATTCCATTCTGCACATGTATATGGTCCAATCCTAAGAACAGCATAAAGTCCTTCATTTTGGATGGTTTTTATAAATCTCACAAGGTCAAGATTTCCTGAAAAGTCATACTATAGAATAAAAAATAAATAAATGTCAATCACCATAATTTGTACATATAAAACCAAATTCAAAAGTACATATAAAATCATATAAACTATATTAAAGAGAGAAAATTAACCTGACGACGTAGAGGCTCATGGGCATTCCAAAACACATAAGTCTCAATTGCGTCAATCCCACCCTCTTTTGCTTTTTGGATCAATGGTTGCCACATCTGTACTTAAGAGCAAAATATTAAACTTGTACTTAATTATTTAAGATTATAAAATAATTTATTTTAGATTTACACAATAAGAATTTAACCTAGTGATTCCAAGATTTTCAAATGGTTACATACACGGATCCATTTATTATATGACAAAATATATCATATACCAAATAATGCCAAGCTTAAAAGACACGTTAAAAGAATTTTATAACTCATAATAAAATCCCCTCAAAAACAAAAAGACACATGATAAAAAAATAATAATTTTACTTATAGCACATAATAAATTTTTTTAGCAACACTATAGTATGATTACAACTTACTTCAGGAGTGCTACGAGGATAATGAATTGAACCGGAAAGTATAATTTTCGGTTTTCCGTCAATCTTAAGTGATCTTCCATCATATGAAACATCAACAGAAAGTGAAGGCATGAACAATGAGAAAGCAGTGAATAACAAAAGAAATCTAGTAAAAGAAGCCATCATTGTCAAAAAGTGACAAATGAATCTCATAAAGGTTAAGTGAAAAATAATCAATAAACCGATCGAATATATCTTATTTATAGAAGAGTTGCACTGAATTGGATAAGTGCGAGCGATGATAGAATTATAGATAGCTCAAAATTTGTTATTCATTAGAATTTTACGTGTTCTATTAGTAATTCTTATAAAACATTCTACCCAATCATCTATTTTAAATACAACACTTTTACACTTTACCTAATAAGTTGAGAATTCTCTAATCTTAGCGTAAAAAAGAAAAAAGAAAACAGTCCATTTGAGATAAATTTATTGGATTAGATTAGGACTGTGTTTAATTTGATGTGAAATAGATAATTAGATAAGATTATCGTTAAGACTTAGATGTTGTAATGGGTTTAAATTGTTTATCACTTTATCTCAATTTTTAATTATCTCAACATTAATCCAATCAATTTTATATATATTTGTATTCTTTCACAACAATTTTTTTTTCCTTTTATACAAGATAGAATTTCTACTCTAACCTAATCTAAGTATATATTTAAGACTGTGTTTAATGTGCGCCATGAAATAGATAATTGAAAAGATAGTTGGGCCTCTTTTTGTATGGGCTAGGGAATCCCAACCCTTCTTATCGCTTGTTGGGATTTTGATGATGTCGATGGGCCAATTTTCCTTAAGTCTTTGCGTTTTTTGGGCCATCTTAATAAAAAAAATCTGACTCTTACAATTTTTTTTTTGGGGTGATTAACCAAATTCTTGGCCGTCTATTTATTTACTGTTGCTCTGTTAGATAATTTATCGGATTGTTAATAATTTTAAGCTTACAATAAAAAATTGATAATTTTAAGCTTTATCTTTTGGCTTTCTAGACTTTCTACCCAAAATAATAATAATAATAATAATAATAATAATAATGTAAAATATAAATGAGCCAGAATGCTGTTAGGGTTGTTGTGAAAGGATAAAAAAGAAAAAAAAATAAAAAACTGATTGGATTAATGTTGAGATTAAAGTGATAAACACACTGCCCTTGTTCAAGGGTTTATTCAATTTGGCTCCTCTTTGTACCTTCACATTAACATTATCACTAAACGAATAAATTGTCTAGCATTACATAAAAAAGTCATGAATAAATATAAGTAAGTATAATGAAACCAGACAAACTGGGCCAGATATATATATTTTATCAATTTCATTTTTAGTTAAATCAATGGTAAGACATATTTACAGTCATGTTCTTTAATTTTGCAATTTTTTTTTAGTATTTTTTTAGTATCCTTTGTTCAAGGTGAAGCTGCTCACAATAAAGTAGATGAAGCTCACAGTAAAGTAGATGAAGCTCACAGTAAAGAATAGCAGTACGCACCGTTTCATTAAAGCCCAGAGGATGATGCGCACCATTTCATTAAAAGCCTAAGTGATGTGCACTGTTTTGATTAGTGACTAATGTGTGTTCACAATGTGCCAAACGGTGTCGTATTTGGGATGTTCAAATATCAGTTGATTGGCGCGACAAGCAATTGTGGCTGAGCAGTTATTGTTCCATGAATTTAGGTGCATAGTTTGGATTTAATCTATTTTGTTATAGCAGCAATTGTAACTATATATATGAATGTGTATCTTTGATGTAATTAATCAATCAATACGGCTCTTTCATTGATAAAGATTTCCTTTCAATCTCTCTCTCTCTATCTCTTTTGCTTCTACATTTTCTTTCTCCGATTCTCATTTTCTTACTGTTTCTCACTGATTTTCTTAGTTCACAATCTTGTTTTGTTACAAAGATAATCGAGATAGAATTTCTTCATGGTATCAGAGCCTGTTGCTGCTATCAGAGTACAACAATGGTAGCCACAAGCACAACAATGGCTTCCTCTTCCTCTTCATCAACATCTTCGTCTTCCTCAAGTTCTCCAATGAATGTGCTTAATCAACCACTTCTTCTTCTCTCGAAAATGGCCAATATGATGACTATCAAGTTGGATAATTCTAACTACATAGTCTGGAAGCATCAGATTACAATGGTGTTAGAAACATACTCTCTATATGAATTGATTGAAGAGCCTCAATTGATTCCTGAGAAATATCTCAAAAATTTGTCTGGTGTATACACTACAGTACTGAATCTCGATTTCTTAATCTGGAAATCAAAAGAGAAGGCTTTACTCATCTTCATGAGCTTAACCTTGTCTCCATCTATTCTAGCACTCATTGTAGGGTGCTCATTAGCCTTGGAAGTTTGGAAGGTCTTGGAGAATAGATTTTCATCCATTTCAAGGTCTCATGTAATGAATTTTAAAGGTGAGCTTCACAATCTCAAGAAGGGAGCTGATTCTGTAGATTAATATCTGTAGAAAATTAAAGTAGTCAAAAATAAGTTGCTTGTTGTTGGAGTGGTTGTAGATGATGAAAAATTGCTCCACATTACCCTCAAGGGACTCCCTAAGGAGTACAATGCTTTTAGGTCAGCTATAAGGACCAGAAGCACTTCCTTAAAGTTTGATGAATTTTCTACTATGCTTAATGTTGAAAAGGAATCTTTGAATGAGGGATCTGAGGTCAAAAACCCTATGTTTGCTATGGCAGCAACAACAAATCAAAAACCTAATAATAATGGCTTCAATCAACCTTTCAACAGAGGAAGGGGCAAAGGCAACAACTGTAACAACAGAGGTGGTAGAGGATTTAATGGTGGTCAATCCTCTCAATCCCCTCCTTTCAACCAATTTCAACAAATTCAGTCAAATACTAGTGGAGGTAGATCAGAGGGACCAATATGTTAGATTTGTACTAAAGGTTGGACATTCAACTCTTGACTGTTACCATAGGATGGACTATGCTTATCAAGGCAAGCACCCTCCTACCAAGCTTGTAGCTATGGCCACTGCATCCAATGCCTGTCTCACTCAAGATCAACCTTGGCTAGCTAACGATGTTTCAACAGACCATGTTACTTCCAGCCTTAACCATCTCAGCTTTCCCAAACCTTACAATGGTCAAGATCATCTTACTGTAGGCAATGGTCAAAGCCTTCCTATTACTCACTTAGGTAATGTGTCTATTCCTCTTCCTTACTCTACAATGCATCTTAATAATGTTCTTAGAGTCCCTGCTATTGCATCAAATCTTGCATCAGTTCATAAAATTTGTCATGACAATAAGTGTTGGTGTTATTTTGATGAACACACTATTTCCATTCAGGCTTTGGCCACAGGGAAAATCCTTTACCAAGGCAAGAGTGAAGATGGAGTTTACCCCATCTATCCTCAAAGAGCTTCATAACTCTCTCTGTCATCCAAAGTTTGTAACAGTGTTGCTAGTGTTTATGTTTTGCAATAAAAATCTTTGGCATTTAAGGCTTGGTCATCCATTTGATCAAGTTCTTAAGCATTTGTTCCCTAATGCCAATATTGGTTTAAATAAGTGTACCCATGTTAATACTTCTTGTACACATTGTTTGTATGGTAAAATGCATAATTTGCCTTTTCCTAAATCTCATTTTACTACCTCAGCTCCTTTTGAACTCATACATTCTGATCTGTGGGGTCCTGCTCCACTTAATTTTGTTACTGGGTTTAGATACTATGTTTTGTTCATTGATCACTTCACCAGGTTTACTTGGCTTTATTTGCTAAAATCTAAATCTGAGGTCTTTACTAAGTTTGTTCAGTTCAAAGCCATGATTGAAAATCAGTTTTCTACCAAAATTAAGGTCTTTAGATCAGATGGTGGGGGTGAATACACCTTCACTGAGTTCTGATCTTACCTATTTCAACTTGACATTACTCACCATGTTTCTTACCCATATACCCCTCAACAGAATGGCATTGTTGAAAGAAAACATAGGCACATCATTAAAACCACTATCACTTTACTTTCACAGGCTACACTACTATCTTCCTATTGGCCTTATGCAGTTCAAACTGCTATAACATTGATTAACCTTCTGCCTACACCTGTGCTAAACTTTCACTCTCCCAAGACCAAATTGTACTCTACCCCTCTGGACCTTTCTCAGTTAAAGGTATTTGGATGTGCCTGATATCCTCATCTCAGACCCTATGTTCCTCATAAGCTTTCCCCCAGACCCAAAGAATGCATTTTTCTCGATTATCCAGTTGGTACCAAATGATATTTGTGTCTAGACCTTGATACCAAACATCTACATACTTCCAGACATGTTGTCTTTAATGAATCCAAATTTCCATTTTCTTCATATCTTCCATCACAGTCTCCTTCTCCATCTTCCCTACCTTATGATCTCTCTTAGTTTTCCAATAAGCTATTTATGCATTCTACTAACCAACCTTCATTGCTTGGTTCATGTCCTACTTCCATATCTCACTCTCCTAGTGTCTCATCTGATTGTCTAAACCTCATCACTAGTCCTACCTTACCACACCCAGACCCTCCATCTGCACCTTTAGGTCCATCTGAGTCCACCTCACTTGGTTCAATTGCTTCCCATCCATCTGATCCTTTACTTGAGTCACTGCCCTCCCAGTCAGTTCCTTCCAACCACCATCCTATCCAAACTAGATCAAAGAGTGGTATTTTTAATCCCAAGTCTAGATTGTGTTACAAAGCTACTCTTGATTATACCTTTACTGAACCCCCATATTATAAAATTGTTGTATAATATCCCAAATGGTGTGAGGCAATGGATGTAGAATTTCAAGCTTTGCAAAGGCAACAGACATGGTCCTTAGAACCTGAGAACTTGCTCCACCTAATGTTAATCTAGTTGATTGTAAGTGGGTGTTCAAACTGAAACTTAATAGTGATGGCTCTATCTCAAGATATAAGGCTAGATTGGTGGCTAAAGGCTTTCATCAACAAGCTGGTATTGATTTTCATGAGACTTTTAGTCTAGTTGTCAAGCCTACCACTGTGAGACTTGTTTTGGCTATTGCTATGAGTTGCAATTGGAGTTTGAGACAAATCAAAATGTATCTAATGCTTTCTTGCATGGTGTTCTTAAGGAAGATGTATATATGTAGCAGCCTCTTGGCTATGTGGATTATGCTCATCCCTCATTTGTGTGCAAGCTTCACAAATCCTTATATGGCCTTAAGCAAGCTCCTAGGGCCTGGTTTGAAAGATTCACTTTTCATCTTCTGCATTTGGGCTTCACTGCTTCCCTTGCTGATTGCTCCTTATTCATTTTTCAGTCCTCAAGTACTCTCATTTACCTACTGTTATATGTGGATGACATCATAGTTACAGGGAACAATCCTTCTCAGATTGCTTCTCTCATTGCTGCTCTAAGTTAAGTTTTTGAGCTGAAGGACTTGGGGCCATTGAGCTATTTTTTGGGCATTCAAATTTCTCACACTAAGCATGGTCTATCTCTCACTCAGACCAAATATGCTACAGATGTCTTGCATAGGTTTCATATGGAAAATGCTAAGCCCACAAAGACTCCTTGTTGCCCTTCCACTCGTTTGGTGCCTCATTTTGGTGTTGCCTTGTTTGATCCTAGTGAGTATAAAAGCATGGTGGGTGCTCTTCAATACCTTACTTTCACAAGACCTGATCTGGCATTTAGTGTTCATCAACTCTGCTAGTTCATGAGTAGACCTACCTCTTCTCATTTGGAAGCTGCTAAACATGTCCTTAGATATCTTAGGGGCACCTTACATTTTGGTATTCACTTCTCACCTGGACCCTTGACCTTCACTGCTTTCTCAAATGCTGATTGGGTAGGGAATCCAACTAACAGACTTTCTACCACTGGTTTGTTAGTCTTTCTTCGTTGTAGTCCAATTTCATGGTTTGCTAAGAAACAATCCACTGTCACCAGGTCCTCCACAGAGGCTAAATATCGAGCTTTGGCTACTACAGTTGCCGAGTTTTCTTGGCTTCGAATATTGTTCAAAGAACTCAGAATTTTTCTTTCTCATATTCTGATTATTTGGTGTGATAACGTTTCTGCCATTGCTCTCTCTACCAATCCTGTTTTTCACTCTAGGACTAAACATTTGGAGGTTGATTATCACTATATTCGTGAGAAAGTTCTTTGCAAGGATCTTCGTGTCAGTTTTGTTTCGGGTAGGGACAATTTAGCTGGTGTGTTTACTAAACCATTGCCTGCTCCTCCCTTCCTTCTCTTCAGACACAAACTCCTGGTGAATTCTTCCCCCTGTCGTTGAAGGGGGGATGTTGAAGATGAAGCTGCTCACAATAAAGTAGATGAAGCTCACTGTAAAGAATAACAGTACGCACCGTTTCATTAAAGCCCAGAAGATGATGTGCACCATTTCATTAAAAGCCTAAGTGATGCGCACTGTTTTGATTAATGACTAATGCGTGTTCACAGTGTGCCATACGGGGTCGTATTGGGGATGTTCAAATATCAATTGATTGGCGCGAAGAGCAATTGTGGTTGAGTAGTTATTGTTCTGTGAATTTAAGCGCATAGTTTGGATCTAATTTATTCTGTTATAGCAGCAATTGTAACTATATATATGAATGTGTATCTTTGATGTAATTAATCAATCAATTCAGCTCTTTCATTGATAAAGATTTCCTTTCAATCTCTCTCTCTTGCTTCTACATTTTCTTTCTCTGATTCTCATTTTCTTACTGTTTCTCACTGATTTTCTTAGTTCACAATCTTGTTTTGTTACAAAGATAAGTGAGATACAATTTCTTCATCCTTAACTATATATGGTTTCTCATTAAAAAAAAAAAAAAACCTTAAAGAGTATATAATCGAGTATATATGGTGGAGATTCTTGTGACCTGTTTGTTTTTTAGTTTTAAACAATTAATTCAACTTTCTTTGACATTTTTTTTAATAATTAAAATGGACAAACGTAAGGACGATAATAAAAAGGAAATCTGTTTGGATCATCACGTCATCAGTCTTGTCATGTTCTCCAGCATTAGTCCTTGTGAGTTAGACTTATACAAGTGAAGAGAACCAAGTCACCAACCCATACATACGTTAAAATTGCTTGGATTATTATAGACTTTATACAAGGGAAGAGAACCAAAAGCAGTAACATAGAAAATGAAAAATGAAAGTACAATTAAGCGATTAACCAAACTCAGTTTGCCAACGAATGACCTCCAGGTGAAATGGCATTTCTTGTAAGTGTCAGAAAATTTTTCAAGAGGTCAAGCTAAATATAAAAAAAAGAAAAGAAATGATGACTCAAAACAAATACTGTATTTTATTTCATTAACTTTTTTTTTTTGAGAAGGTTTTATTTCATTAACTTAAAAATGTGTAGTATATTCTTTCATTGTACTAAAATTATTTATTAAATTCTGACCAACTTTTTTTTAGCAATCTCTACATGTACAATGAAACAATCATTCAAAAGTTCACTTTTAATGAAACTTTGTGCTGACAAGTTTCAAGATTGAAAATGCACGTTAAGTAAAGACTCTTCTCTCTTGTACTTTCCTTGGTCTTTTCTGGATCCTTATTCATGTTGCCCTCCTCCTCCTTTTATAGCCATCTTCCACCATCTTCCAGTTGTTCAGCTTTTAGCTGGATTTAGGGGGATATTTATCTCATTAGCCCCTTCTCCTACCACTTCTTGATCAAGAAGATAGATTTTTGGGGAGTGTTTCTACTATTCATGTCAGTTATTCAGTATTTAATGTGGCTAACATTAGGTAAAGGTAGCTTATTAATGCGAAGGTAATTGTTACATTGAGCTCTTCGTGCTCTTCTATGTGTTCCCCGAAGAAGGTAGGCAAAAGGGGTGTCCACGAATAAAAACCTGACTGCTCCTTGGCAGAATTATTATTCCTCACGAAGATGAATCCCTCAAATTACCTTGGTGACGGACCCAAATGATCATTTCTCAATGGGAGGCTTGTTCATTCCTTGTTGGCCCATGGGTCAGGGCCTATTCCACGGTTGGGGTTTCTTAGGACTTTCTCTTCAATTTGAGGTTCTCTGAGCAGATTTAGGTCCACTCCCCTACAATTAGATTTTGTATAATTTAAGTTTCATAATGACTACTCTAGAAAAAATTCCTAGAGCCGCCGCTAGCATTAAGAAGAAAAGCAAAAAATTACCAATACTTTTCCATCTTTTTAAATAATAAGAGCATATTGAGTACCATTGCGCAATCTTGACGTGATGTTCACTTTACAAGTACAGAGTTCTTATAAGGTGGGGGATAAGGATCGAGATTCAAGTCTTTAGGAAGGAGCTTTACACACATATACACTCAAATTATTCTAGTGTAGAATTTCTATCTTGTGTGTGTGTGTTTATATATAAAAGGGAGCATAATAGTGTTTTATTCTTTAATTTCTTCTTCTTTTTTTGACAAAATCTTTAATTTATTTTGTCTATCATTTCTATCAAACATACACAATAATAAAAAAATATATGTATTAATTTTCTATTGTTCTACTTTTTAGTTTTTATACTCTCCTTTTTCCGTCTTTCTAACAAAATAATAGAACATAATAGATTTATGTACCAAATATCACCGTCTACGCTAGGGAGACATACAATTTCCTCTACACCATTCATGCAAGAATATGCACCTCGATTAATTTCCTTAACACACAGATTCCCGTCACTCTTATTTAACGAATTTTCTCTTATAAGCATGGTGGGTTATATCATAAATGTTTGTTTTCAATGTTATTTATCAAAGCTAATAATGACACTAATTGGGAATTTTGGAATTAAAAAATGTGGTTATTGAGAACTTGAGATTGAGAAACTAATCTTATATGACTATATCTCCGGTGCTGGTGTGTTAAAGGCTTAATAAAAATAGCAGCATGAGTGCATGACTGCGTACCACACGATATTGAATGTGATAATTAATTTCGAGATCGAGACGTACACACAACTTTGCCCAATTTATACGTTGATCAATTTCAATTTGCACCTCTGAAAAAACGTGCCCTCTCTCTATCCCCTTTTGTTTTCAGGAAAATGATATGTACTTTCTCTATCATGCATGGCCCTCGTTTGTTGCCTGTTGTTTTGTAGTTCATTTCTTTTCTTTTCAGCATGAAAAACAATATTTCTTTTTCTTTTGTCCTAGTTGATGTTACTTTCCTGAAGAGAGTGACATTTTTGGCTTCTAGCTCACGTGGTTTTTTTTTATCCGGTACGAATACGTATAAGACACGGCTTGTATACAATGCATTAGTGCTCTAAACACATTAAAATATGGACACGCTTTCACATTTCAATGCGTCTAGTGCATTTGTACACATCTGTGAAGCATTTGTATTTTAATTTTTAACCATAAAAAGGAAGCTCTTAGTATTAATTGGTTTTTTTAAAGTCTTTTAGGGTTCTTTTTGGTTAGGATGATGATCTCTCTTACGATTCTTAGACTAAGTGTTTGTTTAGAATCCACTTATTTTGTTAAAACTAAAATTTTTTTTTTATTAAAAATACTGTAGATAAAAGTAAAAATTAGTTGAAATAGTACATTAAAACCCATAAAGTACTAAAAAATGCAGTGAGACTCATAAATAATGGCAAAAATAAGTTGAATAATAAAATAATAAGATAATCACTTTTTTGTTGCTAATTGTAAGTCTTTCTCTCTATATCAAGATACACGAGTACTAAGGATCTGTTTGAGATCTGCTTATTTTGCTGAAATTGAAATTTTTTTGTTGAAAGTACTGTAGATAAAGGAAAAAGTTAGTTGATCGAAATAGTACAGTGAAACCCATAAATAGTACCAAAAAGTGCAGTGAGACCCATAAATAGTAGCAAAAATAACTTGAATAGTAAAATAATCTGGCAAAATTAATCATACCAAACAAACACTAAGACTCTAAAAAGATGCACGGTACTACTACAACATATGGGAATTTAAAAATACATACATACATATAATACAACCTCATTTAATTTTAACGACGTTAGTTTTTTTTTTTTTATTTTTTTGAGAATGAAAACTTTGAATATCATTAAAATCAACCATAATCGGCTAACAATACAAAATGGAGATGTGGAGGAACATACTCCATCTACACCTTAAAACCTATGACATGTCTTGCATGTTTTGCTAGGTTATAAGTAACAACATTGCCAATTCTACGAATATGGGAAATAGAAATACAATTGATATCTGTTAAGGTTTTTGCTGAAGCAAGAATGTAGCCACGTTAGATAAAGTTGAGCTTACCCACAATAGTTCATCTTTTGTACTTGTATAGAACCACAAGTAAGTCTCATCTAATAGCCATATATTTAAAAAATTAAAATACGGTTGAGATAAATGCAGAATAAAAATAAAATGGATAAAAACAAATAAAAAACAGTTAGTAATTCATCCACACAAAAAAAAAAATTGATCGTAGATATGTTTTGTGCTTATCAATTATTTATTTATTTATTTTTCTTTCATATGTGAGGTCTTTCAAAAATTGATCAACATTCTTTTTAATGGATTCCTTAAAACTAGATATAAGATAACTATCTTTTCAAAAAAAAGAAAGATGATAACTATCTTTTCAAAAAATAGAAAGATATAGGATAACAAGATTAGGAACACTTGTATCACAAAAAGATTAGGAACACTTAACTTGAAAAGAAAAAAAGAGAGGGAAATAACAGTAGTATAATTGTATATAATAGATCGGACTCGCCAATTTGATTATTGTAAGCCTTATATTTTCAACTAAAAGATTTGAATTGATAGTTTCATATATATTGAGGTGAGGAATTCCAACTCAAAGGTCAAAGCATCAACGTGAAGTAGAATTAAATATCAATGTGACTCATGAGAACTTCTCGATCGAGTTAGACCCACCATCTAATTATTACGTAAGTCTCTCCATGTTTAACCTTGCTTTAATTTTACTAACCTTTAGAAAATTTGTACGGCTATTAGTTATTGAATTACAAAATATTTTTGAAGTAATTACTTACGGCTTAAAGAACAATACTAAGAGAGAAGATAACAAGGTTGCTTATAATCCGGTTAGGTTTTTAAAAATGTAACAGAATTTATTGTATGGATGAGGATGTTCTTTCACAGCTTCATTTTGTACTTGAGGCTGATATAGTGGTTTACGTGAATAATATTAGTTATGTCTTTTTTGTTAAAAAAAAAAAAAATTATTCGAGTTTCTTTTATATTAATTATTTTAAATTAAGTACATTACTCAAGTTGTATAAGTTAGATATTAATTTGACATGATTAAATTTTTTTTTCTTCTCAATCACAATAATGTTTCTCCATCTTCTTCTCCAAAAAAAAAGAAAAAAAAAAGAATTCTTCTTCATCTTCTTGATCCGCATGATTTTTTTTTTCTTTTCTTTTCTTTTGTGGTTGTTGCTTTTTTTTTTAATGGTTTTAATTTCATAATAAGATGTATTTTTTACATGATGTTCTTCTTGCTTTCTAGCCATATTTTGCTAATATGGATTCATATATATGTGTGTGTGTGTGTGTGTGTAGAGTTTGAGATTAATGATTGTTAAATCCTTTTACTTTTACTCTTAATACAGATTATTGTAGCCAAGGTGAAATTAAAATTATGCAAGCCTTAATGTTTTTGTAGGCATTTCCTTTTATATTAGTTACATAGTGTTTTTTTTTTTAAGTTACATAGTTATCCACCATCTTTTATTATTGGACTTATATATAATTTTTTTTATATAAAAACCTTAGTCTTACCGGACATGCATTCATTATATAACTTAAAGCAAAAGATTACTTTATTTTTATCATCTATTTTATTTTTTAATTAAATTAATAAAAAAATTCTTTTGGTTTACACATGATTATAATTCTTAATTAAGCATAATATTAGTATTAATAAAAGAATTTTGTTAACCGGTGTTTGTAGGTCAATTGTTAACAATATTTTAAGAAAGTTTTGAGACTGTCTTTATAGGAAATAAAAAATACATTCAAAACATTAATTGTTTTTTTTCTCATAAAAACTTTTTTAAAATGATTTACTAGCAAATGCCCTTAAAACATCAATTAATATTTTTCATAATAATAAAAATAGTATCAATTTTTCATAAAATTATTTATTAATAATTACTTAAAAAGTATACGTTAACCCGAAACCATTCATGAATGGGAATGGGAAGGCATTGACTTCAGTCTCTAGCTCTTTAATTGGTGTTGTGAAGGAGAGGTGACATGCACGAGATATGTACCAAAACATAGACCACGCATGTAAGCCGTAGCAGCATTTATTAATTTGTAAACAGACGAATATGCTCTTCAATTTGGAGTCTTTATTAATCTTATCTATGGGGGGCCTATCACCTATGGCTATGGCACAGCATAAACGGCTCCCTCACATTTTCTTTTTCTTTTTCTTTTTTTGAAAGGAAGTACACCCTCACATTTTCTCAATTATATTATATTATAGTAAGTTATATCGTTAGCCTAGTTTGTGTGGCCCGCTCTGAAAAAGACAATATTATCAATTGCTCGTACGTGGCAATGCCTAGTTTAGTCAGACTATTCGCATCAAAAGTAATGCATCATGGCCGCCTTTTTGTCAAAGAAAACGATTCTTACGTATGGTATTTCAATTTTTTACCGATTAATTTTTAAATTATACTCTAATCTAATGTTAAATATATTTTAAATGTTAAGTACATTCTAAGTTAATTTCTTTATGTGTAAATTCATGAATTTTAAACTTAAAAAATATAAAAAGACTCAATTATAATTTATTACATTTGTATGTAATTAATATTTATGAATGTGAGCAACATATAGTTTCTTTTTTTAAATTGAAAATTTTCAAAAAAGAATCTAATAATATTAAACTTAAATAAAAACATCTCAACTTATATATGTATATATATATATATATATATAATTTTAGTTACTATTAATTGTAACTATATATAATACATATCATATTATGAACTATTATATGATATTGAAGCCAAAAACAAATTGGGCCATTCAATTACAATCAGATCATAGAAATTAGATGATACTTTTTTGTAGTGTATATAATGTCTATGGTTCGAAATTAACCAACTTTCCCATTTCCCACTATTTATCTATAATTTTAAAAAAATAAAAATCATAGAGATTAGATTAGACTTTAGAGGACAGTTAATGGTGCTAAGCTTTTTTTTGATGAGGTGCTAGGCCTTAAATGGTAAAAAGATAAACATGCACTGAGCCAAATATAATCTCTAGAGAATTAATACGAAGGTGGCTGTTATTTCCCACTATAGACTAATAGAGCATTGATGATTTTCATTGTTGGTGGCTAGATTCTACTACAAAAGCGAGTTACATTGGATGAATCATGAAAGTATGAAACCGTAAAAAATTAATCTTCTACTTCTACAGCTGGCGTTGAAAGCTTTGCATTAATTAAGGAATCGGTGAGAAGAAAGGGTAGAGTTGGAAAAATAGGAAAAGATTGCATGAAAGAACTCGTTAATAGAGGCCAAAAACAACAGGACGCTTGGCGTGGTGGTGCAACCATTTATTACCAAATGTTCTTCTTCCTAGTCCCAACCTCAAATCTGAAAAACACGTTCTAGTTCATCCATGGAGTTCTTGTTTTCATTGTAAATAAAAGCTTTCCTCAGCTAGAGAGCTTAATAGAGAGAGATCATGGGGAGTGTTGGTGACAGAAAGTGGTGTGGTTGTGCATGTGATTTGTGGTCATCATCATCATCATCATCATCAGCATCAGTGAAGATTTTGTTGTGTATGGTTTCACTGATTGTGGCATGTGGGTTTGTTTCTGTATTGGGTCCTCTAGAGTCCAATTGGGTTTTCTTGTCGTCGTCGTCTTCTTCTTCTTCAGCAACTGGGGCTGGGGCTGTCACTTCTATGAAGAATATTCATGTGAATGATAAGAAAGAAGCTATCTCAGATGACTCTGTGCTAAATCGCTCATCTACTCCTCCACAAACTATAGAAGCTATACGAGTACAACTTGTAAGAACTCTTTCTTTTTTTCTTTTTTCTTTTTTTTTTTATAAAGAAAATTAATATACAAATGATATAATTTCTAAGAAAATATATGATATCTGTTTATGATAATTGCTCTTTTATGTTGTTACTCTTGTTTGGTTTCCATTTTTACAAGCAAAATCTTTTTTTTTTTTTAAAGTCTTCTTTGGTTATCACTAAGAAAATTGTTTTGAGGACCATGTTGAGCAATCTTAAATCTCAAAAATATTGCTTAGAAGATGGATTATCATATATGAAATTCTAAAATTTGTATCCTCCACCTTCAATTTTATTTCTTTAATTTATACTGTAATATTGCTTTTGTTACATATGTCATGATTTTTGTTAGTGCAAACTTTGAATTTCATTAAAAAATTCTATATGTGATCATTGAAGTTTCCCAGAGTAAAGTTTATTGTTTTACTAAGAATTTCGTAAAACCATGTGAAGTCAAAACGTGTTGTCTTTGGCAGGCATGTTTGATTGTTGTCTCGAATAATGTTCTCTATATTGTTTTATATATTTTTATTGAATTTTCCTCAAAAGAAAATAATTTGGGTTTTCTATTTAATAAATTAGACAATTAGTCTGTTTCAAATTTGTATTTTAAAGAAAAGTAGCAGTTATGCTTAAGTTGATATAAGCATTTCTTCTCCAAAAAAGAAAAAAGAAAAAAAGGTTGATAAGCATTTGGTGAATGGTGTAATTAAAAGGTAATAAAAGATTTTAAGCTAGCAAAGGATTTATAGTTTTTTTTTTCTCAATGAATATGGAAGTTTTTTCTTTAAATGAATATGGAAGTTAAAGATTTTACTTTTATGACACTATTGAATTAGAGAAGCATAGAGAAACCAAAGGAACCATCTTCTCATATCGTTGCATTGATTTTTGTTTTTCCTTTTTAGAAAAAAACTAAGGTATTCCCCTTTTTATGTGGAGCTAAAAAGCAAACTTGGTATTCCTGCATGATGTGACGCATTCGTTTTACATTGCAAAACAATAAATAGAAGAAAGTGAACATTTTCTGAAATGTCTATCAACTGTGCCTTTCATCTATGTTATTTGTACGGTTAGCAAAAAAAAAATCTATGTTATTTGTACATTTTTCAATTCTTATTGGAACGGAATATTATTTTGGAATTTTTTTTCATTTCATTTTGATGTTAACTTTTTTAGTATTTTATTTGTTAAAGACAAAAATTGAAGCTTTCTTTTAAGTAAGAAGTGTATTGAAATTACCCAACCCAAATGAATTTGATTGAAGCAAAATTTCTTTTTTATTGATGTTAACCATAAATTAATTGGACAGAATGGGACTAAGGAAGGCATCTACAATTTTTCTGTGCCTGGACCCGGTATTTTTCCTCCCATGAATGAATCTTATGACCCAGTACTCGAATCTCCTGATCCACTCTTGAAAGCTAGACGAGATCACAGCAATTTAGATACACTTGAAGCCGGTCTTAGTAGAGCTCGAGCTGCAATAAGAGAAGCTAAACGTGCAAACCAAACTCAAGATCCTGGCTTTGTTCCACTAGGTCCTATGTATAGGAATGCCAATGTCTTTTACAGGTACCCCGATTGAGGTTTATTAAGCTTTCATTCATTCTTTTGGCGAAGTTGATTTGTGTTGTTAAAATTACTGAAAAGTCTGAATTTTGTATGTCATTTGTCTTGGTAAATTTAGGCACACACCCATAGGGACATGATCACATGAACTTGCAATCTCACCTACCACCCTACCGTTATAAGTGATGGAGGTGCCATTTGACGCAAAAGTCATTGGCCAATTCAATTCACTAGAATTGAACTTGGGCTTCAATTACTTGAGAAGTAACTGAATTTATTAAAGAACATTTACTAGGTATAGACCTCATGAAGAATGAAACATTATAAATAAGGCTTCAGCAGTTGGGCATACAATAACTTTCTTGGGTAAAAAGTACCATCCAAACTTTGTATTATAAATTATAATTAAATTAAATGTTCAATTTCTTTCCATGTTACCAGTTTGTTGGTGGTTTTTTCCAATCATGTAATATGAAACAGAACATGCCCTACTACAACAAACTCATCATTCAGTGCTGCATAAGGGATCTTTTAAGTTAGAGCATATTAGCTCTAATTCTGCTTTCTAATGCAGTAACACTTCTCTGTAATCACTACAGGAGTTACTTGGAAATGGAAAAGCAGTTCAAGATTTATGTCTATGAAGAAGGGGAGCACCCATTGTTTCATAATGGTCCTTGCAAGAGCATATATTCCACGGAAGGGAATTTAATCCACGGGATTGAGATAAATAACCAGTTCAGAACCAGGGATCCTGAGAAAGCACATGTGTTCTTCCTTCCCTTCAGTGTGGCAATGCTGGTCCGATTTGTCTATGTGCAAAACTCACATGATTTTGGTCCCATTAAACACACTGTTATAGATTATGTCAATATCATTTCAGGAAAATACCCCTATTGGAATCGAAGCCTAGGAGCTGATCATTTTATGCTTTCTTGCCATGATTGGGTAAGGACAGCTGCTTTACTTTCATAACTAACATTCTTACGAAGTCCTTCTTGCTTTCTGTCCAAGTATGAGGTTCATATACTAGAAGTTTAAAAAGTTATTATTGATAAATTACCACTTTCTCTAAACGTTTTGCTCCAAAGATTAATTGTTAGGAAATAGCGAATTTAATCATTTAACCATTGTTCTGATAATAATATTTGACCAACTATTGTTTGATTTCAGGGGCCAGAAGCGTCCCGTGCCACTCCTTACCTACACAAAAACTCCATTCGTGTTCTTTGCAATGCTAATACATCCGAGGGATTCAACCCCACTAAGGATGTGTCCTTTCCAGAGATCAATCTCCAAACTGGTTCAATAGATGGATTTATAGGCGGTCCATCCCCATCTCACCGTCCAATCTTGGCTTTCTTTGCTGGAGGGCTCCATGGCCCCATTAGACCTGTCCTCCTTGAGCATTGGGAAAACAAAGACGAAGATATACAGGTGCATAAGTACCTTCCAAAAGGGGTATCCTACCTTGACATGATGAAAAAGAGCAAGTATTGCATTTGTCCAAGTGGCTATGAAGTTGCCAGTCCAAGAATTGTTGAGGCCATTTATGCAGGGTGTGTTCCTGTGCTGATTTCAGATTATTATGTTCTACCATTTAGTGATGTTTTGAATTGGAAGTCATTCTCTGTTGAGGTTCCTGTGAAGGATGTTCCCAACTTGAAGAAAATACTAATGAGCATTCCTACAAGGCAGTACATTAGGATGCAAAGGAGAGTGGTACAAGTAAGGAGACATTTTGAGGTTCATTCTCCACCTAAGCGTTTTGATGTCTTTCATATGGTCCTACATTCTGTGTGGCTTAGAAGACTGAATGTTAGGGTCCGAAATAATGTTCATATTTTGTAATTGGTTCGTGTATCATCAACTTGGAACAGTTTCACGAAGGTTATAAGTTGAACCATCTAGAATGGCAATAGGCCATGTAGAGAAGCAGAAATGTTAGATTTTGGAATTCTTTACATTTTGATTAACTAGTTAAGTGTAAGAAAAAAAAAATTAATTTGTCCTTTTGTTGGATAAAATATAGCTGTGGTTGTATGCAGTCCTTTTTTGGACGCACATCTAAGAACTATGCATATTTTTAAGTCATAACAACATAGGGGTATTTGTTTGGTAGGCAATTGACACTAGAACATACTCTTACCCTCACAGGTAAATAATACAACTTATCTAAAATTTTCAATTCATTCGTTATCATTTTAGATTCTGTGTGAAATGACGGCCATTGTGGCTTGGGTAATGGATATTTTTTTCATTCTTCACCCAATTATTCGTCTAGTGAACCATGTTCAAATGACGATATTCTGAATAACTATTATCAGTACTCTGTTAAGGTGATAAACCATGTTGCAACTGATGGTATTCATCTATTTTTTTTTTTAATTATAAAAATGATGAATAATTATTTATATTATATATAAGAGAGTTCATCTATTTTAATTAGACTTTTATGTTATCAAAAAAACCCTTATTAATAAATGGTAACTTCCTTTAGAAATAGTATCATAAATGTCAAATAACAAATTTCATTTTGAATTCAAAAAAAGAATATTCCTAATATTTTAAATATTTTCCCCTTCACGTTTTAAAAAGAAATTAAAGGTTACTGCTTATCTATAAAGTTTATCATTTTTATTTGTTTAAAAAATATATTTTTAAATTATAATAGATGCAAATTATTAACCTATATTCAAAGAAATAGAAGATTATTACGCATTGTGAAAAGAGGCTAGTTTTCAATAATCAGTCAAGGATATAAATTGTAGTTGGAATATCACTTCCAAATAGGACCATCACTTGTATCAATTTATTATACACCAGTTGTAACAGGACAAGTCAAGTTGTCAACCGATTCTACTTGATGCACTAATCTTTTTATTCTGCAACAATTGAAACAGGACATGATTCCTGATTGATTACAACTCCCACAAACAGGAAATTGATAGGTAATTGACAGAACTCTTCCCATCCCATTTTCAATTCATGATCATTTTGATGGTGGTGTTTAGTGGCTTGGACAAATCTTCATTCTGGTCTTTTACAATAAGCATCTATGAAATTGGAGAAAGTCAAGTCTCTTATTCCTCCCTCACCCTTCCCCCCCCCCCCCCCTTTTTATTTAATAAAATCCAAAATCATTGATGAAAATACTCTAGGAAAGTTTTGCAGTTTTTAACCATTATTCTGATCCCATTTTTTTTTTATTAATTTAATTTCGTTTAATTCATTTTATTGATCCAAAAAGTTATATGTCAATTTTCTGTGCATAATATTTCATTAAGGTCAGTATTTATCTCACCTTTTTTAGGAGTATTTATCTCACTTAGGAGTAATATTAAATACTATCACATTATTTTAGTTGAGGTATTAATTATGAGTGAACTGATCTATCTATAATGATATCGTAGGTCTTATTTAATTACTAGGTTTAGTCCTTTTAGGGACACACCAATTATTTCACAACACTCTTAAATTAGCCTACAATCTCACATATAGGTTATTAATTATAATAATTTAAATTGTTGATGGCAGGCTCGTGCGTGAGGTTTTAGGCTTTTTTTTTTTTTTTTTTTTTAATAATGGTAAAGATTTTATAAACATCAAACACAGAAATTAGACTTCAAGGAATGCTTGAGGCTCATATACTAAATCAAAAGGGCAAATTACAACTTATTCACCTGTGATTTGGCTGAAATTTAAGTTGCCTATTTGTGGTTTGAAATTTCATGATAAAAGTTTTCCAATGAATAGTTTTTTATCTTATTTAATCTTGTATTTTTATGTTTATTGTGTTTTTGGAGAAGAGAGACATAAAAGTTGAGCAAAATTACATATTTAGCTCTTTTAACAGAAATGGATTATAGAAATTTAACTAACTTAACCTTAGGTGGGTAAAGTGTCAAATTTCAAATCACAGGTAGGCAACTTAAATTTCGACCAAACCACATGTGAGTAAATTGTAATTTGCCCAAATCAAAATGACCCCAATACCTATTCTTGAGGGACCAGCTCGCTAGAACATGAGGTGAGGGGCTCTGTTAACTTCTCTACATCCCCGAATAAAGGAACAGGAGGAGAAAAAAAAAAAAGCAAAGAGATCAATAGCTTCTCCATGGAGTTTCTGCAACCTTACGCTGAATAAACTCTATGCTCGGTTTTTATTCTCTTTCGATCAAGACGTTTCCCACATTGAGAGCCTTTGCGAGCTGGACAAAGCATAAGATGGCTTCAGCCTTGGCTTGGGGAGAGGGGTGTTAGTTCACTTCTATCCATTTGGTTCACTTTAGTGCATTCGGTCCACTTTGGTTATTTTGATTCATTTCAATGCACTTAAGAATTGGAAAAGACAAATTTGAGTTGAGACTTCTTTTTTTTTTTTTTGAGAAGAAAATCAATCCGTTTTATTGGAAAAAGAAAACCTAACCAAAATAAGCTAGGAGAACAAAGTTGATGCGTGGAGGAATATCTTCCATCCACACTTAAAAATCACTAACCTGTCTAGCAAGTTTATGAGCAATAGTACTACCATGTCTATGGATATGTGAAAATGGAAAAGAAGAAAAAGAAGCTGAGTAGAATTTGGCCTCAGCAATAAGGTGACTTGAGACTTGAGAGTACTTATTCTAAATCTGAATTTATTAAAAAAAATATAGATTTCAAACTTGTTCCAAGTTCTATTAAAATTTAGTAATTAAATCTCAAATTTTTTCCACATATATTTAATGTATCCAAACTCATCTATTTTCTTTTTGAAGAGAGAATTGGGAGCAAAGTCATGTGCCATAGGGTTTATTGGAAAGGATATTTAAATAACTATAGGCAACCAAACCGTTTCAGCTATGTTAGAGGCACAAATGTTGATATCTTGGTGTAGTCTAAGGTGTTAAACCATTGCACATCAATATAATATCTCAAAACTGATATTAAGCAATATTAACAATATAATATTTATTATTTCTATGCTCCTATTAAGCAATATTAACATAGCATTTCAATCAAATTTGGTCTACTTTAGTCCATTTCGGTACACTTGGATCCAATTTGGTTCATTTTGATCCACTTGTGTACATTTGGCCCACTTTGGTCTATTCAATCTATTTTGATTCATTTTGGTTTATTTAGTCCATTTCGATCCATTTTGGTCTATTTAGTCAAATTTGGTCTACTTCAGTCCATTCAGTCTCAGTCCAATTTGATCACTCGGTCTAATTCGGTCCATTCGGTCTTGGTCCAATTCAATCTATTTCGGTCCACTTTGGTCATTTGATCCAATTCGGTCTATTTCGGTCATATTTTGTCTACTTTAGTCCAATTTGTCCACTATGGTCTATTTTGGTACAATTTGGATTAATTGGGCATTAAATTGATTTTTTTTTTTTTGTAGGCCTTTTAAGTTTTGGGCTCAATTAATTATTATTATTTTTTAATCTTTGGGTTAAAAAGTATGAAATTTATTCTATTTGGGTTAAACTCTTTAGTTTTAGGCTAAAAAATACAAAAAAAAAAAAAGATATTAGAAAATTAGGAATATGAGACCTAAAAAATGATAAATATTCACAAGATTACCTTAAAATTCAAGTCTCAATAAAATCAGCATTATACTTATATTTGGAAAGAAAAAAAATGCTTCAATTCTAAATTTATACAATATTTTAAACTTAATGTAACATATTACATGTATTCCATGAAATGGAGATGTACTTTAAAAAAAAAAATTAGATATGTTCAAATTAGTCAACTGATTGTGGTATTTTTTTTATAAAAGAAATCCTTTTAATAACATCTTTTCTATTTATATAAACAATTTTAAAATTATATATAACGTTGTTGAATGCAAAATGAAAAATAGATTATATGTTCCATTTTCTAAAACTTATAAAAATATAATATACTTTTAAATATAAATTTTGAATTTTATTCTTTAAAAATAATTATATTATATTTGTTTATTTATTGTGTGGGTTTACGGCTTGGTAAAGTAAAAGCATTAACCACATAATGGTTTATTTATAACTTGCTCTTATTTTGCTCCTTGTAAAGGCAACATTTTGTTTGAGGCTTCGTGTGATTATAACAATAGATATGAAGATGTCTTTTGTTTTTCGTGAGAAGTCTAGACTAGTTTTGTTCTTGATGAGAACATAAAGCAACCTAATTAAATAATAACATCAAGAAAGAATTATATAAGAAATGACGACTCTATGAAGAATACAATAAATAGATTGACTAGTTATGAATCCCTGAGCACATATAGAGGTGACTAGTGAAAGCACTCGAGTTGTTATAAATGGTATGAAAGTAAACCTAGTGATATTATGTGGCTTGAAGGCACTGTAGTATAACGTTAGCCCTAACGAAAACATTAGGATTTTAAACAAATATTAGGATTTTAAGTAAAGAAGATTATAATACCTTAAATTATATGTTTGTAATTGATAGTTTGAATAGGTATCATGTGAGGGTAAGCTAAATCTCACATCGAACGTTTATAAAGTAGACCATAAGTTTATAAGTGATTACAAGGAATCTCAATTGCAATGTTACCAAGCTATTCTAAGCATTCTAAGATATAAGTGTAATTAGCGCTTTTCTCAAGCCTAACAAAAACAAAAACATTAAATAAAAAAAATTAAATCACAAAATGCTTTAAGATAATAATAATTGTCGCATTTGCACCCACCCCTAAACCCAAACTTTCATATATAATCCCAATCCCAATCTCAACTCTCAAACACAAATTAGATACAAAGACCAATAAATATGGAAATCCCAACTCTCAAACTCAAAACCAAAGAGCAATAATTATGGAAATCCCAATAGAACTTGCATTATTCAACACCTCATGGATTAAGATCTAAATCTCAAATGTGGAGATAGTAAATTTTATGGGCCAAATGACTAGGGACGGAGCCATGACTTGGAGTTAGGGGGGGGCAAAAGTATAAACAAAAAAAATTGAAACCCTAACTAAATATTCATTTTATAAACCATCAACAAAGAAAAATACATAAAATTATTGTTTTTTAAGATATTACAATGCAATTACTTATGAAAATAAGACATTAAATTTTCCTCAATATTAGTAGTTGGTAATGTTGCACTACTATTATTAGCTTCTAAATCATTTGAAGTTTTTCTTTTGGAAAAATCAAACATGGTAGTGGACTTTTTCATAATTAACAAATAAAATATAATTTGAAATTATCATGTTATTATATGGTCAATAATCTATAATCATTATACACAATAAAAAAAATACCATGCACACAAGTAGTCAACAAATAACCAACAAATTTTTAAATGGTAAATAATCTCTTTAATTATTACCTGAAAAAAAAAATCTTTCAAATTTTTCAAAAGACACTAAAGACAACATCACTACCAAACAAAACTGCAAATCTACACTAAAGTGCACAGAACGGGATTGTGTTGTTTTACATAGTTTACAATTGTTAATCACTAGACTAGAGACAAGACACCACCTCACCACCATTTATTATAAAAAGGGGTAATTACACTTTACCCACGTGTGATTTGCCTCTAATTTGATGTGCCTATCCGTGGTTTAAATTTTGACATTTTGCCCACCTGTGGTTACCACCGTTAGTCTCCTGTTATCCACCTCTGTTAAAAAGAAGGGTAAATATGTATTTTTGCACTATTTTTATGTCTCTCTCCTCCCAAAATATAAAAAACATAAAAATTTAAGAGAAAACAAGATCAAAATGTGTTATTGGTAAAAAAAAATTATGCAATTTCTTAGATTTTCAACTTGTATTTGAAGCTATCATCTCAACTACAAACAAACAACAAATTATAAATCTCAAAGCATGATAAAGCTGTATGAGAAAAGAAAAATAACAACTTAATATAAATCCAAATTTAGATCCAATTTTTACAGAGCAATGAACTATTCATATACAATTGCTCTAGCGGAAAAAAAAAAAAAAAAAAAAAAAAGTTCCTGCCAACAAAAATTAAAAACCCAAAAAAGTTCAAAAAATTCCAGAAAAATTAACAAACCCCAGTCTTGCTGTAAAAATAAATAAATGATAAAAACCTTATCTTGTTTTGGAGTCCATTGCAATAAAAAAAACTCAAATAAAACCAATACAATTTTCAAACCCACTCTTCACTCTCTTACACCTCAAACCAAAACCCAGAAAATATCTTCCACCTCAAACCAAAACCCAGAAAAGAAAAAATCAACGACAATCACAACACCCATTCTTCTTCATATTCCTTTGTCACACCATCGCCCATACCCACCACCATTTGACCGCAACTTAGCCAACCCAACAATGGAATCGACCACAATCAACATTTACCAAACCAAATCATATCAAAATCCAATTAAAACTCCCAAATCTGAAATAAATCTCAAAACACCAAAGAAAAAATATACAAAAATTGCTTGCCTTTGATCCGAGTCATTGTTGCGCTTGGAGAAGAGCCTCACCATCAAGACATCTTAGCTGTTCTCATGGGTCTCTCTCTTGCGCCGACATGCATGTTCTTGTGGGTCTCTCGTGGGTCTCTCTCTTGCACTAAGAAAGGGTGGCTTGTTTCTTACGTGTTGCAACAAGCGTAGAGAGAGAGAGAGAGAGAGAGAGAGAGAGAGAGAGAGAGAGAGAGAGAGAGAGAGAGAGAGAGAGAGAGAGAGAGAGAGAGAGAGAGAGAGAGTTGTAAATATAAACCACTTTTAATCTTGTGTTAGTGTTCTCATTCAAGCTCATAAAGCCTTCAAATATTTTTACGAAAATCACTTTTTGATCTTTTTTTTTCTAATTTTGTTATATTTTTGTGTTTGTAACCATTTAAGTGATGGGGTAGGTAACGACAGACTAACGGTGGTAACCACATATGGGCAAAGTGTCAAAATTTAAACCACGGGTAGGCACATCAAATTAGGAGCAAACTACAGGTGGGTAAAATGTAATTATTTCTTAAATATATATATATATATATAACTTTGGCCTTATTAAAGATTGAAAGAGAAAAATCAAAGATGGAGTCAAGTCAGAGTCTACCTCTCTCTCTTTGACTATTTTTTTCTAGTCTCTTCTTCTATTTTCGAATGTGGTGGAGTCTCTCAGCTCTGCTTCTCTTTCAATTTTCTTCACAACACTGTCAACACATTTGATTAAATCTAAGTTAATCAGCCAACTAACCAAGGATTAGAGATTCAGATATGAGAGAGGGATAAAATGTTACCGGGTTTGGGGCCTTTGGGCGGTGGACTAGTGGTGGCCGGTGGTGTTAGGCATGGTGCACTGTTCTGCCTTTGCTTCTGCTACATTGTTGTTCTGCTGCAGTGCTGCTACCCAAGTCCTCAGTTTTGAGGTCTTCTGCCGTAAGTTAGGTTGTAGGTTTTTTTTTTTTATTTTTTTTTTTATTTTATTGGTAGTGGCTTAGAAATCCCCTGTTTTTTCCTTTTATTATATATTGTGTCTTGCCTTAAGTTGGCTTAGGAATCCCCTTCTAGTTAGAATCCAATTTGAGGTTTTTTTTTTTTTTTTTTTTTGCTTGTGTTTATTTGTTTTGGGCTGATGTCTAGGCTTAATTTTATTGTTGAGTTAATATTTATAGCTTTTAAAAATATTAATAATATTGTTGAGGGAGCAAAGAGCAATTTTATTGAAACAAATTGCTAAAAGTAATAGATTATATATATAGTAAAAAAATTTAAAAAAATCTGGGGGGCGACTGCCCCCAGGTCCAACAATAACTCCGACCCTGCAAATGACGGAAATAGTAAAATGACTTTAGAAAGGGTAAAAATCTAAGTTGGCTTAAAAAAAAAAAAATTGAGAATCATATTATGACCTGAATATTTTTCAAAAGAATAATCATGAACAAACATTGCCACCTATTGGTCACACTTGCTAGGTCCTACGACCTGCTTATAAGTTTGGCAAAGAGGCGCAGATATCAAGTAGCTAGGTGATCGATGTTTTTGAATTTTTTTTTTTTTTTTTTGAGAATCATGTTTTTGAATCTTTTGATGGCAAAAGTTTTTGAAATATATTTTACAGCAACTTCTTCAATAATGGTCTCCTCATCTTCTTCAACTTCTTCTGAACATAGAGTATTCATGAAGGAATATATTGCTGAGCTCGATTCATATACAGATGGCAATTATTCACTCGGCCACCAATGAGATTGAGATGGAGATCGATCACTCTGGCTAGCTAGCAGAGTTAAGCCCAGTATGACACGTGTGGGGACACGTGGAACATAACCTCTTAGCACCGACAATGCCCCTAGCCGGATTCATATCAAGTGTAATACCTCCTGATGCCATAGTAATATACGGTTGAGATTGAAAGTTCAAAAAATAAACTTTCAATCATCTTAATCATTGAATAAAAAAAAGTTGAAAGAGTTAAAAATTAAAGTTAAAAAATTAAAGTAATAAATATTGATGTGGGTTGGTGTGGTGTAATTGCACCCGGAAGCTATTGCACAGACCCAAATCCGCCCCTAGAATTCCTCTTACTACAGTGTCATGCATGCATGCAAAGACTACGTGTCACTCCCCACAGCCACGTGTTCATCTTCAACAATCACATTCACCACGTGTCATCTCTTCACCAATCAAATCGTCTATATCTGTAGAAATATATATATATATACACACATATACGTACATATAAGCACGAACTAGCTTCTCATACAGGTAGCTAGAGAAATCAAATCAACAAAGAGTTTTGAAAACCAAAAATAATTCTGAAATACATTTGTTTCCATGGCGTCTACAAGGCAATTCAAGGAAGAGAGAGCCGAGGCAGCAGCGAAACTTGCTGCCTCTGATGATCTCAGCGATGTTAACAGAGAAAGAAGAGAGTGTGAAGAAGGTGTTAAGACGACTGAGCAAACACAATACTCACAACAACAATACCACCAAGAGCAAGATCAAAGGCCTGGCGTTATTGGGTCAGTGATGAAAGCAGTTCATGACACATACGAGCATGCAAAGAAAGCTGTAGTTGGCAAGACCCAAGAGACTACAGAGTCCACAAAGGAAACAACAGAGCAAGCTGCAGAGAAAGCTAAAGAGGCTAAAGATAGAGCTGCAGAGAAAGCAAGAGAGGCTAAAGATACTACAGCTGAGAAAACTAAGGAGTACAAGGATTATACAACTGAGAAGGCGAAAGAGACTACAGAGAAGGCTGCAGAAAAGGCTAGGGAAACAAAGGACTCTACCAAGGGGAAGGCGGAGGAGTACAAGGACTATGCAGCAGAGAAAGCAAAGGAGGTGGCGGAGAAGGCAAAACAAGCCAAGGACTCTGCGGTGGGAAAGGCAAGTGAGTGTGAGTATAAGGATTACGGGGCGGAGAAAGCTATAGAGGGGAAGGATACTACGTTGGGTAAGCTTGGAGAGATTAAGGACTCTGCTGCCGATGCTGCTAAAAGAGCTATGGGTTTCTTGACTGATAAGAAAGAGGAAGTCAAGGAGAAGACTGAAGAGACTAAAGAGGCAACCAAGTTACATACAATATCATACATGTGGTACAGACGCAATTTTTTTTTAACAATAAATTTCACTATTTTTCGTTTAAAAAATTCACAATTGTTTAGTTGTTTGGCATAGTAAACAATAACTAATATTCATTGATCTTTGTTGACTCTGTGTACTAGACATTATCGATCACTTTCTTTTCTTTTTCTTTTTTTTTATGGATTCATCCCTTTTTCTCCTTCAATAAAAAAAATGGCCAACTCCAAAAGTTATAAATTTATTTTGAAATATCAAACAGTGCCTAGATTACTATGTAGGTTTCGTTAAAAAATGACAATATATGATGCAGTAGAAGTTGAGCGAAACAACAGAGGAAGCGAGACGGAAAATGGAAGGGTTGAAGCTGAAGGGCCAGGAGTACAAGGACGAAGCTACCCGAAATGAGCCTGATGCTGAGAGGTATTGAAATTAACATTTAAGATATAATTCAACAGTGACAAATGCTAAAGTTATCATCTGGCTTTACAAATTTCTTTACTCTCGTCATAATCCTGACATAATATATTGTGATTGATCGATGTATAACAAAAGTGTTACGTTTGTGAAAGTGATTTTGCTCTCATCATAAGATGCTAGTTTAGCAAATTGTAGTAAGTTTTGAAAAATGTTTTGCGAGAAATTTCATGGCATGAATTGCTGTGTGTGTGTGTGTTTTGGCTTCGTGGTGGTAATGAGAACTTGCTATTTGGATTAGGGCCGCTACTGCGTATGTGGTGTTGGATGATGATACCGGAGCATTAAGGGAAGTAGGGACGGTTGAGGTGGATGTTGAAGAGACCCGACCAGGATATGTAGCTTCAAAACTGAAAGAGGCTGATCAAATTAGCGGTCAGGCTTTTAACGATGTGGGGCATTTGGATGATGAAGGCAAAGTACGTATTGAGGCGGGGTCGCCAAGATAAGATGTGATCATGTACCAATTCGGTTATTTTGCATGATGATGATGCTGTTGGTGTTTTTCTTTTGTGTAATTTGTTACTGTTTATATAAGTCCTATCGTTTGTGTTCCTTTTCACTTTCCAGTTCGAGGTATATATGAATATGACCTTGTTATCTTTGTTGCTGGAAGTGAATTTTGTTGCTCTATAGGTTTGATAATATGACTTGTGATCTCATTCTATTGAACACCAAGTCCATTACTGGCTCGTATTTGAGTTGAGTTATTCTTTCTCTTATACTAGAAATTATACTAGAAGGCAGGGTAATGCTGCAATACATGCTTTTTGATACAATGCTGTAATCATGCTTTAGCTAAAATGCTGTAATCATGCTTTAGCTAAGAGAGTTTCTCCACATATGTCTTTGATTGCTACTCCTAATTCCTCTTTTTGATTGAATAAAATGCTGCACTGTTTGGTTTCTCGAAAAAAAGAAAGGGGTAAATGAAAAATATGGGCCTGGCCATGATAGCTTCACTGGTGGCCAACTCATTATTGGGTTTGAGAAGGTGGTATTTTAGATGGTAATAAAGAAAATATAGCGAAGGCCCAACTTGGAAGGTTAAGAAAAAAAAAAATCATCATATTCTAAATTCTGATTATTAAACAACAGTTTCGTTTTATATTTTCTCAACACTCTTTTACTAGTAAATATTTCTACCACACTTAAATAACATATTACGAAAACAACATTACCATATTTCTACCATACTTAAATAACATATTACTAAAACAACGTTACCAAATAGAAAGTATAACAACATTAACAAACAGTATTTTGACTAGGAATATCTTCTTTCTTTTTCTTTTCTTTTTTTATGACTCACTTTTTTCCATTGTGCAATCATCCTTAATTGACTTTTCTTCCTCTCTTCATTAATACCTAAGCATTTCTGTTGTTTTGTCCACAATTAAATTCACATCATTTCAAAGTCCCATCTGTTCATAAAGATTTTCCAATAGCCATGTTCATAAAAAAAAAAAAAAAAAAAAAAAAGATTTTCCAATAGCCATAATCTAAAAGCTCACGCACTTTGAAATTTAGACAAAAATGAAATTTTGATTTTGGGATCCTAGTCTGAGATATGACACCGTTCATAATTCACAACTCGTTAGATCAAGGAACATAGAAAATTCTACGTTATTGGTAAAGAATTTCCTATGGCCATAATCTAGAAAGAATTTCCTATAGCCATAATCTAGAGCCCATAGGTGCGTCCATTGGGCTGACAGTACACTTAAGTGAATATGCATAAATGCGGTGTGTCCGTGGTCGAATTTTTTGTTTTTTCATTTTTGATTCGGGCTGATATAGTCTGATTTGGTCCAAAACGAGCCAAAACAAGCCCCAAATTGATCTGATATAGGTCGAAATAGTTGTTTTAAAAAATGTAAAATATTTCATCAAAACACATCATTTTGACAGTGTACTTTAAAGAAATAACCATAAAATCATCTCAAAGTCTCTCGTTCTCTCCGTTTCTTCTCTCTCTCTAACCCATGGCTCCAATAGTCCAACTCTCCCTCAGACTCCCTCTATCTCTCACTTTATTATCTACTAATGCTCTTAAATTGTTATATGTTTATCATTATATGAAGAAAAAAAATGCATAATAATATATAGAAAATATAAATAAAAATATATTAAATAATTTATTAATAAACGTATTTTGTCGCATTGGTATCCTATTTTTTCAAAAATTGTTGTGTTGCCGCACCGCACTTGCGCCAAAACTTGAATTCACATCCGTGCTTCCTAAGTCCTAATCTAAAAGCTCACCTACTTTGAAAAGATCCATGAACAGAGAAACACCTACTTTGAAAATATCCAGGAATAGAGAAAATTCATGTTCGTAAAGAATTTCCTATAGCCATAATCTAAAAGCTCACTTACTTTGAAACATAGACAACAAAAATGGAATTTTGATTTTGGGATCCTAGATTCCTAGTCTGAATTGAGATATGATCTAACTTAGATGACAAAAATGAAATTTTGATTTTGGGATCCTAGATTCCTAGTCTAAATTAAATTATGATCTGTTTATAGGTTGTTAGATTAGGGAACAAAGATAATTATATGCATCACAGGGTTGTATGATTCTCCTCTAAAGGCTGGTAAAAAACTCTTTCATATTTGATTGTTTAAAAATAAGTTAAGTTTGAGCCTTAATTTTAGACGTTTAATAAATGAGTCGAGCGCATGAAAAAATAGTTATAATGAATTAACTTGTTTGGTTTATGATCTTGGTAATAAGATCGATATAGGTTTGAAAAATAAATTAATATTTTAGTACGCCTTTATTTAATTAGGAATTGGACCACATGTCCAAATGAAAATTGGTTTAATAATATGGTTAATATAAGTTTGATAAAATACTTGTATGTACTTTTAAAAGCTTGATATTAAGTCAGAGTTTGAGCTTGATATTAAGCTTGAGCTCAATTTGACTAATGAATTAAGCGAGCTCGAGGTTTTAAACCATCTAGCAAGCTTAAGCTCAAACATAATTTATAGACTTAATTCAAACTAAAACTTGACTTAAACATTTTATATTTGTTATCAAGCCAAAATTGAACATATAATACCCAAATCAAAAAAAAAATACCCAATAAAATGTAGCACGTTTTTGGATCTAAAACCGGGCTTGTTTACTGCACTAATAAGTGAAAGGGAGGGGAGATACAGACAAGTAATCTTTTCACACTACATACAATACCATGACTATGCTGGAAAAAGGGCCAAAATGGGAAATTAGAAATAATTTCCAAACAATATAATTAGTAGGCATTGTTACAAAATTATATTTTTTACTAACATCTCAAGTCTAAAAGACTTGATTTTGGGCCTATAAATCGAGTCTTTGAGGGTCGATTTTTATGGTCTGATCCCGTCTGATGTGGCATTTTTTCCACGTGACGTCCACCTGGAAATCGAGTCTCTAAGGCTCGATTTATGTCCCCTCTTTTTTTCTGCATTTCATTTACTCTGTGCATCTGTTCTCCGTGTCTCTCTCCTTACTACCTCTCCATCTGCTTCTTTCTTCCTCCACGCTGATTTGCACAAGCCCAGCCGCCACAGACCCATCGCCGCCGACCCAGGCCGCGCGACCCAGCGAGGTGAGGTGAGCTCTCTCTCCTCGGATTCTTTCTCTCTCTGATCTTATTTGGGTTTTCAACTTCAGTTTTTAGTCAAAATATAGAAACCCAGAAATTGTTGTGTTTCTGGGATTTTTTTTTAAAAAAATTTTGGTATTTCATTGTGCTAGGATTTCTGTGTTTCCAGGCTTGTACATGAGAGACTTGAGATTTGAAATTTTTTTGGTTTATAAATCAAGTCTCCAAGACTCGATTTCTAGGTGGACGCCATGTAGACAAAATCCCACATCAAACGTGATCAGACCATGGAAATCAAGTCTTGGAGACTCGATTTTGGCCCCCAAAATTGAGTCTAAACCAAAATCGAGTCTCTTAAACTCGAGATATTAGTAAAAAATATAGTTTGTAAACAGTGCCTACTAATTATAATGTTTAAAAAATGAAATTAGTTTCCTATTTTCGCCCTGGAAAAGAGGCTTACTAACTAATAATTACTTACTCATCAGAATTGATTGATGATTTTCCAGGATATCATAAAAGTACTTAATTTATTTAAAGTGAGATTTGAAAGACTAAGACTTACCAACATATATAAAAAGAACACAACAAATTAAAAAGAAAAATGCTATTCTAAACTGCCGCTCTCTACTTTTATTTTATTTGGAATTGGGTTAAGTAAAAGATGTCACTTCTAATGAAATATATATGGATTAGGATAATGTGCCACACATCTAGAAACTGCGACTATAGCACTCAACAATATTTGCATTGATGCCTCCTTTGTCTTATTTTGATGATTGCCTTCCTTTTTGTCGTCAATTCACTTGATGACTTTGCTGCAGTGATTCAGATTCGTATGGAGGGCCATGTATACATCACCCATTTGGCCTCAATTGCACCGTAAGTGTTCGTTAAGATGGTTTACTGTGAAGTTCATCTAAAAAAAATTAGTATAAATTAATAAAATGATTAAAAATAGTACTAAATTGACAAATGAAATTTAAAAAGTTAGTTTTATTGGCTATACACCTCATAAAATTGGTCAAAAATCTTGCAAAAAATTAACTTTATTGATATAAAATTGTCACTACCCATTTAAGAATAGAATTAAGGTTATGTCTACTTGTGTTTAATTTTTGATATCAACAAGTGCTTGTTCATATCCAAAGCCATCATATGGGCCAGTGTGTCTACTTGATACTTGTTCTTTTATTGAATTTTTCCAGGGAAACAAAACAAGTGGCATTTTGACTTTAAAAAAAAAGATGTTTCCACTTCGGGAAGGTTGTTTTTATTAAGAGATGACTCGATGGGGTTTTGAAAAAGTGGGGGGTCGAAAATGATATGTTGCAGGATTACATTGGAACATAAACAGTGTGTTATTAACACATGTGCTTTGTACTTGCCTTCATTCCTAATTAAATGATTCAAGGACAAACGTTGGGGATGAATTCTTTGGTCGCAATGATGTGTTGTGTTGAAAAATTGCGATCTTAGTGTTTTTTTGGAAAAATAATGGAGATATGAGGTTGCAATGACAAACATCAAGACACTGCAAAACCAAAACAAAAAACAAAAAACAAAGACGTTTATAATCACTGGTTTATCAATTAAACTCCAATTTAGTTGCTTTCATGCGTGAGAGAGATTTTCTAAAAGTTGGCCCGGAGAGCAAGACATGAAATCTCAACATTTTGCGTTCTATATATATATTTAAGACTTAAATTAATTAATGTTTTGGTCTAATAATTAAAAGTCATTGGTCACCAAAAACACCACCTAGCGGCAGTTCGGTCACTTGACCTTTGGCACTAGTGACTCCATTAGTTGAGCCACCAATTTTGGTGGTTTGGTTGAAAAATTTTACTAGTCATACAAATACTGAAAATATTTTACATGTAAAATATTTTATTTGAAACAAATAGAGTGAACATAACGTATTTTTCCCCAAAAAAAAAAAAAAAAAGAGAGTAAAAGTACAAAGCAGCCAGATCAAGGGCTAGCAGAGGTTAAACCTCAGTAAAAACAGTTTATGACTACAATACCGTTGAATAGCATCCACACTTCGTTGGCTTCTCTAAACATATGCCCAATGCATTGGCTGGGGAAAAGTATTCGATAGGTTTCTTCATTCATTGGGGAGAGGCTCAATCGTAAGAACAGAATCACTTTGTTGGAACAACAAATTGATTGATGATGACCATAGCATTCTCAATCTTTTCATGAGGCACTTGACTCTCCCTAATTCGTTTAACTTATCAAGTCCTCAACCCTTTCATGAGGCACCAGACTTGGACATGTTTGTAATAATTAATTCCCAATTCCTATTTTGAACATGTTCAATTGCGCTGTCAATCTATATTCTATGTAAAAGATGTTCGTACTTCTTGTTTTTTCTTTCATTGAGTCAGTGTTGAGCTTGAGTGTTGTCATTTCTCAAAGACGTTAGTCCAATTTTTAAATGTTTGCTGCCTCTATATTCAAAAACAAAATAAGCATATCTTATTTGTACTTCATTCTTTATAGTTAAAACTCTACTGCTCTGACAGATAAGAACTAACTAATAGTACACCTGACTGTACCCAAAAGTGCCAAGTAATACCGACAGTTTTAGTTAATGATATGCTGATTATTATATTACCTTCCTGATTAGATCAGAAACTTGTTAAATAAATAAATGTTCAAATCAGAATCTTGATCTTTATTCTTTACCACATGTTCAGGTGGTGAGAATTGAAAATTGACTATTGAGACAGCTTTTTGTTGAGTCTTGGACATGCTTGTAGTCGGTGCTTTTAGGCTGCCCCAAGAGACAGAGAGAGCAGAAGAGTTTTGGCTAGATCAGCCAATTTGGAGCTATTGAAAATGTTGTGGGATAGTGCCTGGTATTTATCGAAGGATATTTACTGGGCAGTTTCAAATTATGATCTGGGCTCACCTGAGAAATACAAATTCATAGCCAGAAGGCTAAGGCAAATCACCAGAGGTACATGCTAAGGTATTAGTAAATAAATGTACTCCATATATATATTTTTTTTATCTCTACTAATTAAGACAAAATTTTGGCTCAAGAAAGTTTCTCCATCTATTATATCTGCTAAGGAAAAGTTTTGGTTCAAATGAGTGGCTATAAAATTTCATTTCATTGGGTCACAATTGGGTGCTGGGAAAGCTTACGGGACCATGTTGATGATCGTGAAATTGATGTTGGAGTGTTCTTTCATTTTTTACATGAGAATTCTAGCTTGTCTATAGCTAACAACCCACTACAGGGCAGGATATTTCGATGTGGTCCTAAAAATATTAGTTGTACTATCTCGTTATTTTACCACCACAAGTTTTTAATAATTCATATGATATGTCACGTAGTATGTGACCATTGTCTTTTTCATAGTTCGATAGTTAAGAGATGATGGATTTAAATTTCGAATGTATCAATAGAAAACGTTAAGAAGTTTTAACCAATTAAGCTATCAAACTCTTCTGAGCGTTTCTGACCATTTTTTTTATTTAATAATTAAGATGAATAAATATCATTAATCACGAGACCCAACAAAGGGCACCAACAAAAAGAGGAGAACCTGCCCAAAATAATCAATAAAAACGCACTTATGGATGGATGTGATGAATTGAGGTCTCCATGTTGAACAAAAAGAAGCCCAATCGGCAAGTGAATGGGCTAGCCAGCTAGGCCTTTGGAGGCACTATAGCAAAAATTAAATACAACATGGGAGAACCGGGGGAGCAGCAAGTAAATATCAGAGATGATAGCTTTGAGGTCCCATAGAGGAGTAGAGCTAGAAGAATTGATTGATTTTGGCGTCTGGGGCCACTTTTTATTTTATTTTATTTTATTTTTTCACTTATTTTGGGTGGGTTCTATAATGCTTAAATTACCAAAATTTTGACGGTTAAAATTTGATAAAGCATTATTGATATAAACACAAGTCTCAAAAAATGAGAAATAAGAAAATATATTGATCATTACAATAGGAATATGTGAGTGTTCACGCTCAAACTCCAATATTTCAATAATGAAAAACCTTGTGTAGATAATTTTTCACATTTTCTTATATTTGGTAGTATAAAAAATGAGTAAAAAAAATATATTTCTTGACATGTGATAAAATTGTTTTCCACTAAAATTTTCTAGAGAAGAAAGAAAAAAAAAAGTTTCACATAGATATAATTATTTTTCTTATTTAGCTTCACGTGAGATAGAATTGTTCTCTAAAAAGTTGCTACTCTAAATAAAGGAAGTTAAGCAAAAGTTTTCCAACTCATTTCAAAGTTGTTACTTGCTACCAAATATTTAAAAAAAATGATTCATTTTCTAGAAAATGGTAATGTCGAAACAAACAAAACGTAAGGGCATGTTTAGTATACCAAATAGAGCTTAAACTATTAGTTATCACCATTCATACCTTTGGTTGTAAAATTAGAATGAAATTAATTGGCCATTTGGAAAGTTTGTGCAAATGGAAAAAGATACTTTTTTTTAATGATTTTTTATTTTAATAATTTTTATGTGCATATGGAAAGTTGCATTTTTTATTACTAAGTAAGGAATAGATATAACAAATAACCAAATAGTCATTCATAATAAATAGATATTCCATTACAGGATCTATAGTGACATACTAAACATTCCCTAAAGGGTTTGTATGGCAATAATTGTTAGGAAAATGTCTTAAAACACTAAGTGCATGTTTGGTAAATTGTAATATATACAGTAACGTAATAGTTATTCCTATAATTTAGGTATTCATTAATTTAGTTATGTTTTTATTACAAGGAATAGTTTTTATTATAAGGAATAGTCTTCCTTATGATTATTTATTTTTCAAAATGAGAAATAACTATTCCTCTCGGGGTTGTAATAGATTCCTTAGTAGATTAATAATTTTTTTAATTAATATATTTCCAAATAAATCAACTTCCAATATACACATAACAATTATAAAAATAATAAATCATAAAAAATAACTCATCCCTCTCTCAAATTTAATAAATTTTAATTTTTAAATAAATATAATTGTATGAGTAAGATATTTCCTAAAATAAATTTTAAGTTAAATTTTGATGTTACAACTCATAACCAAACTTATGATTATGAATAAATTTAGTTATTCCATTACAATACATTTTATTCATAGTAATAATTATTGTAATTCTTATTGTAATCGTCATTTAGTGTACCAAACGTGCCCTAAAAAACTAAAAGTTGATCTTAAGATTGTTTCCTAAAAATTGATTTTTGCCATTTTAAACTGAAATTTTAATTTTAAATAAGTCACATAACATGTTAAAAAATTCTCATGACTAAAAACTACACATGTATAGTTTCTTCAATTGTCATATCATGGGTTAGAGTAAGATAACTTCAAACGCGTTTGGAACCAAATTTTTTTATTTTAAAATTAAAAACCCTTTTGTTATCTTGTAACTCGTAATTTTTTTTTTTTTTTTTGCTTGCAAAAGTTAGATGAATAGGTAAAAAAGATTGTTCGTAATTTCTTTTGCCAGACAAAATTTGGCAACAAACTTGATTGTGGTCTAAAAAAATATTTTGAAAATCTAATCATTGAATTTCATATACTTTTTGTTATTAGCACACATGTCAAATTTCATGCCAATTAAATATTATTTACTATTCGATATATAAATTTATTTTTTATACATAATTTTATACCACAAAAACTTAAAATTTAAACATTTGATTGATAACATAGTTATTGATCTTTAATCTTTTGAAAATTTTGTAAACATGGAAAATATTAGAAGAATATAATCCAATAACGGATCTATCAAAATTCACATCTTATAAAAAGATATTGAATGGAGATATAACTTTAGGCCCGAACAAAATTTGTTGCCAAAATTTGTTCTTTCCATAAACAACAAATGAACAACATATCCAAACTGGAAGTTCAAAGTACAAATCATCACTAAGACACAGTCTATGTTACAAATTCATCACCATAACATCACAACTGCCTTAATAAAATCTCAATTCAATTATAGAAACAACTCGCACCTAACCTCTTCGATCAGGAAACCCATAAACCCGTCATCACCGAAATCAAATTTTGAATAGAGAACTCAAATGTGAGCAGAGAACTCTTAACCCATTGAGAATCAAGCACCCATCGACTTCGATCTCAAAGTGGTCGACAGAGTAAAGAAGTTTTGACCCGTGACCAACAAGAATTAATGCAATTGTTATGATTTGAAGGGTGATTGTTAGGTAAAGGAGCTCTGAGTCTTTGATTTACAATCAAAATTGCCTCTAGAAACTAGGAAGAAGAAATGGTTAAGAACTTTAGGATTCAATTTTTTTACAATTTGTAAAAAATAGATATCTCAAATTTGAAAACATCGTTTTGATTTTTTTTTTTTTTTAACCTATTCTCAGCAGTGTAATTTTGCAAATAATTTTCAAAAACTAAAACAAAAAACACTCAATTAAACACCATAATGAACCTTTTATTTTTCTTAAACGATAAAAACTATTTGAAAAACATGCTACAAAATAGCCCTTAATTGTTTCTTCTTCTTTTTTATTCGATTTGGGGTTGGTGCCCAAAGAATATTTAAGGTCATTTCTTCAAATTTATTTTCATTCGTCTTATACCAATAAAAATTATGAAAAGGAATGCTCAATTTTTTCTGAAAAGCTTCTGCTATAAATTTTGTACCAAGTGCTTTCTTCATTTTTGTTATGAGAATCGTAGAACTTTCTCACTATCTTTCAATTTTTGAATCCCTTAGCAATTTGATGGAATTACCTAAATGTTTTGCCAAAAATGAGTCATACATAGCCATGTGCTATTATATATATTTATATATATATATATATATAGGTAAACTTATAATATATAAGTCACTAGTCACCAATTTTTCTTATGTACAACCTTGCTTCATCTTTTGATTGACACATCTTTTCAATGTTCAACGATACAAGTTGCAACAGAATCTTGTCACTTGGATGAACATGGATATTTTGTCTTTGATTTGTTTTATTATCCACTTGTAATTTATAGTATGCCTAATGTTTCTCACTATCAATTTTTGATCATGTGCATTGACTACAGTTTTCTTCTTGCGGTCTCTTATAGAGCTACAGTTGTAACTTTGTAAACAAATTTTAAAACTAAAATACTCAGCTTTACAAAAAATTGTATAGAAAATTTGTATTAAAAAAAAAAATTGTTGTAGATAATTTTACAAACCGGAATAAAAATCTTACTCTTGCTCGGTAGGTACACTTTTGCAAGTTGTAAAGAAAGGAGTTAAGCAACGTTATTATAATGCTTCATCCTTATCGGGAATATAATAATGTTGATTAACTCGTTCCTAATTAGAGAAATTTTCTAAGTATTAGGAACCTCCAACTTGCTTGGTGACAACTTTCTCAACAAAAAAATTAAAAAAAAAAAAAAAAAAACTCTTGCTTAGTGACAAATGTATAATGATTAGCTGATTACATTCTCTCAATATGATCATTAAATTAGTCTAAGTAAGACACATTAATAATTGCGTTAGGTTTGATGTAGACTGTGACTATGAAATTACTTTTACAGTCTAGACTCTAGACTACTCTAGACCAATAATGCGGGGGAAAATTAGACATGCCAAAGCAAATTATGTGTGCAAAGTTAAAAATCAATGTGTCAACTGTCAAGTAAAGGCTGTGTGTCCCTCATAAAAAGAAGAAGTAAAGGCTATGTGCCCTTCTTCTTCTTCTTCTTCTTCTTCTTCTTCTTCTTTTTTTTTTTTTTTTTTTTTTTTTTTTTTTTTGACAATCGAGAATATAACCCTACCCTTTTTCACCTTGGGACCGCTCAAACCTGGGTCCATGGAGTTCATGCCTTTAAAGTTTGGGAAAGTACCAACTCATTTATTTTCATAGTGGCCAGCTTCATTATTTACATTTTTTTTTAAATCAAATATTTAAAATTTTCTAAAGTCTTCTGTTCTCTATTTACAATCACACAAATTATTTTTTAAACAAAGAAACCAACAAGAATAAACTCATTCAAACACACTCTAAATATCTTTAAAACTGAAATTTTTGACTTTTGGTTGATCTCACAATATTTTGTAACATAAGTTTTTGAAGTCTCATAACTTTACACGTTATTATTTTATTATTTATTTTTATATTCTATTCATATTTAAACCCAAGAAAATGCTAGAGACACAAAAAATTCACAACTTTTGTCATAACTCGACATGTGATAAGTTGTGAACGGTGAAGGTAAAATGGTAGGTCCACACCTCTACTGCTCACAACTTGCCACATAGCAAGTTGTGGCAAAAATTGTGTCCTAGCATTACACTTAAATACTACATTAAAATCTTACCGGATCACATTTTCTTAAAATAGAAGAAAATATATATATATATATATATATATATATATTTGCTAATAGAAATAGTAGAATATATAGTTTCATATATAAACACAACTATAATAAATTTCTAATATTATAATATAAAGTTCCATATATACAAACACAAGGATACTAAATATATATTAATAGTTATCACAATTATCAAATTTCATATAACTAGTATCAATAAATAAGACTTTTGTTATGTTTTGTATGTTTATCCTATTCGCTACTTACTGAACCTTTTCAAGTTTCTATTTTTTTCCCCCTTACAATAAGTAGTGATTATTGAGTCCAGATTCCAATAAAAAAAAACACAAAACAAAACTATGTTAATTTAAGTTTAGTTTACCTCCAATATATTTTTTAATTAAAATCTCATTTTATTTTAATGAGGGACTATCACGTCACTCACTAACTAAATAAAATGTGTAAATTAAAACTCACCATCACTTGTTATAGTATATTTAAAACAAAAAGATATGTCTAATTTAAAAAGTACTGAAGGTAAGTCAAACCCAGTAGCGGCTTCAGGATTGTTTCTCAGGGTGTTCCTTGGTGGGCTTGCTCTGTTACAATTTTTTTTTTCTTCAGATTTTCTATTACAATTTTTTTATTTTTTAGATTTTAGTTCAAATTTTTTTTTAGCTTTTTCTTTTTGCTTGAAAGCAATGTTATGAATACCGTTTTGGACCTTGTTTCGGTTTGTTTAGTAGAACGAAATATTTTGGTACCGATCTATTTCGACGTACCGTTTCAGGGTGTTTCGGGATTTCTAAAAAAAAATAAAAAAAAAAATATTTATATTTTCTTATACAACATAAAATTATTGATCCAAATAAGTAAAACTCAAATAAACAAATCATTAGTTTTTCTTTTTTGACACTCAAATCATTTAGTTATTACATAACAATTTTTGTTTTAGAATATTAAAATAAATATGTAATTGAATAATGAAAAACAACAACAAAAAACAGTACAATAAGAGTGTATATATGTATATCATATTGGGAAGAGGCAAGACTCAATAAATAAATTTGAAATCAAAATCTTTTGTTAGCTTTTTGAGTTTTGTCATTTCCAAAGCTTTGTCATGTGGGTGGGGTGAGCAAGCTAAAAGTCTAAAAAGTAAACTAAAGAAAAAACTTGATAAAGCAAAAACTAGAGTAAAAAAAGAAAGAAGAGGTAGACTAGCAGAACGTCTGAGACGAAGCAAAGAAGAAGAAGAAGCCGACCTTTGCGATAGTTAGATTTGTTTTTTAGGCGTTCGACGCAAGTAATGACATGTTGTGCTGACGAGTTTGTCAGTTTAAGAGTTTTTTTTTTTTTTTTCTTCTAAAAACTGGTACCAGCCAAAATGTAACAAATAATCTACCAAAATTTAATTTTATTGGCATAAAATTTTTTTGAGAGTGTTTCTAATTTTTTTTTGAGGGTGTTCTTAATTTTTTTTATAGGTAGATAAATAAATTTTTTTTATTATATATATATTAAAAAAAAAAAAGAATTCAGGTCAGGGTGGTCCTGGGACCACCCTGACCTATATGTGGCGCCGCCACTGGTCAAACCCGTTAATTTATTTAGTATTGAGTCTAGATTCCAATAAATAAATAAAAAATCACAAAAAAAATCTATGTTAATTTTTCCCTTGATTAAACAAAAACCCTATGTCATTATGGAAAAATGACTGAATATTTCGAAAGTACCATAAATGTGTACTTTCTCATCTCATATGAATTGTGGGTCCCATTATAAATTTAATCAGTAAAACCTTATTAGAAAGAAAAATACGCATTTATAGTATTTCAAAAGTACTCAATAATTACTCGTCAATAAGACTTTTAATTTTCATGATTTTAATTCATTAGTTTAGTTACCTCATTTGCAAACACATCTAAAAGAAAGGAAAGAAACAGAAGCTTTTTTTTTTTTTTGATAAAGAAAAGAAAAGAAAGAAACAGAAGCTTGAAAGACCATGGACCATCGCCAGAAATCTTTCATACTTTACGCGGACCACAACGCATGCACAATCAAATCATTAATGAAGAAAAAGATGGAACGAAAGGATATTTTTGCATATCAAAAAAAAAAAAAAAAGGATATTTTTGAATCTTTCTCAATTAAAGTTAATAGGTTCGATTCGATCAAACAAAGGAAACATCGATGTATATATGACAGAGTACGGATCAGTATCATCAGAGGTTCCATCTGAGTTAGGCAGTATAATGGTAAATGAGAGGCCTTTTTTTTTATTTTTGAAGTGTACACTGCTTTGACTGGTCCGGTGAGTACTAATTCATAAAGGACCACAGTGATGTTGAACATGGAGTAGAACTAGCTATGAATCTATGACCACTTGTTTTTATCTAATTAGTATTTTACCACAACCAACATCGATATTATATATACCACTACATGCCATACCGACTTCAAACTATTGTCGCTGTCACCTTTGTCCCATATAAATCTCATCACTGAAACAAGAAAAAATACATATATTTTTTTGGTCAGCTGTGACTTTAGATTTCCCCCATAAGTGTAAATTAATGCAGCTCTTGTTTATCCTTCATTTTATTTTACCATGTGGGTATTGGATGGTATTAGAGTATGGATACACAAAAAACATTGCTTTTATAATTGAGATCCATAAACCAAAGCCGATTATACACTCGGCTTGTTATTAATTAATGAGATATTTCCATATTGATCCGAATCAACTCATAACTTATTTAACTATCAGAGTCTTTACTAATTAAACTATTAAATATTTTTATAAAAAAAAAATCATATTTATATTAATACTCATTTATGTGAGTTGAATAAATCAATTATTCCTTAATGTCAGATACGTTAATGGCTAAATATTATAATTCAAATATAATTCAAAATTTGAATAATTATTATCAATTGTTTTAATTAGAAATTTTCTAAACATTAACATGATATTAATTGCCAGCCTATTTGGTTTTATTACATATATATACTTTCCATTCCAAACGTTTTGTATTTAATCGTTCTTATTTAAATATGATATGGTAACATCATATATGGAAGGTTTTTTCAGCACTTACATATACAGCTATTGTTGAATTATTTTATGTTGTAATAAGTTACCTTATATACACAAGTGCTTACTATTTGGTTTAATGGAAAGTCAAAAAAGATGGCAATATTTATGTATATTTTGAAATTGTATTAAATGGATTGGCACTTAATTTTCAGCCACCTTATGGGACATTTATTTTCAATAGCATTATGACTCCATTCAATTACTTTCAACGTATAGATTTTGGCAAAGACAAGTTCATGTCCGGTTTTTATATAATATATATATATATATATATATATATATATATATATATATAGAGAGAGAGAGAGAGAGAGAGAGAGAACTATTGATTATAGAGATTAAATTCTATAGAGACATAGTGTAAAACCCATGTTTTACCCCTCCAATCCCAACATGTCACATCATCTTATCACATATTTAAGAATAAACACAATCACACTCAATCAATTTTAATACCCATATATAAATCCAACCAAATTGGGAATCTATCGAGATGTTATTAAATGTGGTAGGATGTATTGAATTTTAAGTAAAATGCTGATGTGGCAATTACTTATTAGATGGTGTAAAACATGAATTTTACACCCCATCTTTATAGAATTTAATCTCTTAATTATATATTGATTTCAATAACTTTATGACCATTTAATTGATATCAAACCCTTTTTATTCTTTGGTTAAGGACAAATTACATGTCTGGCTCTATATATATGGAAAGAAATAAAAGTTTTAAAATACATCATTATTTTTGAATTACAAAGCTACCAACTTTCAAAAACAATTTTTATTATTGTCCTAAACACTTACCATCTATTGCTTCTTACTATTCACAAAAATATTTTATCTTTTACTAAATTTTTTGGGAAAATAAAGTACTATAGAGAGCTTATATTCTATGAGCAATGTAGGCTCGCAAGGATAATTAGCAAAAGTGGTTGGGCTGTTGTATCCTGAGACAGCGTGCAGAAACTATTTGTCTAACTACATCGGATATACCATAAACGGCACAATTTGTCTCAAGATAATGACTTAGTCCATATCTCATCTCTGCCACCTCTATTGCTAAAATCATATTGTGTAATTTTCAAGGAAAAGTCAGGTAATATCTCTCTTTTATTTCCAACATGGACTAACTCAAACCCACTAATAATTCAAATTAACTCAACCAAAAAGCAATAATCATGAAATGGATGTTATAAATTAAAATTCTATTGTATTCATAAAAAAAATTAATAGAAATTTTAAACACAATCATGTATATATATATATATGGCCGTAACAGGACATATGTGAAGTAAAATCTATTCGATTTGTTTTTTGGTTTTACCCGCGTAAAAGAAAAGAGAGAAGGCTTGAAAAAGAAAAAAAGGATTAGACTTTTTGGAAAAGCAAGGGATAATCTTACAACACAAACGAGGTAACTGTCAAGTAATCAAAATGAACTTTTCTTGGCTTAAACAGCATGGTAATTGTCACGTATTCTTGAAGAACATGTTTGTATTCCTTCCACGGCTACTTTTTTTTTTTTGCTTTGAACGGGACATAAAGTTCATATTACGCCACATTTCCTAGCTAGTTTGTGTTAAATCTAAAATGTGTCAAATAAAGTTCGTTACATGTCTGTTTGTATTGAAAAAAACTTCTAGAAACTGCTTGAGAGAAAATCTTTGATTGAATTGATTAAAATGGTAAAAGTAATTACGTTACATTGAGGCTCTGCCTTATATACACGTTACAAAGCTAAAAAGGGAAAACAAACTACTCTAACTAACTTTTAACAAACTAAGCAATGTGTATTTGACAGCTGTACAACACTTAGCTTTCTCACGTGCCAACTACCTCACGTACTAATCACTTAAATGAAACGTCACCGTTTATTTTAACTTTCCTTTCTTAGGTTCTTTATAAACACTGTCGTTTTGCTCTGGCTTTATACCACTGCAACTGTGGTGTTCTTGTTTCTTCTTTCTTGTGCTATTTTCCTTCATGCCTTCGTTCTTGACTTTATTCTCAACACTCCCCCTCAAGTCATGATCCACAAGATCACAAACTTGACTAGTTGAAGTCCTCAAACTTCGTGAGTAAATATCTATTAAACCCAAGCAATCTACCAATCTGCTAAAGGCTGGAAGTCCTAAAACCTTGGTAAATATATCTGTTGTTTGAAATTTGCTTGATACATAGAAGGTCTTAATCACTCCCCCTATTATCTTGTCTCTTACCAAATGACAGTCAACCTCTATATGTTTTGTTCTTTCATGAAAAATGGGATTGGCTGCAATATGCAATGCAGCCTAGTTGTCACAAAATAGCTGAGCACTATTTGGATGATCAATCCTTAAATCTCTCAAAGAACCCACACAATTTCACATGTTGTAGTAGCCATTGCCCTGTACTCTGCCTCTGCTGAAGACCTAGAGATTGTACTTTTCTTTTTGGACCTCCAAGAGATTAATGAATCCCCTAGAAACACATTGTAACCTGTGATTGACCTTCTGGTATCAAGGCAGCCTGCCCAATCTGCATTACAAAATGCTTTCACTTGCATTGTTGAGTTGCTAGAGAAGAACAGACCTCTGCCTGGTGTCCCCTTCAAATACTGGAGTACTCTATTGACTGCCAACATATGAGGCTCTCTTAGTTCAGCCAGAAATTGACTCAACCTATGCACTGCATAGGTAATGTCAGGTCTGGTTAGAGTGAGATAGAGCAATTGCCCAATCAACTTCCTGTATTGACTTGCATCTGGCAACAACTTTCCTACATCCTTTTAAAGATGCAAGTTTTCTAAGTGGTTTAGACCCCAAGAAGCCCGTATATTGTAAAATCTCCAAACAATACTTCCTTTGATTCAGACTTATACCCTTGTCACTTCTAGCAACTTCAAGACCCAAAAATATTTCAAAGAACCCAAGTCTTTAAGTCCAAACTTGGTGTCAAGCAAATGCTTCAAATCAATAATGCAGCCAGGGTCATTGCCAGTAAGCAAAATGTCATCCACATATACTAGTAAAACAATGAAAGAAGAACCTTTAGTGTAGGTAAAGAGAGAGTAGTCTGCCTTATATTGGACAAAACAAAAATTCAACAATATATAGGAAAATTTGGCAAACCATTTTCTTAAAGCCTGTTTCAAACCATAGAGACTCTTGTTGAGTTTGCAAACCAAAGGACCACAATTAGGATTAGAAACACACTCCCCGTTGCTGTGAAAACCAGGTGGAAGACTCATATAAACTTCCTCATCCAAATCACCATGGAGGAAGGCATTGTTCACATCCATTTGATGAAGAACCCAACCTTTCACAGCAGCCAAAGATAAAACTATTCTGACAGAGATTGATTTGGCTACAAGAGAAAATGTGTCAGTGTAATCAAGGCCTTCCCTCTGTGTATACCCTTTAGCAACTAAATGAGCCTTATACCTTTCAATAGAGCTATCAGACTTAAACTTAGTCCTATAGACCCATTTACATCCAATAGGAACCTTTCCAGGAGGAAGGGTGGTTAAAGTCCAAGTATTTGTGAGTTCTAGAGTTGCAATTTCCTTATCCATGGCAGCTCTCCAATCAGGAGATTGGACTGCCTCATGAAAGGAAGTAGGGTCTAGTAAGGTGGAATCAACAGCCATGACAAATTGCTTGTAATGCTTAGTGAGATTAGAATAAGTAAGACAAGCAAATATGTCATAAGGTAGGCCAGTTGAAGGTTTAGAAGAAAAATGTGGGGAAGTGGCAGATTTGTAGGTATAGTCTTTTAGGTAGGATGGAGGGTTATGTGGTCTGGTGGATTTCTAAGGGGCAAAGGAGAAGTAGGCCTAGAAACAGACATAGGAATAAGAGCATGACCAGAATCAAGAATAGGAGAAGCATGAGGGGATGGGGAAAGTGATGGTGAAGCAGGAATCTGATCTGCAGAAATATTGTCTACAGAATCAAGAATAGAAACACTATTGTCATTTAAAAACAATGAATCTGAAATAGAAGAATCAGGAACAGAATGAGGGAAAACAAAAGAAGGTGAAGTAGAATCTAAAGAGATAGAATCAGAAAAAATTGAAAAGGGAGAACCAGATGCAAAAGGGAAAATAGTCTCATAAAAAATCACATCTCTAGAAACAAAGATGGAATTAGACTCCAAATCCATCACCTTGTACCCTTTAATACCACTTGGATATCCTAGGAAAACACATTTCTTAGGTCTTGGTGCAAACTTATGTCTATTTTGACAAAGAGTAGAAGTGAAGCATAGACAACCAAAAGTCCTAAAATGGCCATACGAAGGAGATGTTTTAAAAAGCATTTCAAAAGGAGTTTTATTGTGTAAATGTTTTGAGGGCAGTCTGTTTATAAGATAGACTGCAATAAGAATGCAATCACCCCACATCTTCAAAGGCAAAGAAGAGTGGAACCTCAAAGCTCTTACAACATTTAAAATGTGTTGATGCTTTCTCTCAACAATAACATTTTGCTGAGGAGTTTCAACACAAGTTAATTGATGCAAGATGCTTTGGATTTGAAAAAATCTTTCATAAAGAATTTTGTGCCATTATCACTTCTAAGACACTTGATTTTTGCACCAAATTGAGTTTCAATCATGTTGGAAAACTGTTCAATAAGAGCTTGTGTTTCTAACTTAGATTTAAGTAAATAAACCCAAGTACACCTAGAGTAATCATCCACAATGGTAAGAAAATATTTGTAACCTTCAATGGTAGGAACTGAAAAAGATCTCCAAAGGTCACAATGCACAAGATCAAAAGGGCAATGAGATACATGAGTGCTAGTAGGAAAAGACAATCTCTTTTGTTTGACAAAATGACAAATATCACAACAAATTGCTTTATTAGAGTTCAAACCAGATACAAATTTATTGAGCAATGACATTTTGGCATAAGAAGGATGCCCTAAACGAAAATGCCACAAATCAGCATTATAAACAGAAGTATTATTGACAGAAGTAACATTGACAAAAGCAAGTGAAACTGGTATCTGTGAAGAAGCAGCAAGAACAAATGATGATGGAAGATTTGGTTGTAGTAGATAAAGGCCTTTTGATGCTTTACCCAGTCCAATCATGTTCCAATTGGCCAGGTCCTGGATAAAGCAAAAAGCACCAAAGAATACAAGATAGCAAGACAATGTTTTAGTGAGTTGACTAACTGATATGAAATTAAAAGTAAAGGAAGGAAAACAGAGAACTCCATAAAGAGTAAGTTGATCTGAGATATGAACTGTGCCTATGTGAGTAACTAAAGCCTTTTCTCCATTGGGTAAATAGAAATAAGTGTTAATTGTGGATGTAATGGAAGACAAGCAAGATACTGAATGGACCATATGGTCTGAAGCACCGGTGTCAATAATCCAATCATTGGATTTATAAGGATGCCTATCTATTATACTAGTAGAAAAATAGAATGAGAAAGATTGGGGGGTAACCAAAAAGGAGTACCTGAAAAATTGGCAAAATAAGGCATGGAAGAGCTGGGACTTGCATTAGGAGTGGTATGAGTTAGTGGAGATAAGACTGAAGCTGCTTGGTGAGAAGGCTGAGAGGCATTAGCTTCCTTGAAAGACTGAGAAGCAAGGTAGGAAAGTAGTTGTTCACATTGACTTTGAGTGATGGGACACTAAGGTGCACTAAATTGAGACTGGGGCATGGACAATTGAGGCTGTGGGGAGCACTGCATCAGATTAGGTTGAGTAGGAAAACTTTGCATAGGTTGAGAAGTAACATTCCTAAATCCACCATTGATGCAAAGAAAGCTTCCAAAATTGCCACTGCTAGAAACTTGATTAGCAGATGCTGCATTCCCTTTGTGCTTATAGCCTGGAGGATATCCATGTAATTTGTAGTACTTATCAACTACATGACCAACAAGACCACAGTAAGTGCACATTGGCCTGTCCTTCTTTAAATTTCCATTCTTTCCACCATGAGTCACACCCTGATTCCAACCTTGATGACCTTGAAAGCCCTTTTGATTAGAATTATTAGCATACAGAGCTGTTGGTTCAATGACCAAATCAGCTTGACCAACTTGCCTACGTTTTTCTTCTTGTAGGATCAAAGAATAGGCTTTGTTTAAAGCAGGTAGTGGCTCAGTGATCAAGATTTGACTAGTAACAGTAGAGTAACTGTCATTGAGTCCCATAAGGAAATGAAAAACTTAATCCTTTTGCTGAGCATTAGTTGATTTCGTTAAGAACCACAGGTACAAACACAAGTACAAGCAGAGAAAGATTGATAATGCACAAGTTCATCCCATAAGATCTTAAATTTGGTGAAACGAGAACTCACCGATAAGGAACCTTGTGAAAGTTTCGAAATTTCTTTCTGAATCTCAAAGAATCTTGGAACATTTGGCTGTGAAAACCTATCACGCATGTCAATCCACAAATCCCTTGCAATGTGAATGTATATGACATTGGTAGCAAGATCCTTGCTTAAAGAATTCACCATCCATGAAAGAATTCACCATCCATGAAAGAATTCACCATCCATGAAAGAATTGTGGTGTTTGCTTTGTGCCAAGCATTGTACAGAGGATGAGAGAGATCAGGTGTAGAAATCAAACCATCAAGGAAGCCAAATTTGTTCCTACCACTCAGAGATAGAAACACAGCCCTTGACCAACCCAGATAATTTTCTAGACCAATCAATGGTTGAGAAACCAGAACAACATTTGAAGGTGGAATGAAATAAGGGCTTGAAGGATTGGTATTCACATCATCCATTGAAGGAGCTTGATTGGATGATTTGTGATTTGCAGTAATAGAAGTGCTTGTGGGAAGGGTTTCAGAATCTGAAGCTGTGTTAGAGACGGAAGCCATGGATGAGCTATTGGAGCTCTGATACCATATTAAAGAAAACTTCTAGAAACTGCTTGAGAGAAACCTCTTTGATTGAATTGATTAAAATGGTAAAAGTAATTAAGTTACATTGAGGTTTTGCCTTATATACACGTTATAGAGCTAAAGAGGGAAAACAAACTACTCTAACTAACTTTTAACAAACTAAGCAATGTGTATTTGACAACTGTACAACACTTAGCTTTCTCACGTGCTAATCACTTAAATGAAATGCCACCGTTTATTTTAACTTTCCTTTCTTCTGTTCTTTATAAACTCTGTCGTTTTGCTCTGGCTTTATATCACTGCAACTGTAGTGTTCTTGTTTCTTCTTTCCTGTGCTATTTTCCTTCATGCCTTCGTTCTTGACTTTATTCTCAACAGTTTGGGAATAGTTTTTTTAGTTAAAACTAAAAGCTTTTTGATAATAGTACTATAGATAAAGTTAAAAGGTAATTGAAATAGTATAGTGTGACCAATATCTTTCTTTCTTTTTTTGAGAGAAGTGTGACCAATATCAAACGCACACTACGTCACATTTATCAATTGTTAAACTTTTTGAGATTTTTTTTAAAGTATATTAAAACCAAAAACATTATATATTTGTCAAGAGCCTCGCAATTCAATTAATATTCATAATGTTTCCAACAAAACCGTTTAAAGTTCTATCTCAAGTTCTCAATTATCAAAATATCAATAAATATTATATATCTAAATTTCCTGAGGAAATTAATATTCCATTATTAAAGAATAATATGACATTACAAGCTAAAATTGTCAAATAGATTTAAACTCTTTTGTTAAGTAAGGAAATAGAATTGCGTAAATGATGTTTGTAAATGTAAACTCCAAATTTATTCTAAAAATTGTACTCATGATTTTTTAGTTATATCTAATTTAGGAAATAAGGTGTCTTAGTTATTTTGTTTTGCACCTTTTATCCCTACTACAAATAGGATGTCTTTAAAAAGAATATATAAAAGAAATTAAACATGTCTTATATATGGAATGAGTCTGATGACCTAAAAGAAAGTCAAATAATAACATAAATTTTTTTTTCCTTTCTCTTTTGGGTAAGATCATTGTTTTAGGATAAATGTAGGAACAAAAAGGAAGAGCACTCACATGTACAAAATTCTTTTAGATTTTTTTTTTCATACTTGTTAGGAATAAATGGAGAGGAAAATTTGAACCCTAATTCTCTATATAAGGGGAACTAAGCAAATTGTAACTTTCATTTTAAGGAAAAGATATATACAATACATCTTGAATTAATGCAGACTCAATAATATTAAGATTTTTCTCTATCCAAATTACATAACTATCAATATCCTTAACATATGGTGTGCGGTGGTCACTCCACAAGTATAAATCAGTGTGGATGATACCGTACCATACCGGCTGGTACGGCCGGTATATACCGTACCGGCCAGTGCACCGGTACAGATACACCCCCTGTTTCGTACCGAATTAAATACCAGCTGTTCCGGCCACATATTGGCCGTACCGGCAAAATCTGGCTGTTTCAGCCGGTAAATGGATATCGGGCTAACTCAAAATGCAAATCTGAGTAAGTCAGGAAAACCCAGCAGAAAGAAGGAGAAAAAGGAAAACCTATCTAAAATCAAAACAAAAACAATAAATCAAGAACTTGAAAGCCTATCTAAGCTCCATTGTAACAACAAAGTGAATCAGAACAAGAAAAGAAGGAAGAAAAAAAAAAGAAAGATAGATGATGACCAATCTCTCTGCCGGCTGTGTGTGTGAGTGAAGTGAGATGAAGAAGAAAAAAAACAAAAAACAAAAATGCAAACATAGAGCTGTGTGTGTGAAGTGAGCCGAAGAGGAAAGAAAATAAAAACAAAAAGGAAACACAGAAGAAGAGGAGAAAGAGAGATGGAGATTCTGGAATAAGTGGAAAGTAGAGATAAAAAAGGAGAGAATGGAGATAAATGGGAATAGGTGTGTGGTGGAGAAAAAACAAGAGAAAAAAAAAAAGAAAAAAAATAAAAGAAAAGTAAACGTATGGATGAAAGAAAGGAAAAGAATAAGAAATGACCACTTAGAAATACTACCACAATATTTTGACAATAAATTTTAAGTAATTAGCTAATATTGGTGAGTAAAAATATAATTTCAGCGGTGGGTTCAAATTAAAACTAGTAACAAATTTCTACATAAGATTTTGATGTGATTTTTGTAAAAGTATTGTGAAAAATGTTGTGAATATAACACTTTTTATTGAAAAATATAATTGTTGGGAATGAATATAGAAAGACTAAATGATGATAAAAAAAAAGAGTAATGAATGAATGAAAAAATAATATTTAAATGAGATAGATAATGGGATAGAGAATTTGTTGGAAAGTGTATTTGAAAAAGTGGGTAGTTAAAATGTAAAAGTCACTGTTCATTCTCCAAACAGTACAAAAATTTAGAAAATCTGCTAGAAATGCTCTAAAGGACTAAAAAGAAGTTTATCAAATTGCTTGGAAAACCGTCTCAAATGCTTGGAAACTGTGATTTTAGTGGGAAATGGGTTGGCTCTTTTTATTGTTTATTTAAATTTCCTTTAGTTTAAACTTAAAAGGTCTGAGACTTGGCCTAGGGCCTAGGTGACGTGACAGTGAATTGATTTTAAAGAGTTGATAATTTTGTATTTTTATTTTTGTTGATTCAGGTCTTAAAGTAAATACTTTTTTATATAATTTTTTGAAGAGTATTCTTTATTTACTTTTTTCTCAACAAAAAAAAAAAACCTCTCTTTTTTTTAGACCAAAAAAAACCTCTCTTTATTTACTCTAAAGTATTACATAAAACATTAAACATACCAATAATATAATCGTTATAACTAAATGTTTATAAAAAAAAAAATCATTATAACTTTGTATATTGTATAAAATAGTAAAAAATAGCGGTAAACCCGAAACGGTACATCAATATTGACTGGTACCTGAAATATATTGTACCGCTGACTAAACCAGTACAGCCTCCAATACGGTATTGACTTCCTTGGTATAAATCGTGAGGTGTGGAGGGTAAGGACCGGGATTCAAGTCTCTAGGAGGGAGTTTCACACATATATACACTTAGATTAGGCTAGAGTAGAAATTTTATCTTGTATAAAAATAAAATAAAAAAATCTTTGACATATTAATTACGTGAGTCTAGATATGTATTGATTGATTGCCAAGGCCCTAGCCTCTTACATGAAACTAAACAATGTCATTGTTGTAGCTCTTTTTTTATTTTATTTTTTTTGGCAGCAAAAGATAAAGGATTAACAAGTGATTCTGAAAAATTATTTTATATTTTAAAGAAATATTAATCACATTATTAGATATATCAAAGCAAATATTGGAAATGCACAATATGTACATCAACTTTAGTTTTTATAGTCGGCTAGATATGCCATAAGGGTTCCAAAATTTCTAATGTGGATGATGTTCCACTACAACTACATTTTGTTTTACAAGCTGATTTGATAGGCTTGCATTAATAAAATTTTTAGTTTTTCCCCCTTTTTTGGTTTTTATAACACCCTTAAAAAAAAAAAACTTTGGTTTCTATAATTTATTACTGCAGGACAGTGATCATTTAATTAGTAGTATTGACTAGTAACATGTCCCAATTTATTTTAGACGTAAAAAAAAAAAAAAAAAAAAAATGAAGGATAACGTATCCAAATCAAATTGCAAGACCCTACGTGGCCATGATAGCGAGGTTCTATTAGATAAGTATTATTTTTTTTAGAGAAAAAGTTTTTTTTTTTTTTTTTTATAATCTTTTAGAGAAAAAGATAAGTACTATTAAGTAGCATAAAGTATATTTTGTTTTTTGCTGGGAAAGTAGCATAAAGAATTAAAGATTAAGAGAACTCGCACGTGTATAATAAAAAAATATCAAATTTTAGTCAACTAAATCAAAAATTTACCAATATTAATCTATATAAATTTGTGTAAAAATACATTATTATTAGTTACTATAATTACAGTGTAAATTTAAAATGACAATATTAATTTTGTATTTAGCTTTTTATTATTTCTTTACTTATCCCAATGATGAATAAAGAGATTGAATAATTATTGAAGAAAAAGAAAAAAATAAAATTTTAAGTAAATATAATGTAAAATAGATAATTTGATATAAGGTGTTTTAAAAATTAAGTATTTAAATAGAAAAAGTAGATACTTATGCTAAAATAAACATAAATTTTTACCGATTGTAAATGTTCTTTATTTATTTATATATATATATAAAAACACTAGTGTGTTAGCACAATGTGGTGTCTATTTCTTGAATTTTATTGGGGCTGCTAATTGAGCAGTGGAGAGCCGTGGAAGTACCTACCCTTATTGATTGTTCCACGTACGTAGTAGATCTGAGTCTGACTATACACAAGAAAATCATCTAATTCTCCCCTAAAAATCATGTGGTGGATGTTCAATTCCCATTTTTATGTGAATTCGGCTTTAAAATCAATCAACAAAAAATCATGTGGTAGCCCTGTAAGAGATGGATAGTGTTCAATCTATTTTTTGTGAAATAAAGGATTCCACATAGCTGCGACTTATGACCTTATATAGTTCAATGATTTTTGTAAACCAAGTAGGAGAATTAATTTCGAGAGTATGTTATGCGAAATTTGTGCAACTTTCTTTTGAATTTGTACAATATGAAAAGAAAAGATAACTGTACAAATACAATCATAAATAAATACTTAAAATTAAAATATATAATTTCATATTCAAACACAATCATAATAAAGGTTAATTAATAACTTTCATAATTTTCAATATTCAAACTTAGAAAGAATTTTTTTTTTTTCGAGAAACCAGACCAAAAAAAAGAAGAAGATAAAAACAAGAAAATATATATTATATTAAACTTTTCCATTTATTGGCAGACTAATAAGAATCAAATTCATTTCTATGCTTAATTGCAATTTTGGAAACAAACTTTAAAAAGTAACTTTAAAGAAATGATTATTTTCAGAAAAATATTATTTTATAACGTCCAAATGAAAAATTATTATTATTATTATTATTATTATTGTTGTTGTTAAAAACATTAATTTTATATTGAGCTATTATTAACATTTTTAACAGTTTACAATATTGCCTTTTATATATATATATAGAATTTGAATTTACGACCTATTACATTATACGATTAATTGATTCTGGAATTATGATACCTAAAAATGGTTGTTTATTTTATAAAGAACTTTAATTTTGGCAGAATATTCTCTAAAGAGTTACCACCAATTAATCTCACGTTCCCATAAATAAAAAAAATTAATCTCACGTTGCAACGTTTCACATATTGTCTGATATGGTAACCCCCTTTTCTCTGTATTCTCTGACCTGGCTTTACCCTCTTGTGTCCATGATGCATGTGAGGGAGGTGTCCCTCTTGTGCTCTATAGCGGCTATAACTCTTCTCTCTCTCTCTCTCTCTCTCTCTCTCTCTCTTTCTGTCTTCTCTCTCACTGTCTCAGCAAAATATTTACATATATAATAAATACAGCAGTATATTTTGTTCTTGTGTATATAATTGCTCGTTAAAATCAGAAAATAGCGTATCTGGGTATTGAGGAAAAAGAGAGTTTTGATAGTTCCAAGAGGGAAGAATGACACCAATGGCCACAAAGGGGTTGGTGCTCTATCTCCTAACAGGTTTCTCTGTGGCTGTTCTTTCTGTCCTATTCCTCAGCGATGTTAGTGGTTATAGCCCCAACAAAAACCTTCTATCTTCTTCATCAAACTCAACTCTATTGCAGTATTCTTCATATGTCTCCAGCAGTAGTACTGATACTGTTTGGCCCGTATGTCTCTCTCTAAGCCTGTTCCTTTTGTTGATATAGTTATAGTACATGTTTGAATGTGTGTAGGTATGTATGTTTGTTTAGTTGTTTATATGAGAGAATTATTGGTATTTGCTTATTGGATTTTTGAATTTTTTGATGCAGGAATTAGAGTTCAGTTGGAGACTTGTGTTGGCAACTGTGATAGGATTTCTGGGATCAGCATGTGGAACTGTTGGTGGAGTAGGAGGAGGAGGCATTTTTGTTCCCATGCTTACTTTGATTGTTGGCTTTGATACCAAGTCTGCTGCTGCGCTTTCTAAATGTAATATATATGTCATATTTGATCTCTTCCTTGTCATCTCTCTCAGATTCATATTCTTATAAGTTATGTAGCTTTTTTTTTTCTGAGAGATAAGTTTTAACTTAAAAGGTTTAGAAATATAGTGAAGGCAAATAGCTAGAAGAAGGCAAGACGCTAAAAAGTGGGCTCAAACTTAGCCGAAGTGAGGTGGACTCAAAAGTCAGAACATTTTTTGCTTATTCCATTTGATTCATAGAAATGACTACTTTAAAGAAGGAAATTGAAATTTGCTGACAAATTTACCACTTTTTATTTGAACTTTAAACCAATTGAATAGTAGTTCTTTTTTCTTTTTGTAGTAATGTAATACTGGTATTTGTATTGAAGTTGAGGTTGTTTTCATATCTGAAATGGTTGCAGGTATGATAATGGGGGCATCAGCATCATCAGTTTGGTACAATCTAAGAGTTCCACATCCAACAAAGGAAGTGCCAATCCTAGATTATGATCTTGCCCTTCTCTTCCAGCCCATGCTTATGCTAGGCATCACTATTGGCGTGGCTCTTAGCGTTGTCTTCCCCTACTGGCTCATCACTGTCCTCATCATTATTCTCTTCTTGGGTCAGTTAAAAATTACCCAAATTCTTTTTATCTTTATACCACTTTCTTACAGTTTTGTAGAAAAAAAAAAAAAAAAAAGTTCTTTACTGCACGTTACTATATGTTCCTGCTGACAGATCTCTCTCTCTCTCTCTCTCTCTCTCCTTTGTTTATAATTTTCATGATTATATAGGTACCTCATCGAGGTCTTTCTGCAAGGCAATCGAGATGTGGAAGGAAGAGACTATTTTTAAGGTTGGGTTCTATGAATTGTAATTTAATATATGCCTTTAACCAAAAAATAATAATAATATATGCCACAACCTTTTCTATAAAATTTGCTTGTTTCAAATTAATTAATATGGAAAGAAAAAAATTTGCAGAAAGAAATGGCCAGACAGCAAGAAGCTTTGGTTAACTCTCGCGGGGATCGTAAGATAGCACATACACAAGCATACATTTTTATTTTTATTTCATAAATTATTATGTAGTAGTCAAGTAAATTTTACCGTTTTTTTTTTGGGGATAACTGCAGTTCTGATTGATACAGAGTATGACCCATTGGTACCTAGAGAGGAGAAATCTCAAATGGTGAGTAACATGTTACTTCATAAGCTTCCAAGTTTCTCACTCTTCATGATGAGTTGCCTTTGAATTAGCTTGGTTTCAAAAGCTTCTTAGCTTATTTGTTTATGAACAGCTTATTTGTACGGTTTGTTTTTCTATATATATTTTGTTTTTAGCTACTTCATTTTGCTTGTATCATGAAGTGGCCTTGTTTAATAAAATATTTTCTGATTTATCAAATGTGTGTATATATATATATATTTATTTATTTATTGAGAATTAATCTAATCCAAATATAGGTTAACTGAAAAATGCTCTATATTTCAGCAAATACTATGTTCTAACCTTAGGTGGAAGTGGATTTGGGTGCTAGTACTTGTATGGATTGCTTTCCTAGCCTTGCAGATCATCAAGGCAAGTCTCTCTCTCTCTCTCTCTCTCTCTCTCTCTCTCTCTCTCTCTCTCTCTCTCTCTCTCTAGAAAAATCTCTCATGCGCCTATGCATGAGACCTGCCTCTCGAAAGCAGGCCCCCACAATTAAACACATGAAACCTGCCTCTCTCACAGGCAGATGGGCTCCATGAGATTCCAGCTACTCTCTGTAGGTATCTTTCTCTCTTTGATTGCATATTTTTTATATATCTCAATTTTTAATTTTATTTTTTCAGAATGATGTGGAGGTATGCAGTGTCTGGTATTGGGTGCTATTCTGCTTACAGGTAGATACATATATCAAATTATCAATATCACTGAGCCCACTTGACGTACTCTTTTTTTTTTAACTCTTTTCTGTCTATTTTTTTTTTTTTGGTAAAGAACTCTTTTCTGTCGTTAGGTCACCCTCACATTTAATTATTGTTGTTGTCTTTGTTTTAGTTCCCCATTGCACTTGGAGTGTTTGGATATGAATCAGTTAAGTTGTATAAAGAACACAAGAAGAGGATGAGCATAGGCAACACAGAATCGATTTGTGAGGCTTCCATAGGATGGACTGCAATGCACATTGCGTTCTGTTCACTATGCGGTATTTTAGGAGGCACTGTTGGTGGTCTACTTGGTTCTGGTGGTGGATTCATTCTAGGTCCACTTCTTCTAGAAATTGGTGTCATCCCCCAGGTATATATAAATATATCTACTATTATATGTTTACATTACCCTATCATTTGCATCATATCATGCAATATAGAAAAAATGTATCAATTTTATACATTTAATTCCCAAAATTACCTACGTTAATCCAGTTAAAAATGTGTAAATTTGCAACGTTATTGTAGTAACCATGTAAATTTATACTAATACTATTCACTTTACATGTAGTTTTTTATTCTTTACTTGCATATTCAGAGGTTGAAGAGAGAGTAAATAGTGGTTATTGTATAAGAAAAAAGAGAAACAATTTTAAAAAATAAGGAAAAATGATATTTTAATGTAATATAACGTAAAATAGATATGTGACATATGGCGTTTTGAAAAGTATGTAAAATAGTAAAAGTAAGTTATCATGTTAAAGTAGATGAATTTTTTTGCACAAGCTAATATGAATGCTCTTATAAACAAAACAAAAAATGTGGCAAATGCTATTTGCATTTGCAAAAATGGCAAATGTTATACACTTTATTTATTTATTTTGAGATTCTTATACACTTTTAAATGTGTACAATCTTTATCATTTTTTGTATCTATCATGTAAGTTTATATTACAATTACAATATAAACTAAGCATTTTTCTATATATGTGTGTGTGTGTGTGTATATATATATATATATATATATATATGTATATATATATAATGGTACATCCATATAGCCGGTCCTAGTTATGGGTGTACTAACTGCTTTTAGATTATATTTTTTTTGATAACCAACTACTTTTAGATTACAAATTAAAGAGTACAACCCACTTTTAATCATGGCAGCATGGCCTTGATTAAAAGACTATCTGTCACAATAAAATTGTAGTGCCTTTTAGTTCTAGGGCTTAAAAAGCATTAAACACAACAAATTCATATTCTTGGAGGGTAAGGATTAAGTCCAATAGATATCCACTTACCAAAAAAAAAAAAGTCCAATAAATACCCTAATGGGTTCAATGCACTGAGGAACTAGCCGCAAACTTTTTAAATTATTCAAAAAAGTGCACCATATACTATTCCTTTTACTTGCACCTTTTCATTGGATCCAAAGTCAAAATGATGTGATTAGGCAGGAAAGCTCAATTCTCAAAATACGGCTCTTTTGTAATATTGACTTGAGATTGGATTAGCTTTTAAAAAAAAGACATTATGTGGTGAAAATTGATAAAAACATTTTTTTTATAACTCAATTAGTTTTATTCAAATATATATTGCAACAAGTGGAGAAATAGATATGTGGACATTAATTCTCCTCCTATAAGAGACTAAATAATGTTATTAAACTAAAGGACTCTTAATTTAAAAATGCAATTATTTTTTATTATAAATAGTTAAGTTTTTTTTATTACAAACTTGCACTTAATTGAACAATGTTAGATAGAAATATATATATATATATATATATATATATATATATATATATATATATATATATATATATATATCTTTTTCACAATTCCATGAGATGGTAAAAGTTGAAAAATCGGTGTAATATCATTTTGATGTTAACATCATTTTTATTTATTGCACACTACTCTTAAAATGTGCCATATATTTAATGCTGTAAAAATAGTGTAATTTTTTAAACATTATTGTATTCTTTTGTTACTTTCAACAGTAAAGTGAGAGATGATACACTATCTTCCTCCAATCCTTAATCTTTATCTATATTATTATTTAAGGGGCTTCTCATGTTTGGATTCCTCATTTTTTAGTTAAAAAATGCCCCTACACCCCTATGTTTCCTATACTCTTATGTTTAAGTAGAGACAAGCTAAATGATAATTCGGTAAAAATATAAATTTAACTCCGACTAAAACATTGCCTAAAAAATAGGATCACTTTCCTGTTATTCAAATTGCTTTATCCACCTATAAATTAGATTTTCAATATAAAAATTATATATATAAAATAAAAACACAGATTTTTTTTTTTTTGCTAAAAAAAGGTTTCATTGCACGCGCAAAGCGCTTATGATGAGACTAGTATGTATTAAGCATTTTCCTTTTTACTATGACTGCGAAAGTGTACCCACTATTTTCAAGTTTTAGCTAAATCATGCAAAAATGTTAATATATATATATATACACACACACAAACAAACTGCAAGGTAATTTTTCCTTGAAATTTAAAGAGCAATTCTTTTGTTTTTTTGTTTTTTGTTTTTTTCAATAGGTTGCAAGTGCGACAGCCACATTTGTCATGATGTTCTCCTCATCCTTATCTGTGGTGGAGTTCTATCTTCTCAAGAGGTTCCCTATTCCTTATGGTATACCCTTCAATTCATATATCCTTTCTTTGATTTTTTTTATTTCCAAAGTGTATTAAAACCAATTATTTTGTTTGATTAATCATTCCTAGCTCTTAGCATTTACCACATTAATATTTTTTTGTTTCAGCTTTATACCTCACAGCAGTGTCTATTTTGGCTGGATTTTGGGGACAGTTTATAATAAGAAAAATAATCACATTTCTTAAGAGAGCATCAATTATTGTATTTGTTCTCTCTGGTGTTATCTTTGCTAGCGCAATCACAATGGGTATAATACATCCCTTAGACCTAAAATTGTATTTCAATTGCATTTTCTTTTTGAGTTTTTGTTTATTTTTTAAAATATATGTGGCTAATTAACAAGCTTTTTTTTTTTTTTGGTGAAAATATTCTCAGGGGTCATTGGTATTGAGACTAGCATTGAAATGATACACAACCATGAGTTCATGGGATTTTTAGGGTTCTGCAGCAGCCAGTGATTGTTGACAATGGCAACCATACAATATTGGTAGTGCTAAGGAAAAATAGTTGCAAAGGCAGTGGGGTGAGTTGGCCAACACCTAGTTGACCAAACTCCATCCCCCTCCAAAGGAAAATAAAACCTGAAAGATTGTTATGAAGCAATAAAGGTCTGCTTTGTGTGGTGTGGATTAGGCAGGCTGTGTTGTGTGTTAGCTACTGGCTAACAGTTCCACCTACATAGCTCCTCTGTTACTTATTCAATTAGTGCATTTAATTTTCCCATTCAGATTTATGCAATGTATTTAATGGAATTACTTTCTTAGATAATGTTTGCAAAATGATTATATATGATCATTATTATTATTATTATTATTATTGCTAACCATTTGCAAAATTATATTTGCTAGGATTTGGATCTGGAAAATCATGCAATTGTCCTAACCATTATACAATGCAATTACTATTTAATGTAGAAAAATATAAAAGTTTTTAAAGGATAAAATACGATTAACACTTTTGAGATTTGGGTTAATGACAAATAAGTCCAAAATTTTTTAAAATTAACCAATTTGGTCTCTAATCAAAAAGAGAGAGAAAGAAAATGAATAACGATTAAAGGTACCGTTGAATTTAGTGATCAAGTTAGTTAGTATTAAAAAGTCTTATATATATATATATATATATATATATATATAAGATAAATTTTTACTCAAATCTAATCTAAGTAGAATTTTTAATTTTCAATTTTAAAGTCTTAACTAAGAATAATAATAATATTAATATTAATTGTAGGTCCATAGTATTTGCTAAGCTTTCAAGGTAGAATTGCAATAATTCACCTACCCCTTGCTTTCCTCCAAACTCCAATAATAGTTTGATACGAAAGATTCTCTTACTTTGAGAGCTGTACTTGGTTTTGCTTTTGCCACGCACAATGGATGATTGATGGTAGGTAGGTGCTCAATTTGGAGCTCTCCGATGGCTACAAATACGTTAAAAAACTATTCACTGAAAAGTATTAACATGTGATAAATGGGGTACATTTACCTTGGTCGTTTTTGTTTTGTCATACATCACAGGCGTGGCTGTTATCCCATGAATTCAATTAAAATCTATCCATTTGATTGGATAAAATAGCTCGGATCCTTTAGGTATATTTGGTTAGTGGATGATGAAAAAAAGAGTATAAAATAAAAGAGAAAATGAGTGGGAAGGGTGTTTGGTTGGGAGGGCGAGGGAGAGGGGTAGGGGGAGAAAAAAGTGGTGGAGAAAAATACAAATTTGAGAGAAAATACAATCTCTCTAAATTTGAGAGAAAATTAAAGTGAAAAGTGAGAAAAATATTTAGACAAAACTGCCCTGCCTCTTTTAACGTTTTTGACTTCTTTTTTCTTTTGACTTTTCCTATGTAACACTGAATTTTTTCTTTTTTTCTTTTTTCTTTCTTTGGTTTTGTTGGGTGTGGATTCTTCTTCTTTTCCTTCTTTTTTTCTTAATTTTTATTTTTATTATTTAAAAAAAACACTTTTGGATGATTTTTTATGCTATTTTTTAAAATGTCCACTTTCATCTATACACAATTTTTTTTTTAAAGTATAATATAGTATTTTTTGTTTAATTTAAGAACATGATGGTAAATTTATACAAGCCTTATTTTCAATCAAATCAAAAGATTTTCCATATCTTCACTTTTCCACCCTCTCAACCAAACACAAATGAAGAAAACTAAAACCTTTTCTGTCCTCCCACTTTTCTATCTTTCCTTTATTTTTTTATTCTCTCACTTTTTTATCTTTCCAACCAAACGGACCCTTACCGAAGGGAATCTTTTATGTTTTGTTAGCTTTTGCTTTTCTTTTCTGTTTTTTCTACCTCACATGGGGCTTAGAAGGTTTTGCACGGGAATTATTATAGTGCCATGCATTTTCACATATATTTTGTCATAACTGTTATATACAATAGACTTTAAATGACTGTCTATTACTATTTAAAAAATCCGTAGTTTCAATTATAACAAAGTGTGTATTACTAAAATTATTATCCGTATGACAAGAAGCTGCCAATCCCACATGGGACTGGCAAAAGTAGTGAGAACAGGGACAAAAGATGGAGATAATGTAAAATATATTTGGAAATTAGACTCATTTTCATATAGAAAATCTTAGCAGATAAGTGAACATATATTTGGAATTTGGTGTAGGAGAGAGCTAATCCATTACTTAACTATGACCTCTCACACAAAGAGTAGGTAATGAGATCGATAGATTACATCAACCTAGGACAAGGCTGGTTTTTCGATTGTATTGTAGTTGTCTTGTGCCATGAGTATGGGAATGGGATAACTCATAAGTCAGAACTTTCATTATAAGACTTCAACAACCATTCCCAGATAATAAATATCTCAAGCACAAAGGACGATTGTTAGAAATAGAAAGCTTTGAAGTTTACTTGCCACCAGACAACGACATTTTTTTCTTAAGCCTATTGAAGATTATTAATTTTGGCGTCTTTAATAGTTATAATTGATTGCTTCAACAAAAATAAATAAATAAATAAAAAAGTTGTAATTGATAAAACCTGACCCACCTGTTACAATCCTTAATGATTGTTTTGGAAGGGCAAGTTTTTTGTTGGACGGCAAATTAAAAAGTGAGGCCACCTTGATGATGATCAAGACAGATTAAATTGATGAAAATTTAACAAAATCACTATTGTAATGAGAATATTCAACTCACGGGTATAAATTAGGAAATATTTGAGGAATACTACAAAATCAGCACAAAGTAACTAAGAAAATGTGTCAAGAGGCTTGTAACTCAATAGGATAACATCTCTGATGGAAACATTCAGGGTTTGAATCCCCTTCCTCTGCTGTAAGTATCAAATTAAATAATAATAAGAAGTCTTCCCCATGAGACCAGCACCTGCCTCCTTTTTGTTGCGCCAGCCTAATGAAATTGAAAGACCTTACCGCAAAATGTAGAAAGCATGGGTCCTAGAAAGCCCATCTATTTCTAAACTCCAGAAACACCTCATTTATATCAAGCGAGCAGCTCATAATGCAGGTAATGCCATTTTTTCCCAAGTATGTATTAGTGAAAAAGCAATTTAAAAAAAATATATATCCAGAGAAATCTGAGAAGCCAACAACCGTATATGCTCGGGAAAATCTATAGGATTTGAATAATATATATATATATCGATAGTTTCAACATCAAGAAATTCAATCCAGTACATGAATCAAATTGAAATGATTCAAATGAAAATGTTCATGAACAATTCAGTCGTAACAATGGCCACGTGTCTCATTGTATGCCAAGGTGTACACTCATTGTCCAATAAATGTGCTTCAAAGAGAATTTTCTCAGAATCAGAGCATCTATTTTGTTTTAAGCTATTGCTTCGCTCAAGCTTCTCTGCCGTTGTAAGAACCAAATGCTAATGCCATCCACCCCATGCTCCTTCACAAAACAAATATGCAAACCAAAACAAGGGAATCAATCATGCCTCACAAGAATGCAGCAGCTATCAAATAATACTGTTCGGAAGATGATGATGATGTAGGTTCAGTAAGAAAAATGTGCCACAGTCCTATCTAGATGAACTACTAGCGGCTCCCTTGGAAGGGTTACTGCTGGATGGGGAATCTTTGATTGGTTTAGAATCTGAATTGAGGACAATGTTTCCCATTCCAACCTCCATTGCTTCCCTCTCATCCTTCTCCTTCTTATTTTTCTCAGAAACCACACTTTCTGCTGCTTGGCTTTGATTAGAAGGCATAGATGGCTCTAAAAGATGAGGTCCTGCATTGATCCATGGATGAAGAAGGCACTGACCTGCAGTGGGCCGCATCTCAGGAACAAAATCAAGGATTGGGACCAGGAAGTTAGTCATGTCAGCTGCATCTTGCTCACTGAAATCGTACTTCTCTACAAGCACCTTGTTCAACGGCCAAAAACGCAACCGACGAATATGCCTTAGATCGCCATATCTATTGAAGAAATCCCGGGAATAGCGGCCACCTAAAGCAATCTGAGGACAATTGTTGGCATATTAGAAGTGAGGCACAAGTATCTCACAAAGTGAACTTCTTAAATCGTGGGAAAGATAACTTCCTCACCTTGCGCGGCATCATTCCAAGAAGCTCCATCATTAAAGCTAAGTGGTCCTAAAACAATTGAAGAAAAGTATTAAAAAATCATTCATATTAGATATGACTTATGTGAATGCTTAACCCATTAAAGCATTGAAATTTTTTTACACTTGAATGCTTAAACTACATACTTATCCACAGCACAAACTTAAGAAAGCCTAAATCTACAGTAGAAAGACATGTAAAAGTCACCCAGAAGTTTCTTGCTTTCCACTTTTATATGTGGAAAGAACAGCCCAAAGAATTACAACGGTCAATTCTAAGGAAACTCAAACCAAATGCCCAGATCCTTCAGGATAAAGCAAACATGTTGACTCATTGCCTATTGTGACCAAGTGTCTTCACTTGTTTGGATTATCTTATATTAATTGGCTTATTTTGCTTAAAAAATTAGTGGACTACAAATAATTTGTACCTAAAAAAGTGACGCTTAAAAAAACATAAGCCATCCTAGAAAAATGAAAACAAAGATTATTCATGTTCTCATTAGATTATGCACTATAGTGGATTGTAAAGATTCAGTGCTTGATAAAACGAGCTTTGTTCCCTCCTAGAAATATTATCTCATTTCAGCTAAATACTTTGGCAAGTTGGGTTTGCAGAGGTCTTAAAATAATACTTTCAGCTTAGGATTTCTAATATATTAAATGATTGACAACTGTAGTTCCAGATATTTATATGATAATAATTACTAAAGAATACAGCAGCAGCATTATTTGTCAGCTCACATTTATGTTCATCAATTTGTACGTGAATTCCATAAATAGCTAAAAAGTCCATACTAGACTGAACCCAAGGCATCACACTTCACACTTGTTCATCAGGCAATGCCATTTAGTCCAAAGACCTTTGGCAAATGTAATATGTATATTTATCAGTTAGTTCATTAACAACAGATGGCAGCATACAGAGCTAATATATTTTAGAGTTTATAAAATATTAGATAGCTTTTATCTTATTTAAGCAGCATCTATAACAACTGGCACATCTGATTACATGACTGATAGAACAACAGTGACAGTAAAGGTAGGTTGAACTTTACCACTTTTTTTTTTTTTTTTTGATAGGTAAGAAAAATTTGTATTAAAAAGAAGCTACTCCATCAAAGAGATGAAGTAAATGAAGGAAATATGTACAAGCAACAAAGGAAAACAAAACAACTTATGTACAAATAAAAAGTGAATCTAAAAACAGCGGAATGGATTTTGAAGAAGTAAAACCCCACAAATGAGACCAATCAAACAAAGTGATCGCAAAAAACTCTAAGAGCTTATCCTCAGAAAGCACTGAATCTTCAAATATGCAATTATTTCTCTCCCTCCAAATAATCCACATCACACAATGTGGTACCAAATTCCAAACATTTGAAGAAAACTTTACTACTTTTATAATTAGGTTCATAACACTTAGATAAAATTTCCAAATCTAGCATATGCTGAACTCAGTGGAATATATCTTAGTCATATACAGATCCCAAGCAACAATCAAACCAAGTTAAATACATCAGTCATACAAGCAACTGATTTTAAAATTGTGAGACTTTTTAAGGCTGTTAGACAGTAATGTTTGAAAATTTCATTAAGCATTGTTTGCTTCAAATCTCACATTGTATCAGTTATCCTATTCAAGAGGATCAAAAGAATTATTCCATTGGGATTTACTAACTGCATTTCATTCACAAGAGTTAGTATACTCCATATAAGTATATAACACTTAATAGTGCTTTTTTTTTTATATAACACTTTATGGTACAAAATTATAAATAATACTATCGTTGGGATGACCATTATCGTGCAAAAGCACCAGGGTTCACAAAAGCCCTCCAGATTTAAGAATCTGCGTTGTTTATAAAATCATAAGTAGGAATTTGAATATGATGGCAGATATACACCACGAAACTCGATGGAGGTAAAAATCAAGGGCTAGAAGATGTCCCTGAACATCTAGCACATTAATATCGACTACTACTACAAAACATCTTTCACATTTAACAGGGATTAACTACTTAGATTACCCTAACGCTATGTTTAATTCAATAGGGGGAGGAAACATAAAAGGGGGGAAAAAAAGGAAAGGCAAGAGGAAGGGAAGGGAATAGAAGGAACAAGTTTAATTCCCCGAGGTGTTTGCTTGTGTTAGAGAATATGGAGACCGGTTTGCACAAAAAATAAAATATCAAGACACTATTTTTTCTCTCCTCTTCCCTCCATTTTCTCTCAATTTGGGAGGAAACAAAATAGCGGGCCCATAGGGAATGGAGATTCTCCCTTTCCCTTCCCTTCCTCCATTCTCTCCTCTCCTTTCTTTCTTTCCCTCTTCATTCCAACCGAACATAGCGTAGTTGGTGGACGCTGGTAACCAAACCTTGTGAAGGCTTGCTCTAGGCAACAAGAGAGCAACTGAACCAACTTTCCCATGTTGTGGGAATTGGTAATCTTGATTTTTTTTCCCTATATAAACTTGTATTTTTATGACAGTGATCATAGTTGGTAATCAAACTACTGGATATTCTTGCTCATGTGCTTAAATAAAACAAAATAGACTAATAAATTAGAGTTATAAGTGTGACTATAATATAATAGGCTCCTGAGAAATCATATTATTTCTGATAGCTAGCATTGGAGAAATGCGTCTATTACTCTATTTACATTTGTGCTCGGAACAGTACAAGATTTAGAATAACTTGTATCGATTCCAAACCTACAAGAGCACGACTATGTGTACACATAATATAAAATTAAAAATAAAAAGTAAACCATGTACCTTGTCCGTCCCTAACTGGGTCTAAGTTGGAAAAAATACATGAGCTCCTGGTTTGAATTAGCATGAAGTACTAGATAAAGTCAACTTCATTAGAGTTGACACTGATTGGGTTGGAATTTGTTGATATTAGCAGGTTGTTATTACTTTTTTCCTTTTTTGGTAGGTCTTGAATTTGTGAACTCACCCTCCTCCTTTCTCTTACAAGGGGGAGCGGTGCCAATTCAGCCAGAACTCAAAGCTCATAGGCAGGTTGTTATTATGGTTAGTAGCATGTTGCAAATGCATTATTTCTATAGTACTGTTATTCTTGTCTAGCATAACCACATGATAAAATCACTAATCATGTTAAGTTATTCTACAATGCATCAGCATGTATTCTGTAATTGAAACTCTAGACTGAGCTTTATTTTTAAATAACATCATTATTTCAATGTTCTTTTATTGAGGAAGATATCTAGTACGTTTTATTACTTGCAGAGTTCACAATTTGAGTGGAGCACAAATGTAATGCTAGAATCTTATGCACAATGGTCTCTAGCCCTATGTTTCTAAAGGTATAATTGCAAATGGAACAACCATTAGAGTAGCATGCAAACTGTATAATTGAACTCCTAATGTTGCATAACTATCCATCCATTAGTAATTGAATATAAATAGTAGCAGAAATAAAATTAACACAGAAATTTGAAGATTGATTATTCGTTTTCAAATTACGTTGATTTCTAGGGAGAGAAAACAAAGGCAGGGACCATATCTTTAGCACAAAAAGTAATTAAAAAAAAAAAAAGTAAACAAGTGAATAACTTCCATACCTCATCCCTATCAAAGTTGTCACCGCTATGAGGGTCAAAGAGTACATCACCCGTTGCAAGCTCAAAACAAATGCAAGCAAAGGACCAAAGATCAGCTGAAGTAGAATACTTAGATCCAAGGATCACCTCTGGACACCTATATTGTCTTGTCTGGATGTCATTTGTGAACTGTTTGTATGTCCAACATGCATTCCCAAAGTCAACCAACTTGCACTTGAGGTCCGCTGATGCCAACAATTTCTGCCTAGTGGAGCGGCTTCCTCTCTTACTACACTGATGTTCTAGTTTGGCGCCCTTTGTTCCATCAGCATCAGATAATCTATTTGTATTGACAGAACTAGTAGGATGGTCTTCTACAGAACCCACATTCACATTCGCATTAGGAGAAGACTCTACAGCACCAGATGATTCTGCATCTGCTTCATCTTCCAAAGCAACCTCATTCTCCACACATCCCTGAGCCGCTCGCTTAGCCTTTCTTCGAATCTTTTTCTTCTGGTTCCTAGTCAAATCCCCATTTAATTTCCTAATTTCCTTTGCAACCCCAGACTCCAATCCAGCCTTATCCTTACTATTCGGAAGAATGAGAGGAACACCGGACTTTCTAGGATCCTTCGAAGGGTCTATCGTTGACATGAGCAGTATATTTTCTGGTTTCAAATCGGTGTGTATAATTGAGAGCTGTCTATGCAAGTAATCCAATCCCACCAAAACATGATAACAGATCTCCTTCACCCTATGAATTGGCAAACCCCGGTAATCGCTATATTTAATAAGGGTCAAAAGATTATCCCCCAAGTACTCAAAAACCATACAAACATGCTGCCCATTGGGACCCGAATGCTTAAAATGATCCAACAGCTTCACCACACATTTTTTATCATCTGGGTCACCCTCAGCAATCTGCTGCAAGATGGTTATCTCATCCATCGCCGCCTCCGTGTAATGTTGAGCACTCTTTTGCACTTTCAGTGCCACATATCTCTGCCCCCAATTTGCAATAATCATTAACCAATCATTTTATTAAATCAAACACTTCAACTTTTCTTAGCACAATCCATAAACGGATAATATATATTTATATATATTCAACAACAACAACAAAAAACACTAATAATCCTCATACACATTTCAATCACAATTTCACACCCAATGCTCAAAACGCTCTCTTTTTTTTTTCACATTCTACATTCAATCAAAAAAAGAAAAACCCAGAAAACAAAAACGAGAGAGAGAGAGAGAATGGTACAGAGAATTGGGTGTCCCAGGCGAGCCAGACGGTAGAAAAGTGGCCCCAACCGAGCTTCGATTGAACAACGTAGCGCCCATTCTTAAAAGTATCGCCGATTCGAACAGCGTGGTAGCCTCCTCGTCTGTAATCCTCCGTTCCTTCGTCCTCCGACGTGTACTCGCTGCTGTCGCTCCGATCCTCAGATGAACAACACTGCTGCTGCTGCTGCTTCTGCTGCTGCTGCTTTTGCTGCTTCTGCTTCTGATTCTTCTCATCCATTCCAAAAAATTTCTCTGCACTAGGGTTTTTTTTTTTTTTTTTTTTGGTGTTTGGCCCAAAAATCTTCAAAAAGAAAGAGTGATTTTTGGATGAACGTGAAGTTTTGAAGAGAAAGAGAGAGAGATTTCGATTTTCTCTTAGTTTGTGCAGAAGGGAATGGATGTGGATTGTTGTGGATCCTGTCCTGTCTGTTTTTTTTTTTTTTTTGGTTTAAACACAGTTAAATCTTTTTGTTTAGTGAGGTGTCATCATCGTCCTCAGTGTTAATGAGCACAACTAACTTGGTCTACTACTTACACATTGCCACAATCTTTTTTCTTTTTCTTTTTTTTTTTTAATGCTGTGAATTATGGAAAATTTTAGTACCTTTTATGGAAAATTTTAAATAAAAAAATTGATTTTTTTTTTACAACTTTGTATATTTACGATGATATTAAATTTTTTTTTAAATAATTTATTAATAAATGACCGAATCTTAACATTTCTTTTGTTGTTTAAATAGTTTTATTTTATTTTATTTTATTTTATTGAAAAGTGAAGATTTCTTCCACTTTCAACCCATTTTGTGGGGAAAGGAATATGTGTTTCTAGTTTCCACTCAATTGACTGATTTGATAGATCCGTATAGATGTGTAATCATTTATTTGCCTGCTCAATATTATTATACATACCAAAAAATTCACAATTTTGTTTTTTCAATGACATATTAGTTTTTATTTGCCTACTACTAATATCAATTTTTTAATTATTATTAACAATTTGTTATATTGACAACTTGTGAAATTTTTTGTACCTATAAACAATTTGTTACATTAATATATATATAGTAAAAAAGAATTTTAACTAAGTAAACTTAACCTAACATTTTACAATTCTATTTCATTAAGAATGACTTATAGTATGCAATTTTTTAATTATCACTATGTTAGTCATATTGTGAAATTGTCAGGAGTATTTTTGTGACAAGGTTGAAATAATAGCATGTTCCTAAAACTCTCCTTAGGTTTTTCAAAGTGCGATTAATTTGAGAGAGTCAAACCCAATATTTTAATATTTAGAGAATATAGGTTAATGGTGTATCACAAGAATGAAATCAAAATACTAAACAACAAAAGGTAGAAGAATATGCAAAATGCATTAATCTGAACTGCCTCTCACATACAAAAGACTCTTTGTTATCACTAATTTCATCCCTTATGTCTCATAGTCATGTGACTCATTGATACCTGAATGGGCTTTTGTTGTGAAGTTAAGGTTTAAAGGGTAAAACGTGATTGACCTTTTTTGATATGAATGAGGAGCATTTATATTGAGTTTTAAGTTCTCTTAGTGATTGATGTTGCTGCTACTATTGCTTTTGCTGCTTCTGCTTCTGATTCTTCTCATCCATTCCAAAAAATTTCTCTGCACTAGGGTTTGATTTTGTGGTGTTTGGCCCAAAAATCTTCAAAAAGAAAGAGTGATTTTTGGTTTAGATTTTTGGATGAACGTGAAGTTTTTGAAGAGAAAGAGAGAGAGAGATTTTGATTTTCTCTTAGTTTGTGCAGAAGGGAATGGATGTGGATTGTTGTGGATCCTGTCCTGTCTGTTTTTTTTTTTTGGTTGAAACACAATTAAATCTTTTTGATTAGTGAGGTGTCATCATCATCCTCAGTGTCAATGAGCACAACTAACTTAGTCTACTACTTACACATTGCCACAAACTTTTTAGTCTGCCTTTTTTTAAAAAAAAAAAATTTAAATGTTGTGAATTATAAAATGTTTTTAGTACCTTATTATGAAAAAATTAGACAAAAAATTGATTAATATTTTTACAACTTTTTATATTTATCATGATATTAAAACTTTTTTAAAATAATTTATTAATAAATGACCGAAAAAGTCTCTTAACATTTTTTTTTTTTGTTTTTTAAATAGTTTTTTTTTTTTTTTTTTTGAAAAGTGAAGACTTTCTTCCACTTTCAACCCATTTGTGGGGAAAGGAATATGTTTTTCTAGTTTCCACTCAATTGATTGATTTGATAGATCCGTATAGCTGTGTAATCATTTATTTGCCTGCTTAATATTATTATACACACCAAAAAATTCACAATTTTTTTTTAATGAGATATTAGTTTTTATTTGGCCTACTACTAATGTCATTTTTTTTAATTATCATTAACAATTTGTTACATTGACAACTGTGAAATTCTTTTGTACCTATAAACAATTTGTTACATTGACAACTGTGAAATTCTTTTGTATCTATAAACAATTTGTTACATTAACATATATATATATATATATATATATATATATATATATATATATTAAAAAAGGATGTTAACTAAGTAAACTTAACCTAACATTTTACAATTCAATTTCATTATGAATAAGTTATAGTATGCAATTTTTAAATTATCACTAGATTAGTTATATTGTGAAATTGTTAGGAACATTTTTGTGACAAGGTTAAAATAATAGCACGAGCCTAAAACTCTCCTTAGGTTATTCAAAGTGAAATTAATTTGAGAGAGTCAAACCCAGTATTTTAATATTTAGTGAATAGAGGTTAATGGTGTATCACAAGAATGAAATCAAAGTATTAAACAACAAAAGGTGGAAGAATATGCAAAATTCATTAATCTTGAACTGCCTCTCACATACAATTTGAAAGAGGTGATGAGGGAAAGAGAAAAGACTCCTTGTTATCACTAATTTCATCCCTTATCCCTCATAATCATGCGACTCATTGATGCCTGAATGGGCTTTTGTTATGAAGTTAAGGTTTTAAGGGCGAAACGTGATTGACCTTATTTGATATGAATGAGGAGCATATTGAGCTTTAAGTGCTCTTAGTGATTGATGTTGAGCAATAAAAGAGGCTTTGGACCCCTAAAATGCTAGGTAAAGAGTAATTTTCAATTGACTTTTGTTTGGACAAAGCAAAATGCCTTTTAGCATAATTTGGGAAAAATTTTGACCTAGGGTCATTGGTTTCTCTTTCATAGCTAATTTAGAGCATTGGGTAGTTGTTCTTAGTGATGTCTAGCATGCAAGATCAGCTAAGCTTTAGGGGCTAAAATGGGTTGGTTAGAATGTTTAGCCATATACAATAGGAGCTAGAAGCATCTAATTGGGTGAAAATTTCAAGTATCAAACTTTTTCCATAAGCCTTAGGTGTTGTACGTATCTCCATCCCACTTTTATAACACGCGCGACATGGGTTGATGCAAAAGGCCTAAAGAAAAATCTACTCATAATAGGGACGAAGACACTCTTGGACTTTGGGGAGCAATGTCCTCCTCAAAATTTTTTTTTAATTAAAAAATTCACACACACACACACACACATATAGAGAGAGAGAGAGGGGTACTAATTTTAGCAATTTTGTTATATAAAATTATTATTTGCCCCTCTTAACAAATATCATTGGTTATTTTAAGAGTAATGTTATAGCCCTAAACTTTTCTACAACGTTTTTACAAACCATTGAGGTAAAAAATTCTTACTAGTCGTATCTAGACCCACCATTTACATTTTTTGTTCACTTACTAATAACCACTCACTATATTAGCAATTTGTAAAAAAGTTTGTAGCTCAAGTATCTTCTTCCTTTTAAAGGCAATACAAAATTTTATAGATCTAAATTCTAAAACAAAATATACAAAGCCCACAAAAATTAGTCCAACAACAAAAATTACTAATAGCAAAACTAAAAATAATTAATCCTAATCAACTAATTTCACCAAAAACAAACAATCTGGATCTTTAAAAAATGTTAAACAAAATAATTTTGTTCTCGCCCATTAGTAGACGTGCTCATCAAAGACCAAACAAAAAAAAAACCTTAGCTACTAAGTAGCAAAAGAGTCAGAGGTTAGAGCCAACAACATAACTATCTCCCTTAACTCCAAATTCTAGCTCCATTCCTGACTCATACTCTCGAAAGCACACTCTCTCAAATTCTCCTTATGTCACATGGGCTTGGGTCAAGATTAAAATAATGAAATGACTTAGGTTAGGATAAAAATAATGAAATAAATTATAATACATAAATTGGGCCCACAAGAAAGTTGGGCTTAGCCGAATCAGGCTTGTAGAAATTTTGTCACGAAAATGACCATCAACAAAAATCAATAACAATAAAATAAAATTAATAGCACTAATACAAGTAGTGGGAAGAAAAGGTTCGAATTAATAATCTTTGCTTTATAAGACATGGTCTTCGAATGAATTGGATACCTCTTGGAATTGGTTATAGAGCTTGTTTAAATTACATTGAAAAAAATAATCCAAATGCATGGACAAGCTTTATATTTTACATGAAGTACTAAAAATATCGAGCTAGGTTTTTTTTTTTTTTTTTTTTCTTGAAAGGAATATCGAGCTAGTTAACATAAGCTTGTCATCAAGTGAAATATTAAAATGATTGGATCTATGTGAGAATTGCTAAGGTGAGATTACACAAATGTGACTTGGCCTGTGTCGGTTAACGGGTAACCCCATCCATCATGGGTGAGTAACCATCACAAACATCAAACGTAAAGCCCAAAAAAAAAAGGCACTTAAAATATTTTAGGGTTTCTTTGCAACACTATCCTCCATGCGACAAATTGGGTTGAGCAATAGGATCCATCCAAAACAAAGGACGAGCTGATTGGCTGAGAACTCGAAACGGGCTTTAACTATATTGATCTGAATTTTGGGCTAAAGTTGGGCCTAGCAATAGAGCCCCTCATCAAAGTGGCATTTTCGTAGTTATTTTTAAATAGAAGGGCTATTTATTATCCTTTCCTGATATACATATACCGCGTTTTCATCAATTCAGCTTTCTAGGGTTTCTCTCTCTCTTTCTCTTTCTCATTCTCTGCAATCAAAGGTAAGGCGCGCAGCTAAGCAACCAAACCAGCAGCCATGGTTCTCAAGTACGTTCCTCTCTTTCTCTCTCTCTCTCTAGCTAAATCAAAACTAGGATCTCAAAGTCGAAATGACTTTTTTTTCATTTTGTTCATGCTTATTAATCTTAATCCAAACATAGAATAAAGCTCGTGTTTCTCTGAATCAAAGATAATAATGTTTAAAGTTGTTGTTTTGATACGCTGTTCAAATCTAACGATTAATATATACGACGATTTTTGGAAAAATGAATATCAGGACGGAACTGTGTCGTTTCAGTGGATCCAAGATATACCCTGGTAGAGGCATTAGGTTTATCCGCTCTGATTCTCAGGTATTTTAATGATTTAAGGTTCTGTCTCTCGTTTTTGAAGAGAGTTGATTTGGGGGTTTATTTATTTATTTATCATTTATTGATATGTTGACAATGTGGTGGGTTTTTTTTGTTCTGTCTTTCAAATTTTTCATTAGGTGTTTCTGTTTCTCAATTCAAAATGCAAGAGGTACTTCCACAACAAATTGAAGCCATCGAAGCTTACCTGGACCGCCATGTACAGAAAGCAACATAAGAAGGTGTGAAACCTTTTTGAATTTTGTATATGATTTGAAGATTATGTCTTGCACTTTGGTCGGTATTTGCTTATGGCCAAAACTTAGGTGTAGGGTCCTTTTGGTTAGGCGTTTTGGGAGATTAAAAGAGCATTATTAAAACCCAAAACTTGTTTTGCAACCACAATTTCTCATAGTTTTTTTTTTTTATTTTAACAAACGCACATTTTAAACTCAAAACATAGTTTTCCAATGGCTTATACAAACACACCCATAATTGCTTAGGTGCACCATATGGTTGAATTTAGTTGTCCTTGAGAGATGATAATACATTTTGTGCTTTATTGGTGAATGCAACCACAATGTTGAAATTAATTGGTTGGATTGGACAAGTTTTGCCCGTTTCCAATAACTTAGCTTTAATGAGATGTGTACCGCTATTGCTTGAGAACTCTTGCACCGCTATTGCTTCTAAGCGAGATAATATATATTGCTTCGTATTCCAAATTGTTGACAACCTTATGATATATTTGCCCAAATTGATTGACTGTGCCCATGGTCTTGACACACTTAGGATATTGCTCAAGAGGCTGTGAAGAAGAGGCGACGTGCTGCCAAGAAGCCCTACTCTAGGTCCATCGTTGGTGCCACCTTAGAGATTATCCAGAAGAGGAGAGCTGAGAAGCCAGAAGTTCGTGATGCTGCTAGGGAAGCTGCTCTCCGGTGTGTTTTCTTGTATTTTCTACTGATGGATTGACAGTTTTTTCATTTTATGATATATTTTCTATTGTTATGTGATTCGTGTTAAATCTTGTGAACATCCTAATTGTTCTTTTAGTGTTTCCTTACCCACAAAGTTTTGTATATGTAGGATTTGTTTGCTGACTATTATATATGGATTACAAGGAGATTTTGACATACTGATTGAATGTATTTTGCAGTGAAATTAAGGAAAGGATCAAGAAAACAAAGGATGAAAAGAAGGCAAAGAAGGCAGAAGTAGTTGCCAAAACACAGAAGTCTCAGGGTAAGGGTAGCAATCCCAAGGGAGCTGCACCAAAGGGTCCTAAGCTTGGAGGTGGTGGTGGAAAGCGCTGAGCCACTGTTTTGTTCGTATTTTCTTTTCATGGAGTAACAGTCAGTAGAATCTTTCATTTTTGAATGCTGTGTAAGAATTGTTTGATCTTGTTGCAATCATCTTTCCCTGTCTTTTTATTGTATGCCTGGCACCTGGTTGTTGAAGATGTTAAGTTATTTAGTCAATTTTGGCGTTTAACCGTTTTTACACAAAATTGAAACCTGCTGATTGCTGTTTTGTTTTTCTTCGGGGGGAGGATATTACTACCGTGTGAATTTGCAATTGTTGCTGTTATGAGTCTTATGACATCTGAGTACTTGCACATTATTCATGGTGGGTGGGTTGAGGTGAATGTGTGAAACTTAGCTTTAGCATTTGCCCAGAAGTAACCGCTAGGTGCTAGTGTGCTCTTGCTAAACTTATATGAGCTTTTCGAAATCTAATGTTATTCTGAATAAAACTGTAGCCCTTGGAAGCAAAGCAGTTTGGTATGCAATACATATTCAAGGAATTGTTGGCTGTTTTTTTTTAGTAGTTATAATAAGCTTGTAATGAAAGATTCCACAGAGGTGTTTATTATTGCAAAGAATTGTGTGTTTTACTACTGTGCACCAAGTGCTAGGCTGCTACCCATATTGGGCTTTTTGAATGGTTGCTGGGAATTTTATGTAAAGACCATCTTCAGTAGTTTGGCCAATTTCTTTTTTTCCTCTAACTAAACACTCATTATCTCCAGTTGATCACTTTTTTGACTTCAAGAAATCTCTAGTTGAAGCCATATTTTAGATTCAAGCTCTAGGCCTCGATGGAGAATTGAGGTGATAACTGCTGATACTCTGTCTTTAGCTCCCATGGTTCATTCTTTAGAATTCAAGTGGACCCTAAGAGAAGCTAACATGGCAGCCCATGTACTGGCTTCCTGGTCTCTTAATAATAGACTAGCCAATTGTTTTGTTTTGGGCTCAGCCCCCGCTGTTCTTTCTGAGGTATTTAGCTCCGAGCAAGCCTTTGTTCTAGGCTCTTCTGTGTAGCCCTCTGGGGTTGTTTTGGAATAAAATTGCAAATTATCAACAAGAAAAAAAGGCTCTATATTCTTTTTCAGTTTTATTTAAATACTATTTATTTATACTATTTTCATTTAAATATACACTCACTCAGCATTATACCAGCTAGAACCGCCATAATTAACACCTAAACCGATATCTAAACCCAGTAACCGTCACCCTCAAGAATAGATAGAAGAAACAGGGTGGCAATTTGTGTTTGCGGGTTTGGGTTAGTGTTGTGTCAAGTCATGAGTATTCGGGTATATGGGTTAATTCATACTCGACACATTTAACCTGTTTAATTTACAAGTCATGTAAAAATCAATATAAAAAACTCGTTTAATAAACTATTTGATTAATAGGTCATACTTAATCTATATAATTTTTATCAAATTTCATGTCTAAAATTAAAATACAATTACAACTATAAATATAGTAATAAACATATAAAAACAACTATAACTTAAGCAATAATATATATATAAAAAAAACTTATAACTTAATAAGCTAAACAGGTCAGACGAGTTCGCTGTTAAACACAAATTCAACCCGTTTATTAAACGAGTTAATTGTGTCAATTCAAATCCGTTTAACGAATCTGTTTATAAATAAATTAGTCGCATCGGGTTCGCGGGTCGTGTCAGATTTTGCCGCTACCAATTGATACTAGATATCTCAATTTAAATCATACACAGATCAAAATCCAAACCAAATTTAAACCCAAAGAACAAAACCAAAACCAATTCATAACAAAAGGCAACCAAAGTTGTCCCCCTATTCCATTTTCGGTCGAACCATTTGAGAGAGTGGTAGAGGAAATAAAGTAAAATAATGGAAAAATGGGGGTGTGTAGTGGCTGTGTAGGACATCCATCTTGTTGATTACATCCTTGGAGGCAGTGATCATCTTGTCCATGCCACGAGGCTCCAGGCTGGTCCGTACCCTATAAATAGTGAGCTCTCAAGCGGGTGAACTTGGGTTTGTCTGAGGAAAAAAGTATCGTATACATATGTAACGCACATCTCCCACACCTTCTCGTGGCCGTGTGTGTGAGGGAGGGGGGTGGGTTAGAAAAATGATATCTCAGAGCATGTCTAGAGAGGAAAAATGACCTCAAATGGGCTTTCACAACATGTGAGTTGGTGAGTTGTATATGGTGGTGGGGGCTCTCATGTTGTGAAAGGCTCACTATTATGTGACGAAAGTAGGAGATACCACCTTATAAGAAAGATCTCATTATTTTATTCAAATAAATGGTTAGCTATAGCTTACAATATACAGGCAATAATTCTACAAATACCATAGAGAAAGCTAGGATTTTACATTTCAGGTCAAAGCGTAAACCAAATAAATATTTTTATCATTCAAAATTAAAAATATACTAAAATTAAAAACTAAATTACTATATATTCAAATATATATATATATTAATAATAATAATTTGCATTTAACCATATGTCAAATTAGATTTAGATTTTCTTTTTTAAATTCCTCTAAAACCATTATAATTGGTTTTACAAATTTTATAATAATATTCGTTTAATATACAAAATGAAAGTTTCTATTAGAAAATCATTCCAATTTGTTGTGAAATCTAGTTTTGACAATATTCATAACTCAAAAAGTAAAATATTATTGTCGAATATCCTCACTTAGCTTGTTTGGTATGAATGTCTCTAGATTACTTGCCAACTGAATCTAACAAGTGAGGTCAGTTATTCGTAGATTTTATTAGTTAAAAGCGAGTTAGAAGGGCTTTTCTTTATAAAAATTCTTTATGTTATCAAATATATATATATATATATATATATTATAGTTGAATCATAGTTTATAGATCAAATAAATATAATGTATAATATAAAAATATAACTATTATTTTCAAATTAAATATATATATATATATATATATTTATATATATAAAACTCAAACACAAACAAAAGTTCGAACCACATTAACTCAGTTGCTCAATATTATATTATACTCTAACATGTCTAATAATCTTCTAGCGTGTTGTTTATTAAGAAGAAATATCCAAACGTTTAGGTAAAGGTAGAAACATTCAAATAAAATTTCAAACTTTTAACTTTTGATTCCCAAGTAGAAAACAGCCTAAGTGTCACATTATCATTCGAATTTGAGCCCCCAAAAAAAGTCAACACAATCATTTGATTTTTTTAAGCCAAACAAATTGATACTAGTAGTACTTGGGGATTTCTTATTAAAAGTAGAATTTTGTTTTGGGGAGGCGCCACTAGCCACAGAAATTGGTAGGGTGACCAATTTATTTTTAGGGTTATGTAGATTAATGTTTAATTTGGGGTGCGAAGTATAACTTTTTGACTTAAAATTTAAAATATATGTATCTAATATCTATATATAATATTTTCTTAAAAATAAAAAATAAATAAAGACTTGGAAGGGCATGGTTCCCTTAAGACTATATTAGTAGTTCCCTCCCTGGGAACCACTGCAGCTTGAGGGGAAAAAAGAAAAGTTCTTTAATGGCTAATCTGTTGGAAACACAATTGCAGGGGTGACTCTCCAAACTTTAGAGAGTAAATTCCTTCGAAGAGGATGTCAGGAGATGATTTATCTTTGTTGGCTTTTAATATGAGAAAGGAAAAAGTATGTCATGCATAGATATATGTATCATTTCTCCAACAGGACGTGGATTCAGCGCAATTATAAAATTTACCTACCCTAAGAGATGATACGTACGTACATATTTGATGCAAAAAATAACCATCAATGACAAAAGGGGTAACATGATGAATGGTCCTTTGCCCTTGCCGATACAGTTTTTCTATATGTGGACAAGTAGGCCAAATCACATGATGGCAGACTACTGTGCAACACTGGCGTTTTCAGAAGTGGTTTGGTGGTCCACAAGACAAAATTTCAGTTTGTAGAACTTGGACTGTAAATGGATCAGAAGTGGTTGATACATCTTGAAGGAAGCATTTATATCATTAAGAAGCACTAATTTTCAGTAAATTATGCCCAATATAAAGAGAAGACCATCCATATATACATAGGAGATGTGTCATGTCATCCATCTGTGTTAAACTTATGCATGTCAAGTGTTAATTAATTTGTGTAAGCCAGACATGTACATTTACATGTAAATGCTACAAAGAGAAACTTTGGATGGCTTGTTATCCCTCATCACATAGTTCTTTAACATTATCATATTCATCTTGCTTGGTTCTTTAATTGACTGAACTTTTTTTTACTCAAGGATGTGCATTCAAGTTTAATAAAAAATAGTGGACCCCTTAAATAGTTTGTTTTAGAAAATTATAGAGCACCCATCATAATTTCACTGTGTTAAATCAGGTCCTCGTAGGGGATATGATGAACCCTTGTTTCATCATTTAAATTGAGGACAATGCTTTTATATATGTTTTGTACATTGCCATTACCACCAGCTCTGGAAAAACTTCACAAAGTCAGAGGCTTAGTGAGTAGTGAATACTCTAGTCAGGTGAGGACAATGCTTTTATGTGAATCTGAAGAATTGAATTGGACTACAGTGTATTGCAAGTTGCAGCCTCTGTACACTTTGGTTTTTTTTTGGAAACTTCAAACCTCAATTAGGTGGAAAATAGTGGAGTTTGTAGCAGAAATATTCAAGATTGTAGTATTGAGGAGTTCAACATTGGAAACTACAGCGAGGGGAGTCAGAGAGACATATATGCCCGCTCTCTCAGACTCGGAGTGGTCAAAGATTAATGAAGAGCTAGGGCAACTTTTCGAAGGGTTAGCTTTGTGAAGGATTTTTACACTCTATCTTTGGTTCTGCATGTCCACCAATCACCATCCTGTTCCTAAATGCGGGTATACCGTATACCCCACAACGTATGCAATTGCTAATCAGTTATATCACTGCGAGTCTGGGACTACTAATAAACAAGGTGTCAAAGCCCCTGTTTGTCGTGTTTTGGGCTATTTGAATTAAAGGAATTTTTTTTACACTATAGTTTTTGGCATTTTTGTTCTCTCTCTCTCTCTCTCTCTCTCTCAAATGAGATGTTTCAAAAAAATGGTGGTGGTTAATGACTTGATCTGTTTTTCTTTCTTAGATCAATTGGAAATCATGTTGCTATATATGCATTTTTATTGTGTTATAGTTCCATCCAACTAATGAAGTGGTGTAGTTTTGGTTGACACAATAAGAAAAAGGCAAATTTCTATTATAGACACTCATTTATAGTAAGGGCAAACTTAGGTACAGTATTTATGTGTTGTTCCTTAGGTTTTCATTTTAAAATTTTGCCATGTAAATATTTTCTCATAAGATGGTAGTGTATTTTTTAATTAAGTAGCTATATAGCTGAATTTTAAGAGGGAAACTTAAGGAACAACACCTAAAATACTATACTTAAGTTTTGTCCTTATAATAATGTACACACATACAAGTATAGTTTTGTTGATACAATAAGAAAAAAAGGGAAATTTATGTTGCACACACTTGCTCACTCAAACAGTACATACATTTAGTTTTTTGAACAAAAATTGTGACTTAAAGTCATGATTTCCAAGTTGAAAATCGTATTTGAAGCCATGATTTTTGTGCCAAAGTGGGTGGGTGAGTGTGTAAGTAAGTGTGTAAAATAGACATAACTCTAAAAAAACATGGGGATTAAAGCCATTAAACTGGCACATTTAAAAGTACAAGGTTAGGGGTTTAAGAAAAAAATATATATGGAGGCAGAGTATCTGCTGTACGTGTATGTGTACAGTAGAAGAAATCAAAAGTGGGCTTAGAGCTCAATGGACTTAGTAACACTGAATATATATTAAGGGTTGATTGTGATAAACTTAGAATTAGTGGTCTCCTTAGCTCAGAGTGGGTGGACTATGGTATTAAAACAAGAAGAATAATTTGTTATAGACACTCATTTATAATTTGTGTGATGCATAGCTTGACCATCCCTAACAAATTATTCTTCTTGTTTTAATACCATAGTCCACCCACTCTGAGCTAGGAGACCACTAATTCTAAGTTTATCACAATCAACCCTTAATATATATGCAGTGTTACTAAGTAGCATGGCTAATTAGAGAGTATTAAGCCTAGTAGGACATCTAACCTGATCATATGTAAGCTCGACTAACTGCACGAAATTTATATAGTTGAGTAAGGTAATCAATTAATTAAGAGTCCAGTCAACCAGCTCGGTTATTCAAGTTACTCTAAAGAGGGAAACAATGTGGTTAGCAAACAATAATAACCTTGATCTACAAGAATTCTTGATGTGTTCCGCAAGTAAATTAAAAGGAAGATTTTTAGTAGAAAATCTAACTCGAGGTCTCATTCAAGTTCAACCATTTGTAAAGAGGGCTCTACATCAGGTAGTAGGTATATATGCTCATATTTTGCAAATATAATTCTCTAAAACTTGAGTTTAAAAAAAGATGGAGATAACCCTCTTTAACTTCAGCATCGGAGAGCCCAAAACCAACATCACACCGATGCTCTATGAATATCTCTACCTTATTTTGTAGTTGTCTGTGATCCATATTAGTTTTGCAATAACTGTGTTACCTTATTTCACTAGAGGCTTCACTAAACCAATGAATAAGTTGGGCTAAGGCTTGGTTTGGATACAGCTGAACGCTCCAGCGTTCAGCGTTTTCAGCCCTTTTTTTTTTTTTTTTTTTTTTTTTTTTTTTTCTGCCGCAAAAGCAGGGGACAACATGCACAGCGCGCACTGTGTGCATACTGTGCGCGCACTCTATGCATACTGTGTGTGCACTGTTCACACATTTTTTTAGCAATTTTTTATTAAAAATAGGTTTCGTAGTACTATTCACACATTTAAAATTTATTTTACTACAGTATTTTCAGTTTTCAGTTTTCAACTGTATCTAAACGGACCATAAATATGTTCCCAAAGGTGTTAGGATATTTATTTTATGGTTCAGATTAAATATTAAAATGAGTTATAACTTATAACCCAAGTTATCTAATTTTAAACATGATCTAACACTCGTAATTTAGGTACCTTTAAAGTATAACTAATTTGGTAATTTATAGCAATAAAAGCATGCCATATAATTAAAAAAATAAAACAAAAAAGAAACTGAAAACCATCAGAAGAATAAGAGTAACCATAACAATTAGAGCATATCATAAAAGTAAATAAGTTATTGATTGTTCTGGAGACGACATAGTCTCTTTAGTTTCTTCGACTCTGCAATGCTCTCAGTAGGGAAACTAAGTACTCACTCTGATACTTTACTAAGCTAAACTCTCACTCTGACACAAATTATATGGACAACTAAGAAAAACCTGTTACACACGTGTGGATGCACATACTGTTAAAATGAATTGAACTGGTGACTATAAGTCGAAATCATGACTTATAAAAGTCTCGAGTTCAGTTCATTTTGGCCAATGTGTGGATCCACACACTATGTGTAAAAAACACCGCCCCAAATAAGAGAGCCTCCTTACGAGGGATAAGAAGTCAGACCAGCCCAGTAAGCTGGTGATGATGCTACAGGGTTATACTCTTCGACGCTGAAGAGAAAGTTGCAGTCCGTAATTTGATGGTGGCCGGGTCCACGTGGTTTGTTATTGCAGCCATTAATGGCCACAGAGGTGCTCTCAACTGTCTCTTCCCCAGAGATTTCTGTGTAGCCCGTTGAGACTTGTTTCCTCGCGGCTTGCTCTCTCTGCAGCATTGCTTTCAATTTCATAACCTACACCACCAACCCAACTTAAATGGTATATGTTGGAACAAACATGTACATTTATATCAAAATCTCATCAATCTTTTTACTTTTACGAACATATGTAACAAATCTGATCGAATCCTTATTTAAAATGGACAAAAAATAGGCGGCTTGTAGCAGCGACGACTAGCACTGGAAACTGACAAAATTTACACACAGTATTTGTGCATGTGCTTCTATATAGAGACATATATTTACACATACATAATTTTTTTTAAGAGAGTTTCAATCTATGGTGTCCATTCATGATGATAGGTCTTTATCATTAGACCAAGACATCAATCAGTTTTTGGTATAGGCGGAGATTGAACCCCAAATCTCTTATACAACCATCAAAGACTTTACCGGTTGAGCTAACTGGAACCCACTTTATACACACATTTTGATATAATATACATTTGTATTCAATAAATATACACTTACAATTAAGATGCAAGGATAGTGTATTCAATACCTAGTTGACTAGTTCATCAACATACTTAAGGATGTGATCAATCTTGAAGCTTTTATTTCTCTTTGATTTTATTTTATTTTTTATAAATAATTTGATAGTTAGAACAATGCAGAATTTGAATCCTAATTCTTCTCATAAGAACAACAAAACTTTTAGCTTAAAATGTTCTTAGTCAAAAAATGTTGATTATTCAAATAACATTTCTACTAGTTTTTTAAAGGGGTAAAAAAACTCACCTTTGTATAATAACTTGAAAGCATTACTAAAATGTATTTGACATAATAAGAACCTTGTAAAATTTCTAAAATTAAAAAGTAAAAAAAAAAAAATGTTAATCCCAACACCCTCCCTTTTTTTTTTTTTTTTTTTCATTCTAAAAGATTTGTAAAATTAAGAGGCTGTTTGGTATAAGAGTTTAAACACATATTTTCAGTTTTTAAACAATATTATACGTATTTTTACACACTTTTTTATCCACAAATATTTCAAAACAATACAAACAACGTTACTAGACATTAAAATTTTTGTCTAATAACGTTGTGAAATTGCGAGAGGAGACAAAAACATATATGTACTTAACATTAAAATTTTTAATTTTAATTCAAAGCAATACAAACGTGATGTACGACAAATGTCCTAGATGTGTCCCACAGGTTTTGTATCACATGCGAGCGCAATTAGGAGAAAGGTACCTCCAATACAAATGAGTTTCCAAGCAAGCATTGCATGGTGTATATGGAAAATTCTTAAGTCCGAAAATATAGTAAAATGATATTATTTTTTCTTTTATATATATATATATATATATGGTGTGCTCTATCATAAATTTAATGAGTAAATTTTTTTTGAATGTGAGAGGAAGAAGCAAAATTACATTGGTAATAAAAAAAAAAAGATAGAATACTAATATACTATCTCTATAGGTTCAAGATTGCATGGCTAATAGTAAGAGTGTTCACCAGTGCAAAACTGCAAAATAATATTAGAGAAGAAGGCTAACCTCTTCTTGAAGTGTCTGCTTCTCCCTAGAGATGGCATCATACTCTTGCTTAAGCGCATCATATAGGTGCTCGAGCTGCTTATTCTTCCACCTAGCCCGCCTGTTTTGGAACCAAACAGCAATTTGGCGAGGCTGCAGCCCGAGCTCCTTGGACAGCTTGATCTTTCTATCAGGGTCTAGCTTTATCTCCTCCTGGAAGCTTCTCTCAAGAGAATCTAGCTGATCACTCGTTAATCGCTTCTTCTTCTCCTGGCAGCTGCCAAAGTTGTTCTTCTCCATTGCTGGCAACATCCCGTGCCCCGAGTCCACCATTCCCGGATGCTTCACCTCCATTCCTGTACGTAAAGGAAGCACATTTAGTGTTATCTTAGGCTAAGAAATGAAGTTTCTCCCATGAATACACCTTTAAATTTATAATATTTTAAACCTTAAAATAAATCTATCTTAATGGATCAGATACTTTTCCTCTTGCTTGATTCCCATTTTTAGTTTTATATTGTATACTCCCAAACATGTTTTTATTTATTTATTTTTTAAATTTAATTATTACAACAAGTTTATTTAAATTATATAAAAAAAAGTGAGTGAATGAGTAAGGGAATTTGTATTATGATCTTTCTTATAAAGTAAGCTAAGTAATGTTATTGACTATAAGACTCATGTAAATCTGTCAATGCATTTCCTAGTGTAGTAGTTAAAGCATGTTTGTGAGCTCCAATTACTACCACCCTTGAGTCCTGGACTTCTTCTCCAAGAAAGCACAGTGAGTTGGTCAAACCTAGGTTATTATTATTATTATTATTATTATAAAAAAAAGACATAAAATTAAAAGGAGGAGAGGACTCGATGAGACAGATTAAGCAACTTTTAATGTGAAGTTACTGAAGTAGAATATAAGGGAGTTAGAATTTAGTCCATGGTGGAATTATATATAAGACCAAGTGTGGTAATAAAAACGAATTGCACCACCTGAAGGTACTCTTTCAAGTTCCCAGCATAGAAAAATCAAAGAAATACAAATCGATATTTGAGAATAAACTCAATATACATAGTGAGAAGACTGAGTGTACCTTGATATGGGTCGTAGTTATAGTTGTAGAGGAAGTTTAAAGAAGGTTCTGGTCGAGGAACAAAGGGTCTTAAGCTCCCAGTCCAGTCCATATTGGCCTCCACTTTCTTTGTCTCCTCCTTCAAAAATCAAAATCAACCAGAACTTGATCCAATGTGATATGGAAATGGGGTTGAGTGTGTTGGAGTGTTGGACCACAAAGAGAAAGATAAGTCGAGGATGAAATTGAGTTCGAGAGGCGTGACACGAGTGTTGTAAGTTTCTATTCTTCCTCTTTTAGGGTGCCAAAAAGAGAGCGAGTGAATACGTAGTGAGAGAGAGAGAGAGAGAGAGAGAGAATTCTGTGACTCTCTATGAGGTTCTTGCAGCCACACTTTTGGGGTGCAACAAAGTTATATGTTCAATTTTATAGTGAAAAAGAAGGAAACAAAGAAGGAGAGAGAGGTTTTGATACTAGAAAGAAGTCAGGAGGCGTGAGAAAGGAACACATATGTCAGTTCCATAGGAGCAGGACTATTGGGACCAGATTGAGACCTTTGATCCCACCCTTACCTATTCATGCATTTATATCAATATCCAACCGACAAAACTCTCTCTCTCTCTCTCTCTCTCTCTCTCTCTCTCTCTCTATATATATATATATATATATATGGGTTGTGTTAACGGCACCACATGGTGTCCGTTAACTACAAATTTTTTTACTTTTTTTTGACATAATTTTTATATTTTTTTGCAATTTATATTATTTTTTCAGTTTTGTATGTACTATTTGAGATTTTTTTTTATACTTTTCTAACAAATTTTTTTTGTCTTCTGCACTTAACTAGCACCAAGCGGTGCTGGTTAACATTCTCCTACACACACACACACACACACACACATATATATATATATATATATATAAAGAGGAATGGGTTAATCTTGTTGCATACATCTATATTACACAATTTTACACACTCCAAAAAGCAACTGAAATATTATAGTAGTCACGATTTCAATTTCTTTTGGGAGTGTGTATGAACAATTTGTGTGTAATAAACATTACTCAAAATGAATTTGTTAATGGTACTTAAGTTCATTGAGCTCGTTAAGGAGGAATCAAACTGACCCAATACATAAAGAAATAGCAGAAGCTAATAAATTAATGTAAAATAGACAACATATGCCTTCTTGGAACAGCAGGGGTGCCGAAAATTACAACGCAAGATCAATGGGGGGTGCTAGTAAAGGTCATTGGGGTGACATTGACTGATGTAGAATAGGCAGCACATGCCTTCCTAAAGCAATAGGGGTGTTGGAAGTCACAACACAAAATCAAGGGGGGTGCCAATAGAGGCCATCAGGGCGACAGTGTTGGAATTGCCTAAAATTTAGTAAGTTGAAGGTAAATGGCATTCTGATCCAAACTTAAGTCAATTATCTCAAGCGTTGCCTAAATTTAGACAAATTCTTTCGTTAAGGCCCCGAAAATAGTGTTTTTACTATTAATAGTAATATTTGTTTTTCCTTAATAAATTTTAGTTTAAAAGTCAAAATAAGGTCTCGTCTATTTTGAGACGACCCTTAAAGTCAATAGTTATGATTTTGTATTTAACTCAATTTTGCCATTTTTGGTAAAATTTTGTATTTTGTCACCCAATCACATAATTAGTGCGAATTAGGGTTTTAGACGTTTCCTAATCATCCTAAGGTTTTACTTTCTTAGTATTTATATATTTTGTAGCTGTAAAAAACAAAACAGATTATTATCAATAAAAATACAAACTTTTGTCAAATTCTTACTCTGGTGAATTCGAATTTATCTCCTTGTGGATTTGGGAAGCTCCTTGTAGATTCGAAATTTACTACCAGAAGTTAATAGTTTAGTTTCTGCTCCATCAAAAGAATATCGTGTTTGTTTTCTTCAGACTTTCGCTGCATTATAAACAAACACATTTAATGAAATGTTAGGCGACTTCCCAAAAAAGAGCCGATTGATTGTAATAAAAATTCAACATTAATCAATGTATTTCAACACTCATTGACTGGGTTCTAAAAAAAAAAGTGTTTATAGTAGTACTACAAATTTTATTAGATAACATTTATAAACTGATGTGTCACCCATATAAAATAGTAAATCACCATTCTAGAATTGTGTTTTACATTCGTTGTCATGAGAATTTGAAAAAGAAGAAAAAAAAATTTAGCATTTTTTATTTTAAAGAAGAGTTATTTATGATTACAATTAATTTCACTCTTATTCATAAGAATCACAACTATTCTTTGTAACAGATTGAACTAGTTATCTATCATTTTCACATGAATTTGTTTCTTTTTTTTTTTTTTTTTTTTTCCTACCCAACCACATTAGATAATTATGAAAATAGACTCGTGATCCTAGAATTTTCAAAAAAAAAATTGTAGATAGATTGAGGGGACCGAGCCAAAATGCAGGGTAGGAATAGCCGTGAGGGGAGTGGGACGTCATAAGAGGGTGGCATTCAATCAGAAGTGGTACTACTACGCACACCTGCCACACTTCTGTAGTACCAATAAAAAAAGACAGATAAAAGGGTGAGCTATAGAATAGAGAAAAAGAAACTTTGGGCTCATCCTAGTATCCTACTACTCTTTCACTAGTACTACTCCACCTTATTAAAAGTTGGCAGCCTAGCACCGAAGAAAGCTGTACCCCCCTCCCCCTATCTCTATCTCTTTGGGCTGGGCTTGTTTTTTTAATTGCAATTGAATGAGACCACAGAGAGAAAGAGAGAGAGACATGGGTGTTCAGGTCTAGCTAAGTCTTTGTGTACTATGTTCAAAACTTCAGGGTATCTTTCCAAAACAAAACAAAAAAACTTGAATTGTTAATGGAATTAGAGAAAGTATTGCGAACAAAATGGTGAAAGAGATGGATGAGGGTATGAATCGTTGTGTTCTTGCGTATTAATTAAAAAGTGTTTTCTGATTTCATGATAACTACTCCTCACAATTAATTATAATAGCGAGAGCACAATGAACTTGATTTGAGACCAAGTGCTTTAAAAAATAAAAAATAAAAAAAAATACTCAGAAACCAGTGTATAACTTAGGAATAGTGCAAAAAAACTTTGCTACCACTTTGTATGGGAACTCTTTTTAGCTGGTTCTTTGTTTGCTGTTGATGCTGATGTTTTTGTTTTTTGGGTGGTTTTGTTTTTCCTTGTCATTTATAAAAGCGACAAGTGGTCTTTAAGCAAAGCATTGTCTCCACACAGTGACAAAATGTGGACATGTCCACACTTTGTAAATGGTTGTTTTAGTTCAGTGTGTATGGAGTGTAGACATTAAGATAATGAGATAATCATTGTTGGAAAAATAGTCAAATAGCACATTTTCAGAAATATATAAGTATCTACTATTTTTTGAGTACTCGAGTTTGGTGAAATTGAATTTTCCATGGAAAAATTTTCAAAATTTTTCGGATTATATTTTTTCAAAGAATTTGAGTTTTTGGAACTTGAGTTTCAAAAAAGTAATAGATCCTTACATATTTTCAAAACAGTGGTAAATTGCTAATTTTTTTGCTAAATAGTGGTAGTGGGCCGATTTTGCGTAATCATTGCTCTTGTCTGCACCTTTAAGTGAAGCTTTTACCTTCTTTATAAACATGAATGCTTTAGGTTTCACTTATTTTAAAAAAAAGAAAAGAAAAAAGAAATTAACTTTCTTTTAAAAAAGAAAGAAAGAAAAATCACTTAATTATAACTTTTCCAATCATAACTCAACCTTTTGCATGGCAAGTTCTTAATTTTCCGAATGATTTTAATTAACTTTTGGGTAACTTCATCTTAATTATGTGAGTGAAAATTTTTGGGTAGCATATTGATGATAACTGCTTATTGCCCTCCAATCAATATTTTTTTATAATTAAAAAAAAAATTAAAATAGAAATTTTACTCTAACATAATTGAAGTATGTGAATATCCCTCCTAAAAACTTGAACTCTAACTTTTACTCTACACGAACTTATATTTGTAAAATAACCATTACATCAAAGGGAGAGCAGTAATAATTAATGGTTTTTTAATAAGTAAATAGCCATCCAATTATTCAATTAGTTACCTATCATTTTTCTTTAAGGGGGTTAATTTAATTCATGAACTTAATTGACCTCCTGTACACGGGATTAAGCCTTAAGTTTGAGCATTATATTCTTTTAAAAATTCCTACATAAATTCCTGCATCTGTTAAGTCCTACAATTTATTAATTTAATCGTTTACCTCTGCTACTCCGGGAATATTATGATGAATGGTCCATGGCTGAAAATTCAGTATTAACATAACAGAGCAGTTGATTCTTTCTCAACCCCCCAAAAAAACTCACAAAGTAGTGCATTAATTTTATTGTTTTTCTGAACCCTTTACATCAGAATTGGAATTATTGAACAATCAAGTCAACGGTAAAAGTAGGAGGACTCTGAATTACAGGGAAAAAACAAAGTCAAAAACAGTAGAGGCAAAATGAAATTATAGTTCTCTAGCTAGTAGACTAAACTTTATGAACCAAAATTTATCGAAGAAACATCACAAACATTTTGTTATGGAAAATGAATTTCATTGTATTTAACTTGAACAATCATTTTGTTATTAAAAAAAAAAAACTTGAACAATCATTTATGTATTCCTTTTGTGCTAAATTTCTTCTCTTTTGTTTCTGTATCAAATGATACTTGGCAAACTTCATTATGTAACTAATAGTTTATCCATTGTGCTTTAGCTTTTTTTTCTTTTAACACAACAATAAATTAATTAATTAAAATCACATGTGGCAGTTTAGGTGTAAAATGGCTGTGGTACCATACATGAGGATGCTTCATTAGAAGTAGCTCTAGGTCTAGCATCCAGTGTTTTCCTTCAAATTTTCACCTGTAGTTTTTGGCATGATCCTAATATCTGCACTTTGAATTGAGTGAGCAATTTGTCTTATTTGGGTGCCACCTTGCCATGTTCACTGATATCAAGAATCACAGTGTTTGGTGGAAAGGAAAACTAGAGAGAAAGAAGAAATGTAACTAACTGTGATTATTGACATGATATTAGAGCATTTTTCACATTTCTATGACAGCAATTCTTTGTGATTTTTCTTTCTTTGCTTTGTCCGTTGTATTTCCTTTCTTATCAAGCTTTAATTGATTTTAAGAGATTTCCATGGCGACAAGTGAGAATTGTCAGCTTCTTAATCCATTTGGGTCTTCTTCTTCATCAATTGCTGATCAGCCTTCTAGTCCCTATTTTCTTAACGGTAGAGAAAATCCTGGAACTATTTTGGTCTCGCAATTGCTTTCTAAAAATAATTATCCAACATGGAGTAGATCAATGACCAACACATTAGGCTTTGTTGAAAGATCCATTGCAAAACCATTAGATCTTGATTCTCCTTTGTTCCAAGCTTGGTGGAGAAGTAATAATATAGTATCAAAGTAAGAAATTCTAAGTTCGATCAGTGTCTCCTCCACTTTATCTCGCATTTAAAAATCTCATGTTTTAGGTCTCAACTATTAAAAGGTAATTTGAGCACACATGTGAGAGGAAGTGTTAGAAGTATATTATTAAATTTACCATATTCCAATAACTTAAACTTTTTGGACAATCAGTAATTTAAAAACTAATAAGAATTATAAATTTTAAAATCTTAAGTATATAATTTATATGGTAGCCGGAATAATTGCCTTAAAATATTGCATATTACTCAACAACTATGTCATATTATTCTAATTTTATGTTCCATTGATCCAAACAACCTTCTAGGACAAATTAAAAAGTTTTCATTTTTAATTTATTTTTTAGAAGAAAGACGTCAATTTTTATTAAAATCAATGAGGCCAAATCAGCTTGAACTACATGAGAAATATTTGGTGACACATCTTCCATCCAGACAAATAAATCAAGTGAGAAGATTCCCTTTCTAATTTTACTTTCAAAGTCTTTAAGTCCTTGAAAAGTGTGAATGCCCTTCAAGTTCAAGAGATGACTACTGTAGGAGATGCTTGAATCCCAAACATGGCAAGACAAGAGTATGAGTCCGCAGGAAAGCTCTAACTAAGCATTTTTGAATCAGGACAAAGGAGCCAAATAGGACCACCTATCGCTTAAACCATCTAAGACAAATTGGACCATCTAAAATAGAATAGTGCCATTCCAAACTGTCCCATTCTAATTCTAGGTGTTTTTAAAAGCTGATTGTACTGACTAGTGACTAGTGTTGAGGTGCATTTATCCCAACAACTCATTGAGTGTTTTCAAATTTATCCCAATAGAAAATATCATTCTACTGTTCAAATCAACTCAATTTTAGGTCTTAATCTAAACTCATTCTAAAAAAAATTTAAAAAGGTCTAAATCTAAACTAATTAAAGATGTTAATTTCCTAAACTACCAACAATAAAAGTCTTTGTATGTTTAATTGTTGTTACTTAATTCTAATGCATGGAGGCTAGCTTGAAATTACTGCTTTTAAAAAAAGCTCATTTATTGTTGATCAGGTGCATTTATCCCAAGTTCCCAACAACATAATTAACATTTTAATTAGTATATTATACAAAAAAATATAAATACGAGGTTGACTTGACATCATTTGAAGTCTAGGCGTCAATTTTAACATGATTTTTTTTTCAATATTTAAAATCTATTATTCTTACATTTAGATGTGCATAATTACTAATTAATTATTTTTATAAACATCTATTTGTCAATTAATAGTATAATTAATCCACTTAATATTTTTGTGACATAATTATTTTTAAGTAGGATTTCATCATTTTAATTTATGAAATTTTTTGGGCAGAAATAATTGTAATAAGTTTTTTCAGTAAATTTTGTAAGAAATGCATCAATTTGAAAAATAATTTAGTCTTTTTATACAATCAAGAAGCATATATTATGTTACATGTTTGAACATCATCGTGATTATCTTCATTATTATCTTTCTATTATACTATTTCATCATATTCTAAATTATTTTAATGACTTTCTAGTTGATATGTGAGATTCATATAAATTTTCTATTATATTTTTCTTTTCCTTATAATTACTTTATCAATGGATCTATTTGAGAGTCAATTAATTTTTTCTTATATAAATTAATTTCTTTTTCAAGAATTTATAATTAAAAAATATATACAAATAAAGTAAATACAATTTACAATATGAAATTACAATATTGTAACAAGCATAACATATATTTGAAAGAGTAGTAAAATAGAATCTAGTTTATCATAGTCACTATTGTGACTCCAATTAATAATTAAATATCACTCAACATCATTTACCTGTCCAAACAAAGATGTTATTAACACACAACATGATAAATTCATGCCAACCAAATTAAGCTTAACTTTAGGCAAAAAATCCAATATCACAGTTCAACCGTAACCCAAAAAATGAAAATCTATTTATATTTTTTTTAATTTAAAGAAAAAATCCTTGGGAAATGCGTTGCATGGTAAAGAAAAGCTAAATTATGATTTTGATGAGAGAGAGAGAGAGAGAGAGAATGGCCATAAATGAAATTGAATAACTAAAGCTGACAATCTATCATGTGCTAGATTTGTTTACAAAAATCAAAACATCGAATTATTATGGAAAATTTGTCATTAATGGTTTTAGCACACTAACAACAAGTTTAAAATAATAATAATAATAATTAAGAATTTCAATTAGGTTAGATTTTTGTGGTCCACAATTTTTGGTCCTTATTGGCTTGAAAAAGAGAACAAATAATTTGTCTATAATATATTTTTTAAAATTAATTTTTCATTATAGCTAATCATTAAATTATAATTTCGAGGTCTTTCTCTAATAGATACCAATAGGCAATAATCAAAGTGGCCTATATAATATATAATGAAAAATGGTAACTAATGCTTCTGGGCATTGAATTAAAAAGTATTTTTAATTAGATACTTTTTTATAAAAAAAGAAAAAGTAATTGATTTTTTAAATAATTTTTTTTGTATTTCTCATAAAAGTGATATTAAAACTTTTATAAATGTTTCCATTAACAATTTTTCTAAGAACACCTATTAACATGACCCATACATAATTAATTTACATTCGTTTTTATAAATATAAAATTTAAGTCTTTAAAATGATTAATAGTGTATGACAATTTTTCATTGAGTATTATATAATCTTATTCAAAAAGATAATATCTAATTCAATAGAGAATTTGATTCAAGAACTTTCTAATTTTTCATTGAATATTATAAATTTTTTTTTTTTTTTGTGTATGTGTGTATGTATAATGTGTGTGTTCTTTCAATTAAGGTTACAGTTTGGTTCTCCAAACAAAAATTTGTAACCTCTCACATTGTAATCATCAAATTATTAGGGGGAAAAAGAACATTATTGTATTGCTGATAATCTCCACGTTTTGCTGCATAAGTGAAGAATCTAATTCCAGCCGTGAATGTGAAGACCAAGCTTCAAAATAACCTGAGCATTATACTAACATGGTCATTTCCATAACGACCTAGTTTACATGATAAGAGTTGCGGGGTCAAAGCCACTGTTACACACGCCCCAACTTGACTAGCCGATGACTATAAATTTTTCAGTGCCAAAGGTCAACAGAGAAGGTGCTAGAGGTAGCTAGCAAAGCTCCACTACCCTAGCTATAACAAAAGCTCTAGGGCGTTGAAAATTTAAAACTAGTAACTAATACTGGTCCTAATTTGGTTGTCAAAAATAACTCTCAACCACCTAATGATTAATGCATGATACCAATCAAGCACATAAGGTTGCCACTGCTTAGCCTATAAAGAAAAAACGTTTGTTATACAATGAGTTTTTGGAATTTTTAGCAGTTGTGGCGAAGGTTGGTAAACTCTTAAATTTGAACCAATGTGTGCATCTAAGAGGAACATGGTTTCAGTAAGAGTAAATGACAATGGAATCTAAGAGCAAGGCACAACTTGACTGACAGCCTAATAAACTTGGTTCACATAAGGTGGCTACAAAGGAGAAGGCCATGAATACAACCAAGCGGCGCCGAATCAGGACCAGTGTGTACGGAAAATATTCATGAATCAGTAATTGATAGGAAGCAATGCAGCACCGTGTTCTGTTGTAACATTACCAAAGATCTGCAATTTATGTTTTCCCTCCACCTTACCATTATGATACATAAATTGACATATTAAATGGGAGAAATAGAAGTACTTCCCCAATTCACGAGGGTCATTTTGATTTTTGACAATAAAAAATTACCCTAGAGTGAAACCTTGGAAAAGAAAGAATAGTAGAATAGTTAATTGCTACTAGCACTTTTTAAACTGTTTCTATTATGTAGGTAAGTCAACCTTAAAATCATTTTTGGTAATTGCTTTTTCCTCTTATTTTCTGTTTTCAAAAACAATTTTCTATTGTTAAAACTAAAAAACTTGTTTGGCAACTCAAAACGAACAGAAAACAAAAACTATTCTCAAAACTTAATTTGTGAAGAAAACTGAAAATAACATTTTGCATGTTTTCAAAAGTCAATAAAAATACACATTTAATTTAATGAATCTAACTCATTGAATGAGTTATAATTAGGGTTCAAATCTTAATAATAACATATTTTAGTATTTTCTAATTTTTTCTTCAAAAAACTATCTTTTTAATTTCAACCAACCAAACATGTTTTTTATTTCAAAAATACAAGAAAATTGTTTTTTCTTTATATTCTCAAAAAAAAAAATTTGAAAATAGAAAACAAAAATTATTACCGGGCATAACCTAAGACAGACAATAATTGAAATAAAGTGGCTAACCTCGGCAAAGATAACAAACTTACTGTTCTTTTATATAATGGGAAATGTTAAAGGCAAATAATTCGAAAATGCTCTCAAAACAAGGTAGTTTGTAGAATGCTATAGGTGTTTATGGCAACTAGTCATTGATGTTTAGAGTGATACTAGTCAAAATATATAATATATATTCGCTAAATGGGGGGTAAGACTTAGCTCCAATGTATTGAAGCCGATATGATATAGTCAAAATAAAGATGTTGAATGGGAGGTAAGGCTTAGCTCTAGTGCATTGAAGTCGACATGATATGGACACATAATAATTAGTAAGGGATTAACCAAATTAGTAAATGAAAACCTCTTGCAAGAACTTAATGAATTAAAAGCAGTCATGGAGTTAGGAGTGCATGGGAACAGAGAACAAAAGATTCCACTTTTATTTAAATCCAGTGATGATAGTTGCTAAACCAAGTAGGAGTATTTCGTTAGCCAGCAAACACCTGGTTTTTATTTTTCCCAACCACCAGAAATTAAGACACTAATCACATCATCGGTTCAATGGAAATAACACATTCCAGTCACTTGTTAGCATGACCCATAAAAAATTATCTTAGAGTGAAACCTCTCACTCTGGGAAAAGAAAGAATAGTAGAGAATAGTTAGCTGCTACTATCTTTTTTTAAATTGTTTCTATAAGGTATGTAAGTCAACCTTAAAATCATTTTTGGGAAACTAAGTATGTGTTTGGATCTGGATGAACTTGCGTCTGCGTTTTTTTTTTTTTTCCTGCACGTGTTTCAGCTTTAGGGGACAAAGTGATTGTTCATACACTGTTCACAATGTTCACGTACTGTTTACGCACTGTTCATGAAACCCATAACCACTTTATTCAGAAAAAATATTAAAAATGGGTCTCACAGCACTATTCACTAATTTAAAAATTATTTTGCTACAGTGTTTTCAGTTTTCAATTTTTAACAAAATAAGCTGTATCCAAACGGACCCAAAGACAAACAATAATTGAAATAAAGTGGCTAACCTCGGCAAAGATAACAAACTTACTATACTTTTATATAATGGGAAATGTTGAAGACAAATAATTCGAAAATGCTCTCAAAACAAGGTAGTTTGTAGAACGCTATAGGAGTTTATGGCAACTAGTCATTGATGTTTAGAGTGATACTAGTCAAAATATATAATATATATTCGCTAAATGGGGGGTAAGACTTAGATCCAATGTATTGAAGCCGATATGATATAGTCAAAATAAAGATGCTGAATGGGAGGTAAGGCTTAGCTCTAGTGCATTGAAGTCGACATGATATGGACACATATCTATGTTATGTCGACTCCATTGCATTATAGCAATGGAACTAAACCATGTTTGGTATCCCTAAAGAAGAAATAATTAGTAAAGGATTAACCAAATTAGTAAATGAAAACCTCTTGCAAGAACTTAATGAATTAAAAGCAGTCATGGAGTTAGGAGTGCATGGGAAGAGAGAACAAAAGGTTCCACTTTTATTGAAATCCAATGATGATAGTTGCTAAACCAAGTAGGAGTATTTCGTTAGCCAGCAAACACCTGGTTTTTATTTTTCCCAACCACCAGAAATTAAGACACTAATCACGCCATGAATTCAATGGAAATAACACATTCCAGTCATTTGAATTTTGACCAATGACCACAAAGCTTAGTTATTTAAGAGTTAATACTGATTCTAAGTGGTCCATTAGATCCTAGAATTTGAACTTTCTAATCTCTACCACAGTACCACTGGTGTCTAAAAGGTGCAACTCAATTCAGTTCTGGTTGGTATTGAACTGGTACTAAATTACTTCATTAGTTCCCATTTTACTAGAGCATGAACCAGATCGACCTACCTAAAGCACCAGACACAAACAAAATTCTTAACGAGATTAATTCTCAAGTCTGCAGCAAATTAAATTATAAATTTAATGTTTTTAATTATTTTAATCCCATTCATCAGATCAAATAAATAAACTACTGTACAGTACATTAACTTGAGTTTCTTTAATAATAACTAGTTGCAGAACCATGCGATGCATGAGGGTAGATAATTATTAAAATTTGTTGAAGACAATTTATTCTCCCTAAAAATTAAACAATTTCTAAAATTATTTTTCATTTTTCTATTATTTTGGGTGTGTTTTATTGATATTATTAATATTCCTTTATAAGGTGGTTAATATTCTTCAAAATTATGTTATAATATGCTATATATAATTTATTCTCTAAATTTTATTTTAGAAAATTTGTTCTCCCTAAAAATTAAACAATTTCAAAAAGTAATTTCCATCACCCTATTTTTACAAATATATAATTTTTGATGTTTTTGATTGATATTTTTTTTTTAAATGGTTCATATTCTTCTAACTATTGTTATTATGCATTATATTTTCCTAATTTCTTTTGGTAGAGCTAAAATTGTTAAGTTTCAAAGTTATTATTTAAATTCTTATTCTCTTAAAAAACTATTATGATAACCAAAACTTATCATATAATTACAATTGATAGTACTCCCAAACCAAACTTGTATTTTCCTATTCTTAAGTAAGTACATTAAAGTGAATCAAAATGGACCGAAATAAACCAAAGTGGATAGGAATTGACCAAATTGAACTGAATATATCAAAGTGGACTGAATAGACTAAAGTGGACTTAATTGGATCAAATAGACCGAATTGGACTGAATTGACTGAATTAGACTGAATTTAACCTAAATGGACCGAATGAACCAAATTGGACCGAATGAACCAAATTGGACCGAATTGGAGTCAACAAACTGAAGTAGACCGAATTTGATTGAATTGAACCGGATGAACCAAATTAGACTGAATGGACCGAATAGACCAAATTGGACCGAACACTGATCTGTAATTAGCATAGCCAATATTATGTTTTGATATAAATTCAAATTCTTACTTCCAAAATAATTAAATATTAATTCAAGAAAAAATTAAACCAAAGCTATAAGAGAGAAAAAACTACTTTTGATGGAGGACTAAAAAATACAACACCAAAATGCATGAACCCAAAATAGAGTTTTAAAAATTATAGTGAGAATAACAACCTATTACAAGAAAGAATAAAAAATCAAGAGAGAGAATAACAACTTTTTCAAGAGAGAATGTGAGAGAGAATAATGAGAAATTTATAAAAAATAAGATGAGAAGAAAAAAAGTTTAAAAAAAATAGTAATAAACACCAAATTAGCATGTCATGTTATGTAATAAAATAACATTATATACTTATATACCATCTTTAATGCAATAGGATAATATGAAATCAAAAATAACAAAAATTATAACAACTTAAAAATACAAAACTTAATCACATCAACCCAAAGTAGAGTTCCAAATAATACAAAAATTTATCAACATAAAGTAGAAATGCAAGAAAAATAATTATAAAAAAAATCCACCAAAAAATGAAAACAAAAAAAAAATTGAGAGAGAGAGAGAGAGAGAGAGAGAGAGAACTTTTTTATAAATTTATATTAATAGGATGGGAATAAGAAAAGCCAAAAAATAAAAGAAGATAAAGTGATAGAGGAAAAGTGATATTAAAGTAGATAGTAGTGGGAGATGAAAAGGTAATGGGAGGAGAAAAGTTGGAAAAAGTATAATAATAAGTTGAGAAATTAATAAGAAGAAAAATAGTATAAAATAAGAAAAAGAAGGTTGGAAATAAGTGAATAATGTGGCAGCTAATGTGGTCTAACAAAAACGTAGTAACAATAAATATTACGCTACTTTACCTTTTAGATATATATAGAATATAGATAACTTGACTTTCTTGTTAAACTAAAACCTCATAAACAAGAGAAAGTTTACCTTTTAGATATGAGCAAGACTTAGATACAGTATTTAAGTGTTGTTCCTTAGGTTCCCCTTTTAAGATTCTACCATGTAAGTTTTTTCTCATGAGATGAAAATATATTTTTTAGTTAAGTAGCCACATAACTGAATTTTAATAGGAGAACCTAAAGAACAGCACTTAAAGTATTGTACTTAAGTTTTGTCCTTCAAATATATATAAAATATAGATAACTTGGCTTTCTTGTTAAACTAAAACCTCGTAAACAACAGAAAGTTCAAAATATGGACTTTGATTCCCACGCGGTGAAACACAACATAAATTTGCACACGTTCCTGAAAACTAGGAGTTGTGAGAGGTAAAGAAGAGAGATGGGAGATCACGATAGGAGAAGGAAGAAGACACAAGCCAGAGTAACTATTGCAACATTGTGAAAACCCAAAGAGACATATAAATAGTAGTACTCTTGCGAAGTGAGACTATAAATCAGTTGACCAATGTTTCTCCCTTCTGGTTCCAACAGGAAAGATCATAAATTATTCTATTTCTATTTCAAGTAACAAAACTATAATGGTGGGTTATACAATGAATTTAGTCCACTCTCTCCTCTAATAGAACTGAACCAAGTCACCCCACTAGTTAAATGAGTTGGATCAATTCCAGGTTAGGCAGTTGCACACATATTTTGATACCATTTGCCATGTGGAAGTCCATTAAGCTATAGGTAGAAAAATAAAAAGAACAGCCCAAGATGCATTATAATCCTTTACATAAAAGGTTTAGTCTTAAGCAATATTCATGAGAGCATGGTTGTTAAAATCTCAATCTGAATCCTACGATCCTACGATTTTACGATCTCACCTGCTCAAAACAATCTGAATCTTTCAAGGATCTTTACGATCGTTCAAAATCAGTAAGATCGTGCGATTTTGACAATCTCAAACGACTTTGATTTTTTATAATCTTCTTTAATTTGATAGAATACTCAATCGGACCTAAATGAAAAATAAAATCTCAATAGACCAAGTTTTTCCATTCTAATGTAGAGAGAGTGTCAGTTGGACCAAAATAAAAAATATCCCAATAGAGTGTCACATTTTAAAGTTTTTGGCCTCTTTAAATGATGTTTACAAATAAATGTACTGATGTATGATAATTATATCAATGAATGCATAATTTATGTGATTATTTAACATATCAATGTGTATTTTTTGATTTTTTTTCTCAAATAATGTAAGATCTTACGATCCACGATCCGATTCTACAATCTACGATTGTACCTACCTCCCACGATCCTACGTAGGATCCCGATTTTGATAACCTTGCATGAGAGGCATAAACATTCATAGTCATTGCTGCTATTGAGCAAATATTTAAAACTAATTTCACGGTAGTTGGAGAAATAGAATTCTCTCTATTCCAAGTGAAATGGAGAATATATCCATTCGAGGAGAGCATTATCCCAAGTCCCCTCCACAGATTTCAGAATTTCACGCAGAAGTAAAATAATGAAAGCAAAAACACAGCCTTCAATGAAGCTTCAGGGAGGCATATCCCTCAGATGCATCATAAGTTAGTTACAATGCTTAATGAAAGAGCTTAATCTTGTATGCAAAGGTATAGAAAGTAGACAAAACTGGAACAGACAACTTAGAATTACATAACCATAGAGGACACATACCTACTGCAAAAACCTACTAAGATGACATTACTCAAAACAAATGCCTTCAGAAGTATAAGCTGTATAATAAATCACATCTAAAGTCCTCTAGGATCACTGACATCACTAAACAATTTCAATTTTTGAGTATACGGCTACTTCAAAACCCCTCCTCTTTTACGGTCTTTTAAATCACTGGGGATAATAAATACAGAATCTACACAAAGCCCGCCTTTAGAATGTGTGCAATCTATCTGTTTCATGGAAAATCTGACTTCAGTCACAGGATCTGAGTCAGTAACAATGAATTCACCAACCTTGTAATCTATCCAGCATCCACGCTTATGATAGCCATTGATTTCATCATGTTCAGTGTCGTCTAAACAGCACTCACATAATGCCTGCTGACCATCCGTAGTAAATAACTCAAATCGTACTGGCTTGATACCCCAACCATGGGTATGCTCAAAACTACACACACGCCGTCCCAGCCTTTTGGAAAACCTTCCAAGATGAAGCCTGAATGACAGAGTATAGCTATCAGCAGGAAAGGGGAACTTTATCACTCCATCTACTTCAAACCACCATATTTGCTGCAAATAGGCCACAAGATTGAACCTGCAAACAAAGAGGTTCATCAAAGTGTAAGAGCATAATATTACACAAGATTGAGCAGAAATTATAACACAAAAGGTAACCAGAGTACCAGACATAAGTGGCGATTGAAAATAAGTACCAACTCCAGACACTTTCAGCAACCACAATCATGGTTGAAACAGGCATGAAGAAAATAAACTTAATCTATGAATTATCAGCAGATGATAAACTGATTCTTCTTAAATATATATGTGCCCATTTTTTGATGTCTTTAACACGAGTTCCAGGGGCGAAAATGAAAACTGATAACTAAAGAAATATCAAATAGCCTCAGTAGCCAACCCAAAATTTTAGGACTAAGTTGGTTGTTACATCATATAGCCTCAGTATTCATTAGTAAAAAATGCCATATAGCCCCGCATTTGTAGAACCAGGCCTGCCCAAAGAACTTAGCCGAAGGAATAAGGAAGGTATTCCACAAAGAGCAGAAAATAACAATGGCCAATGTGTTATTGCAAGCCCATCCACCACTTGTGTAAGACCATTTTCACATGGACCAAGAGAAAGTGACTAAATTTATAGACTCTCGAATATGAAATGGTTGATATACATTTATAGCCCACAAATTTTCTTTACCTAAGGAGGCAGTACAAATAACAGAAAAATCCAGGATGAATTATTATTATTATTATTTTCAACATAAATCTGTTGGGGTCATGAGTGACACTGTATCAGACATTACAACATCAATTAGGACAAGAAAAGCTAGGAAAACCACTAAAGCATATTCAAATTATTCACAGCCTATCCAGCAAATAATCAAATATAAGAAATTGGGCAAATTTTCCTCCAAAACAGTTAGAGGACCCCCCCCCCCCCCAAGACTCATTACATGGCAGTTCAAATGACCATCCACATGTAGAGTCCATCTAAACAAGTGACATGACTTGATTAAGAGTACACATAGATACTCATTTGAGTCACCACATAGTGAGTTGGAGAAACCTTTCTCCAAACTAGTTTGAATGAAAAATCTGTGCTAAGAAATTAACGATAACTGATCAACATGAGTACTAACTTCATGCTACTTGTAAGGCTCAGGTGGAGTTACAATAAAATAGTGTTAAAGAGAGAAAAGATGAAAGTGCCTTCCAAATCCTGAAAAGCCATCTGCAACTCTCCAATGTTATGTATAAGTTCATAAAAGACAACAGTTGCATGAGAACTTTTAGAAAGCGATTAAGAATGCAAAAAAGGAGCATAAGTATCATTGCCTTGGTCCTGAATATGATAGCTATTTAAAAAGCAGAATACAAATTTTCTTAACTCAGAATTTCATTTGAAAATATGGTTTTATCACCCACTTACTTTGAAAAATCAATAATTCACATGATAGAAGAGTTAGGGCCAAGAGAAAAGGACGCCTGCCATGCTGTTACCATTACACAAAACATGCATACCCATAAGACAACGACCAACCTGTCCAAAGTTAAAGGCTAATGAAATGCAAAATTCTATAGTCTCAACTTCAAGCTCAAAATCAAAAACATGGAATCAAGGACCTCAACAAAAAAGATTGCAGATTAACCAAAAAACTGTTCCCAATCACATGAATCACTCCTCACAACTATATTAGGCTTTTCAAATCATATTCGAAACACAAGCAAATCTTTCTTAACATATTGATATTTATGAATTCACAATTAGGACCCCCAATGAGTACATTTGACACCCCAAGCAGCAGCACCAACTTCACCAGCATCTCAATAGCTTATAGCTTAAAGCTTAAGCTGGCAATCTTCCAGTCATATCAAGTTGCCCATGACTTATATTAGAATAAAACCTCATCACAATAAGAAATTCCTTTTTTATCCCTATGTGACAGAGTTAGCCATTATTGAAGAAGAAATTACCACTCACAACGGCAAAACATAGCCATATTCTATCTTAGGACAGACTAGATTTTCCATTCTCTGAGAGGTTTTAATTATACAACAAAGAAAACGTTTTCAGAGTAAAACTGACCCTCTCAAAGAGTACTAATTAATAAATTTAAAAAAAAAAAACGACAAAGCTCTAGTCCCAAAACTTTGGGGGCTATGCATCCTCAACAGACTAATTAATGTCGGCCACATTGTTTTCTTCTCTGCTACTCTATCCTATCCAAATCAATTTGTCTATCACCTCCAAATTTTTTTTTTCAACTTTTAGAAGTATTACTTTAGGTCTTCCTTTACCTCTTTTTATTCCCTCAACTTGAATCAAATCACTCTTCCTCATTGGTGCATTATTGCTCTCCTTTGTACTTGACCAAACCATCTCAAGCAATAGAAACAACTTCAAACTGAAGATTGATCAAGGTTCGATGTCATTGCAATCTCATCGTTAAAGTTGAATTAAATAAAAGTGCATGCTTAAACAAAATTAAAGAAACTTTAAGTCAACCCCTCCCCAACCCCTCACAAAAAAAGACAAAAAACAAAGAAACAAAAAGACTGGTGTAAGTACGACATTTCTTTGCAGTGGAATAGGGCTCTAATCAGTCACTTCATCAAGATCAATATGGTATATTCTTGGCTCAACCTATAGACTACAATTTTTTTGAAACCAAGCTATTTTATTTTATAAAAAATATAATTATTTAAGGAAAAAAAGTGAAATAATTAAATCTCATGCACTAAAGGAAAAATAAAAGAGGGAAAATTAAAAAGAAATAAATGAAACAAAGAGAGCCAATGGATGAATCCTGACCAGGCCATAATTAGGCTTGGTTGAAAGCCTTATATCAGCAAAAATAAATAGGTAACCCAAAATTTTTAAAAATGACAATTGACAAGGTTCAACTCAGGTTGACTTATTCAAACAATTCAGAGAGGGTGCAACAATAAATCAATTAATTTAAAGGTTTTCGCTAAAACAATAGGTGAGAAAATCTGTACCCTTTCCTCTCCTCTTGTTTCCCTAAAAACACTCTGGACCTTTTTCTTCTTTCTCTGTAAAACTCCCAATCATTGCACATAAGTGATACACTGGAATAGAACCTGACCAAACAGCCTAGCTGGTATTGTCAGATATGTGTGCTAACTGCTAAGAGATCAAACAAAGAGAAAGGAAGAGAAATAAAACACTGTTTGTCTGTCTGGGATTTCATATCCATTTTAACTGTTTGAGAGAATGTTAGGAAATCATCAGATACAAAGAATTTTATCCCTTCAAAGTTTTAATGAAGAATTACTTACTTTGGAAAGATTTTATAGTAATTCCTATTAATTAAATCCTCATAATATTCAATCCTAACCCTCTTACCAAAATAACCAAAAAGGTGAACACATCACCTCCTGAATAGAGAGTAAACATATTCTTGCCAAAACTTCAAAAGAAAGATTGGCATTCACAAGGCTTATTAGATAAAGAATTTCTAACATAACCCAATAACAACAGATATAATAAGGTGAGATTAAACCCGCTTCATGAATCGCAAAGTACTTCCCCTTGGGATAATTTATCTTAAAATCCTTATACTGCTTCAACAAATTAAAGGAATAAGCAACATATTAGGCTTCCACAGGGACAGTTAACAATTCATCATTATATCCAACACAAGCCTCCAAAACTATTAAACATAATCCACAGAGTTAATAGAGCAATATAGCACTCCATTTCAAGCATAATTAAAAATTAATTAAATCTTAAACTTTATCTTAATTCTCAAACCAAGTCAAAATTCAACACTTACAAATACAACACTATGTACCACCATCAAAACCCAAATAAACCCTAAATTAAGAAATTTATAAAAAGAAACTGAAAAAACTAACCTAGATTCTTCAGTAGGAATCCAATTCCAGTATCTCCGGTCTTCGATTCCGGTTATGGCCAATCCTCTCGCCGATATCGCCATGCAGACCCTTCCTGTAACCCTGTCCAGCCACACCTCCTGTAAACCCCCAAAGTCAAAATCCCTAAATTAGTTCAAAAACCCTAAAAATTGAGCACGAGTTCGAGCAAGGAAATGCGATAGTAGCAAACCTTAGTGCCATCGTCGAATAGAACAGGGCGAGAGAGCAGAGCGAAGATATCCTTCTTCGACAAGCTCTTGTACCTCTCCGGCGGCAACAAATCGAGCAGATCTTGGTAGTTCGCCGGCAACTTCGACTCCCACACCGAGTCCGACGACGCGGCGCCGCGAAACGCGCGGTTCAGCCTCGCGAGGTTGCAAATCTCCGGCGGAGTCAGGTTGAGAAACACGCAGGCCACGCAACTCTCCGGTATGTCCCCTAAACCCGGACCCGAACCCAAACCCGACGACCCGTCCGCCAAGTTCGACAGCGACGCCCCCATCGTCTCTCAGTCTCTCTGTCTCTGACTCTGACTCTGAGAGCGTAAAAGTGAAAAACCGTCTTTCAAGTCATTGTTCTTAGAAGTAAAGACTAAAGACAGACCAAGGTTTTGTACAGAGTGCGTGTTAGTTTGTGTTTTTAGTGAGAAAAAAAAAAAAAAAATAGAAAGAAAGAGGAGTGAGAGATACTGTGATTTTGATTCTCTTGCTTTTGATTTTTATGTTTTTTTCTTTTTTCTTTTTTTTCCAGGGAAAGTGTGTTTTTTGGTGAAGAAAGTGAGCTGAGAGAGGAGGGTGTGTCTTTGAGACAACATGTCAACAGCTGTGACTTTGGAATTTTTGGTACATCTAGAAGCCAAAGGCTAAAATAGTACATATCCCTGATTTTTTTAAGTGTGATCATTGCTCAAGGGATTTATTCCAAAATTTTATGTAATAGATAAAAAATATATATATCTGTTTTTAAAAAAACTAATTATTAAACCACTCAAATTCTAAATTAATTACATTAATACATACTAGCCTCGCACACGTACTTCCCACGAGCAACAAGGCTCTTTTTTTTTTTTTTTTAGTTTAAAGTAATTTTTTAGTTTGAATTTATTTATTATAGGTCCGGTTAAGCTATTCATTTTTAGAAATATTTTATAAAAAATTGAAAAAAATTGAAAAATAGTTTTTAAATTACTAATTTTACATGTCTACTAAGTCTTAGAAACTGATAAATATGAGGGTATTTTGAGCATTTAAATTGAGGATCTCAAATAGGAAAATCCCCTTAAATAATAGTATGAATATTAAAAGAAAATTTTCCATTTATTAAAAAAAAATACAAAATTATTGTAGACGATTATATAATATTAAATTTTATTTTAAATTTCTTGAAATTTATTGTAATAGAATTTTAACAGGAGTAGAGTTTTAAGTGTCACATATAATTCTCGCATTTGACAATTAGTCCAATCAAAACATGTCAAGTCATTTAGTTGAGACACATAAATTGGATTCTCCAACCCAACATCATTTAGGAAAGAGTGAGAGGCAAAGGGGGGTGGGGGAGACATGCGAGGGTTTAAAGGGATCCAAGTGTTGATACGAGGATTAGAGTCCATTTGGGTCCCGAAGATCAACGATCGAGGCCGCAGTGGCAAAGGAGAGGTTGTAGTGGTTCGTTGGTGGTTTTAATGAAGGATTTGGGTAGCTCCTATGTGGTTATAATTTGTTTATGGTCTAGGTATGGTTTGAGTGGGGTTGACTAATAGTAACAGTAGATGGGTAGTTTCAGTGGCGAATTTGGGTGGAGAAAATTAAAACAGTACATGATGTGAGGAGAATGGATCGAAATAATAAATTGTAAAGATTAAATTAAAATTACTTCAAACTTTAAGCATGTAAATTGCAATTTAACAATTTCAAATAAAATCATAGACTTTAAAAAAAAAAAATTTTGATACAAGATAGAATTCTATTTTAACCTAATCTAAATATATATGTGTGTAAAGTTCTCTCCTGGAGACTTAAACCCGACTTTTGTCCCCCACACTCCACAAATATAAGTATTTGTGGAGTGACTATCGCACTAAGGGTGTGCAATGGTTAAACTTTTAAAATTTGAAACTAGCAAAACTATAATATTTAACAATCTTAAATTTCAAGATTTAATGAAGTTTTGAATTCACATGGTTAAATTTGAAATCCCCAACCCACCCCCCCACCTCTCACCAATAGTTCAATATATTTGTAGCTGTGAACCTTAAACCCAACTAACCCTTCTTTTTCATGGGAACTAACATATCTTTTTGGTTGGTGGCTGAATAGTGAAACTGAAAACCATGGGTTTGATATATACAAAATGTGTAAGTTAATTTATTATAGACATTTTTTATATAAAAATTCAGCTATCACAACAATTTAGGGAGAAAGATTCAAACCTTGATTCTTTTCATAAAATAAAAAAATAATAATAAAAATCCAAACAATATCACTAAATTACAAGACTATGGGCAAAAGGACTTTTTTAAAGTATCTTTTATTGAACCAGTTTCTCAAGTTTTTTAAAACATATTCCTAGAAGACGAAAAAAAATTCCTGAATACTATGTTTCAAACAATTTATTTAACATGTTAGACCCAAATTATTAAAATATCCAAATAATTTCTTCGATGTAGTTGAATTAATTTTGCAAAAAAAAATTAGAACATCTTTTTAAAGTTTAAACTGTGTGTTTAATTTTTTTTTTTTTTACACATATTGCCTTAATTTTTTTTTTGCTCAACCTATGAAACATTAGGGTCAAGTTTGGGTTTTAATTATCCAACTCAAAGCGGGTTCGGGTTAGGTGCAGGTATTAGTAATACCCACCTCGAACACGAACCCGACCTGTGTAGACTGAAAGTAAAATTACAAAAAAAAAAATTAACTATATGTATGTGTGTGTGTGTGTGTGTATAAGCAAAGAAGAGGAAAGGAAAAAAGGGTGTTGCTAACGAGCAGAAAGCAGTCAAAACGTGATTATTTGCTGCTGCTAATCGAGATCTCAGCCAACCTCCGACTCAAGAGCCAGAGTGGCAACCTAACCCTTATCACGAGTTCTCAAGAGAGGATCTTAGACAACGCCTACCAAGCAAAGCTTTCTTGCAGAGGTTGGGCTGGTTCCTTTTTGGTGCCTGCCTTTTATTTAGATGTTGAGGCACGACAAGTCCCAGGAAAGCATAGGTTGGCTTCCAGCTCCATCTTGGCCGGCAACCTGCTCTCGAAGGGGCGGAGTTCTGGGGCAAACAACTCATAGTTGTGTTGCCCCAATCCAAGGAAGGACATTTGGTGAGGAGTATAGTTTTCACACACACACACACACACACACACACACACACACACACATATCACTTATAACAAAACTCTAACCCTAACTTTCTCATGATCTCTTAGTTCTTCTCTATCGACTGCCCTTCAGCCAATCAACCTGACCCTCACTCTCATTCACTCACCAGCCCACCCTTACCTCACTCTCATCGCATGATGGTTGTTGTTTGTCACGAAGAAGCACAAAGGTTAGATTGGAGAGAAATGTGCAAGGTTTAGGCCGAGATAGGTAGAAAGGCCCATTGGTGATGATCGGAGGAGCTCTTGGTCATGTTGAGGTCAAGCCTGGGCTTCGGCCTAGAGGTGGGATTAATGGCTAAAACCACTGCTGATGGCGGCGATAGTGATCGGGAGATAGAGCCTTGGTGGTCCAAGATAGAGAGAGGTCGAGTAGGAGAAAGAGATAGAGCTTAGGCCGATAGTTCTCCATTTTTTTTTTTGGTTCATTTCCTCTCTCAAAGCTGTGAATCTCAAGGTTTTACTTTTTTTTATTTTAAATTTCATTAATGAATGTTTATTATTTAAAATTTATTTCATTGTTAAATGTGAGTTTGTGTTTGTGATTTTTGTGTTTGTGATAGGATTTGTGTTTGTGTTTATGATTTTAAAAGGGAAAATACTAAATCTAAGAAATCAGGAAAACATAAAATTGAATTTTTTTTTTATTTTATTTTAAAGATTGGGTCATGGATTGGGCCACAGATTAAGGGCTTTAGATTAGGCCCTAAAGTGGCATGGCAGGGCAGGGTAGGGCTGGTTTGGGAGTTTAAAAAAAAAAAAAAAAAAAAAAAAAAACCTATTTAGTTAACGGGGTGGGTGGTGGGTCGAGTTCAGGCATACAGAAACCTGCTGCAAACCCGATGCGTTACCATTCCTAATATTAAGACATATGATATCATTGTTAATATTCATTACTTATTGAATAGAAAAATCTATTATTATATAGAAAAATCTATTTACAAGTGTCCTAATTTCTAAGTGCATCTATTTAGAAATAATTTCTAACAAATTCTGAAAAGAAAATTATGCTTGTTTATAATCTATTGATTTGTATTCAAAAATAAAATACCATTGAAAAAACTATTTGATATTCCGAGAGAGATGTTACCTCTTCTCACGCCATGAATTTAACTAGAGTCCAATATAATTAATATATCAAAAAAGAGAATATTATTTATGAAAAAAAAAAGGGGGATTACTCATGAAGTACTAAAAAATTATTCATAATCCCATGAAAAAAATTATTCATAATGGTTGTATCATGTATAATATGCATTGTGAGGATAAAAGGCCCAAAGCGTATTTTTGGGTCATGGGCTTGATTCGAGGATACTTACCTATCTGAGGACAGATTAATGGTAGAAAGGCTGTTGAGCTTAAGAGCTCATGAGAAAATTATTGTGTAATGGGTTTGCAGAAGTAATCCGAGAAGAGGTATCTCCTCGGCTAGGTGAAGTGAAGATCAGATGGTACGTCATGTTGACTAGAATGATATCTTGGAAGGTCTTGTAGATGAAGATATGTTTCATAAGGGAACAACGAGGAAGAAAGCTGCTACCACCGCATTGAATGCTCTATAGCTAAGTCTCTGGCCATATTAAAGAGGAAGTAATATCTGAACAGTGATCGTCAGCCTTACAACTATTACCTAAAAACCACAAGAAGGTGTGGATGGGACAAGTATCCAGGGAACTGCCTAGAGCTACACGTGGAAAGCAATAATGGAAAAAATGAGGGAATATAAAAAGGAGAGAGGTCCCAGAAAAAAGAGGAGATCGGAAAAAAGAGAGAGAAGACAACACTGTAGAACTAAAGATCAATAGTTGTAATCAGTACTTGAGAAAAGTGAAATATAAGATCCAGTATTCTCGGCTTGAGTCTTAGAACGATTATTGTTATATAAACTACTTTATGTGTATGATATTGTAATCTAGTCCATCATCGTTGTTATATAGAATCACTAGAACCTAGTTTTAAAGCTCACTCTCTACAAATTCATTGTATTGGGCTTTTTGGGTCTATCCCAATCTTAATCTTGGGTTTAGGTACAAATTGTGACCTTACAATTGGCGCCGTCTGTGGAAAATCTTGTGTTTTAGGAAGTAGTATCATAGTGAGCTTAGGTCCACGCCAAGTAAAGTCGATGGGGTCCCAGCGTGAGGATCATTTTCGGCACCTTGAGCAGGAAAGAGATCATGAAGGCAGTATGCATACGGCTCACACTGGGAGGAGTCACTTAAGAGGTGAAAGCAAAATTCCTCATAAGGATAATTCTAAGGCCATGTAGCAGGAGATTGACCATCTAAAGAGGAAGTTGCGCCATGAAAGGCGAAGAAGAACTCCCTTTTTTTCAGACCTTTCTTCTAAGGACACCAAGGATAGTAGTTACAGGCCCAGGTCAAGAACTCCTCCAAATGAGTCCTTCTCCTATGAAAAGGACAATCTTCACGATCGTGAGGACAGGAAGCCTTCCTCCTGAGGCTTGGGAAATGATGCTATGAGTAGGGCGTTGCACCAAATCTCCAAGTCACTTTTCACACGCATAGTGGAGAAAGGTAAGCTTCCTCGTCAGTTCACCCAGCCAACATTCACCATTTATAATGGCCGAACAGATCCCGTGGAGCATATGAGTCATTTAACCAAAGGATGGCATTGTATTCCAAGAATGAAACTTTAATGTGCAAGGTTTTCCCATCCAGCTTAGAACCTGTGGCAATGAGGTGGTTTAATGGCTTAAGGGCAGGTTCTATTGATTCCTTCATGGAGCTTACTCGGACGTTTGGGTCTCGTTTTATTACGTGTAGTAGAGTTCCTCGGCCCTTGGATTCGTTGTTGTCCATGGCCATGTGAGAGGGGGAAACCCTGAAAACGTACTTGGACAGGTACTGGGAGATGTTCAATGAGATCGATGGAAATTTTGATAATGTAGCGATAAGGACTTTCAAGGTTGGCTTGCCTACCGAGCATAACTTAAGGAAATCTTTGACCAAAAAACCTGTGAGAAGTGTACGTCGACTCATGGACCGTATTGATGAATATAAACGGGTTGAGGAGGATCAACAGCAAGGTAAGAGAAAAACGAAGGTTATCCCTCAAGAGATGAGGGATTTCAGGCCAAACAGATACAACAACAGCATGCCCCGAAGAGATTTTGCTGGGCAATCCAGTTCTACCACTTCTCAGGTGGTTAATAATGTCTTTTGGGAGCCAGTGCATCAGCTGTTGGAGAAAATCCAGAATGAACCATATTTCAAATGGCCCAACAAGATGGTAGGGGACCCCATGAGGCGTAATCAAAATCTTCATTGCCAATATCATCATGAAAGGGGCCATACCACTGAGGATTGTAGGACCCTGTGGAATCATTTGGAGCAGTTGGTTAAGGAAGGAAGGTTAAAGCAGTTTTTATATCAGCCCAATGGGCAGGGAGGTCATTCAGGCTCGTCAAATCAAGGAAACACCTCTTCGAGACCTCCATTGGGTACGATCAATGTTATTTTTACTGTTTCTAGGAGGACTGGTTCTCGTCCTTCCAGGGTGATGTCGGTAGCACGGGCCCTTGCCAAAGATTCTAGTTTTGAGCCAAAGAGGGCCAAGGGGAGTATCCAACCAACACTGGGATTCACGAAAGAAGACAAAATTAGGACTATCCAGCCACATAATAATGCTTTGGTGGTTACATTAAGGATAGGGGGCTACAACGTGAAAATGGTGATGGTCGATCAAGGTAATGGTGTAGATATTATGTACCTTGACTTGTACAAAGGGCTAAACTTAAAGCTTGAGAATCTTACAGCCTATGATTCACCATTGATAAGTTTTGAGGGGAAGGTTGTCATACCAAAGGGGCAAATTAGATTACCCATGCAATCAGGCTCCGAGGTGGTAGAAGTGGATTTCATTGTAGTAGATGTCTATTCTCCCTACACGGCCATTGTGGCAAGACCTTAACTTCATGCTTTAGGTGCTGTTTTCTCAACTCTACATGTCAAGGTGAAGTTTCCATCTGGGGATCAGATCGAGGAACTGGTTGGGAGTCAATCTGTGGCTAGACAGTGCATGGCGGCTGCAATTCTGCATCAGCCTGGGTCGGAGTCCTCGGCCTCTGCTGAGGATGGTTCATAGCAATCAATAACCCTGGCCATGGCCAGTGAGGCAGCGGTAGAAGAGCCTGTATGTGAAGAGTTAGAGGAAGTTATTATAGATGATGACCCTAAAAGATTCTTTCAAGTAGGAGCCCAGTTGCCTCGTCAAGAAAGGGAGGAGCTGATTACGTTCTTAAGGAAAAATATTGACGTCTTCGCGTGGAATGCTTATGAAGCCCCTGGGGTAGATCCTAGCTTCATTTGTCATCATCTAAACGTTAATCCGACCGTAGTGCCAAGGAAACAACCACATTGGTGTTCATCCAGGGAGCATTCTGAATCCGTTAAGGAAGAGGTGATCAAGCTAAAAAAGGCCGATGCTATTAAGGAAGTTTTTTACCCTGAATTGTTAGCTTATACGGTGGTGGTGAAAAAGAAAAATGAGAAGTGGAGAGTGTGTGTAGACTTTACAGATTTGTACAGAGCTTGTCCCAAGGATTCATTCCCCGTGCCTCGTATAGATCAAGGATGCTTTTCAAGGCTATCACCAGATACCTTTGGCTTTGGACGATCAGGAGAAGACGACTTTTATCACTCCAACAGGAAATTATCATTACAAAGTAATGGCCTTTGGTTTGAAGAACGCTATGGCTACTTATCAGAGGATGATGACTCAGATGTTTAAGCCGTAATTGGGAAGGATTATTGAGGTGTATGTAGATGACATGGTGATGAAAAGTAAAGTGGTGTCCGTGCATGTGAAAGATTTAGATGACACTTTCCAGATGCTGAGGAAACATAAGTTGCACCTTAATGCTCCTAAGTGTTCTTTTGGTGTAGGATCAGATAAATTTCTAGGTTACATGGTAACCCACCGCGGAATAGAAGTTAATCCAACGCAGGTTAGGGCAATTCACAGTTTACAGCCACCTCGGAATCCTAAAGAGGTTCAGAGGTTGACAGGGATGATTGCTACCCTCAACCGGTTTATTTCTCTGTTCGCAGATAGATGCAAGCCTTTCTTCCAGTTATTGAATAAGTGGAAGGGATTTGAATGGACCGAGTAGTGTGCTTTAGCTTTTAATGGGCCAAGTCCTTGCTGATTTAGTGGCAGAATTTGCTAAGCCCTCATTAAAAGAGAATGCCAAGAGTTTGGACATGGATAAAAAATCAATTGGCATGATTTCGTGCAAGGAACCTTTGATATGGAAAGTGTACGTTGACGGCGTAGCGAACAAAAAAGGATCTGGTGTGGGGCTAGTTTCGGTGTCTCCTGAGGGAATTACTTTTGAGAAATCCTTGAGACTGGGGTTCTCGGCCACCAACAACGGGGTAGAGTATGAAGCTTTATTGGTAGGAATAGCTATGGTTCAGAAGATGGGTGGAAAAACAATGCAAATATTCTCAGATTCACAATTAGTGGTGGGCTAGGTGGAATGAGAGTTAGAGGCCAGAGATCTGAGAATGCAAGAGTATTCAACCTAAGTCAGGTATTTACAATCAAAATTTGAATCTTTTACCTTGTTACATATTTCTAGGAGCAGGAATACCCATGCTAACTCCCTAGCCACCCTTGTAACATCCTCGGCACAAAGCCTACCTCGGGTCATCCTTATTGCAGATCTGTGTAAACCCACTGGGATGAATAGTGACACCATCCGGATTCATCAAATCAAGGTAGGACCTAGTTGGATGGATCCTATAGTGTCATTCCTTGAGATTGATATCTTGCCTAAAGAGAAGTCCGTGGCAAATAAAGTACGCAGAAAAGCACCTTGGTTCTGGCTGTCCGAGGATCACAAGTTGTATAAACACTATTGTTCAGGACCATATTTGTTGTGTATACACCCTAAAGTAACGGAATTACTTTTGGAAGAGTTACACAAAGGGATTTGCGAAAGTCACATAGAAGAAAGGTCTTTGTCTCATAGAGCTCTTACACAGGGGTATTGGTAGCCAAATATGCAGAGAGAGACACAAGATTACACATGAAAGTGTGACCAGTGTCAGAGGTTTGCTCCCAACATCCATCAACCAGGAGGTGTCCTTAACCCCATGTCTAGTACTTGGCCTTTTGCTCAATGGGGCTTGGACATTGGAGGACCTTTCCCAAAAGCAGTAGGAAATAGGAGATGGTTGCTTATTGGAACATATTATTTCACTAAATGGGTTGAAGCTGAGCCATTGTCAAACATTAGGGATGTGGATGCGAAGAAATTTGTCTGAAAAACATTATTACCAGGTTTGGAATCCCTTATACTCTTATTTCGAATAACGGCCTGCAATTTGATAGTAAGGCCTTCAGAAGATATTGTTGTGATCCAAGTATCACGAATAGATATTCCACTCCAGCTTATCCGCAAGGAAATGGGCAAGCCGAGGCGGTCAATAAAGTTATAGTTAATGGGCTCAAGAAAAGACTAGATGATGCTAAGGGAAGGTGGGTGGAAGAATTGCCACATGTTTTGTGGACGTATCGAACGACACCTCGAAGATCCACTGAAGAGACACCCTTCTTTATGACTTATGGAGCCGAGACTGCAATTCCTCTGGAAACTGGGTTTCCAACATTGAGGACGAGCTCTTTCATCTCAAGTAGTAATGACAATTTATAAGAAAAAAAGCTTAGACCTAGTTAAAGAACGACAAGAAAATGTCATGGTTCAGCTAGTTTATTATCAGCACAAACCCAAGCAAGGGTATGATTCCCATGTGAAGTTACGGCCACTTGCACCTAGAGATTTGGTATTGAGTAACGTTTTGTGTACTGCAAAGAACCCAACATGGGGAAAATTGGGACCCAATTGGGAAGGACCCTATCATATTACTTCGGTAGTTGGCATACGGGCATATTATCTTGAAGATCTAGATGGACATGTTATACCACGTCCTTGGAATGTAAATAACCTACGAAAGTATTATTATTAATGAAAGGCATTTCTGCCATCTTATTTCTGTTGACACTATGTTACGTTGATTACTATTTTTCTAAGTATTAAACTGAAACTTGGCTATGCCTGGCTCCTTGGACCACATACCTTGAATAAATTGATATTTTTATTAAGTGTTAAACAGAACCTTAGTTACGTTTGGTCCTCGGACCATCTGCTTTGGAAAAATTAACACTTCAGTTCATTTTTTCTAAGTATCAAACTGAAATTTGGCTATGTCTGGCTCCTCGGACCACATACCTTGAATAAATTGATATTTTTGTTAAGTGTTAAACAGAACCTTAGTTACGTCTGGTCCTCGGACCATTTACTTTGGAAAAATTAACACTTCAGTTCATTTTTTCTAAGTATCAAACTGAAACTTGGCTATGTCTGGCTCCTCGGACCACATACCTTGAATAAATTGATATTTTTGTTAAGTGTTAAATAGAACCTTAGTTACGTCTGGTCCTCGGACCATCTACTTTGGGAAAATTAACACTTCAATTCATTTTTTATAAGTATCAAACTGAAACTTGACTATGCCTGACTCCTCGGACCGCATACCTTGAATAAATTGATATTTTTGTTAAGTGTTAAACAGAACCTTAGTTACGTCTAATCCTCGGACTATCTACTTTGAGAAAATTAACACTTCAGTTCATTTTTTCTAAGTATCAAACTAAAATTTGGCTATGCCTAACTCCTCGGACCACATACCTTGAATAAATTGATATTTTTGTTAAGTGTTAAACAGAGCCTTAGTTATGTCTGATCCTCGGACCATCTATTTTGGGAAAATTAACACTTCAGTTCATTTTTTCTAAGTATCAAACTGAAACTTGGCTATGCCTAGCTCCTCAGACCACATACCTTGAATAAATTGATATTTTTGTTAAGTGTTAAATAGAACCTTAGTTACATCTGGTCCTCGGACCATCTACTTTGGAAAATTAACACTTCAGTTCATTTTTTCTAAGTATCAAATTGAAACTTGGCTATGCTTGGCTCCTCGGACCACATACCTTGAATAAATTGATATTTTTGTTAAGTATTAAACAAAACCTTAGTTATGTCTAGTCCTCGGACCATCTACTTTGGGAAAATTAACACTTCAGTTCATTTTTCTAATAATCAAACAGAACCTTGGTTATGCCTGACTCCTCGGACCACATACCTTGGCGAAATTGATATCTTTCATTGTTTGCCTAGGTATTACATAAATCCTAGTCTTAGACCACATTTTTCTTGCTTTGGGTTTATGCACATTTTTTGGTATTTATTTGTTTGCTACTGCTTGTTAATCTTGGAAAGAATATAATCCTAATATACAAGTTATCAAATGAAAACATGGGTGTATCCGGATTGATGATACAAGGGTTTTAAAAGTTCATTCATCCATTCTTGAAATGAGATTATTTCCTTGTCAAATTACATATATTACCAAATTTTGTATTATGACCTACCCTATTCAATTGAACACCAAATCATTCATATTGTGTATATGAGTCGCATTAAGACAAAGAGTTAAACATCCCCAGTAAATAAAATCGGTATGGAATAAAAGATAAAAAATCGTGAGCTTGTCATTATAAATTTGCATAGTTACATTATAGATAAAAACATAGGCAGAATCACAAAAATAAGCATATGGTAGGCTAGAGTTATCACAAATGTGGGCAGGGAGAAAAGGGAATCCTGGTCTACGCCTTAGTTTTCGGCAGAGGGTCTTTCTTGGACTTGGCTGCAGTTTCTTTTGTTTTATCTTCAGACCCCTTTGATTTGGTCTCAGCCTCTTTAGGTTGGGGAGCCACTTCTTTGATAATGAGGGGAGTATTTGAAGCTTTGGCCTCAGACAGGGTCATAACTTCTTTTCCCTTGTCTTTCTCCCCTGGCCGAGGATCACCCTGGCTAACCTTCCTACTCAAACCCTTATCAGTCTTCTCACCTTGATCCACAGCTTGGTCAAGACCTGTAGATGCTTTAGGAGGCGGAAGAAAGCCTTGGATGGTGGAAGGTTGTGTAGGGAGCACTGTCTCAGGGGCAGTTGGAAGAGGAGGGATGACTTCAATCGCACGGATATCTGGGGGATACCATACGTTTTCGGCCTTCCTCCACTCAGAGGTAGCAGGGACTCTTGCGACATTGAGGGCTTCCGCCCATACCTACTGGCAGTAGTCCCTACATACTTCAACGAGCTCTTCAGCCAGCCAAATCTCTGTTTCTTTGACCTCATGATTGTAGCCAGATAATGATGCGGCATCCACGATCTCCTTGATGGTGCGAGCCACTTCCTTGGCCTAAGCTAACTCACCCTTCAAGCCCAGAATTTCTTGTTGGGCAGTGGCTAGCTCTATTCCTTTGTTCTGGAGCTGTTTGCATTGCTCCTCTGGCTGAGTCTCGGCAGTCTTAAGTCCAGCCTCAACGCTCCTCCTTCCTTTCCCCTCTTCTGCCAGCTTGTCAATAAGCTCTTTTTTCTCTTGCTCGGCCAAACCAAGGAATTTTTCAATCTCGGCCCTGAGGTTGGCCTCAGCTTTGGCCTCGTTTCGAGTGTTGTTTACCCATTCCTCGGCAACAAATACCTCCTGGATAGTCTGCATAAAAGTAATGATCTAGTGCATCATAACAAAATAATACTAATAGAAAACGAATGATAACAAAACAACGTAAGAGGAGATGTTGACGCTAATAATTACTCTTACTAAAGCTAAGTCCCTTTTTAGGGACAGGAAGAGCTCTTGCTACCTTATTTTTCTTAAGGTGACCATGTCCTTAGGCAGAAGTATAGGCTGCTCTAAGGCCTTCGCCAGATAATGGGCGTGCCCTTTTTAAAATTCCCTTATGGTAGAATTTCAGGGAATAGCAGCTCCATCCAACTCTAGCCGGGGAGCCTAATTAGACAGATTTTGTCGCACCTTGGCCACATCATGGCTCTCTTTGCTCTCCACGGAACAGGCTCGTGTTTGGCCATTTTGCCGTCTTTTGTTGTTTTTGTTTTTTCTGCTATGCCAACTCCCCTTCCTCAACCTCATCTATTCTTTTCTTTTTGAGGTTGGGCATTGGAAGAAGGGTGCCTGGAGGAGGAGGAGGAGGGGGTGGAAGATTGGCAGGAGGCTGAGATCTCAAAGCGCTCTTCGTGGTGGCCTACTTAGCCCTTTCAGCAAGTAGAGTCTTCAAGCTTTTCCCTTTTTGTAGAGACATGTCTTCTTCCTCTTCCTCGACGCTGCTATCCACACACGCAACTACGAAACCTCTCATACCAGAGCTCTCGTCGGATTTGTTTTCTTTGTCCGGGAGGTTAAGAATATGTCCCTTTGAAGTTTTCTCTACTCCCTCAAGTCGGAATTGGTCTATTTCCTCCTCGAGGGACAAGTGTGAAGATGTGGACTCTTCTCGGAAGGTTGCTGCTTCAGGTTGTACAGGTGGGGGGACTGTTGTTATTGGGTGTACGTAGAGGATGACAAAAGGGTCGTCGGGTAGATCTCGTGAAGGAAGGAATCCCGTTTTTGAGATGTCTATTCTTTTACGTCTCCAGTCACCTGCGATAATTGCGTTATCGATTTCTTGGAAGGTAGTCGATAGAGGTTCGTATCCCAGGATGAGATATGCTGCCCTCTCAGATCTTAGAACTTTGTTGAGGTCCTCGATGTTGGATAGGCTCAAACGAGGTGATACGTGTTGCTTATCTGCAAAGACATCCGAGAAGCCAAACATGGTTAGACCAATAACAGCCACCAACCAAGGAGAAATTAAAGTGCAATGTAAATTTGAATGATAAAATTAGAAGAACTAAACCCCATGCCAGGGGACCTAAATTCTATGGAATCACACCTAGTGTTCCCTCCTTGACTAGACAATGAAGACCGATGTACCACTCCCTGGAGGCGATTAGGTAGTCGTCCTTCATGCCTTTGTTAGATTTAGGAAGGCATAATATGAGTCTAACGATGTTAGAACTAGACTTGAGGTAATACCTCGTGTCCTTAAGTGAGTGACACTCATACATATGGACAACGTCGTGCCATGTGAGTCTCAAACCCATTTACTTGTTGAGAGCGTCGACACAACCTAAGATTCTAAACATGTTAGGTGTACATTGGTCTGGGCATAATCTATGATTATACAGGTAGTCACGGGTTACGTTCCCCATAAGAAGTGCCATTCCTCCTTCTAAAAACGCGATTATGGAAATGACAACTTCCCCTTCTTTCCTATCGTTGTATATCGCGTCTGGGGCACAGTACCTCAAACCCACTCTCTGGGGAATGTGGTATTTAGCTCAAAAGCCCTTCATACCGGCGAGAGTATCTACTAAACTTTTGAATCTACCCATTTGGACGAAATAAAAATGATGATTTAGAAAAAAAGAGGTAAAATTAATGGTTCAGAGAAGAACGGCCAAGAAGAAAAGAGCTTGGGATCGTGAAAACTTACTGGAAAAAGAATACGTGACTCTTCAGGAGCTTCTTAGGAGTTTGGAAAATAGGTAATTCTTAAGGGCTAATTGATTTTCGAAGTAATGGAATAATTGCAACCCTCCAGGCATTTTATATGAGGTGCGGCACTGAGTAGGAATTATCCCGCTCAAAATTTAAGGGAAAATCCTGACTGTCAGATTTGCATCTCATCATTAGACGTGGAGGACAAGGTGCCACCTGTAGCATTTAATGGAGGAATCGTGGGTTTCAAAGCGTCAGGAGCCGTTTCAAAGGTGAGAGGTGACGTTCTCACGTGTGGAAATTTGAGAAGCATGCAAAAGTTGTGGCATTGGGTCAAAACTCCAATTTTCTCCTCGAATGGGAGAGAAAAATGAAGTTTTGAGGGGTTATGGTGAGGATAAAAGGCATAAAGCGTATTTTTGGGTCATGGGCTTGATCCGAGGATACTTACCTGTCCAATGACAGATTGATGGTAGAAAGGCTGTTAAGCTTAAGAGCCCATGAGCAGATTATTGTGTAATGGGTTTGTAGAAGTAGTCCGAGAAGGGGTATCTCCTCGGCTAGGTGAAGTGAAAATCAGATGGAACGTCATGTTGACTAGAATGATATATTGGAAGGTCTTGTAGATGAAGATATGTTTCACAAGGGAACAGTGAGGAAGAACGGATAGGAAATATCTTGAAGAAAGCTGCTACCACCGCATTGAATGCTCTGTACCTAAGTCTCTGGTCGCATTAATGAGGAAGTAATATCTGAACAGTGATCGTCGGTCTTGCAACTGTTACCTAAAAACCACAGGAAGGTGCGGATAAGACAAGTATCCAGGGGAACTACCCAGAGCTACACGTGAAAAGCAATAATGGAAAATAGGAGGGAGTATAAAAAGGAGAGAGGTCCCGGAAAAAAGAGGAGATTGGAAAAAAGAGAAGAGAAGACAACACTGTAGAACTAAAGATCAATAGTTGTAATCAGTACTTGAGAAAAGTGAAATATAAGATCTAGTATTCTCGACTTGAGTCCGAGAACGATTACTGTTATATAAACTACTTCATGCGTATAATGTTGTAATTTAGCTCATCATCGTTGTTATGTAGAATCACTGAAACCTAGGTTTAAAGCCAACTCTTTACAAATTCATTGTATTATGCTTTTTGGACCTATCCCAATCTTAATCTTGGGTTTAGGTACAAATTGCGACCTTACATGTATTTTTCTTGATATTTGTAGTTTTGTACACAATTTAAATATGTCTGTGCATGCATATATATATATATATATATATAAAATTATTTCATAATAATTCACATCAACTTGTGTCCTTAACATATTTATTAACCCAATTCAAATTAATCTAAAATAGTTTTTTTTTTTCCTTTTTTGAGAATCATTTAATCTAAAAGAGTTGATTTAGTTTGAAGCAATGGCAAACTACATAATTTATTATCACACCTTGATCTGAAAAAGACAAATTATGGTTAAAATAGTATTGCTTATATGAAAGGATCAAATCAGTAAGATCACTTCACATCACAACACAAGGCTACATAATCATGAAAAATTTGGCGCAAGAAACATGTTCCACCCACACAGGCCATGAGAACATTGAATATTTGCACTATTTTCGGCGCGGGGGGGACAAAGATTAAGTGACAACACAACACGTTGCCCAAAAAGAAATGTCACAAGAGCAAAACGTGTAAGACTGGAATTCTTTTTTTTGAGCAAGTGTAAGACTGGAATTCTTGTTCAGCAAAAGTCCACTTCACTTTGTGGAATAAAACTATTTTTGTCTATGCTTTTCTTCCTTTATTGGATCAATTTTGTTATGGTACCATTTTTTTTTTCCAATTGTTGATCTAATAAATTATAGACAATCATCTTCACATAAATTTACCATTTACATCATTTTAAGAATTTGTGTAAAAAAATATGAATATATGGACTCTCTTATAATTAGTTTTTGATTAAATCACATTACCTCAATTAAGCTTAATCCTTCTACCACCTCCAATGGCCTAAAACTACTAATTTTATGAGTATGACTAAGGTTAAGCTATGACGCAACTTGCTTGACAAAACTCTTGTTAATTTGAACCTCATTGATTCTTCAACAGGTAAAGGAGTAGGAAAATGAACCGACATTAGAACCAAGGGGCCATGGCCTTAACCCTCTATTTTCTTCCTAAATTCAATTACTCCAAAATAAGGTCTAAAAAAACAAAGACAATAAATGGTCGTTAGACTATAACTTGTGGTTTTCCTCTAATTAATTTTTTTTAACATAAAAAATTTTTGAAAATTTATTTTCTATGTTCTTGGTGTTTTATGCATCTAAAATCCACAAAAGAAAAAAAATCTTAATTAGTAGAGAATTAAGGAAAAATCATGAATAAGAGAAAGGTCTTCAAGAAAATTACTTTTTATTTTTATTCTAAGTTAGATTATTGTTCATATATGTGTTTTTTTTTCTCTTCAAATTTTTATGGGATGGTAGTAGACCTAATGTACATTATTATTATTATTATCTATTATTTATATATATATATATATATATATATATATATATATATATATATATAAAACCGAAACCTTTGAAGCTCTCACAAATTTCCATGTCAGCACTATTTTCTTTTTCTTTTTATTGTAGGTTTTATATATTATATATTTATTATTCTTTTAGTTTAAGTAAAACTCTATTAGATATATACGTTTAAGAGCTCGAAAATTTTACTTCAACTAAAATTCTATAACATCTAAATAAAATTCATAAGGGGACTTTGTAGCCGGATTCTCCCGTCTCCAACGTGGATTTCTTTCTTTTTCCCCTATTCGACAAAATCTGAATTATACTTCCACATACCCTAAACCTAATGCATAAGTGTCCACTCTCTCCTTCCGCCCATGCTTACTTCCTATGGACACCTAATGGAGGAGACAAGAGAAGTAATTTCCAAGTTCTAAGATGTGAGGTGGCATGCTGTATCAATTTAACAAAAACAAAGGAGCAAAACAGATGGCAACATATACATACTCTACTCAAAACAGATGTGGCAAAGGGAACTTCCTCCCATTCTTAGCAATACCTTGTAAGACACGTTTATTATCAATAAACTTTTTTCTACTATTTATCAAATAAACCTTTTTCTTAGATTTCCCCTGCATGTTTCTATATTGTTGTAGTGAGCTTTAAAAAAAAAAAATTAATATGATTTATTGAATAGTGATTAAATATTTAGAGAAATATACTATGTCAGTTACTATTGCATTATAATTCTTATTTTAGCACACATTAAAAGAAAATATTTGTGATGTCTATACTTTGGAGCTCAAAATAGGTGAGAAACAAAAGAATATTATATTTGATTCAGGAACAATTTTGTTTCATTTAGTAGGTTGTGCATTTTTGGGTTTCTAAGGTTTTGCTCGCGTTTTATTGACAAAAAATAGTTTCGAAAATTCAGAGTTATAGTGTTATGATGTGTGTAAAGTAGTATAACTGCTGATTTTCATATAAATATTTTGTGGTCTTTGGTGAATATAAGTTTGAATTTGTAGAGAAGTGAAATCAAATTAATCAAAACTATTTGGTGTCAAAGCATATGTGATAGTGATTGTTGGTACATGAATGCATTTATAGATTCTTGAGAAATCAAAAGGCATAAATTAAACCTTTATGCAGAGATTTGAAGTTACAATATTAGGTAAGGTTGGTAGAAGTGCAATAGAATATCCAAATTTTTTATTTGATAGACTTGCAATAGGATATCCAAATTTTTTATTTGCTAGACTTATATCAAATTGGCATTTTTGGGAAAATGCTTTGAGAATCTTTAATATAGTATTATAAAAGGTTGACTTTTTGATGAAAAAGTATAATGCTTTGGTTTGTGGTAAATGAGTTTCCACAACTTAAAGGGTAATTTTTGGTTTGCTTTTTATGTTAGAATATGCTCATAAACTTTGAGTTTTTTGTTTTTGTTTTTTTTGTGGTAAGTAATGGAACTTTATTGATGAAAATTTAAGGATAACAAAAATACCTTCTTAGTGCACATGAATCAACAAAAAGTACAAAAATATGAATAATGGCTAAATTTCCAGAAAATCAAAGATCAACAACTATATCATCAATTAAATGTTTAGATTTCAAGTTTTTTTATAGTTTAAAATTACGCATAAAAAATAAGTTTATGGATTTAATAGTAAATAACATCCAATTAGTATAAAATTTGACATGTGTGTTAAGAACATAAAGAACTTCCAATCAACGATTAGATTTTCAAAATATGTAGTCATGTTAAACTTTGTCCTATAATAAATTTTCAAACTATTACAATAGAAAACATTGTCAATAGCAAAAACAAATTAATAAAAATATTTTTTAAAAATCATATTTAATAGTTTTCTCGTGCATCGCACGGGTTAGCGACTAGTTATTATTATTATTGTGAGGATAAAAGGCCCAGAAGATACTTTCTGTCCATGGGCTTTGTCCAAGGATCATTATCCGTTTGAGAACGGATTAGTAATGATAAGGATGTCAGATTTGGAGACCTAAGAGTTAATCGTGGCAGAAGAGGCTAGTAAAAGCTATTTGAGGAGGGATACATCCTCGGCCAGTCGAGATGCGAGTCAGGTGGTAAGACATGTTAACAAGAATGATATTTTGGAAGGTCTTGGGAATGAAGATATGTTATATAAAAGGCACAGAGAGCAAGAGCGGTTGAGAAAATATCTCAGAGAAAGCTGCTACTATCGCATTGAATGCTCTATACCTAAGTCTTTGGCCGCATTTATGAGAAAGTGATACATGAACAGTGATTTTCTGCCTTACAGCTATTACTTAAGAATTTCAAGAAGAGGTTGATGGGACAAGTATCAAGGAGGGCATTAGGAATCTACACGTGGGGGAGCAAGAATGAAGGGGAAAAGGGGTATAAGAAAGAAGGAGGCCCCAGAGAAGCAAAGGAGGGAAAAAAGACAGAAAACTGAATATTGTTAATTAATCTTTAAGGGAAGAGAAATAGAGGCATTGGGTCCTCGGCTTAAGTCCGAGAATAAGTTTCATCTCATAAACTTGTTCATCTTTATTGTTTTGTAATCTTGGGCCCTTGCTGTTACCGTTGTAGCTCATTAGAATCAAGATTTCTAACCCACACTCTATAAATTTATTGTTTTGGGCTATTTGGGCCTATACCCTTCTTCTTGTTCGGCCTAGGCACGAATTTCTTCCTTACAATTGGTGCTGTCTGTGGAAAATCTAGGAGTTTTAGTGAGTCTGAAGTCTGTTTATGGCAAATTTAGGTCCACATCAAGTAGAGTCTAGGGGGCCTCAGCGTCAAGATGATGTTCACAGTATTGAACAAGGTGGAGACCACGAGGGAAGTGCACATACCACCCATACGAGCCGGAGTCAGTCACTAGGTGGAAGCAGAGTCTCCCATGAAGAAAGGGCTAGGGCCATAAAAATGAGGGGGATAGCTATAGGCGAAGGTCGAGAACTCCCCCTAGTGAGTCTTACTCGCATGAAAATAGTGGTCCCCATGATCGCAGGATTAAGAATTCGTCCACTAGGGATCTAGGAACTGATGCTATGAGTAGGGCACTGAATCAAATTTCTAAGTCTCCCTTCACAAGGAATATTGAATGGGGAACTTCCTCGGCGTTTCGCTCAGCCAACAATCACCATGTATAATGGTCAAACTGACCCTGTGGAACACGTAAGACATTTCAACCAGAGGATGACTGTGCACTCTAAGAACGAAGCATTGATGTGCAAGGTTTTCCCCTCCAGCTTAGGGCCTGTTGCAATGAGGTGGTTTGATGGCCTAGGATCAGGGTCCATTACTTCCTTTAAAGAATTTATTCGGGCGTTTGGATCTCGCTTCATTACGTGTAGTAGGGTCCCTCGGCCTTTGGATTCTTTGTTGTCCATGGCCATGCGAGAGGGTGAAACCTTAAAGACATACATAGATATTTATTGGGAGATGTTCAATAAGATTGATGGGGATTTCAACGATGTGGCCATTAGAACTTTCAAGATCAGCTTACCAACTAAGTATGGGTTGAGGAAGTCATTAACAGGAAAACCAGTTAGTAATGTGTGCTAGCTTATGGACCGGATTGATAAGTATAAACGAGTTGAGGAGGCCCCACAGTTAGGTAAAGGAAAGGCGAAGGTGGTCTCTCAGGATAGGAGGGACTTTAGGTTTGATAAATACACTGATAATCGTCCTCGGCGAGACTTCACCAGGCAGAGTGGGGCTAGTATTGTGCCACAGACCGTTAACACGGTATTTCGAGAGCCAATTCATCAAATTTTGGAGAAAATTAAGAATGAACCATACTTCAAATGGCCTAACAAGATGAATGGAGACCCCACAAGACGTAATCAGAACATTCATTGTCAGTACCACCAGAAGCATGGACATACCACCGAGAATTACAAAAACTTGTGGTGTCATTTGGAGCAATTGGTTAAGAAGGGAAGGTTGCAGCAGTTCCTATATAAGCCCAATGGGCAAGTCAGTCACACAGGTTCAGGTACTCAAGAAAACACCTCTTCAAGGCCTTCATTGGGCATCATTAATGTCATCTTTGCAACCCCTAGAAGGGCAGATTCGTGTCCCTCCTGGGTAATGACTGTGGCTCGACCACTATCCGAGGACTCTAATCATGGGCCGAAGAGAGCAAAGGTTGCACTATAATTGGCATTGAGTTTCTCGGAGAAGGATAAGTTTGGTACTATACATCCACATGATGATGCTCTGGTGGTCACACTCAGGATAGGGGGTATGACATGAGGCGTGTTATGGTGGATCAGGGTGGTGGGGCGGAAATTATGTATCCCGACTTGTATAAAGGCTTAGGATTAAAACCAGAAGATTTGACTAGTAATGATTCACCTCTGGTAGGTTTCGATGGGAAGATGGGTATACCAATGGGACAAGTCAGGTTGCCACTACAAACAGGGTCAGAAGTTGTAGAAGTCAACTTCATAGTGATGGACGAATATTCTCCATACACAGCCATTGTGGCAAGACCCTGGCTTCATGCCATGGGGATTGTCCCTTCCACTTTGCATTTGAAGGTGAAATATTCATCCAGGGACTGGGTTGAAGAGCTTATTGGAAGCCAATCTACGGCGAGGCAGTGTGTGGTGACTGCAGTTAGACATCAGTCTAGAATTGGGTCATCGGCACCAGATAATCATGATTTGTAGTAATCAAAGGAGTCGGGGTTATTAGGGGATCTATCGGTGGAAGCAGAGTGTGAAGCCTTAGAGCAAGTTGCTATAAGTGATGATAAAGAAAAGTATTTTCAGATAGATGCCCAACTGCCTCCTCAGGAGAATGAGGAATTGGTGAAGTTGCTTAAGGGTAACCTTGATGTCTTTGCTTGGAATGCTTATGAGGCCTCGAGGGTTGATCCGAGTTTTATCTGTCATCATTTGAATGTCAACCCCGTTGTGGTACCAACGAAGCAGCCGCCTCGGCGATCATCTAAAGAACATTCTAATGCTGTCAAAGAAGAAGTAATTAAGCTCAAAAAAGCAGGAGCTATCAAGGAGATATTCTATCTTGATTGGTTGGCCAATACTGTGGTAGTTAAGAAGAAGAATGGCAAATGGTGGGTCTGCGTAGACTTTACTAACTTAAATAAGGCATGTCCTAAGGATCCTTTCCCTATGCCTCACATTGATCAATTGGTGGATGCCACAGCTGGGCATCCTCGGACGAGTTTCTTAGATGCTTTTCAAGGTTATCACAAAATACCTTTGGCTTTGGATGATCAAGAGAAAACAGCCTTCGTTACTCCTACTGGAAACTATCATTATAAGGTAATGCCTTTTGGTTTGAAGAATGCTGGGGCTGCTTATCAAAGGATGATGACTAGGATGTTCAAGTCTCAGCTAGGAAAGAACATTGAAGTTTATGTGGATGACATGGTGGTAAAGAGTAAATTGGTGTCTGAGCATGTGGGGAATCTTGAAAACGTCTTTGAGACACTAAGGAAGTATAAGTTGCGCCTAAATGCTTCCAAGTGCTCTTTTGGCGTGGGGTCTGGTAAATTTCTGAGTTTCATGGTTACACATCATGGAATCGAAGTTAACCCTGATCAAGTTAAGGCTATTAACAGCTTGCAGCGACCTTGTAATCCTAAGGAAGTTCAGCGGTTGACAAATATGATGGCTGCTTTAAATCGATTTATTTCTCGATCCGCGGACAGATGTAGGCCTTTTTTCCAACTGCTGAATTAGTAGAAAGGATTTGAATGGACTGAAGAATGCACTTAAGGTAGATGAGGTACTGTTTGCTTATATCGCTGTGGTTTCCCATGCTGTCAACTTGGTGTTGATAATGGTCGACAATGGTGTTTAGAGGCCGGTCTACTATGTAAGTAAATCATTGCACGAAGCTGAGATTCGCTACTTACCGTTGGAAAAAGTCATTTTGGCAATGGTGCACGCCACGCGAAAGCTTCCTCATTACTTCCAATCTCATACAGTGGTGGTCCTAACCCAAATCCCGCTTAGGTCTTTACTTCGGAGCGCTGATTATAAGGGAAGGAATGCCAAGTGGGGAACAATTCTAGGGGCTTTTGATATAAAGTACATGCCATATACCTCTGTGAAAGGTTAGGTTCTTGCTGACTTGGCAACCGAGTTTGCTGAGCCCTCATTAGAAAAGCATACGAAAAGATCGAACATGGATGAAAAATCAGTTGGCATGATCTCCCTGAAGGAATCTTTATCGTGGAAGGTGTACGTAGATGGTGCAGCAAATCAAAGATCTGGAGTAAGGCTGGTTATAATATCTCCAGATAAGATCGTTATTGAAAAGTCTTTGAGGATGGGTTTTTCAGCCACGAATAATGAAGCCGAGTATGAAGCTCTGCTAATAGGGATGAATATGGTTCAGAAAATGGAAGGGAAGAACGTGCAGGTGTTCTCGGACTCAAGATTGGTTGTAGGCCAAGTGGAAGGGGAGTTAGAAGCTAGACACTCGAGAATGCAGGAATATCTGAGTCAGGTTAGACGTTTGCAATCAAATTTTGAATCTTTCACTTTAGTGCAAATCTCTAGAAACAGGAATACTCATGCCGACTCTCTAGCCACCTTGGCAACATCCTCGGCACACAGTTTACCTCGGGTTATTCTAGTTGAAGATTTGTGTACGCCAACTAAGATAAGTGTAAGCGTAGTTCGTGTTCACCAGATCAAAGTGGGACCTAGTTGGATGGACCTTGTGGTGCTGTATCTTAAAGAGAATATTTTACTTGGGGAAAAATCTGATGCCGACAAAGTACGAAGGAAGGCTCCTTGGTTTTGGCTGTCCGAGGATCAGAAGTTATACAAGCGCTCTTTTTCTGGCCCATACCTACTGTGTGTACACCTAGAAGCGATGGAGCTGCTTTTAGAAGAATTGCATGAAGGGATTTGTGGAAGTCATATAGGGGGAAGATCCTTGTCCCATAGAGCTCTTACTCAAATATATTGGTGGCCTAATATGTAGAAGGAGGTGCTAGAATACGTGAAGAAATGTGATCAATGCCATAGGTTTGCTCCGAACATTCATTAACCAGAGAGAGTCCTCAATCCTTTATCTAGTCCTTGGTCTTTCACTCAGTGGGGTTTGGATATTGTAGGACCCTTCCCCAAGGCAGCAGGGAATAAGAGATTTTTGCTGGTCGACGCGGACTACTTCACTAAATGGGTTGAAGCCGAGCCATTATCAAACATTAGGGATCTAGACGTGAGAATGTTTATTTAGAAAAACATAGTTACCCGGTTCGGAATTCCTCATACCCTTATCTCGGATAATGGTGTTCAATTTGATAGTAAGAACTTCAGAAGATATTGCTGCGATCTGGGTATTACAAATAGATATTCTACTCCGGCTTATCCGCAAGGGAATGGACAAGCCGAGGCTGTTAACAAGGTAATAGTCAATGGGCTTAAGAAGAGGTTGGATGATGCTAAGGGAAGATGGGTGGAAGAGTTGCCACATGTCCTTTGGACATACAGGACTACACCTCGTAGGTCCACAGGGAAAACTCCTTTTTCAATGACCTATAGGGCCGAGGCGGTAATTCCTCTTGAGACAGGTTTCCCAACACTAAGGACTAGCTCTTTTAGTCCGAGCAACAATGATGGATTGCTAGAAAAGAGTTTGGACTTAGTTAAGGAACAAAGGGAAAATGCGATGATTTAGTTAGCATACTATCAGCACAAGCTTAAACAGGGTTATGACTCGAACATGAAGCTAAGATCACTGGCGCCAGGAGATTTGGTGTTAAGGAAGGTTTTAGGTACTGCAAAAAATCCAACGTGGGAAAAATTGAGACCAAATTGGGAAGGGCCGTACCGTATCACTTCAGTAGCTGGAATAGGGGCTTATTATTTGGAAGACCTAGATGAAAAGGTTATACCACGTCCCTAGAATGTGAATAACCTGCGAAAGTATTATTATTAATGAAGTATTTTCCAATTCCATATAGCTTATTATTTTATGTGCTACCTTTATTGTTTCTCTAAGAATCAAACAGAACATTGGTTATGCCTAGATCCTTGGACCACATATATTGGAAAAATTGATATCTTTCATTGTTTCTCTAAGAATCAAACAAAACCTTGGCTATGCCTAGATCCTCAGACCACATACCTTGGAAAATTGATATCCTCAATTATTTATCTAAGAATCAAACAGAACCTTGGCTATGCCTAGATCCTCAGATCACATACCTTGGGAAAATTGATATCTTCCATTGTTTCTCTAAGCATCAAACAGAACCTTGGCTATATCTGGATCCTCGAACCACATGCCTTGGGAAAATTGATATCTTCCATTGTTTCTTTAAGAATCAAACAGAACATTGGTAATGCCTGACTCCTTGGACCACATGCCTTGGAAAAATTGATATCTTTCATTATTTGTCAAAGTATTAAATGGATCCTTAAACCACATGCCTTGAGAGGATGGTCATATTTTGATATTTGTTTATTAGCCAATGCTTGTTAATCCTTTAAAGAATGTAATCTCAATGTATTAATCACCATATGAAAACAAGGATTTATCCTTTAAACAATGTATTAATCATTATAAAAGGCTCGTTAATATACTTGTAAAAACTGGTTCATTTCCTTAGCTCACTACTCAAAATGCCATAATTACTATTTAGACATTACTATTTAGTCATTACTGTTCAGTCATTACTATTTAGTCATTAACATTGTGTATAGGAATAGCTTTAAAACTAAAAGTTTAGAAAAAGTATTACTAGCTAATTGTAAACATCTCAAATAAATGGAAATTTCCACGGAATAAAAGATAAGAGTCTTGATCTAGTCATCATATGGGTGGACAATTACATTATGGATGAAAACATAAAGAGAACTACAAAACAAATATATAACAAAATGGGCTAACATAAACTAAGCAAGAAAGGAAGAGAGTCCTAGGCTATGCCATGGTCTTTGGCGGAAGGTCTTCTTTGGATTTGGCCGTCGTCTCCTTAGTCTTGTCTTCAGCTCCTCTAGATTTGGCATCAACCTCTTTTGTTCTAGGAGCTGCTTCTGTGATCTGGAAGGGAGCATTTGGGACCTTAGCTTCAGATAAAGTTACAACTTCTTTCCCTTTATCCTTCTTTCCTGGCTGAGGACCACCCTGATCAACATCCCCACTCAGACCTTGGCAACCTTCTCACCCTTATCACCAGCTTGGCCGAGCCTTGTGGATAATTTAGGAGGAGGAAGAGGGCCTTGGGAGATGAAGGGCTGCACAAAAGGAGTGGATTGGGGGCTGTGGGAGGTAGAGGGATGGCTGGAATCGCACGTATATCTTGGGGATACCATACGTTTTCGGCCTTCCTCCACTCTGAGGTAGCAGGGACTCCAGCCACGTTAAGGGCCTCCCCCCATACCAGTTGGCAATAATCCCTGCATACCTCAGCCAGCTCCTCGGCCAGGCGAATATCTGTTTCCTCTATCCCACGGTTATAAGAAGCCTGCGATGCGACCTCTACGATCTCTTTGATGGTGTGAGCCGCTTCCTTAGCCTGGGCTACCTTAGTCTTCAAGTTCAGAATTTCCTGCTGGGCTGTGGCTAGCTCTATCCCTTTATGATGGAGCTATTTATGTTGCTCATCTGCCTGAGTCTCAGCAGTTTTAAGCCCAGCCTCAGCATTTCTTCTTCCCTTCCCTTCTTCTACCAATTTTTCAGCAAGCTCCTTTTTCTCTTGCTCGGCCGAACCCATGGCTTTTTCAGTCTCGAACCTGAGGTTAAACTCAGCCTTAGCCTTGTTCCGAGCATCGTTTACCCATTCCTCGACAAAGAATACCTCTTGGATAGCCTACACAGGATTAATAAACAGTGCGTCATAACAAGAAGAATAATAATAATAATAATAATAAATAATATATTCAAGTTAAGAGTTATTGACTATTGCGATTGATCTTACCAAGGCTAAGTCCCTTTTTAGGGACAGGAAGAGCTCTTGCTGCCTCATTTTCCTTAGGCCAGCCATATCCTTAGGCAGAAGAATAGGCTGTTCCAAGGCCTCAGCCAGGTAATGGGCGTGCCCTTTTTGAAATTCTCTTATGGTGGAATTTCGGGGAATAGCGGCCCTATCCAACTCCAGCCGAGATGCCCAATTGGACTGGGTCTGACGCACCTTGGCCACTTCATGGCTCTCTTTACTTTCCACCGAAGAAGCTCGCGTTTGGCCTTTAGCTGTTTTCTGTATTTTTGTCCCTTTCTGTCGAGCCAGCTCTCCTTCTTCACCCTCATCTGGTCTTTTCTTTTTGAGGTTGGGTACAGGTAGCAAACTACCTTCAGGAGGAGGATGAGGATGAAGTGGGAGGCTGGCAAGGGTTTAAGACCCTGAAGCACCTTTTGTGGCTTGCCCCTTGCCTCTATCTACAAGAATGGCCTTCAAACCTTTTCTTGTTGTTTGTAAAGACATTCATTCTTCCTCTTCCTCGGTGCTGCTATCCACACGTGCAACTACAAAATCTCTGATATCTGAGTTTTTGTCTAATTCGCTTTCTTCGTCGGAGAGGTAAACAATGGGGCCTTCTGGCATTTTCTCTACTTCTTCAAGTTGGAATCGGTCTATTTCCTCCTTGAGGGACAAGCGTGAGGATGTAGACTCTTCTCGAGAAACCGCTGCTTCAGGGTGTACAAGAGGGGGAATTGTTGCTATTGGGCGTACGTAAAGAATGACAGGAAATTCGTTAGGCAAGTCTTGTTGGGTAAGAAATCCTGATTTGGAGACATCTATCCTTCGGCACCTACAGTCGCCTGCTATTATGGCGTTACCTACGTCCTGGAAGGTAGTTGATAGTGGCTCGAAACCAGGATGAGATGAACTGCCCTGAGCTTTCTGTCCTCGCTCATAAACACCTCGAATCTTAAAACTCTGTTAAGGTCTTGGACGTTTGTTAAGCTTAAGTAGGGTGACACGTGTCGTTTATCTGCAAAAATATCCAAGGAGCAGATCGTGGTCAGAACAGTAAAATCCAGTAGCAAAAGGAAATGAACATAAAACAATAGACGAATGATAAGGTTAATATGGCTAAATCCCACACTAAAGAGCCTAATCCTACGAAATCACACCTGGTTTGCCCTCCTCAACTGGGCAGTAAAGGTCTTTGTTCCACTCCCCAGTGGCGATGAGGTAATCGTCTTTCATGCCTTTGTTAGACTTGGGAAGACACGATATGAGTCTAACAACACTAGACCTAGACTTGAGGTAGTAACCTGAGTCCTCGAGATAGTGACACTCATACATATGGACAACGTCGTGCCATGTGAGTCTCAAACCCATCTGCTCATTGAGAGCGTCGACACAACCTAAAATTCTAAATACATTTGGCGCACATTGGTAAGGACATAACCTATAGTTTAACAGGTAGTCTTGAGTTACGTTCCCCATAGAAAGTGTCATTCCCCCTTCTATGAATGCGATTATGGGAATGGCAACTTCCCCTTCTTTCCTATCGGTATATATCTGGTTTGGGGCACAGTACCTCAAACCCACTCCTTGGAGAATATGGTATTTGGCTCGAAAGCCCTCCATACCGACGGGAGTGTCTACTAAACCTTTGAATCTACCCATTTGGACGAAATAAAAATGAAGATTTGGAGAAAAGGGGTAAAATTGATGGGGCCGAGAAGAATGGCAGAGAAAAAAAGAACTTGGAAGCGTGAAAACTTACTGGAAAAAGAATAGGTGACTCTTCAGGAGCTTATTGAGAATTAGGAAAATAAGGGATTCTTAAGGGCTAACCGATTTTTGAAGTAATGGAAGAATTGCGACCTCCCAGCCATTTTATATGAGCGACGAGGCTGAGTGGGAGTTATCCCGCTCAAAATTCAATGAGAAATTTTGACCGTTAGATTTACACCTCACCGTTGAACGTGGAAGACAGGGCGTTGCATATAGCATTTAATGGGGGCATCGTGGGTTTCAAAGCGTCAAAAACAGTCTCAAAAGTGGGAAACGACGTTCTCATGTATGAAAATTTCAGAAGTGTGTAAAAGTTGTAACATTGGGTCAAAACTCCAAGTTTCTCCTCAGATGGGAGAGAAAAATGAAGTTTTGAGAGGCTATTGTGAGGATAAAAGGCCCAGAAGGTACTTTCGGTCCATGGGCTTTGTCCGAGGATCATTATCCGTCCGAGAACAAATTAGTAATGATAAGGATGTTAGATTTGGAGACCCAAGAGTTAATCATGGCAAAAGAGGCTAGTGGAAGCTATCTGAGGAGGGATACATCCTCGGCCAGGCGATATGGGAGTCAGGTGGTAAGACATGTTAACAAGAATGATATTTTGGAAGGTCTTGGGAATAAAGATATGTTATGTAAAAGGCACAGAGAGCAAGGGCGATTGAGAAAATATCTCAGAGAAAACTGCTACTACCGCATTAAATGCTCTATACCTAAGTCTCTGACCGCATTTATGAGAAAATAATACCTGAATAGTGATTTTTTGCCTTACAGCTATTACTTAAGAATTTCAAGAAGAAGTTGATGGGACAAGTATCAAGGAGGGCATTAGGAATCTACACATGGGGAGCAAGAATGAAGGGGAAGAGGGGTATAAGAAAGAAGGAGGCCCCGGAGAAGCAGAGGAGGAAAAAAAGACAGAAAACTGAATATTGTTAATTAATCTTTAAGGGAAGAGAAATAGAGGCATTGGGTCCTCGGCTTGAGTCCGAGGATAGGTTTCATCTCATAAACTTGTTTATCTTTATTTTTTTTGAAATCTTGGGCCCTTGCTGTTACCGCTGAAGCTTATTAGAATCAAGATTTTTGACCTACACTCTATAAATTTATTGTTTTAGGCTCTTTGGGCCTATACCATTCTTCTTGTTGGGCCTAGGCACGAATTTCGTCCTTACAATTATTATTATTATTATTATTCCTTTTTTGATTGTGCCAAGTGGATAATAAGAATTAAAAGATTAACAACATACCAACTTGTTCCCCCCCCCCCAAAAAAAAAACTAAAACTTCTTTATAAGTTCTTCTTTTTTTTTGAAACATATTTTTTTACTACAACTGAAGGAAAAAACATTTATAGTTATAAATTTGTCTAGACTTGGTTTCGCAATAAAAATGAAGAAGGGACTTGCGAATTTAGTATAAGATCAATCATTGATTATTTTGGGGACTTCAAAGAATTTTGAATGCCATTTAATAAATTATGAATTTAAAATGTATCAAGACAAAATTATTTTATGCCTTTTCTTTTATTTATATTTTTTCATTGTTATAGTTTTATTTATATCTTAACATTAAATTTTAAATGGATACAAGTATTATTTTAGTATATTTTTCATTCATGAATTCTAAAAGAATGTTTTTTCATTCGACTCCCAAAACTAAAATGCTAGTTCCATCCCTATAAATAAGTTAGTATGGTCATGTTTAGATAAGATAGCCACAATCGTATTAGCAACAAAATAGAAGATAGCCACAATCGATTCTCCCAACTCTTGTATTCAAAAAATTATTTTTAGAAAAAAAAGTCTCTTAACTCTTATCTCTCCTTCTCGAGAAATACTATATTCACAATATTTTCACAACAAATTTTAAATGGCATGTTGTTAGTGGTTGTTACAGATAAGCAAAAGTTGTGGATTCAAATTAGAACCAATAACAACTTACTACTTATGATTTGTTGAGAAAATGTTGGGAACATAGCACTTCTCATTTCTCTCTTATATTAAATATATAGTTTTTTAAATGTATATTATGTCATGAATCTGAATTTTTTTTACTTGACAGGAAAAATAATAATATATGGTAGATTTCATAAAATGGAATATTCATAATAGAACAAAGAATTTATATTCCGAAAAGAATTTTGTGAAAAGAAAGGGGAGGTCGTTGCTGGTATAGGTCACAAGTCAGTTGTCAATGTTGAAATACTCCGATCACTAAATTTTCTTCCTTCTGTTTATTACTTTTTATGCGACATTTATCAACAAAAATTCAAGGAACGCTAACTTTTTGGATGTAAAGAACATGAATTTGGGTCCACGAAGATGTCATAATCCTAGGACAATTCCTATGGTTTTTCATTTTTGGGCCTTTGGCAAAAGTCAAAAGTGGGAAGTAACGCATGTTAGAGAAAACTCAATGACTTTTCCGTACGTTTAAAGTCTAAAAAATATTCTGGTGGTTGGAAAAGAGGTCCAAGAAAAAATGATTACTAGTCTTTGAAGAAAGTTCAAACTCATATTAGTCTTATATAGTTTAACAAGAAATTAGTATTTCGTGGGTTAAGAAATTTGGAATTCGAACCGCATTTGCACAAAAAATCAATTGAAAAATTAATTAGTGTCTTGACCTGATGATAAAAAACAACTATCACTAAACAGACACCTAAGTTAGAATTCTATTGTTGCTTTTAAAATAATCAACATTTTGGTCCATCACATTATATGTTCAAAAACTAGTGAACTTTCCGTTGGCTCGTGCACGTGTATCTTTTGGTGCTCAAACAAATTGCTTTGCTTGGCTAAATTTTGGAAATAATTTCAAAAATTGTGGACCATTCTTTTCTTGTCCATTTTATTCTCACTATCTCAACGGAGAAGACTTTGAGAATATATGTGTTACACAGAAATACCATCTTTGTCTTTGTCTATCGCTACGTTTGTAATTATGTAAAATTTTCTCCATTAATATTAGGAGACTTAAAGTGGTCCATATAGCATTTATTTGAATGATTTAATTATTATATATTTAGATTTATTTTATATAATTTTATTTATTTGATAATTATATAATTTTACATGTCCTATGAAAAGTCACATAAGATTATTTGGTAAAATAGACCTCTTTTGGAGAACCGACATACTCCTTAGTGGGAGGAGTATAAATAAAGAACTAATCTTAAATGAAGGGGTCTATAGTCAAGCATTGAAAAAAATATGTGTTCTTTATTAAAGCGTTACTAAGGAGAAGGTGATTAAACTATAAGAATTTCTTATAATTCTTCGTTTAACTGTCAATATTCTTTGCAAATTACTTGAACAATAATGACATGGGTATGTCAATTTCTTCCGCTGCTTTTGATTTCTCACAAATTAAACAATGCCAAATGCTTCTCCTAATCACTTCCAATATTACGAAGGGCATGTGTCTTGCTCTTGCATGGACACCATAATGATGAAGTATTTAATGCTGTTACCAATTGTTATATAAGGGCAACATTTTTGTCTTGTGATTCAGTGAAGGACAAAGTTTGCCAGCCAGTGATAGGAACATTTTGTGTTCGGTTATGTGTAAATGTGTAATGCACATAACTCATTTTTCCTTCAGTGAACTTTACTAAGAGCATTCGTAGTAGATATTGCAAAAAAAAATGTCATTTTGACACACCAAAAGCCTACTTTATTATTTTATCACATCATTTTCAACATCCTATTTATCAGATGTTTTATACTTCAATCCTATACATTAAAATAATATATACAACACATTAAATAATATATTAAATTCCTCTCCTGTCATCATCATCAACAACACCAACAACAGCAACTACAACAACAACCAGAAAAACAGTTGCAGCCACAATTACCAGGAAAAAAAAAACACACACACACACACAACCACCAAAATCAACCCACAACTATTGTTGAATCCACCATCAAATCACAACCACCAAAACAAAAAAACAAAAACAAAAACAAATCAGAACAGAGATCAACACCACCACCACGCCATCACCAATTCGCCCATCACCAGCCGACCCACCCACCACCACTGATCCGTCCATCACCATCTCAACCCACCCACCGCCATAACCCATAACCCATGAAACTCAACCCACCTACCGCCATAACCCACAACCCGAACCCACCCACCATCGATCTGCCCATCTGAACCCACCCATCGCCCAACCCACCCATCAAACCACAGCCAAAAAATGTGAACGGAAAAAAGAAAACAGGAAAAAAAAAATAGAACCCGAAGCGGAATAGAGAAGATAGATGGTCGGCGGCGTCGAGTGGCGGCCTTTGGTGATAGGCGTGCTGTGGAAGACGAATAAAGAAGACAGAGATGAGAAGACGGAGAGAGAGATATCTATGATGAGGAGAGAGAAAACGGGAATAAAATAACAATACATATTTTGCCATTGTTTTTCCGTACCGTGCCAAATTATGAGGGTACTGTAACATGTTGCAAAAATTTGACACATTTACCACATTTGATAAAGGGAGTTTTTTGTGTTTGGTGTGTCAAATGTGCCAAATATTTGGCATTTGACACATCTGCTATGGATGCTCTAATATGACTAAATTAAAACTTTAAGAATCAATTTGTTTATTAAATTTGTTACAACCCGTAATCGCATGTGATTGCAAAATCATCTATAAACAAATTTAAACCATTTATAATTTCTATGCCATTTTTCGCACTCATAAAATTGCTTGAATAGTTGACAATTAATTTTCTTGCTATTTGTTCTCTCACATAAAACGCAAGAGAAATGCAGTGGTTGATAATTTGGCTAAGTTAGTTAAATATTCTCCTGATTCACAAATATGGTTAGAGGACATCCTTAATAATGTTGCCCATCTTGTACTATGAAGTTTCCGTTAACTCAATAAAACAAATGGTTTGTTTTTCAACGATAAAAAAATCTTGTTATTTCATTTATTATTTTTGGCAAAACCTATTTCAATTTTGGGTAGTCTCTCATTTCTGATTGATGCAAGGGTCCTTGGAATATGCCATAGTATACTTCATTGATGCCAATTTTCCATTATGAATAGCATAATTCATTGATTTCAATTTTCCATTATGAATAGCAATAACGAGAAGTAGTCATTTCCGAAAGCAAAGGTTCATCCCATCATCATTCTGCACCGTAAATTACAAAATGATCAAAAGGCGACCTAGCTTTGTTAGAGGCCTAAAGCAACAGCACATTGAATGGAGGCCAGTACAGAAAGAATGATAAAACTTACAGCACCCAACAAAGTGTTAGCTAAAAATCAAGTGGAATATACCATAGAATTCTTCATTGATGCCATTTGAGCTGAAATTCAAACTTAAGTCCCCAAAATCCTAGACCACACATGGGAGTACAGTAACAGTGTAGACTTTTCACAAGTCCTTTCTGTCCCCCAATATGGGTCATCACAACACCACATGCTTTGTTCGACCATAGCTGAAGGTTTTTTTGACAACAAATATGAATCATCCAATTTATAATTATGTTATTTCGTTCTTATTGTTCTTTTTTTGTTTTGTTCTGTTTTTTGGGTTTGGTGGGGTTGTTCTTTCCTTTCCCTGAGTGAAAGGTCCACCCACTAATCAATTAATGTCTATATCCAAGTTGGTTATATAAAGACTGGGCCTTTGTGAGCCCATAGCTCAGTGTCCACAATTCAGCTTGCACACTAGACTTTTCTTCTTCTTTTTTGCTGAATTTGTACACTAGTCAATAGCCCAAAGTAATATCTCCAACTCAGTTATATTCAAATTGAGTAGGGTCCAAAGACTAAGTTGTGGGCTTCATATGAAGGTTGAAAGATGTACAAATTTCTTAGGCTCACCGCTCATACCCAAACTGGTTTAATCATTTGGGTACTCGGGTTTTTAGAAACAAACTAGTTAAGCACAGAAACAAATTGCTTCAGAGTTTCTCTTCCATCTTCCTTATACCCAAAGCTCTCAAGTGTAATAACCAAAAATTTTCTTTTTCACCAACAAGTTTCTTTTTTTGGCTGAATACCAACATGCTTGAGATGCTACCTGTCGAAATAATGTGTATCTTGAACCTATTTGTCGAAACCATTTGGATAAGAATCATAAGATCACAAGTGCTTGGACAGGGAATGAAGTAAAAGGTGAACCTCTTTGGACAGAAGCTAAAGCGGTTCTTCTTGTTGTTTACTAGTGGATTATATCTGCTGGTTTGGACTACATCATTTTTGAAAGTGACTTAGGGCTCGTTTGGATTAGTCATCACTCAATTTTCAAAACTCAATACTCAAAACTCATCACTCAAACTCAAAACCCATAACTCATAACCCAGACCCCACTATCACTCAAAAACTTAAAAACTTTTGTTTGATTACAAAACTCAGTCACATAACTCAGCTTTGAGGACATTAATGTTACTCACCCCATCCAAAATTATGTCATGCAACTCATTGGTCGATATCAAACATCATTGAGGACATTAATGTAGCTACTAAATCTTTTTCATATGTTTCTTTTTCGCATTGATTAGACCTTCACACTGTTTAACTGGTTCTCTTGCTACTTGGACTCCTTTTTGTAATCGTGTAGGGAACAAAGTTTCTCTCCAAACTAGGTAGGAGAGAAACTTTTCAAACTTCTCATATATCTTTTTTTTATGTGAATTTTGAAAATCTAACAGTTGAATTTCATGTTCCTTATGTTCTTAACATGCATATCAAATTTCGTTCAAATTGGATATTATTTACTATTCGATCGATAAACTTATTTTTTATACACAATTTTAGATCATAAAAATTTGAAATTTTAACATTTGTTTAATGAGATAGCAATTGATCTTTGATCTTCTTGAAATTTTGCATGCATGAAGAATATAATAAGAACATGCAATCTAACGATTAAATTTTCAAAATTCACACTCAATATAAAAATATATAAGGAGTTTGTAGAGAAACTTTGTTCTCGTCTAGGTGCCATATCCATCTCCACTACTCTTCATGCCATTTTACAGGCAAAGAAAGCTAATGGTATTGGCTCTAGTATTGCCATAAATTAGTATACTATTTATTTTTTTTTTAAAAATAGTTGAATTAGGTTCACAAAAGGTTCATTATCAGTTTGGAGAGAAACTTTGTTCTCGTCTAGGTGTCATATCCATCTCCACTACTCTTCATGCCATTTTACAGGCAAAGAAAGCTAATGGTATATTGGCTCCGGTATTGCCATAAATTAGTATACTATTTATTAAAAAAAAATAGTTGGGTTAGGTACACAAAAGGTTCATCAGAAGGTTCTAGGTCCCTCGTTAAATAGATAAATCCAACAAATTCCAAAGTATCAATTTTATTTAACAAACCATTAACGGTTTTTAAAAATAAATTGTTTTATTATTTATAAAAACTATGGGAACCATTGAAGAATTTGACTTCCTTTATCTCATAAACTATCATAAATCAAACTTTATACCTCCTCTTTTTAAGAAAAAAAAGTATTTCATTAGAATATATGACCATTGATCAACTGGCCTTTAAATATATTGTGTGAGTGTGAGACTTAGGGTTTGTTTAGAATGCGTTTATTTTGTTGAAATTATAAAATTTTTACTAAAAGTACTGTAAAAAAAGGTAAAAGTTAACTGAAATAGTACAGTATAACTTATGAATAATACCAAAAAGTGAAGTGAGGCCATGAATAGTAGTAAAAATAAGTTGAATAATAAAATAAGTTGGCTTTTTAATTTGGAGTCCAACACACACTTAATATTTTTTCACGATAGACTAAGGGTCTATTTAAAATTCGCTTATTTGTTGAAACTGTAAACTTTTTGCTGAAAGTATTGTAGATAAAGGTAAAAGTTAGCTGAAATAGTACAGTGGAACCCATGAATAGTACCAAAAAGTACAATGAGGTTCATAAATAGTAGCAAAAATAAGCTAAATAGTAAAATAATCTGGAAACTTTAATCAATCCAAACGCACACTAAGTGTGCATTTGCGTAGCAAACGCGGTAGGCATTTTGCGTTTTTCTGTGGGTCTCGTGCACTATTCACGAACCCACAAGTACGAAAAATGCAGCAAAAAGCAATAAATCTAGGTCCCATGGGCACTATTCATAGTTTAAAAATTATTTTGCTACAGTATTTTCAGCAATAAATTTTCAATTTTCAACAATAAGCGATATCCAAACAGACCCTAAGAATGCGTTTGGATAATAATTAAAAATTAAATTTATTTTACTATTCAGCTTATTTTTGCTACTATTCATAGACTTCACTGCACTTTTAGTACTATTCATGGGCTCCACTGTACTATTTCAACTAATTTTATTTTTCTTAAATCATTATAATAATATAAAATTATATTTATTTAGAAGGAAAAAAAGTGAAGAAATTTTTAATATATATATATATATTTTTTTTTTTTTTTTTGATGAACCAAAAACTTTATTAAGAAGAAGAAAACAGTCTACAAGGCCTTATTGGACTCCTCCAAAATAATGGAAGAGAAACAAGCAGGGCTATTCCCAATATCAAAAAGGCCAAAAAAATTACAAGATAGAGACCATTTTGCTAAAGAGTGGGTTGCTGCATTACACAACCTAGGCACCCACTTCACAAAAACCTTATCAGAAACAGACAACAAGATCCTCAAATCAGAGCACAAGGACTTGATCCTCCAAGGGGGGGCTCAGCCAAATCATTGAGAAGCTGCACACAATACTGGCAGTTCAATTCCACTATGATGCATTCATTACTCATGGCAAGAGCTAATGGCCTCTGCCTCTACCAGGAGAGGGAGGGTGGTATTCACTTTCATAGTACCAGCGAATACCAACTCCCTTCTCCGGTCTTTCGCCACCGCAGCAATAGAAGAGAAGCATGGCCCTATAGTAGCATCAACATTAATTTTAAAAGACAAACCTGGGGGAGGGATCCAAGTCTAAATAGAGGATGGAACCTGCTGTCTTGTGGTAGAGGCCTTGGCTTTTTTGTGCTCAGAGAAGAGACATGAGATTTTAGGAGAACCCCATTAGTTTTTAGAGTGTTGTCTCCAAATAGGGCTTGATTCCTCTGCTTCTAAACCATGTCACAAAGGATGGCTCCATACAACAAAGAATCTTCTTTTTGGCCCAAACACTGATTAACCAAAAAAGGGGGAGACAAGAGGAAGTTGGCAAAATCAGATGTGGACCCAAAAGCCAATGAGTCTATTCTCACACCCCAATGGCTTCGAAACCATAAGGATTTAGCAAAGGGGCAGACCGTGAACAGATGAAGGGATGTTTCCAAAGCTGAATTACACAAAGGGCAACTCCCATCCACATTCTCATTAAACATACTTATTACCTCCTTGGTAGGCAAAACATTGGCAGCAATTTTCCATAAATGCATCTTAAGGCGCTCATGAATTTTGGATCTCCAAATCTGACCCCTAATGTAGTCAGAGTTCGAGGGAGGAGAGTCTTCCCTACAAAGCGAATAAGCGGACTTGACCAAAAAAAAAAAACCCCGGAGTTTGTTACAGTCCAAGACCAATTGTCTTCCTTGGGGCAACTAGGAATGGGAATTTTTTGGATTAGATCAACCACATGCTCCTCGAACAACAATCTTAGCTTTGAAATATCCCAACTGCTTCAGTTTGGAGTAAGGAGCTGAGAGACTACTAAAGCAATATTCAAATTAGCATCAACTTTAGGGGTAGGGGTGAAGCTAGGGAGATCAAGAATCCACGAGTCTGACCATGTTCTAATGGAACCCCCTTTACCTACTAAAATGCAAGCAGCCTTTGCAATAAGGTGTTTTGTGCCCATCATGCTCTTCCAAAAGGGGGAAGCATTGCTAGGAGAATGATGAGCCAGCCAATTATCCCAAATCTTGTATTTCGCCCTCAAACCCTTAATACAAAGACAATCCTTTCCGGATAGAATCCACCAGCCAAGTTTGGAAATGAGAGCTTAGTTGAAATTCCATAATTTAAGATATTATAATTTGGAGACAGACCCGTTTTTAATGCGTTTGATATGTTAAAAAACCATAATTATATGGGTTTGACTTGTTTCTTGTGTGTAAACGTGTACACCTTTTCAATAATAAAAAAATTATAAACTTATAATGGCATTTAAAACATGTTACGTAATTGCTTTATTAGACATATAACTAAGGAAATTAAAAATTAATAGAGAAACAAGAACACTCTTTTTTTTTTTAGAGACTAAAAATCTTCACTTCAAATTTTAGGTATCATAAACATTTAGTAGACAAACTTTAGAAAGAAACAATATATTTCACTCTTAAAATGTTAAAACAATCTTATTTAAGAGAATTATAATATAAATTGTAGTAAAGACAAAAAAAATGGTAAAAAGTTTCACATTCTAATTAATTTGACATAATGCATGTAAGGTCGCAATTTGTACCTCAGCCCAATAATAGGAAGAGTATAGGCCTAAAAAGCTCAATACAATAAATTTATAGAGAGTGGGTTAGAACTTTTGTTTCTAATGAGCTTAGATAACAACAACAATGACCCAAGATCACAAAATGATAAGGATGGATTAGTTTGTATGATGAAAATTGTCCTCGGACTTAAGCCGAGGAGCTGATTCTTATATTTCTTATTTCTTAAAGATTAATTACAAATATTCGGTCTACAGTATTTTATCTCCCTCTTTCTTGATCCCTTTTTTCAGGGAACTCTCTTTATTTTATACCTCTTTCTTGTTCTTATTCCCTTCCTCCACGTGTAGGTCTAGATTGCTAGTACTGATATTTGTCCCATCAGTACCTTCCGGAAGTCTTTGGGTAGTAGCTGTAAGGCTGAAAATCACTGTTCAAACATCACTTTCTCATTAATACGGCCAGATTTTTGGATGCAAAGCATTCAATGCAGTGGCAACAACTTTCCCTTAGATATTTTCTAACTGTTCATCTACTTTGTGCTTCCATGAAACGTATCTTCATCAATGGGACCTTCGGGAAAGTCGTTTTGGACAAAAGGTAGTAACATCTGGCCGTTGCTTAGTTTAGCCGAGGAGACACCCCTCCTTATCTGTCCTCGGACAAAAAAACACCCTCGGACAAAGCCCATGACCCAATATACGCTTTTGGACCTTTTATCCCTACAATAGCCCCTCAAAACTCTGTTTTTCCCTCCTATCCGAGGAGAAAAGCAAGGTTTTGACTCCGAGCACCGGCTTTCACACACTTCCTGAACCTCCACACGTGAAAATGTCGCTTCGTGTGCTTCGTAATTATTTCTAACGCTTCAGAGCCCGTGATGTCTCATTAAATGCTCCAAGCGGTGCTTTGTTCCTTATGGGATGTAGATCCTACGGTTGGCATTTCTCCTTGAATTTTGAGCAGGATAACTCTCACTCAATCCTGCCCCCTATATAAGACGCCTGGAGGGTCGCAATTTTCCTTGCTTTACAAATTTGTTAGCTCTTAAGAATTCTCGAACTCTCCTGCTTCCAAGAATTTCTCAACCTCCTAATTCTCAAGAAGTTCCTGAAGTGTCCCCCGTTCTTATTCTTGTAAGCTTTCACGCTCTTAGGTTCTTTTCTCCTCGGCCACTCTTCTTGACCTTCTAACCTTCATCCCTTTTTCAAAATCATTTTATTTTAATTAGTTCAAATGGGTAGATTCAAGGTCCTGGTAGACTCTCCCGCTGGTATGGAGGGCTTTAGAGCCAAATATTTGATATCAAAAGCCCCTAGGATGGTACCCTATTTAGCAATCCTTCCCGTGTAGTCGAGGCTTCAAAGTAATGATCTAAGTGAAAGTTGAGTCAAAACAACAACTATATGGGATTGGAAGTAATGGAGAAGCTTATGTGTAACATGCACCACTACTAGAATAGCATTTTCCAATGGTAAATAACGAACTTCAGCCTCATGTAGTGACTTGCTCACATAATAAACTGGCCTATGTACACCACCGTCAACTCGTATCAGCACCAAACTAACGGCATGAAGAGCCACAGCAATGTAGGCTAACAGGACTTCATCCACCTCTAGTCGAGACATAACAGGTGGTCAAGAAAGGTATTCCTTAAGCTCCTGAAAGGTTAAAGCACATTTCTTGATCCATTCAAATCCCTTCCACTTATTTAACAACTGGAAGAAAGGTTTACACCTGTCCGCGAACCGAGAGATAAACCAGTTTAAGGCAGCAGTTATTCCCGTCAACTTCTAAACTTCTTTAGGATTCTGAGGTGACTGTAAGCTGTTAATTGCTCTAACCTGCTTAGGGTTGACCTCAATTCCACGATGAGTGACCATATAACCTAAAAATTTACCTGATCCCACACCAAAGGAACATTTAGAAGAGTTGAGGCGCAACTTGTGTTTCCTTAGTATTTGAAAGATGTTCCCAAGGTCTCCAATATGCTCGGATTCTCTTTACCACCATGTCATCTACATAGACCTCAATAGTTTTACCTAGTTGTGGCTCGAACATCCTGGTCATCATCCTTTCATAAGTTGCCCCTGCGTTCTTTAAACCAAAAGGCATCACCTTGTAATGATAATTTCCTGTAGGAGTAACGAAGGTTGTTTTCTCTTGATCACCTAAGGCCAAAGGTATTTGGTGATAACCTTGAAAAGTATCTAGAAAACTCATCCGAGGATGCCCGACAGTGGCATCCGAGGATGCCCGACAGTGGCATCCGCCAATTGATCTATACGAGACATTGGAAAAGGGTCTTTAGGATAAGCCTTGTTCAGATCTGTGAAGTCTACACATACTCTCCACTTTCCATTCTTCTTTTTCACTACCACTATATTAGCCAACTACTCAAGATAAAATACCTCCTTTATAGCTCTAACCTATTTAAGTTTGATCACCTCTTCTTTGACGGCCTTGGAATGCTCCTTAGATGAGCACCGAGGTGGTTGCTTCCTCGGGACCACAATCGGATTGACGTTCAAATAATGGCAAATGAAGCTCGGATTCACTCTAAGAGCTTTATAAGAGTTCCAGGAAAGTACATCAATATTTTCTTTCAGGAACATCATCAACTCTTCCTTCTCTTGAGGAGGCAGTTGAGATCCAACCTGAAAATACTTCTCCTTATCATTACCTATTATAACTTTTTCCAATTCCTCGCACTTTGTCCCTTCCATCGTAACGCCAAATGATGTTAGCTCCTTTGATTGCTACAAACTTTGCTCGGTTGATGCCGAGAACTCCACCTCGATTTGATGCCTAACGACGACCACCATGCACTGCCTGGCCATAGGCTGGCTGCCTCTCAACTCTTCCACTCAGTCGTCGGACGAATACTTTACCTTCAAATGCAAGGTGGAGGAGACAGCTCCCATGGTATGAAGCCAGGGTCTTACCACGATGACTGTGTAGGGAGAAAAAACATCCTCCACTATGAAATTGACATCCACTATCTCCGATCCAGTTTGCACTGGCAGTTTAATCTGCCCCATTGGTATAACTACCTTCCCATCGAAACCTACTAAAGGTGAATCATAACCAGTTAAGTCCCCCAGTTTCAGCCCTAAACCCTTATACAAACCAGGGTACATAATTTCCACCCAACTGCCTTGATCAACCAGTTTTCGCTTCACATCGTATCCTCCTATCTTGAGGGTAACCAGCAGTGCATCATCATGTGGTTATAAAGTACTAGCCTTATCGTTATCAGAGAAACTCAGCGCTGGTCGGCCCTCTGTTCTACTCCTCTTGGGTTCGAAGTAGTATGCCCCCTCAAGTGGCTGAGCTACGGATAGTACCCTAGAATGGTAAAAACCAACTCTTCCTGATGTGGCAAGAATGACATTGATTGTGCCTAGAGGTGGTTTTGAAGAAGTATCCCTCTGAGATCTTGACCCTGCTTGGCCTCCCTGTCCAACGGAACGGTATAGGAATTGTTTTAGCTTACCTCCACGTACCAGCTGCTCTAGGTGGCCACACAAAGTTCTACAATCCTCTGTAGTATGCCCTCGCTCCTGGTGGTACTGACAATGAAAGCTTTGGTTGCACCTTGTGGGATCTCCTCCCATTTTATTTGGCCACTGGAAAAATGGTTCATTCTTAATTTTTTCCAAGATTTGATACACTGGTTCTCGAAACAACAAGTTAACTGCTTGTGGTGCAGCGACAACGCCAAACTGCCTAGAAAAATCACACCGAGGACGATTATTGTTGAACCTGTCCAACTTGAAGTCCCTCCTATCCTGAGGGACCACCTTCCCCTTGCCTTTACCTAATTGTTGATCCTCCTCGACCCGCTTGTACTTGTCAATGCGGTCCATAAGCTAGCGTACATTACTAACCGGTTTCTCGGTTAATGATTTCCTCAAATCATGCTCGGCTCGGCAGGTAGGCCGACCTTGAAAGTTCTTATGGTCACATCATCAAAATCCCTATCAATCTCATTGAACATCTCCCACTATCTGTCTGAGTACGTTTTCAAAGTTTCTCTTTCTCACATAGTCATAGACAACAAGGAGTCCAAGGGCCGAGGAACCCTATTGCACGTAATAAAGCAGGATCCAAACACCCGGGTGAGCCCTTTAAAGGAATCAATAGAACCCGCCTCGAGGCCATTAAACCATCTCATTGCCACAGATCCCAAACTGGACGAGAACATCTTGCACATTAAAGCTTCATTCCTAGAATGTATGGACATCCTCTAGTTGAAATGGCTCACATGCTCTACGGGGTCTATTCGTCCATTGTATATGGTGAACATTGGCTGAGTGAACCGCGAAGTAAGTTTACCCTCCTCGATTCTACGCGTGAAAGGTGATTTAGCAATTTGGTTCAACACCCTATTCATAGCGTCATTTCCCAGGCCTTTGCAAGACGAAATTTTATTTTTGCGACCATATAGGCTGTCCAACTCACACGAAAACGACTCACTAGGGAGATTCCTTGATCTGGGCCTGTAGCTGCTATCTCCATCATCGCCAAAAGAAGGGTCAGAAGTGGAAGGGGTTCATTTTCATCGCTCATGGCGTAGCTTCCTCTTCAATCAATCAATCTCCAGCTGCATGGCTCTGGCACGTTCTACATGAGAGACGTGGCTCCCACTTAGTGATTGACTCCTGCTCATATGGGTAGTGTGCACACTCCCCTCCCGATCCCTGCCTCGTTCAAGATTGAGGAAATGATCTTAACGGTGGGTCCCCATTGACTCCGCTTGGTGAGGACCTGAACCTACCATAGTTGGACATTAAACTCAATGAAACACCAAGATTCCCTACAGACGGCACCAATTGTAAGGTCACAATTTGTACCTAAGCCCAATAATAGGAAGGATATTGGCCCAAAGAGTCCAATACAATAAATTTGTAGAGAGTGGGTTAGAAATCTTGTTTCTAATGAGCTTAGATAACAACAACAGTGGTCCAAGATCACAAAATGATAAGGATGGATTAGTTTGTATGATGAAAATTATCCTCGGACTCGAGCCGAGGAGCTGATTCTTATATTTTTTATTTCTTAAAGACTGATTACATATATTCGGTCTACAATGTTTTTTCTCCCTCTCTCTCGATCCCCTTTTTCAAGGACCTCTCTCTATTTTATACCTCTTTCTTGTTCTCATTCCCTTCCTCCACGTGTAGGTCTAGATTGCTAGTGCTGATATTTGTCCATCAACGCCTTCCGGAAGTTTTTGGATAGTAACTGTAAGACTGAAAATCATTGTTCAGACATCACTTCCTCATTAATGCGGCCAGAGTTTTGGATGCAAGCATTTAATACGGTGGCAGCAGCTTTTTCTTAGATATTTTATAACTGCTCATTTACTTTGTGCTTCCATGAAACGTATCTTCATTAATGGGACCTTTTGGAAAATCGTTTTGGACAAAAGGTAGTAACATTTGGCCGTTGCTTCGTTTAGCCGAGGAGACACCCCTCCTCGTCTGTCCTCGAACAAAAGAACACCCTCAGACAAAGCCTATAGCCCAATATGCGTTTTTGGGCCTTTTATCCCTACAATGCCAAAAACAAATTGAAAAGTAATGTTAGCAGTAGTTTCAAATAAAAATTGATAAAAATCTAGTTATGATTTTGTTTTAAGTAGTTCTAGGATCACAAATTATTTCACAACTCTTTTACCGAAATTTTGACATAATAGATCGTGAGAGGTTAATCATCACTTACATATGAATTTATCATTTTTTTTCTTCACCAATTATATTCTGTCACATCACAATTATAACAAAAAGTTATGAAAATTTTTGTAATACTAGGGTTTTTTTTTTTGGGTTAGATATTTATATTTGTGACATTGCTCCATTTGAGTCTTTTGGATAAATATTGCAAAAAATAGAGTTTTTTGTGGTTATAGGCACTGTTCTAAGTTATTTAGGGGAATGAGAAGAGAGAGTGAATTTCGGCAATAGTGTTGCCGAAATTCTAACAAAAGTAGGAGAAAGAAAAAGAAAAAGGAAGAGAGAGAAATTTTGGAATTTCAGCAACACTGTTACCAAAATTCCTTCTACCCAGCCCCTGCCCAAGTGAGTGAGTGAGTGCATGCCCAATGCGAGTGCCCGCAGAAAAAAAAAAAAAAAAAAATTTTGTGGCAATCCCATTGCCGAAAATGGAGGGAAAAAGTTATAAAAATAAATAAATAAATAAAAAAGAATTTTGGTAATGGTATTGCCGAAATAGGGGAAAAAGAGAAAAAAATAATTTGGCAATGGTATTGCCGAAATAGGGGGGAAAAGATTTAAAAAAAAAAAAAAAGAATTGTGGCAATGTATTGCCGAAATAGGGGGAAAAAAAATATATTGTTGCAATGCCATTGCCGAAAATGGGAAAAAAAAAGAGGAAAACCAATTGTAGCAATGGCATTGTCGAAATAGAGATTCTTTATGGATGTACTTTTTTTTGGACGTACACATCAATCATTTTTTTTTCTATTTATAGTACACATCAATCATTTTTTTCTTCTATAACTTTCTTTCATGTACTTTTTAGAATCTATGCACTTTTTTAGAATCTATATATTTTGAAGGAACACCCCTTCTATTTCGACAATGCCATTGCCACAATTGGTTTTTTTTTTTTTACTTTTTTTTTCTCATTTTCGGCAATGGCATTGCCACAAATTTTTTTTTTTCTTTTTCCCCCTATTTCGGCAATACATTGCCACAATTCTTTCTTTTTTTTTATAAATCTTTTCCCCCTATTTTGGTAATACCATTGCCAAAATTCTTCTTTCTTTTTTTTCTCTTCCCCCCCCTATTTTGGCAATACCATTGCCAAAATTCTTTCTTTTTTTTTCCCCCTATTTCGGTAATACTATTGCCAAAATTCTTTTTTTGTTTTTTAAACTTTTTCCCTCCATATTCGGCAATGGGATTGCCACAAAACTTTTTTTTTTTTTTTTGCTTCGGGCACTCGCATTGGGCACGCACTCACTCACTCACTCAGGCAGGGGCTGGGCAGAAGGAATTTCGGTAACAGTATTGCCGAAATTCCAAAATTTATCTCTCTTCCTTTTTCTTTTTCTCTCTCCTACCTTTGTTAGAATTTCGTCAACACTATTACCAAAATTCACTCTCTCTTCTCATTCCTCTAAATAACTTGAAACAGTGTTTATAACCACAAAAAAATTTATTTTTACAATATTTACCCAAGCTCCATTTTGTCACAAGAAAGATGTTGCAAGATGACCATAAAGACGGGAACAAGTTTGCTTTTTGGTGCAGAGTATGAAGTTGTCCTAAGCGATGTGGGGTCTCCACCTTAAACAAAAGAATCAGTAGCAAGAAGAACCCCTCAGTTGTCCGTGGGACCATCGACTCGGACCCAACAACAAAACAATACCAAATCTAAAGCTCTTCTCTTCTCTTTAATAGATTGCGATCTGTAATTATTAAAATGATAACCAAAACCTTGTGCGGTACTGCAGTGAAGTGAAGTGAAGTCCTTTTACATAAATAAATAAAAAATCTACGCGACTTGGACTTTCTCTTCCTCATTTTTAACCGTATCTAGGATTACAATCGCCAAGTGTTGAGTTGTAAAGTTTCGTAAATGTGATCCATATGGCCCTCTTTTTTTTTATAACAATTTTATGTTAATAAAGTTAATTTTTTTGTTATATTTTTAATAATTTTATAGGGTGTAGAGTCAATACAATTAATCTTTTAAGTTTTACTTATCACTTCAATATTATTTTCATTTATTACATTAATATATATAATTTTTTTATTAAATAGACCACAAATAAGAATACCTTATACTATTAGTTAACATTTTTTTTTTGTCACTCACAATTTATTACGTGTTAAGTTGCAACAAAAATTGTGATCCAACTTTTTCATTTTCAATCATGGGACACCTCACACCACTAATTCTGCATCCTCTCGTCATATTTGTTTACTTCTCACCTGAGTTTTGAACAGGAGAGCCCAATACGTCAAAACTTAAATACAGTAAGGATTTGATTGATGGAATCACATACAGTCTTAGGGTTGAATCCTTTTTGCCCAGTGGCCCAATCATATTACTTAATACTTAAGTTACTTGTTACTTTAAAAAAAATACTTAAAAGTTACTTTTTATTTTTTTAATAAGAATCGAACAATGTTTGGTTAAAAAAAAAAAAAAAGTTATATTCACAATATTTTTATAATATTTTTACAATAAATTATTAGAGATAAAATATTATTAGTTGTTATCAGTAGACAAAATTGTAATTTCAGTGACAAATTAAAATTAAAATTAATAATAACTTATCATTTAAAATTTATTATAAAAATATAGTAAAAATATCATAGGTATAATACTTTTCTAAATAAATAACATTGCTCCCACAAATGCAAAAAAAAGCTCTACTCGTGGAGACATTTTGCATATGAGCTTTACACCTTGCTACAGTGTTATGTATATTTACATAACCAATTTAGCATTGTGTAAAACCTATTTTTGTTATTTTATTCTTCTTTTGTCCTGCCATTCTCTCACCGCTGGCAAGGACACACTCTCTCCATTTTTAGGTTCGGTTGTATTGGTGGATTTGGGTTTAGATTTGGTGTTTTGTGGAGGCAGGTGCACATATGAGGTTTAGGATTGGGTTGTTGGTTCAAATCCATGGACGGAACCATCTTTGGACCAGGGGCAATGGCCCCCTAAATTTTTTTTAAAAAAATATTATTATATATACATGTATTAATTTTAGCAATTTTATTCTATAAAATTACATTTTGTTTCTTTTTAACAATATTATTAATTCTTTTAAGAGTAATGCTATACTCACAAACTTTTTTATAAAATTTTTACAAACTGTTTGAATAACAAATTCTTATTGGTTAGCATATGGGCCCACCACTTACATTATTTTTTATTTATCAGTAACCACTTATCACAGCAGTAATAATAATAAAAACTTGTAAGTCTAGCATTTTCCTCATTTTAGTGACCATATAGATCTACAATCAAAATCAAAATATACAAGTCCAAAAAAAATAGCTCAACAACAAAAATTACCAGTAAAAAAAAAGCTCAATTAACTAATTTTATCCAAAATAAATAACCTTGCCCTTGAAAAAATTATAAATAAAAATAATTTTGTTCTTACCCACACAAAAAAAAAAGAAAAAAAAATCTCAACAGCTAAATAGTAGAGTTAAAGGTTGAAATCACTGCACACAGCCTACAGTTAAGCCGCCCCTAACTTAAAATTCTGGCTCCGTCCCTGTTCAAATATGACATAGATTTGGTATAAATCCAATGAATTCAAGTTGATTTGATGCGCCGAACTTAAGTTAATCTACCATTTTTTTTTATATGGGTTTCTTAATCTATTAATTAAATATTTATTATGTCATTGTGTGTACAAAAATTATGGGTCCAAATTTGATAAGGATGAGGTATAAAACATTTTACACCATCCAATAAGAGATTATCACATCAAGATTTTACTTAAAATTTACCACACTTAATCTCAATAAACTCCCAATTTGGTTGAATTTATATGAGTTTGATAGAGTGTGATTGTGCTCCTTCTTAAATATATGATAAAGTAATGTGACATATTGAGATTAAAGGGGTAAAACATGATTTTACATCACATCCTTATAAAATTTAATCTCAAAAATTATATAAAAGAGTTATTTTATATTATCTTTAATGTGATTATTGTAAAAATGATAAGTGAGATGCATGGTATTTTATAAAAGTGGTTAGCTAAAATAAAATGACTTTTAGCAAATTAAAATGGCATTACCAAATAAAAATGCTCTTAGCTTCTTCTTCTTCTTCTTCTTTTTTTGTTTCTTTTTTTTAGGTTTTTCAATATAGGATCCTCTCAAATCCTCCCTAATGGGTATACTTTGACACCCATTAACAAAAGCCTAAGTCATAAAATATGAATATTATTGCGTATATTTATTATGTCTGTAAAACCCTATTTTTCATATTTATATTATGATTTTTTTTTTACATTTAAGATTTCTTATATGATTTGGACAATTGATCTTAATATCACATGAATGTGTATACATTAAATAAATAAAATAAAATGACTTTGAATTATAATAATATGATGTGACAATAATTTTTTTTTAATTTCATTTTTTTATGTGTTAATAAGTCAATGAATGAAAAGGAAATTGCTAGTTACTTTTGTAGGAAAACAAAATAACCAAGATTTTATATAATTAAAAATAAAAATAAATACCAAAAAAATTAGCTGTCAAGCAAACATAGGCATTTTGGTGATGTATAAGTTGGATCAAAAAAAAAAATGGTTGTATCTGTCTTATGTTTAGGTATTGTATACTTTTGCCGCCATAAAAGGAGACATATGGGTCAAAGAAACTAACCAATGTCACTCCCCAAAGATTCCAATTAAAATAAAATAATATTAAAGATACGTTTCAACGACTTATTTTGCTAAGAATTGGAAATAATAAAAAAATTACTGTTCATGCGCTTGGCACTGTTCATAAGCCTAAAATCACTGTTCATGAACAATAAACAGTATTAGAGGCATTGTCTAAAAATAAAATAAAAAAACCCAGAAACGCCCAAAACGCAAAAGCTAAACGCCACCTAAATCCTAAGGAGACCAAATACATAATATTTGGCCAGTTGGCCTTTCAAATTAAATAAACTCTAAATTAAAAACTAGGCAAAGTTTGACAAAAAAATTTAGTTGCAGTGAACAATTACACTTATAACTTCCCCTAAAAACAATTATCATGACTATATATTTTATAATTTTAACCATTAAATTGTATGGTTTTTATTTTTTTAACAAATATATCAAATTTCATAGCAAGTAAATATTACTTACGGCTCAATTCATAAATTTATTATTATTTATAATTATAAACGGTAAAAATATAAAGTTTAAACATTTAATTAATAATGGCTACCATCTCTCAATTTGTCCTTGAAAAATAAACCATAAATTACCTTAAAAATATATATATACTGACTCCTAAGGTTGTTGACCGAGTGTCCTTAGATTGACGTGGCATTGTGCCATGCCATATATAGGGTAAAACCTATTAAAATTTACACAGTATTCTTAAGTCCGCTACCTAGTTTTGGAAAAATCCTGTGGGTTTTGCATACAAAAAGCAGAGAGAGAGAGAAAGAGAGAGCAAAACTATGGGCAGTTTTCTGTCAGCACAACCAAAACCTCCCAATCCAAAACCGGCTGCTCCGCTCTTTGTTTATACTCTCTCATTGTCCGTCTTATCTATCCCACCTCTTCAACTCAATTTAATGCACCTCTCTTCATTCTCTCTTTGTATTTTGTATCTGCCAAAAAATACCATCTTTTTGTGCAGTTTCAGGACCTGGTGATATGACTATTCGGTACAATTTCTCGTCTTTTAGCGCTTTGTGCAGTAACATTTTGTTCTAGTTATCTCAACCCAATTGCCCGGGGTATGTTTTTTCTTTCATTACTTTTTCTTCAAATTGTTTTCCTTCTTAACTGGATTTTTGTGTTTTTTTGTGTCTTAAAAAGAGACCCAATTTTAGTTTCTGATGGAACCAAATGTTTTAGGTGGTGGGATGTTTTCAAACATTGGTTCTGGAATGCTAGGCCTAGAACTGCCTCTTCATCAACATCAACAGCAACAAAAACAGCAGCAACAACAAAACCCCACAAACACTCAAAACTCTCACCACCTTAACCATCACACCCAAATGCTTCCCTATCCCCACAATAACGACCCTGATCACCATCCCCCACAGCAATCCTTGAAATTCCCATTTGCTCAAAAGGCCAAGCAACCAATATCTCTAAGTGATGAAGAAGACCCAGCTGGGTTTGGTGCTGATGACAACAATTCAGGGGATGCCAAGAGAAAAAATTCCCCTTGGCAAAGAATGAAGTGGACAGACACCATGGTGAGGCTTCTAATAATGGCTGTTTATTACATAGGAGACGAAGCTGGGCCTGAAGGGACAGATCCAAATGCGAAAAAGAAATCTTCCGGGTTGTTACAAAAGAAAGGGAAGTGGAAATCAGTGTCTCGGGCTATGATGGAGAAAGGGTTCTATGTGTCTCCGCAGCAATGTGAGGACAAGTTCAATGACTTAAACAAGAGGTATAAGAGAGTGAATGATATTCTTGGGAAAGGTACAGCTTGTAGGGTGGTGGAGAATCAGAGCTTGTTGGAAACAATGGACTTGACACCTAAGATGAAGGAAGAGGTCCGCAAGTTGTTGAATTCTAAGCACTTGTTTTTTAGAGAAATGTGTGCTTATCACAATAGTTGTGGTCATGGAGTTGTGAATCAATCACCAGAGGTAGCCACAGAGCCATCAAATTCACATGTTCAACACCAGCAAACACAACAGCAACGTTGCTTTCATTCATCAGAGAATGCTGTAATGGGAGCTAATTTGAGTGAAGGGTCTAAAATGGTGAAAGGTGGGAGTGGTGAAGAGGATGAGGAAGATGACGACGATGATGACGATTCTGATGAAGATGAAGACGAGGATGAGGATGAAGAGGATCAAGGTGGTTCTAGGGGTCATAGTGGGCATGGGGCACTACATGAAGATGAGGATGATAATGAAGAAAGGAGTTCTTCAAGGAATAAAAGGGCTAGGAAGGGAGTGTTTAGCAATGGTTCAGCTCAGTTAATGCAACAATTGAGATGTGAATTGGTGAGTATGGTTCAAGATGGGGCTAAGAGTCCTTGGGATAAAAAGCAATGGATGAGGACCCGGTTGCTGCAATTGGAGGAGCAGCAAGTGATGTACCAATGCCAAGCGTTTGAGCTAGAGAAGCAAAGGTTGAAGTGGGTAAAGTTTAGTAGCAAGAAGGAGAGGGAAATGGATAGAGCTAAGCTTGAAAATGAGAGGAGAAGGCTTGAGAATGAGAGAATGGTGTTGCTTGTACGCCAGAAAGAAATAGAGTTACTTGATCTTCAACACCAACACCACCATCAGCAACAGCATTCTTCTAATAAGAGGGGTGATCCATCCTCTATTACTGGTTAAATTGTATAATAGGTCAAATTACAAGATACTTTTAGATAGCCTTATATAAAGGCTGTTTAGTTCTTGTTCACTTTGGATCTTTCAAATTTTGTAGTGAATTATGGTAAGTCTGTGTATGTAGTATATATTCAGGCTCGCTTGCGTTCATTTTAATTATAATCTCTTTCTCAAAGAAAAAAAAAAAAAGATTCTCTCTTTTCCAAGCTGGATTCAGCCAAAAATGAGCTCTTTCATTGGGTTGCCCGGATTTGTTTCCAAAAAATATGATGTTGAAAATAAGCCAAAAATATTATAGCAATAAAAATGAGCTTGGGTTGGCCGGATTTGTTTCCAAAAACCAAAAAAAATTTGCGCACGCCCGGTGGGACTCGAACCCACAATCGCCTGATTAGAAGTCAGACGCCTTATCCATTAGGCCACGGGCGCCCCTATTTGTTCAAGAAGATATTGTAAAATATATATATCTATTTTATGAATATCCTCCACGATTCTTATGGTCTCTTGTGCTTACATTTCTACTTCCAAGTTGCACAGCTGGACAATGAATTCCATATATTTTTGTTTTGATGAAGGCTATATGGGAGGGCAAGAGCAGGGTAGTATAGTGTATTATTTAATTTATTTTCCATCTATTATTCGTTCATAATTCATATCCCTCTATTTTAAATAGGAAAATGTTTATTCCACACACATGTCTGTTACATACATTGTACACAAACACACTTTTTTGAGCTAAAATCATAACTTGAAGTCATTAGTTTATTTGCAAAAGTGACGTGTGTTTAACAAGCGTGAGTGTAATAGACATTATCCCTTCAAATATATTCTTAGAAATAATGTATTGTACTTCTGAGATCTAGTAGGTAATGGTATAGTCAAGGTGTTTCTATAGATTGCACTAATAAAATCTAAACTAGTCCATTTGTAATTAAATGAGATTTGTAGATAGAAAATAAGAGGGGAGAAAACTCATTAATCATTTGTTGTTCTAGTTTGCCTTTGTTCTCTTGGGGTCGATAAACGTCCATTGTTTTCATTTGGTCTGAAAGCAAAGATTTTTTTTTACAAAACAAAAATGATGGCTAATATTTTTTACCCCATCTAAGAGAAAAAAAAAAAAATGCAACGCAATTTTTTCACAACACCAAACGAAGTTGTACAAAATAATTTCTAGGACAAATTTGACTACAATTTTGCTCCATATACTTTTATTGGATATGAATTTTAACAAATCCATTATTAGAATTATATTTTCTTTTTATATGTTCTTCATATTTGTCATATATTCAAAAAATCAAAGATCAAGAACAATGTTATCAATTAAATGTTTAAATTTCAAGTTTTTATAGTATAAAATTATACATAAAAAATAAGTCTATGAATCCAATAGTAAATAACATTTTATTAACATGAAATTTGATGTGTTAATAACATAAAAAATATGCAACTCAAATTATTCAATAGTTAAATTTTCAAAATATAATTATGTTAATTATTTAGAGTAAGAGTCGTAGTTTTAGACTACAAACTTAGACCACAGCTAAGTTTGTAACCAAACTTTTGTCCACCATTATTAAACTCTCCAGAAAGTAAAAATAAAAACATCATAGTTTCATTCCTTTTTTTTTTTTATTCCTTTCCATTCAATCAATCCATTCAACTATATTCTCATATTCTCTTATGAACTCCCAAACATAGTATAAATATTCATTAAAAAAAAAAACATAAATGAACCTAAAATATTTTTTAACCAAACTAATTGCACAAAAATTACATTGCTCGTGTCGAACCAGAATGCAACCAAACCAAAGTTAGTTCAGTACTGACCACACACTACAGTGAGCACCAATTGAAAAAAAAAATCCTAAACTGCAGTCATGTAATCTCAGGTCGAATAGCTTCAGAAAATAAAATTTATTGGTGCATTACCAAGAAAACTGATATAGAGAAAGGCAGGGAGCATGAGATGTAGCTGACTTTGATAACTTTTGGAAAACAAAAGCAATGCCTGGGTGTATATTCTTAATACATGTTGAGTCACAAGCTAGACTCCATAACATGGAGATAAAATTACTTCATGGGTGGCAGCAACACAGTTTACCACCGCTTCAAAAAAATTTATGAGGAAGTACACCGCAAACCGAGGGTAAGAAAAGATTATTAATCTTCAAGTTCGATAATCTTGACCACAGATGCATCCCCAACTTTCTGGCAAACAACAACTCGATCATGTGATTTAATGACACCCGATACCTTTCCATGATCAAGGGCAACCTTTAGAACTGACTCATTTGTTGCATTTGTAGACTCCGCCTGCGAATTTCATCAAATATTTAATTAATGTAAAACAAGGTAGCGAGGAACATATTGGGTGTAAAAAAATGCAGAAGTGGTTTATATACCATGCAATTGTCTTTCAAGAGCTGAGATTAAATGTTAAAAAATCAAAACTTTTAATCTCAGCCCTTGGATCAGAAATTTTTTTAACCTTTTAAACTTTTTTTTCTCTCATATTAAGCATGCGTTTGGATTGAAATGAAAAATTAAAATTATTATACTATTCAACTTATTTTTGCTACTATTTATGAGCCCACTGCACTTTTTTATACTATTCATGAGCCCACTATATTATTTCAACTAACTTTTAGCTTTATTTACAATACTTTCAACAATAAGTTTTCAGTTTCAGTAAAATAAGCGGTAGCCAAACAAACCCTAAAATTGCAACTTTTGCTCCAAATCCAAACACATATACCAATATCAAACATGTAAAGTAACTAATTCCAGGAAGCGCTCTGGTATCACCAATAAGATAATCAAAATTTTCTCATCATAAAAGACAGACCACTAAATTTTACATTCCTTGCAGGGTAACCTCAGATTGCAGTCAGGCTAGGGTGACCACGGAACTTATCATCAGTAGATTCAGTACATTAAAAACAAAGTCCTTGGCCAAGACATCTAAATCCACCTACAAGGGAGGCAGGGGCAACAGCAGCACCGAGGAGATGACAGTACTGGCAATAAGGACATACAGACCAGACCCTGACTTCACTGCACCTCACTAGACATAAACTGAACTCATACTGAAGAAAGTTGCAAACCATACCCTAATCTCTCTGAAAAAAAAAAATCAATTTGGTTTGAAAGCAGGTACCATGACCAGCCCAAGGTACGCCATTAGGCTCGACCAAATATGAACCATCAACATTTATTTCAGGTCTGTTTGGATGCTAAACAGATACAAAAAAAAGTTATTCCCAGAAGAGTAAGAATCAGCATTTAAATAAAGGACTGACTGAAGACTAGATTATCATTTGATCCTGAAAGAGACCTCACCATATTAAAACAAATACATTTCCATATTCATTGATAGTTTTTGCTTTGTTGTGTTTTTTTTTAGCATTTATCAGAAAACAAATACTAACAAAAATTGAAAACTTACAGGATGTCTGGGATCAGCAAGCATGGGGAAGAGACCTCTGACTATAAGTGATTGCCTTGCCTGCCAATCGCCAAAAAGAATTAAAATCATCGGCTAAGATATAAAGAGAAGGTACAAAGTAAATGACCATGAAACTTCAACAATTTAAGAGAGCATAAAAAAGCAGGAACAGAGAAGAGTCGGTGTTTCAGGAAATTAGTTTAGTAACAAAGAGTTAAAACCATAGATGGCAACATCCAAGTTTTACAGTAAATCAAGGCAATATTGATAGTACAGTATGGCATACTATGTCATTATAAGATTACAGAATTGCAGTGTATAATCCAGTGACTACTAAATAAGGTTATATAAAAGGAATATTACATTAGAGGGATAGCTTTCCCACAAATGATACGACAGACTACAAGGTTGGTCCTGAACAAGAAAAAAAAGATGATAAACCTGAGCTTCAAAACCAACAGTAGAAGGGGAAGGTAACCCGTACATCAAAAATGCATAAGAAATAAAAATTCCAATATGGTACTCTGCCCCCTACATGGCCATTGAACTAATAATTTTTCTGGCTAATAATCAGATGCTGCACATTATACTAACCAACTCCTTAAAAATAGAGAGAAAGGGGGTGGGGGGATAAGAGGATAATCAACAATATTTATCCCTTCATACTTCCTGGAACTATTTGAACATGGAGAACACAGATATTAGACAGAAGACATAGAAGAGTCAAACAAAGATTAAAAAAAAGAAAAAGAAATCAAAAGCATTGTAAAAGCAAACAAAAGAAATAACTATAGAAAACGGTCACTGGATAAATCAGAGTCAACACTAAACCTCAAATGCTCCAGTAAAGCTCCATTTGAGCTGATTTGTCTTGAGTCGGGGGATGACAACAGATAGAACTGGCATTGTTGGCCTATACTTGGCAATCAATCTGCACATACATATAATTAGACATGAGTCAAAATGATAAGCCGCACATGAATTTACAATATTGATTGTACTATAAATGCACAACCCCCCCCCCCCCCAAAAAAACCCCCAAAAAAAAACTGCCCATATCTGACGTTGCAAACTCATAATTGGAAGGACAAGCAGATCATTCAATTTCCAATAGTAACCAACAGGAACACATTCGTATTTAACCATCCACGAAGAAAATACCTTGCAGCTCTTCCTGAAGAAGTGAAGCAAATAATAACAGATGCCTTCACCTTAATGGCAGCTCGAACCTAGAAAAATAAATATTGGCCAATAAGAAATCCTATTTAAAAATGCAATGATTTCAACAACAACTACAACACATATATAATCAAATCCATAGTATCATTAATGAATGAAACAGAAACATTGATAAGTAAATACCGCAGAGGAAGCAATAGATTCCAAGTGGGTCATCGGCTCTCCAACATATTTAACAGTCTTCTTGAAATAAAGGTCTTGGTTGAAAACCTTCTCTGCCTACAAGGGTAATATCAGAGGGGAGGGAAATTATGAAAATCCTTGTACAAGGTGTATGAACATAAAAGAAGAATTATCACACATTATTTTTGTGATAAAGTTTTAAACTTTTTTTTTAATAATTAACACATTAAGATAAAACTTCATTTGCTAAAATAAGTTTACGAGAAAATGTGCTCATCATTAATCTGAAACAAGGCAATCACTGGAGGGAAAAGAAAATCCAAGCAACGAGGGAACAATTGTTTGAATCGGAATCCTACATAGGATCGGTAAGAGGTCCTCATAGATCAGATTGAGGATTGTAAGATTCTACTTTATGTAAAAATAATAACAATAAATAAATAAATTGAAAATCACCAACAATAATGATATATGCTAAATAATCAGTTAAGTCATTAAAGAAAAATGAATATATATAAAATAATACAACTTTCATGCTCCATATCTCTAATAATTAAAATTCTCTTTGTAGACATGGGAAAGGGAAGGAAAATATATCATATATATACAATTGATAACAAATCTAATTTTAGTTTCATGAGCTATTGAAGAAGTGGGGTTTTGATTCTTTGGGGGAGAATGTAAAATGGTGTTAAAATGTAGAGATAAAGCTCTAATGCAAAATAAGGACAAAGTCGTGCTAACTCATATCCACTTGCTTCAACTAATAGCTCCATTAGTTAGTGAGAAACATTAGCTACCCACCATGTGTGCCACACTACACAGCACCATCTCTATTCTTATCAGCACCACGCATGCCACTCAGACAACACACACTTCCCATAATAATTAAACAAATATAGAATAAAGTAGGATATAAACAATAATGAGTTAGCATTAATATCTTCACCATTTAATATTCTTCCTACCTCACCTTCTGTATCTTTCTCCCTTCTTTCTCAAATCTTCAAAGAACAATGGAGTATGGTTTTACCTTCCGCCATTAACCTCTCTATCTTGATGCCATACACAGTTATACATGTATCATTGTTGTGGTTTTCTTTTTGGCTCTATTTCACTACGTAAAATGAACATAAAACCCAGCAGCTTCAAGGCAAACCAGGCCTCTCTCTCTCTCTCTCTCTCTCTCTCTCTCTCAAGGACCATTTTCTTATCATGTAAATTGACAATGGGAAGCTGTTTTTTTTCCTCCTTTCATTTTGAGCTAAAAGAGGCTTTGGAGTATTGACTTATGCTTAACAATAAATAAATAGTCCTTGTGGGGGAATCATCCAGGCTTGCCAATTGGGATCCCAATCCTACACTATACCACGATCCAACTTGAGATTCTACCTCAATTTTACTTTGTATATGACTTTGCTATGATCTGGATCAATTAAGAGATGTAGGATCTATGATCCAGATTGGAATCCTAAAAATCATGTATAGTATAAACCCAAAAATAAATCCAGACCATTATAGGGAATGTAATGAAATAATCACCACCTTCCAATGAACTCAAAATTGTACTAGTTTCAACAAATTACAATTGTTGACATTTAAAGCAAAAGTACCTCAGCATTATCAACAGAAACATATTGTAAATATATAATATTTGTGCACGGGTGTTGCAAGGCTGGTTTGGTACTTTGGTTTAATCTGGACCCATTCATTCTCAGCCATTCTGGATCTTACTAGTTCTATAATCTTCCAGTTTCAATTTGTAAGTTTAAAGCTCACATTCAAAAATATAAGTAATTTCAAGAAAAGACATACCTCAGAACAAATTTTACCAACGATGGAAATAGTCTCAACAGGGTACAACCCACGTAGAGTCTCAGCACCCAAAAGAATTGCATCACTTCCTGCATCCATTAGAAAAGGGGTAAATGATTTTGATTCTTTGTCATTCTTTTGATTCTTCGTGTTCATCATCGAGTAGTCTCTTTTCAATAAAATCGTTATTACTTGTAAAAAAAGGGGTAAATGTGCATGTCATACTTCCAAACAATGTCAAACAGAAACCATAAACACTAAAAGGAGGGTAAGGAACCAAAAATTGTCCTAAATTCAACAAACATGATAGTAGCTCAAACACAATCACATATAATATGCAATTACATATCAATGAAATCCATGCCTTTAGCTTCAAGAGTCTCTAAAGCAACTAGTGTTGAATCAAATAGTGACTCACCATCCAATACAGCATTAGCAACATCAGTTGCTTCTGCACGAGTTGGCCGCAAGTTGTCGGTCATACTGTCCACAACACGAGTAAGCACTGCAGGCTTTCCAGCCATGTTACACTTGTAGAGGGCAGCTTTTTGAAATAAAAACACCTGCCAGGTACATAGAGATAGATTAGGGGTATGCTCCATGCAGTCTAAAAATTACATCAAGATAAAGAAAGCAATTGCAGGCATCAAATCTTTACCATGGCCAACACAACCAAATGGTCTTATATACAACTTTTGATATTAAAATTATAGGGAGTCCATCAAAGGATAGATGGTATGCTGCATGCACCAAAGGATAGATGATATGTTTCACATAATAACTGATATGTACCGACATTATAAAGATCTTGAGATATAAGACCATTTGGATATTTTTGACAGATAAAAGCAAAAAAGGGGAAAAGAATATCAGGGTTTGAAAACTAAACAATAAGCTAAAACAAAATCTTAGACATCACTAGATAAAGAGAATAGTGCAACTCCACATATATCTTTTACTACATTGTAAGATTGAAAAGTATGTAAATGAGAATTTATAACATTGACATAGGTTATGAACTATTGTCTACATACGTAGGCAATTTGTCTATGTATGACCAGAACTCAATTAAGCACATCTATAAATCTATTAAATACCACAAAGAACAAGTGTAAAAGCGTAATACTATAGAAATGAATCCTTTGTCCAAGTCAGGACACTTACCTTCTCAGGTGGGAGATCTATGCCCAAATTCCCACGGGAAAGGATAATACCATCTGCTTCTTGAAGGATCTCATCAAAATGGTTTAACCCCTAACAGGAGACACATAAATGCATTCATAACAATTAGCTTAATACTGCTATTGAAATGAAAATATAAAGTTGTATGCCTAACTGAGATAATCTCATGAGCTAACAACATCTGCAACTCACCTCTATATTTTCAATCTTTGCAAAAATTTGAGTCTGACTGAGGTCACCCAACTTAGAAAGGAACTCTCGGGCCTGCATTTCAGCATAAAGCGTGTCAGTGATGTTATATAAAGTCAAAACATTTAGAATATTCAGAAACATTATCAGTTCGAGGAAGACAAGGTAAAAGATACTACGTCAAGGAAAACTACTTGCCTGGCGAACGTCTTCTGCATGCCGGGTATATGATAGTGAGAGGAAGTCAATTTTATTTTGAGCTCCCCAAGTACTTATAACCTAAAAAGAGCAATTGATACATCACAAAAAGCACTTTCAAAAGTTTATGAGAGAGAGAGAATGGCAGTGCAGCCCATTCATCAATCAATAAATGGTGTAAGTTCAAAACTCACCTCCTTGTCTCTATCAGAGAGGGTAGGCAGCTCAATACGAACTTGAGAAGCGTGCAAAGTGAACAACGACCCAGCCAGTGTTGCAGAGTTCTTACACACACAAACCACATCTTCCCCTTTCACTTCAGAAACCTGCTCTCAACTCCAGATAGATGTAATCAGTTGCACACAAGTAAAGCAGTTTCAAGCATGTTTATGACAGATCTTTGGACATAGTAAATGAAAATTGAAAAACAACATTCTGAAAGAAACATAAAGACTCATTCAACTGACATCAGCCCTAATGGTTGTCTGTCTCTTACCTCCAGCCAAACTGAAGTAGTTTCACTTCCAGTGAACAGATATTGACCAACAAAAATGGTGTCTCCCTTCTTCACAGCCTGCAATAGCCAAATTCAAGGTTTAGTTTGTCTTTCAAAATTTTACTAACAAAGAGTGACTACAAAGAGACAACATTACCATGTAATTATAGACTGCATCTCTTTAAAAGAAGAAAACCAACACCACAGTGTTTCGAGTTTGTTGAAGAGAGAACAAAATCTTAGGAAAAGCCACGGTTATTTTATATGCATATATGTTACTTCATTATTACAACTCAATGATTTAATTAGAAGCAAATCAGTATCGCGCATATGGCATCTAAAACCCAAAATTCAGGCCCCACTTTAGACAAGAAGAGCGTCCAAAATTCTAAATAAACAATTAACAATATTTCATTTATACATGCAAAAATGATGGATCATTCCATGAATCACCTTAACACATTGGAGGCTTAAATATATAAAACTGTAAAATAAAAGGTTCTCCAACACCCAATCCATCTGAAAACCCAAAACTCCGGATTTGATATGGTTTTTGTCTAGGCATAAGCATGGTTACTAAAACGCCATTTCCAAAGCAATGATTCTCCACTAGGATTAAATATTATTGTGCCAATATTTTGAAACAACCCATCAAAATATGAAATATATTATCGAACCTTTGACAACCCATCAAAATTGATGGGCAGTAGCTCTGAGGTGGCTTCTTGATCGTGGTGTGGTGTCAATACAACAAAAGCATCAGCCTGAAGTGAAATAGCTTTCTCACTTTTATTAACAACTTGCATCTCAGCACCCACAGTGTCCAGCATAACCTGAAATACCACCAATAATAGCACCCTTATTATGGATTTTTTTTTTTTTTTTGTTTAAAGCAATTTTTGAAAAATTATAAGCCAGAATTTCAAAATCAATACTTAACAAGAAGAACTTATTTTAATTTTTAATGAACCACATAAAACAATAACAACAACAATCCCAAAAATATTTATGCTCTGACTTGCAACTCTATATACATGAGAATCCAACAAACAAAGACAAAATAAACTATCAGATATTAAAATAAACAATCAACTGAGCTGCATGCATTTGCTTTTAGCATCCGAAAACAAAAAGTTATATAGAAAGTACATACAGCGCAAAGCTTCTTGGTATTCTTCACGGCGGCCTTCAGAGTCTCCAGAGTCTCCTGATGATACTCCGGGTCTCCCCATGAAAAGTCGAATCGAGCCACTACAAAAACACACACACACACACACACACACACACATTCAAAACCTAACAAATTGCTTTTTTCTTTTGGAAGCAAAAGAAAAACGAACAAAGCTTTCATACCTGACATTCCAGCCTTGAGGCAACCAGAAATAACCTCCAGGGATCGAGATTTAGGACCTAGAGTCCCCACGATCTTCGTCATTGCAGGGAAGAAACTCTGCAAAATTTAATCAAATTCAGATCCACGAACAATGAGAGTAGGAAAAAAAAAAAGCTTAGATTCAAACCAAAAAGAAAAAAATGAAATGAACAAGCAATCGACGATCGATGATGGCTTACAGGTTTAGATGGTTCGAGAATCGAAGCCATTCTGATTGGCTCCTCGAGAAGCAAGTGACTCGAATGCATCTTCGATGATCGGTGGTAGCTCTCTGAACCAAATATCAAACACAGCGAAAGATATTTCAGAGCGAGGGAGAGAGGCAGAAAGTGAAAAGTCCTGGAATTATAGAGGGGGTTTTTGTTGAAGTTTTTTTTGGCTAATTTAACCTTCCGAATATGCTTATGTACTTGTACAGCTGTGCTTTTTTTTTTTTTTTTTTCTTTTGTGGGTTTCCCACTCGGAGTGCATTACTTTTATTTTATAATAATAAAAAATATTGGAAAAAAAAAAACCAAAAACTTTTTTTGGTTGACAGAGAATCTCATAAGTAATTCTTAGGTGCTCCAGAGTATGGAGAATTGTGCTATTTTTTTCATGAATGTGAGAGGAGGGAGCACCATTTTACTATACTCCAAATTACCTAAGAATTTTTCAAATTTCAGTATCTATTTTTAATAATTATTCTTTATTATCACCAAGACACTAATCAATTTTTAGTATAAACAGAAGTTACACGTCAAATTTTTTAGTAGTCAACTGTCAAAAATTTTACTAAATCAGTTGGTTAAAATCAAAAACTTGGTTCTGTGAAATTCAACCTTGGGAAAAAAAAAATTTGTCAAATCGTTGAATTTATCGCGATAATAAAGTTCTAGGTACAACACGTGGCGTGACATAGCTAACCAGACTGACCCCGCCAACCACCTGAGGATCGCGCGTGCCGAGTGTGTAATGCTAAGCAGTTTCGTGGGGAAGGGGAAACTTTTATTTGCCCACGTGACTTCATACGGATCCTCAAGTACATCGCGTGTAAACAAAGCTGAATCAAGTATTTGAATATTTAAGAAGGTAAATGAATTGTTCGAGCTCAATTAAAGAACTAGGTGTGTGTTTCTCAAAAAAAAAAAAATAAAAATAGAGAAGTAGGTTTCACGGTTAAGCTTGTTTACTACCCTACGAGTCAAGCTTTGAGTTTATTGACAAACTAGGTTACAACTTACAAGTTCAAATTTTATTCTTTAAACATCAAACAATTTCAAACTTATATACAAGTTACTTAACTAACTTATTTATATCCTCTCAACAAAAAAAAAAACTAACTTATTTATATCCTTTCAACAAAAAAAAAAAACTAACTTATCTATACTATTATTTAGGAGGATTTTCCTATTTTGACTCCTATTTTTTTATGCCAAAAATATCATCAAATTTTCATTTTTAAAAAGTTCAAATAATATCTTTAAACATGTAGATTTACTAATTTTAAAACTCTTAAGTTTTAGATCAATTTTAAAAAAATAGTCTAAACAAACGGTTTTGCTTTAAAAAAATAGTTACATACAAGTGGTTTTTTTTTCCTTTGTTCTCCTGAAAATATCTACTCACGTTCCCACTAACTTTTTACTCTTAATAATAGGTAGTTAATTCATTCTATACGTCTCTCCATCTTTATCATTTGTTTTCTTTATTCTTCAAATTCTAAAAAACAAATCCAATCTTGCATATCTATTCTCAGGCTCCCACTAATTTCAAAGGAAGGCAATCATTCAAAACTTAATTAAGAAGGTATGGACATACTATTTGGTTTTAATAAATTTCACTATATTGCTTTGAGTTTCTCTTTCTCTAATTGCTCCACACACATACAAAAAAATGTGAAGCACATGTGATGATGCTAGTTATACACACACAAATTTATGCTTGATTAAAATGACAAGTAGAATATAGTATTTGAATTACTATAATATAACATTTTGTTAATGAACTAATAAAAATTAGATTTACCAACCTTGTATTTTGAAAAAATATATCATAATTTTTACTACAAAATGCAATATTTAGATCATCAATTTTTTTTTTTTGAGAAACAATAAATTATTAATACTAATTCCATATATAGAATTTACAAAATAACCAAGTCTATGTGAGTATGTTTTCATATATATATATATAGATCTAGTATTAGCTTGTTAACAAACAAATAATAATTATGTTTGATTTCAACTTGTTCACCTATCTAGCATAAACTTGGACTTAAATTTAACTCGTATATTTAAACAAGCATTTTTCTATGCCAAAATTATTCATCGATGGTTTTTAAAGCTCTAGACATTGAGACGGTATCACATGGGCACATGCTATTGAGCATGCCTCTCACTGTCTCATATGCTTATGAGAGATATGCTTCATGGAACGGACATGAGAATTCAAGATAATTTTTCCTAGAGAAAATACAGTTAACATCCTTAAGGTTTGGTCTAATGCCAATTAGATCCAAAACTTTTTCAAACTAACCAACTTGGTCCTTTATTACTGTAAGTAAATAGAAAAAATAAGTAACAATTTAGGATCTAAATTATGTTTAGGGACTAAATTTGTCAGTTTTAAAAAAGTCTATAACATAAATGTCATTAGCTAAAGGGTGAAGCTTGTCCCATCAAAAAAAAAAAAAAAAATGGTGAAGCTTGTGTCTAGTACTTTTTGCATTGGTTACGATATAATTTGAAACTAATGCCCCATTGCATTGGTGTTAACCAAAAAGGTATTGGACACAAGCTTTAACTTGAAACTGGACACGATATAATTTTGAACACGTATTCAAATTGTATCATGCAAAAAAGAAACTGGACACAAGTTTGCCTTGGACACCTATCCGCATATTAGGGACCCATTTGATGATATTGTCCTAATAACGTTGTTTAAACAATACAACTAAACAGGCCTAACATTTTAGATCCTTAGCTAGAACTTGTGTTTAATGTATCTCTTTTTCCTAAGCTAGAGCGTGATATTTAAACTTGGACAGGAGCGTGCTGTGTGCGTATAACAATGGTCGTTACAATAAAAAATGCACGTGGTTTGAGCTTTCGAGTAGGTGGGTTTTCTTATTTTTCTCTGTTTTCTTTAAGAGTAGGTGGCTTTTCAGGTAGCGCACAAGAGTGAAGCGCTGATGGATTTTGGCGAAGTGGTAAAGGTAAAAAGGAAAAAAAAAGGAGATTGTTATTACTGCCTCCGCCCCACGAAAATCACCGCCCATTTTATTTGATATTGCGCCGCCATTTTGTGAGAGTGGTCAATTCCAATGGGCTGTCGCTTTGGGGTGTGGTCATAAGACTATAAGAGTACGAATTGTCTCATGCTGTGTATAAATTATACGCACACAGTTTTCATGCTTTGTAGGGCTGGGCCAGCCCATCCTATTTGAAAATTCTTGGCTATTTATTAGGTTTATTTGTATTTGATTATAAACAACGGTCAAGAATTTCCAATTCAACGTGTATCTTTTTATTTCAATCAAATAGGTGATTCCATATATATATATATATATATAGGATTAGGTTTAAATTAAACCTGGTGTAATTCTGAGCAATGTTAAACCACTCAATATTTCTTAATTAGATGTAAATTTTGACAAATCCACCGTTAAATTATATTATTTTCATATATTCTTCATGCTTGTAAAATTTCAAAGTGATCAAAGATTAATAGTCATGTCATCAATCAATTGTTTAAATTTCAGTTTTTATAGTTTAAAATAATGCATAAAATATGAGTTTATGGATCGAATGACAAATCACATCTGATTAATATGAAAATCGGCATGCATGTTAAGAACATATAGAACATGTAATTCAACGGTTGGATTTTTAAAATATGAATCAATAAGAAGTTATTAAATGGTGTAACGTTTCTTAGAGTTATACTAGGTATAACTTGAACTTAACTCATATACATATATATATATATTTATTAGCATTACTCCCGTGCGTTGTACGATTTTAGTTATAAACTTTTGGAATTATTTTATTGAAAAATAACAAATTAATAATCACTTGAGTCTAGATCATATAAATTGTATATAAAGTATTGTTCTTTCGATTCAAACAATCGCACAACATATTTATATGAAAAAAATTCTTGAATTTAATAATTAAAAACTTGAGGAAACTTAACCAGAGGTTTTTCATTTGCCGGAATATTTGTAGTACATCAAAAATGTGTTATATCTAAAATGTGTTATGCACTTGAAGAGTATAGACTACGTGGTATTTTGTTTTTCAAACCTTTATTTAAAGTTACGTTTTGATACACTAATGACCTCTTTTATTTAAACGGGATTTCTTTAAAAATGAGTGTAGAGTCATGAAGATTTAATATTAAAGGAGCCTTAATGGATGAAAAGGATAAAAACAATTGTTAGAAAAAATTATTAGTTCAAGCAAATAGTTGCACGATCATATTAAGATGTGAATTCCTTTTATGGTGTAGATTTAATATTACTTGCTAATAGCAATCTTGTGAAGGTATATGTTGTTGATATTTATAACATGATGTGTTACAAAAAAAAATTCATGAATACTATTCAAATGTGTTGTGGGTGATAAATATAGGTATGGATATTGATATTTGTAAAAACCAAAATAAAAATTAATTACATTGAAATTTAAAATAAAATAAAAAAGTTGCATGCTCATAATGTTAGAAAATTTATTTTGCACACATATAATATCATTAAAAACAAAAATAAAAATGAAAAATAATAACATAAAAATTTTACTTCTCAAGAAAATTAATTTAATCTAATAACGCACATATAAACATAACACAAATACAAATCGAACCCTTATTGTAGGAGAGAATACAAAATTTGATAATTCTTAAATAATATTTATAGAGATTTATATAATAGATTTCATGGATTTAAAATTGCATTAATGACTCATAAGCAAAACCTTGAGAAAAAGAACAAAAACAAAGAAGAGAAATACATACCTGTAATAGTTTGAATGGTAGGTTTGATAAAGACTTTTACTATGGATTTCACAAACATCAAATTGCCTAAGTAATAAGAAAAAAAAAACAAATAAAGGAGAGTTAGATTTCTAAACAACATAGAAATTGTAAGAGAATGAGAATTATTAATAATGGGGAAATCGAGAAAAGAAGAAGAAGAAGAAGTTGTGCCTAAGAATATATAAAAATACACTAAAAAACACACACTATATATATATATATATATATATATATATATATATATATAAAGAGAGAGAGAGAGAGAGAGAGAGAGAGAGAGAGAGAATTTTCAATTGTAAGGAACTTAGATTTCTAATTGTTCTAGAAATTATAAGAGAATAAAAATTAACTTAGGATGTATATTTATGCAAAAAAAATTGTCATATAGTCATTGAATGTAATGTAAGTAAAAAAAACTAAAAAAATAAAAAAATAAAAAAAATAAAAAAAGAAGAAGAAGAAAGAAAGTAAGTAAAAATGAATGACAATAAGGAAATAGGATAGACATTTAAAAAAAAAAAAATTATAATCAACTTAGAAGCTTAAAGTTATCAAAATAAAAAGAAGTTAATCTCAACATACCTTTATCCAAAAAAGTGATAAAGTCATAGAAGAAAAGTTGATAATAACAAATTTATATCTATAAATTTCTGCATATGTAGTATGTTGCTTTTAATTAGGGATAATTACAGACTACCCACCTGTAGTTTAGCCCGAATTTAACTTACCCACCTGTGGTTTTATTTTTGACACTTTACCCACCTCAGATTACTTCTGTTTAGTCTCCGTAACCCACCTCTGTTAAAAAAGAGGGGTAAATAAGTCTTTTTACACCTATTTTATGTCTCTCTCCTCCCAAAACAAGAAAAAAAAAGATTAAAATATGGTAGTAGTTTCCACAATTCACAAACATAAAGAACATATACAAAGACATGAAGAAAATGCACCCAAAAAATTAATACAAATCAAATCAAGCAATTCTATCAAAATAAAATAGACTCAAATCTTTGTACCTATAAAATAAATTAAAAAATTCAGATTTCAATGGCAAATAAAAAAACCCACAAAAAATCCAAGCACCACGGTGATTCCACCCTTCATTCCAACTTTTAAATTCCCATAATAATAGGCTTGAATCATCCGTGACCCAATCCAAGACTTCCACTATCATTGATATTTTAATACCGGCGGACCAACCATAAACGATGCAAATGACATGATCTATTGAATGGAAAAAGAACGAAAAATAAAAATTGTGGGGAAAGGGGATTGAGCTGGATGTAAGAAGACATCCGACAAAGCAAAAATAGAAGAACCCAAAAAAATAAATAAAAAACAAGAAAAGAAGAAACAGAGGCAACAGACCTTGAAGAGCGAAGCATCTTGCAAGCAGAGTAGGTGTCAAAGTATATAAACACTAAAGCTAAGATGCTTCAGCTAAGTGACTGCCAAGCCTTCATATTTTCTTAAACCCTGCACATGACTGTGCCATTATTTTTATTTTTATTTTTCGTTCTTTTTTTCTATAATCAATTTTTATTTTAGTTTCAGATATGCTTATCATGGATCTGGGTAAGAAGACATGATCCAGCTCAATCCCCTTTCCCCACAATTTTTATTTTAGTGGAAACTGGATGTAAGAAGACATGATCTTCGTTGATCTGTTGAATGTGTTCATGGGTGTCGCTCACTTCATTTCTAAGAAAATGATATGCTTATCATGGATCTAGGTTTGAGCAAAGGAATGGAGCCACCACTAGCAACACCGATGATCCACCACGCCCACGATGACATTGCAACCAAGCCGCATCCACCGTAACAACCCAAAATCTCAGATCGACCACCACCAAAACCCAAATTGCAACCTACACGTCACACTCCTCAAAACCCAGACCCAAATTAGTCATGCTCCTCCTCCATAAATCAAAACCCAAACCCATATAGCCACCCTTGGCTCCTCCATTGTCGTAACTATGACCCAAAGCTACCGCCTATCTAAACCAAAGAGAGAGAGAGAGAGAGAGAGAGAGAGAGAGAGAGAGAGAGAGAGAGAGAGAGACAAAATCAAATAAGAAGTAATGGAAAGAGCAGTAAGTGATTTTTGCCTTTAATGATGAAACTCAGACTAATAAATCAAGTGGGTGCCATTGTAGCATCTAAGATCTTAGGTGGGTGAGCAAGCGTGAGAGAGAAGTGTTTGATCTGATTTCTTGTTTGATTTTTTGATGAAACTTGTTAGAGTAACGAAAAAATTAGAGGTGGGTTACAGAGACTAAATGGAAGTAACCTTAGGTGGGTAAAGTGTCAAAAATGAAACCACGGGTGGGTAAGTTAAATTCGGGCTAAACCATAGGTGGGTAATATGTAATTATCCCTTTTAATTAAGAATTTTAATAAATGATTAGATGAAGAATTTGAATTGTAATCAAATTAAGATAGAATTTTGATTGTAATCAAAGTAAGATTTTTATCAATTTAGAAATTATAGGAGAAGAAAAATTATATCTATTTTTTCTTAAATTTTTTTAAAAATTTATGCAATATGGTGAAGCCACTTGGTACAACCACGTCATCTAAGCCCAACTTTTATTATTTAGTATATATATACATATATATGTATATATGTATGTATATAGGTAAAACTTAGAGAACGTTTCATTAGAATTTAAAATTATAATATAATTTTGCGCTATGTGTCTAAATGTATATGGGGACTACATCATAATTATTCACTTAAATTTGTGTCACATGTCGACTTAAGTTTTTTAATCTTTGTACCAAATGAGTTAATGAGTGCAAAATACTAAAAATTTAATATTAATTAAATCTAAAATTAAAAAAATAACCAATCAAATATACTCAATAAAAATTGCTACACAACAAAGATCACTATATGTTCTATCTTATTAAAAATTAGAAAAAATTATTATAAGTAGTATTAAATTTATGTAAGAATTTTAATATATGACTAATTACGTTTACTTTTAAAAAAATGACTAATTATTTATATTTTTATGATAAAAATTATGTTTAATTTTAAATGTATCTATAAGTACACATATGTTACATGTTTTTTTATTATAATAATTTGGCTAATTATTTATATTTTATAAAAAAAATTGTGTTTAATTTTAAAGGAATGCATGCATTTGCACCAAGTGGCTGAGTTTTCTATAATAAAAGTTGAGTTTAGAAACCATGGTTGCACCAAGTGGTTTCACCAAATTGTAGAATTTTTTTTTAGAATTAAAAAAAAATAGATATAAATTTTTTTTGTTCTTATCTTCTACTCCTATAATTTCTAAGTTGATAAAAAATATTAATTTGATTACAATCCTAATTCTTCATTTAATCCTTTTATTATTATAATTTTTAAGTTAATAAAAATTATCAATTTGACTACAATTCAAAATCTTCAACTACTCATTTAAAAAAAAAAAAATTATATTACTATACGTAGATACAATTTGAAGTGGAAAAACGTGTATTGTTTTAAAAAAAAATTTATAAAAGACTTTTAGTTTGAATACAATTTAAATTTGTTAAATTTTAAATGATAAATTTTTACATAATTATAATATTTTAAAATTTTATCCATTAATTTGAATAAAATTTAAATCTATTAAAATTTAAATGATAAAATTTTACATAAATTATATTATTGTTAAATTTTAGATTTTTCACAAATTCACTATTTCTTTTATGGATAGCCATAAATTCACTTCGCTTACACATACTCAACATTCATGGGTGAAGAGAACTATGGTTTTCATTATTTACCAACCTTTTTTCTTTGTGGAGAAAACATTAACCGACTTGATATTTTTCTTTTTTGTTATTATTATTATTATTATTATTATTATTATTTTGTGCTCAATAACTATTTAGATACGCATTATACAATAGGACCACATCTACAATTTTGTGACTAACGTGAAAATGAGTTATGTTTAGAAAAAATTGTTGCAATTTGGTAAAGCCATTTTCCATAAGTTACTACTTTTAGTGTTTAAATAAAACACTTAAATTCTTTGGATTTCCTCTTAACATAATGTGACTTTTTTTTTCTTTGGATTTCTGTTCACACGCTACTTTTTTTTTAGATTTACTTCAGTTTTACACTTCCACAAATTAGACTAACATTAGACTTTTTGTTCATATCAACTTCTTCAATGTGAAGTGTATATATGTCAAATAATTCATAATGAATACTTACCATATGGTTCTTTTTCTCTATTCTTCTATCTACAACCTTGCATGTATGTATTTGTTTACTCTATTTTTTTCTTTAAATTGAATAGGTTTTTTGTATTTTTTGTCTTTTGGTTGACCTAATTTTAAGTTTTATCCAATTTATATGATTATGGTTTGAAAATCAATCATTAGATATGCTTAGACATGATTTTTTAAATTATTGTGTTTTATGACATGGGTTCCAATGCTAATATGTTGCTTTCATCATCTCAATTTTGATTTAGAGAACAATATTCTTTTTAACTTATTACTAAGTATGTCTTTATAATTTGATGATAAATTGGCCATGGACAGTAACGAATCCAGGAGCCAAGGAACTCTACTATATGTAATGAAGCGAGATCCAAATGCTCGGGTGAGTTCCATGAAAGAATCGATAGCTACTGCCCTCAAGCCATTAAACCACCTCATTGCCACAGGTCCTAGGCTGGATGGGAAGACCTTGCACATTAAATTCTCATTTTTGGAGTGCACTGCCATCCTTTGGTTGAAATGGCTCACATGCTCCACAGGGTCCGTTCGACCATTATATATGGTGAACGTTGGCTGGGTGAATCGCCGAGGAAGCTTCCCTCCTTCCACCTTACGTGTGAATGGCGACTTGGAAATTTGGTTTAACGCTTTACTCATAGCATCATTTCCCAAGCCTCTGCAAGATGAGTTCCTACTTCTACGACCATGAGGGTTGTCCTCCTCATTGGAGAAAGACTCGTTAGGGAGAGTTTTTGACCTGGGCTTGTAACTGCTATCCCTGGTGTCTTCAGAAGAAGGGTCAGAAAAGGAGGGAGTTTGCCTTCGCCGTTTGTGGCGCAACTTCCTCTTCAAACGGTCAATCTCTAGCTGCATGACCCTAGCATTTTCCTCATGAGAGACTCTGTTTTGAGCTCGTGAATGACTCTTACTGGTGTGGGTCGTATGCACACAGCTCTCTCGATCTCTTTCCCTTTCGAGATGCAAGAAATGATCTTGACGCTAGGATCCCATAGACTTTGCATGGTGTGAACCTGAGCCTACCATAATGTTAAACTTCCTAAAACACAAAATTTTCCACAGACGGCGCCAATTATAAGGACACAATTTGCACCCAAACCCAAAAAATAATAATGGGATAGGCCCAAAAAGCCCAATACAATGAATTTATAGAGAGTGAGCTTGAAATCTAGGTTCTAGTGATTTTATATAACAAAGATAATGGACTAGATCGCAACATCATACGGATGAGATAGTTTATATGACAAAAATTGTCCTTGGACTCAACCCGAGGAAATTGGATTCTATATTTCTCTTTCTCAAAGACAGGTTACAGATATTAATTTTAATGTCTACAATGTTTCCTTTCTTATATTTTCGATCTCCCTTCCTGAATGTCTTCTCCTCCTTTTATATCATCTTTCTTCCTCTCTCTATCTTCCACGTATGGATTGAACTACTGGTTTGGATACTTGTCCCATCAGCCCATCCTTGAAGTATTTGGAGGTAGCTGTAAGGCTGAATCTTGATACTCAGGCATCACTTCCCTATTAATACGGCTAGAGGTTTAGCTGCAGAGCATTTAAAGTGGTGGAAGCAGCTTTACCTTAGATATTTCATAGCCCTTCTTCCTATCCTGTACACCCACCATGCATATCATTACTTATAGGATCTCCTAGAACATTGCTTTTGGATGTCGAACAACCCTTTCATATCTCGGCTTTACCTAGCCGATGATGGACTCCTCCTCGGACCACCTTCCGGGATGACCTTGATCAACCTTCGCCTCTTTATCCATCAACACTGTCTCTTGGGTCGATATTCCCACATTCTCGGACCATTTAGTGTCCTCGGATTGGGCCTCTGACCCAATATATACTCTGGGCCCATTGACCCTACAATAAGTATTGTATCAAATTTGTTATAAAGTAACAATTTTACTATTAGCCTAATTTAAACGGTAATTTTTTTTTTTTGTATGGATAAAGTATCAAATGATAGCTAATATATATTAACATTAACGTAAACTTAATTAAAAAAATATAATTTAGGTAAAAAAAAATAGGATAAAGTAACACAAAAAAACTTATATATATATATTAAATAATGTCAAATTTTGCAAAAAGATAAATGACAAATTCAAATCCACGTATCATCTTATGCATTATGAAAACAAACATATTTATTGCACCCTTTTAATGAGTTATTACTTCTTTTTTCTTTTCTTTTTTAAATACTAAGTGTTAACACATACACGCACACGGGGAGAGAGGATAAAGTTTTTTTAAAGAAACTTATAATGGTGTATATCCGAAAGGGCCTAACTCTTGGATATATAATACCGACTGTAAAACTTATACACATACACACACATATACATACATGCATTTCATAATACCTTAGTTTCACACAATATGAATTTATTATATAACTTAAAAGTAAAATATTTAATTATTTTTATCATCTATTCTATTTTCTAATTTTAAGTAAATTAATAAAAAAAACTATTTACGTATGAATTTTGATTAAGTCGTGTGTGTATATATATATATAATAAAATAATAGGTGAAGCTGAAAGAAACTCAAATTAGAATTCCAAATTGGAGTTTCAATATTTTGACATGTGTCTAGATTTATGTGGGGACTACACTATAATTATCTTTCTAATTGTTCAATTCAAATTTGAAATTGGAGTCCAATTTTGCCCCATTTGACTAAATTTAGGTGGGACCACGTTATAATTATCCATTAATGCCCATTCACATTAAAAAAAAAAAAACGTTGTGCTCTTTATTTATTTATTTATTTGTTCACAGTAGGTTAACCTCCCCTTTCTAGAATTATGCATTTTACATTTAAATACTGTGCTTTTTTTTTTTTTTGGCCAAATAAAACATTCTACTCTTCCACAATAATCAGACCCGCTTATTTTCAGGTTCACCTCCCCTTCTACAATAATCAAACGCCAAAACTCAAATACCTTCCTCTCCTACTCAGCTAACTGTGCATCTTGCTAGTTACCACACCGGTTCAGGAACCTTAATATACAACTCCCCTCTTTTTCAATCAATATTATGGAATTTGAAACTAATCTCTCGGGATCAATGATGCATGCTTTCGGGTATTTTTGTATCTTATATAGGAAGGGGTTCTTCATCTATTCCAATTTTACTTTTCTTCTCAATTTTAATGGTCTTGGTTTATGCTCTGCAAAATGAATTCCAACCATTTCTAAGGTTTGATTAGTCATTTATTTCACCTGCCTATGCTTTCCTTTCTTTTTGTGAATAATTTTTATTCTTTAATTATAAGATTTTTTAGTTTTCCTATGATTGATGTTGCATGTTTATATAACCATTATCTAAGCACATTGAAGAAACCATTTTCTAAGTATATAAACATGCAACATATATAATTATTCTTTGTTTATATTTCACATATATTTTTATTCTTTAATTATATAATTATATGCATTTATAAGTATGTGTTACATGCTAATTTTTTTAAATAATTTGACCACTTATTTATATTTTTATAATAAAAATTATGTTTAATTTTAAATGCATTAATGTGTTTACATGGGTTACGTGCTAGTTTTAATTTTTAAATAATAGTTGTGGTACGAACAATTGTTATTATATTGAGCTTACAAACTAATGCATCACCAATCACAAAGAGATAATTCAATTATTCAGTATCAATCACATTCATTATCACATTTGTAATATTTTTAGCATTTTTATTAAGGAAAACGTTAACGAATACGCTAATGACATTGGTTTATGAATTATTTTTAAAAATATTTTATGGGAAAATGATAAATCAATTAATTTTCTGCCAACTTTTTATATTTTCCATGAAAATGACGTTAAAACTTTTCTAATATAGTTTATTAACAATTAACCTAAGAACTTCCATTAATTTAATCATTTTATTAAAATAAACTATCTAATTTGCTTGCATTGCGGGTTTTGTAAGTTTTATATCATAAAAATTGTAACATTTTTAGCAATTCTCTTACAAAGTTAAAATAAAATGTCCAGTTTGGTTGCAATAATAACTTGTAGGCTAATACCTATGAAAGTTACTAAGCGACTTTTTGCCAAAAGTTAAGTCCGTGGTCCACTGTTATTATTTTAATAGGAGAAATGCTAACGAATGTCCTTAAGACATTGGTTAACAATCCATTTAAAGGAAGTTTTTATGTAAAAAAAAAATAATTAATATTTTGACAAATTTTTTCATTTCTTATAAAAGTAGTGCTAAAATTTTCTTAAAATAAATTGTTAACCAATGGCCTAAGGCACTCGTTAACATGATCTTTTTAATAACTAGTCACTAACCCGTGCGATGCACGGGAAAGTTCTTAGAAATGCTAAATATTTTTTTTTTTAATGAAATTAAATGCATTTTTTGTTGGGTTGAGAGAAATTTAACTTAAATGGACCTTTTCGCTTTGGATTTTAAGGAATAACTCACACAAAAAGGAAACTACAAATTTCATTAGGATTTGAGTTGGTCAACCAATTAAGGTAGGTGTGTGTGTGTGTGTGTGTGTGTGTGTATAAATGGACCTTTTCACTTTGGATTTTAAGAAATAACTCAAACAAAAAGGAATATACAAATTTCATTAGGTTTTGAGCTGGTCAACCAAGGTAGGTGTGTGTGTGTGTGTTTGTGTGTGTGTGTGTGTGTGTATATATATATATATAGTGACCTTGTCACGTATTTCTTAATTTGCCAACAAAGCAAATTATTGCTCATTTGAAGCAATTATAAGAGAAATGCATGACTTAATGACACATTGAATAGCAAGACGCAGCTTAGTGACCATGGGCCATCTTCAAATAGTTTATGCCATTTCATTTATTCTATTATTCCAAAACATGTACAACAATTACTCTTGTAGGCCTTTTGTCAAATACCTAACAGATATAGCCAAGAAATAGAACTTGATTGATGTACAAGTGTTGAAATAGAGGAACTTGAAAAAAAAAATAGAATAATGTAATCTAGAAATTAAAAACTTATTGACATATTAGGATGAAAGATAAAAAAAAAAAGATAAAAAAAGAAAAAGAAAGAAAGCAAAGAACGAAAAAAATTATGTAATTTAATTCAAAGTAAAATTGAATCGATCATTCCCCTAATTATGTCGTGCAAACCTAATCCCTAAATCTAATATACGCTTAAGCCAAAAAATCCAATTTATATTCAATACATACAACAAAAGAATTGGGCATGAGGATATAACCTTATTGCAACTGATGAACACCACTGTTAGTCCAGCAAATCCATCTCAAAGAGATACTTAATGGTCATTGCAATCTTCTTCCACACACTTATAAGAGAAAAATGTATAACGTGCATAGTGGTAAAATACAGTGTTTTTTTTTTTAGAGAAACACGTTGCTAAAATTTGGTTAAAATCAAATAAATAAATTGTGTAGCCATAGAACGATAAAATTAGACGTGCTCCTACTTCCCAGGCCACGCATGAGCTGCCTTCATCTAAGATGTTTTGGAATATAGTAGAACCCTCATAAATTTTGAAGAGAAAGAAGTTGTAAAGATAACATTGTCTTGTGGCAAAAGAAGATATATAAATTGGTATGGACAGAAAATACCATACCAATAGCAGATCATAGACTTTATGCACAAAGCATGGACAGAAACTGCAGATAATTTTTTATGAGAAAAATATGTGTTCTTATCACCAATTGAATAAAAAGACTGCTTTGTCATCCAAGAATGTTATTTTATCAAGGATCACAGCTCTGCAAACTTTTTTTCACTGTTCAATAGGTTGATTTATAAGTTTTCTGGGTCTCATACTCTCATTGGAGATAGAGATAGATAGAGATTGGAGTGAGAGAGAAGGAAGGAGGTAGTTGAAGGTTTCACTGTGTGTTTTTTTAGGTTTTTCAGAAACTTGGAGTCGGCTTGAAGATGGGCAAAGAATCGAGTTTGAGGGAGGAGATTTTTTTTGTTGTTGTTGGTATTATTGGGTTTTAGAGAAAAAAAAATCAGATTTTTTAAAAGTGATGCTATTGTGGAAAATTATGGTGCCAGCAGAGGTTTCGGTTTTATATAGATATAGATAGATATATATATATATATATATATATATATATAGATTAAATGACATTATAACATTTATGAGAAAGTTTCTAGAAATTTGAAACATTGATAAATGATCATAGAGTCTAATTTTATATTAACTTAAAATATCAACTATATATTTATTTCAAAAAAAAAAATTCAACATTATTTTCTTCGCTTATTTTTGACCTTGATTATTGGGATGGTTGGCTGCGTGTGATTGCACTTGCACCTTGCATTCATTATAGCCACGCATACCCGTGGACTTTGGGGAGACATGTAACGGGCTCAGCAATGTGTTTTGGGCAAGTGCTGCTGCCTGATGATATGGTTGTATGCATATTCGTGTTAGCTAAGTAATGTGTCAATGACATTGGCATCAGCCTGTCCAATAATTTTTGTCTAATTGTTTCTTTTTTCTTCACACACAGCCAGCATAATCCTCTCTTTTATTTCATTCTCAGAGGATACATAACAAGAAGAAGATAAAAAAAAGTAAAAAACTAATGACAAAATGAATATTGTCAGTGTAAAACTACACATTTTTTGTAGTAATCATGTATTTTACACAACTTTACTTGGTCCGATCTGGATGAATTTTGAGCTTAGTTGACTAAAATATATCACTTATTCTATTATACAAACACTAATGTAAATGCTCTTAACCTAGTAGGTTGTAAATTATGTGTATGCTTTAAGTAACACATGCACCACCGCCCATATTAGGTAAATTGGTAATTCTCCAAGGCTTAAAGGGTTAAGGGGTTCATGGACCCAAGTTCGAGTCGTCTCGAGGCGAAGAAGAGTAGGGTAATATTGTCAACTGTCAAAAAAAAAAAGGTAACACATGCTGGTAAGCCGTGACAACCTTGCTAGGCTTGGCCATGGGCAAGTGATGAGGCAATGGGACTTTCTTGTGCAAGACATGGCTAGGTTGGTATGCTGTTTTAAGTTTAGGCCTCGGCATGTTTGGTCAACTCATCTGCTTCACTGCTTGGTGTGCATGGCCTAAGGTTGAGTTAATGGGCACATGCTTGGGTTGATACGTGTGCTTACATGGCCTTAGTTAGATGGGCTGGTAAAACAAGTGGCATTGAATGGTACAGTAATTACCAAACAGTTTCATGTAGAGACAACCTTGCTGGTGTGTTGATAACGTGAAAATGCTTTAGGAAAGCAATCAATGGTGTCCCAAAGTCAGCTTTTAAATTGGTGCAGCAATTCCAAGGAAAACTACCTTACCATTCACAATTCTTAAAGACTGATGTGCGTGTAGAGGGAGGCAAAGCATGTTTGCTTAAGTCCGATTGGCAGAGAAGTTACAAAAGTGGAAAGATAAAAAATAGAGAGGAGATAAAAAAGTAAATAAATGAAAAACATTTTTATTTGGTTGATAAGAAAAATGAAAGGTTATAAATTAGAATTTTGTATAAATTTACTCATATACTCTTATTAAAAAAATGATGCCTAATTTTTTTATTATTTATTTTAAAGGTAAACAACCAACAAAAATATAAAGGCAATCATCTAAAGAAAAATCACGCCTAGTACAAAAGTTGAGAGGAGGGTTAGTTCAGTCATTTGACTACAACTACTATTCTCCTCTCTATTTTCTCCCTAAATTGGGAAGATAGAATTTTAGTGGGTTCGAGGAGAAAACACCCAAGTCTTGCTGATTTTCCCTCCTTAAAATCCACCCAACAAAACACCAAAAATAAAAACAAAATTTTCTTCTTCCCTTTTCTCTCATCTCTAAAATCCACTCAACTAAACACACCCTTAGACTTAGAGCGTTGAGAGGGAAACAAGGTATTACGTGAGTTTTTTTTTTTTTTAATTTTAGTGATTAGTTTTGACAAATGCATATTTTGCGCTAGTGTTTTGATACAAGGGAACATCAATGTCATATGTACTTTTGGTAACATGAAAAATGTTGTTATTGTTCTCCTATAATTTTGATGTGTGCTAGGCACTTTTAATTTTACCTAAATAGATGGTTGATTCCTTAGTGTTTATGTCAGGATATTGGCTTAGGATAGGAGTGCGTTTGTATAAGTTGTTGCAAACTGCTGTTTTGGGAATAAAATGAATATTTGTAAAAAAAAAAAAAACTACGAGGAGTTGTTGTAACAAAACAATGTTTTGGGTGTTGAAAATGCACTTTTATGCTCTTAAATCATCTAACCAAATATACTCTTAAGTATGACATACCTAGCCCCATAATGAATTAAAAACTTTGGCTTATTGGTTGAGACTAAGAATGACATATTAGAAAAATCAAGTGAGAAAATTGCAAAAATAATATTTTTCTCATACATCCGTCATATGTATCATTTCTTTCATAATATGTTGTGCACATGTTAGATAAATGATATATCTTCTTCTACCAAAGGCAACTTTAAATTGGTGCAGTAATTCTAAGGACAATTATTTCCTTCATTATTATGGGTGTGTTAACAATAGGTGAGAGAGAGGCAAAGCATGGGCTCAAAGCATGTTGAGAGAGTAATGAGGCATTATGTATATGTTTTTGTAATTTTTGATTGTTAATTTTGACAAGGGAGCCTCTCTTCTTCTTTTTTTTTTTAATTTTTTATTTTAGAATATTAAGTATTTTAACACACACACACAGGAGGAGAGGGGAGGTTTTAAAGAAACAAACAGTGATATGTATCCAAAATGGTCCAACTCTTCGATACACAACACAGACTTTAAACTTCTATAATTCACACTTATTTTCTAATGTGGGATTAACCCACTGTTTTTTTTATTATTAGAATACTAAGTATTTGTACTTCTTGCCTCTTGGCAAGGCAATAAATGTTGTCATTGTTCTCCAATAATTTCGATACAGCCACACACCATTAATTCACACAAATGGACTATTGATTCCACAGTGTTTTTGTTGGGATCTTGGTTGAGATTAAGTATGGCATACCTAACTAGTGTCATAATCAACTAAAAAATTGGATTATTGGTTGAGACTAAGCATGACGTACCGAATGCTATCGTGAATTAAAGAAAAACGGTGATAAATATGCCACTATTAAAGAAATAGTGTTTCTTGCATTTGACATGAATGTTATCTATTTTGTAACATGTTTTGCACATATTAAATAAATGAGATATCTTATCCTACCAAGGGTCACATTGGTCTCGATAAGGCTTGGAACACGATAATTTTCACGTTTGCTTACATCTAATTGATTCGTAATAAAACTAATATTTCTCAACAATGATGACAGTAAAATTAATACTTCTCAAATCACAACCAACCATGACAATAATAATGAAAAATATTGTCTTTCTAATTTTTTATGTAAAAAATAAATAAAAGCAGTATCTCTTTACGATAATTCCCTTACCCAATCCCACGCACAAAAAATATTTGGCAAATTATACTATAATCTTTCACCTAGATTATTACATAATATTCTAAATGATCGAAACACATGAATGACTCTTTATAGTAAGATTTTGCATTATATATGAAATATTTTAACATTGAAAGGTCTATTTACAACCAAAGGAGAAATTGAGTTTTAAATGTTAAAGGACATGTTTAGTATATATCTTTAAACACATGTTTTCAGTTTTTAAACAATATTACACATATTTTTACATATTTTTCACCTATATATATTTTTAAAAAAATTGAAAACTATTCTTTAAACATGCTTACTAAACGAGTTCAAAATTTCATTAGAATTAACAGCAGAGTTGGTTTGGAAAAAAAAAAATATAATATAGCGACAAATTTCAGCTTCTCTCGTGATAAGGGTCCCACTCCCACGCAAGTAACCATTACGTTATGACATTTACTTAACGGGACGTCACAAAGCCGTGACGGCCCATCCCACACGAACTCACGGTCCGTCAAAACACCTCAAGTCCCCCGTTCCAATTCCTGATCCATCTCCGCTAACGTCGTCGTTGGCGAAACCAACCCCACCCTTAACCCTAACTGACGGTGCCCCCTCTAAAATGGCCTCCTCCTGTGACGACTTCTCTCTCCTCGATGACGATCACGATCACGATCACGCTCACGCTCACCACCACACTCACCAATCTAACCCTAACCCTAGCTCTCATCACCTCCACCAATCCTACGCGCCTCACCGCTTCTCCACCAGAGCGACGACTCAGGTCCACGCGCCACCGCCGCCGCCGCAGCAGCAGGCTCAGTCGATTATATCCTCCTCCATCGCCGCGAGCCCGCAGGGAATCAACGGCGGTGAGCCGCAAGAGGGAGACGAGGAGGAGGAGGAAGAGGACGATGGCGAAGATTACAATGACGCTGGTTTTTGTTCGAATCCGTTTGATAATGGCGGTGCTGAGCCGAATCGGGTTAGAGTCGATGTGCGGAGCGAGAAGAGGAAGGATCGCGATGAGCTCAGCGATGGAGCAAACAATTACGGGTATAACAAGAAATCGAAGCCCTCCGGCGGTGCTGGAAATTCCGGTGGAGAGTACCGGAAGGACAGGGAGGAGTGGAGCGACGCGGCGATCGCGTGCCTTCTCGATGCGTATACGGATAAGTTTACGCAGCTGAATCGAGGGAATCTGAGAGGGAGGGACTGGGAGGAGGTGGCGGTGACGGTGAGCGACCGGTGCGAGAAGCAGACGAAGAGTGTGGAGCAGTGTAAGAACAAGGTGGACAATTTGAAGAAGCGGTACAAGCTCGAGCGCCAGAGGATGATCAATGGCGGCATTTCGGTTAGCCATTGGCCGTGGTTTAAGCACATGGAGAACATTGTCGGGAATTCGCTGCCGGTGAAGGCTGTAGCCGGCGGTGATGACGACAAAGGCGGTGGATCTTCCGCGACCACGCCAAGGCAATCAAAGAGGTAGTTTTGTTGTTTGTAAATGTGACAGTGTTTGTCAATTTGGTTGCCTTGGCCTTTTTTGCTTATTCTGCATTTGTGATTGATTACAAAAAATTCTGCCTTTACTTGCTTAGAATGGTGGTCACAATGATGATGAACATGGAGCTATATTGAAGCCATACTTAGTGTACAAAAATATTAGTCTTACCAGCTCAGGATTTATTAGAAATAGGATAGGATTATAGAATAAATATAGTTACTGTTTTAATTTAGAACTCCATGCATAGCATATAGTATAATTACAAACAATATAAACAAAAACTAACTTGAGGAGCTTGAATTTGCTATCAAACTGTCCCTTTAAATGTTATTTGTACACTGTCGTGATCTTTTGAGATTGGGTCTTGGTGTGATGGCAAGTGCCTTCCGCCAAAAGCTATAGGTTGTGGGTTTGAGTTTGTAAATCAGCCTCTCCAAAAAAATTGGTGGTGCGGTTGCCTACTAATCACCTCTCATAGACCCTATAAAAGTGTGAGTTTTGTGTACAAGGTGCAACATTATTGTGATATTTGGAATGTTTACAATTAGCTACCAGCAATCACATGGCAATTTAGAGGTGCTTGTCTACTTTCCAGTTTTGCCTATAAAAGTGGATGAGCTTAGATGGACATAGCAATAGCACCTAGCAGCATCTTATCTTAAAGGCTGGTATCCAAAAGCTTAACTGGCTGCCTATCTTGAAAAGTATACATGGCTGGTCTTCTTGTGCTCCTAAAATTTCTAGTTTCCTTATTTGTTGTTTAACTGCAAAGTGGTTGCAATTGACATCCTGGTTGTGGTTGATGAACTTGTTGGAAATCTTTATCTGCCTGTCCAATCCTATTGTATAATTTCATATTGGTTGTAGCTTTTGTTTCTAACTAAATGTAACTTTCACAATTTCTGTTCATACTTTTGTTGACGTGGTTGGTATACACCAATGGAATTGTTTTTACATGTAATTAATTTGCGTTTTCATGTATGTTTACATTTATAGCTGCTTATAAGATAGGACTTCTTTGATCCTTGACTTCATGCGTTGAGCTTGTCACATTCTTCCTGAAACTAAAGCAGGGATAATCTAATTATTCTTGTATCACCATGGTGAGTTCTGTGCATCATGAATCCCTATATCTTCTCCTACTTGATCAGTTCATGGGAGTGATCTTAAAATGTAGTGAAGTGGAATCAAATAGAAGGGTGATTTGCTTTTACATTCAGCGTTTCATCAGTATTTTTGAGCTTAAATTTGTGTTTGGATAGATTTGAATTGCATAATTCCTTATGTGATACTGAGAGCCAATATTTGAAGTAGTCCTTCCTGTTCTGGTTGCAAGGTGATCTAAGTTCAGGTAAATATTATTTGTAGCAGTTTGGTTGTGTAGTAGGCATGGACTTCCATTGTAATTGGTTGTATCACCATCATTAGGATGGGTTTAATGTAAAGTTTCATTTGCGCATCCCAAGTTTGATTGTTTGTATAATTAATGTTCTCTATCTCCATCTTTTATCTTGAATTTTGGTTTCCTAGTTTATATATTAATTACGTCAGTTTGAATAAAGAGCTATATGTGTGCATTTGTCTTTATGAACATCATAAGGTTAACGGTACCATTTTAATACTCTATATATTATATCAAATTTGCTGTTGCAGATCTGCAATTGCAATGCCTGGTCCTGTGGGTCCAATAAACAATGTAAAATCAAAATCAATTTCAAATCCTAGATGGCGGAGAGTAGTCTTCAAAGTTAGTGGTGTTGCTCTTGCTGGCACTGGCCCTAACAATATTGACCCAAAGGTTTGTTGTTGTGTGGAAATTTTAATGGCATAAGCTTGGATATTGATTTTTTGTCAAGTAAATCGTCCCATCTTAATATGTTATCTGTGCTGTAACCTAAACTTAATTGTTATTTTTTTTTGACAGGTGGTAATGTTGATTGCAAGAGAAGTTGCAATTGCTTGCCGCCTTGGTGTAGAGGTATTAATTTTTGCATGATTATTCTTTGCAACACGGGATGTTTGCTGATGGTTTGGGTTTTGACACCTAATGTACTTATTTTTTGTAATATCCCAGGTGGCAATTGTTGTTGGAGGTCGTAACTTCTTTTGTGGAGATACATGGGTAACTGCAACAGGTTTAGAAAGATGTACTGCATACCAGATAGGGTAATGTTGCTGATAAAAGCTTTGCATTCTTGAATTATAATGTCTTTTCCTTTAATTGTGGTTATACCTGAAGTGAAGCATGTGAGGTGAAGTTTTAGGAATTTTTTTTCTTTAACTTTTATCTTTTTTGGGTGTGTGTCTTTGTGTCTAGTAACGATAATTTCTGAGAATATATGATGTGAAATCTTGTTGCATTTTTTAAAGAAAATTAATGAATTTGGTTGAATGTGCTTTGATGCCCATTTTCCACTGCTTGTTCTGTTGCTGAAAGTTACTTGTTCTATTTATAGAACTAGAATAAAGCTGTAGATGGTGTCTCAAATGACAAAGCTTTTAAAAAATGCACTCAACAAGGTATTGGATTTTTCTTTTGTGTTAGGACTGTTTTGTTAGCAATATGTGACCCTTTGTAAAGCTGAATTCTTAATTCTCTTACATCTGTTTCATGAATAGTCCATATGTACCTTTAAAAGTTCAGCGTGTAACTTTCTTATAAACTTGTTCAGCACAAAGTATGTAAAGGTATGAACTTGTTCCAGCACAAAGTATGTAAAGGAATAAACTTGTTTCAGCACAAATCTCATACTTGAGCAGTTCTCGCAAGGAGTGTTGAACGGGCGTGTAATGTTTGAGGGTTGGTTGTTGGTACGGTATGATTGAGGAAAAATGGTTGTTGTCAATGTCGTTGATTTTGCTCTCTCTTTCTCTCTCTCTGTGAGAAAGTGGGGTTTTTCTGTTGCCTCATGATAAGGTGGGATGGATAATAGTAGTATGTTAGTAAGCTCAAGGAGGATTTATATATGACCCAGTTGATATTGCCTCCCTAACACCTCCTCAACTCCACCTCCTCCCCTTATAAATGCTACATAAAGGGGTGAGGTCGTGAGTTCAAGATCCATTGCCTCCTTGACAATGAGGAATATTATATTTTTGAGTTAATGTCTTAAATGCTATGATTTTATCATGTGGCTGCCTTCTCCTTTTTCCCTTTACCCTTTACCCTATATGTTTAGTACATTCTACTCTCTCTCTCTCTCTCTCTCTCTCTCTCTCTCTCTCTCTCTTTATATATATATATATATATTTGTGTGTATTTTTCCCTCTTAAAGTCTCATGGCACGCTATATGTATATTGAAATGATTAACATTAACATTGTTTACTCTAAAGAAAAACTCTATTACCAAATTTTCAAATACTAAAATTAAAATTATATTACTAGAAGTTTAGTTTCATTAATTTTTTTTATGTTATTTTAATAATCTACCATTTTATTTTAAGAAACATTGCTGAGTCTTACACGTACATGCTTGCATTGTATGGTTCAATGTAGTATCACATGTACAACATGCATTTGTCATGCGGTACTTTATAACTAGATTTAAAATTATTATGGCAAAAATGTTCTTTGCACTTTCTAAGTTTGATGTTGCTTCGACCCGTTAGGGTGCAGCCTAGTGGTTGGAGGCTTGGGAGTTGGGATGAGTTGTAGACCTAGACATCTCGGGTTCAATTCCCACTAAGAGTTCCTCTGGATTATGTAGTACACTGTTTTTGCGGGTAGGGTCGTGTATTTGTGATTTACTCCCTAGGGGTGGATCCAAAGGACCATGTCTTGGTGAGGTTTCACGTCATCAAAAAAAGTTTGAGGTTGCTTTTTAAATTGGTCCTTTACTTTCAAAACTTACAATTTACACCATAGGCTTTACAACAATGTAAATGTGCCCCTTTGTTATGGTTTGTCAAATTTTTGTAGTTAGCTAGCCTGAAAACGTCTTCCCCCCTCCCCCTATTTTTCTGTCCAAATGATGTTGTTTTGAGTTCGTTAAGAGTAATATCCCAATGGATGTTACTAGTGCCTTAGGCTGTGCACTTCCCTCTTGAGGAAGGGGTGGCATGGTATTCCACGAGAGAGGTTTTTGTTGCAAAATCATGGCGCACTATCATGATAGTGTGGTAGGCGCATATTACCAAAATTGGGGGACACCATGGCCGCTCTACTACTCTAGTCTTTACAGCCAGAGCGAGGGGTTGTCCCTACATTTCTCTTGCCACCATTATTCATATTTATCTATAAAAAATAAAGATTCCAACGGATGTTGACAGAATGTGTACATTGATATTGTTATTATGCTCAAGGGCGTAATTATTTGTTTTCTTAGTTAAGAGACAAGTTTATATAATTATGTTAATATTTATTGACACAATTAACTTTAAGTAATATTTTATTACAGAAGTTTTTAGAAATTGAAAATACTACTTGGATTAATTACCAAAAGTTCCAAGAAATTAAAAAAAGAGTTTTCTTCTTACCAGCCCCTTCCCCCCAACCTAGGGATTTTTTTTTAAAGAGTTTTCATCATTTATTTTAATAATCTATTATGATTTTTGGTTTTGGTAAAAACTCAGTTTTTCCTGTGTTTCTCAACGTAATATTTGTTCTTTTATTTTTGCTGTCTATTTTGTTGTTCAATTTCAATCTTACTATTAAACTATTTTCTTTAATTTATATATGATTTTGTTTATAAGTTCATTGCATGGGCATATTGCTACTACAATAATAATTTTTAGTTGCAATGAGGAAATTGTCTCCCATTCATTTTTTAAACACACACACACACACACATCTTGCATGTTCTCTATTGTTTGTTTTCTGTGTAATGAAACTATGTTTTATGATTTTAACTTGTGATATGCACCAGAATGATGGCAACTGTGATGAATTCTGTATTGCTCCAGTCAGCATTAGAGAAGTTGGGTGTTCAGACGCGTGTACAAACTGCATTCACAATGTTGGAGGTTGCTGAACCATATAGTAGGCAAAGGGCCATCCGGCATCTTGAAAAAGGCAGAGTTGTAATTTTTGGTGGCATTGGTTCTGGTTTTGGAAATCCAACCTTTTCCACTGACACAGCTGCTGCTGTTCGAGCCTCAGAAAGTATGTCTCTATCTCTTCCAAAGTTATTGTATTTGATTTACTCAATTAAAATTTAAATTATACTGGTGTACATTCTCTCTCTCTCTCTCTCTCTCTCTCCCATGTTCACACACACACACACACACACACAGATATGTAAACTTACGCAGACACAACAGGCATGCACATGCACCCCTTTGTATCTCTTGTGAATGTAGTTTTCTTTTTCTCAGTCCACGCCGAGGCAGTCCTCAAGGGTACCAATGTTGATGGTGTGTATGACTGTAACTCCCGTGACAACAATTTTACCTTTGAGCACATCTCTTTCAGTGATTTGACTGCCAGAGGTGCCACCTCCATGGATGCAGTGGCACTGAACTATTGTGATGAGAACGGCATTCCTGGTTTGTGTACTTTTTTGTACTTGTTCTGGTTTAGGGTTCATTTTTACATTTGATTCATGCATTTTTTGAGTTCATTTGGTTTCTCATCACAGTGCATCATTTTGAGGCATAGAAAATTAGTCTTATCATTTTAACAAATGTCAAGTGTGCTCAATGTTATCCAACTGTTAATTTTTCTTGTGTGAGTGGGTGAGTTTCAAAAACCTGGATGTGTTGAGTTCTCAATAGTAATAGAATGAACTGGAATGTACTTTTGGGCTATCTTTGAGGATTGAATCTCATACCAAGTAAATTATATTTCTGTATGTACAGTCGTGGTCTTTAATCTTCTAGAGCCTGGAAACATCTCAAAAGCGCTATGCGGAGAGCAAGTTGGTACACTGATTGATCAAAGTGGAAGGATTAGCTAACATTTATGAAACACCGACCTGATGCATTATTAGGTCTTGTAACCTCAGATGTATGTCAAGTCAATAGACCTTAGAAGAATTGGCGGGCACCTTAATTCAGCTGCCGGCTACTATTTGTTTAGGCTTGAATGGTTCTCTTAATTTATCATTTGCCACCTAAAGTATACACGAGTGGTGTTAGGGTTCTGACATGCCAGATGCTAAGCACTGATTATTTCCAGTGGTTGCTTTGTTTGATACCTGCATCTTAGTGAGGTGCTATTTGTCCTGTATTTTTATAATTGTAAATGTTGTTAACTTAACAGCAGCATTAGTTGGAGTAGAATAGTTTAGTAACGGTGAGTGTACTGGTAGTGATTTCGAGAGCAAGATATACAGTTCAAAGTCATGAGTCACATTATAGATTGAAATTGTGTTACTGTATCATGTATTATGAAATTCTGATATATTTAATGAGCTATTAAACTGCTAAAATGCTTCATATTTTCATTTCATTGGTGTTGAAAGTGGGATACAAAAATTGGGAGGGTTAAGACAACTGCTGTTAGCATGCCTGCAATTGCAAATGACACTTTCTTGTAAAAGAAGTATGTAGTTAAGTAGTATTTGATTTCACTTAGCCTTCTCCAGTGCAAGGTATTAGGTTGTCTGTTGAAGAATATGAGTTAGAATGCTCCTCTTCATGTTGGTAAAGTGTTTCTTTGTTTTAAGAAAGGTGGAATCAAGCATAAGTGTCTTCATGAGTGTTTTGACCTTATGCTCAAACAGAATTGAAGCAAATGCCATATGTTGTCTGGAAAAGGGAAGAGATAAAATAATGAAGATGAAGCAATAAAGCCATTCTTGGTGAAACCAATAGATGCCAGCTGCCTCCAATAAGTTATAATTAGACCGTGTAACTAACAGATTATTGGAACTTATAAATGTTGACTATGGTCAAATGTTATGAATTAAAATAGGGTGGGTGTTTTTCAGCCATTTGTTGAAAGATTATTTTAGGAAAGTTCTAATATTACTTTCATGAGAAATATGAAAAATTGTAAAAAAAAAAAATTAGTTGTTTCTCATTTTCCGTGGAAAGTTGTTAAAAATATTTTATAAAATAATGTCCTTAAGATATCTGTTAATTTTTTCCATTAAAGAAAAATGTACAAAAAACTGATGTAGATAAGAGGATAGGAAGGAGGATCACAATGGAAAAGATCTTTTGAAATCAATTTAATGGTTCAAGTTACATATAGAGTTATTGCTAAGTAAACCTAGAGGAGTAATTAGGCCATTGGTCGTGCAAACAAAAACTGCTTGGACTACCACACAACTCTTGAGACTTGCACTGAAAACAATAAAACTGCTTGGACTACTATAACTCTTGAGACTTTTGAACTCAAAACAATAAAACTGCTTGAACTACCATCACTCTCGATACTCTTGCATTGAAAGCAATAAAACTGCTTTGACCACCATAACTATTGAGACTATTGCACTTAAAACAATAAAACTGCTTGAACTACCATCACTCTCGAGACTCTTGCGTTGAAAACAATTAATGATGAAACTAAATTCCATTACAGAGGACTAAATAGCACTATCTTGTTGGGTAATGGACAAGACCATCAGGTCTTTCTACCAGCAACAATGGAAACATAAAACTTACAAATATTACAAAGAAACAACAAAATAGGGTCTGATAAAATAGTCTGCTGACAGCCAGAATTTGCAGCGAGATAATGCAAGTAAAAATAGGAAGATTAGGATAGAAACAACCATGGGATCAACAACTGGCAAATACTAAGGCAATGCAAGATGAGCATCAAGTCAAGCCAGCCCATCTTCTGTGGTAGCAAGTGAAGGAGAAAGTGAATTGCGTGATTCATCATAATCCTCTCCTAAAGGAGATTGCTCCACCCTGATGTCCTCTATCATCTTTGTCACTTCCACCATTGTTGGCCTCTTTTCAGGCTGTGGCACCACACAAGTCAACCCCACATGAAGCATTGACACGAGTTCTTCCTCAATGTTCTTATACCTCAAAAGTTCTTGATCAAACACTTCAGCAGTCCACTCTTCCTTCACAACTGATCGAACCCATTTGGGAAGATCCACAGCCAGTTGTTCCTCTTCATCCATTCGAGGCCGAGTTGGTGAAGGGTATTGAGATGGAGCTTTCCCTGTTAGAACTTCCAACAATAGGACCCCAAAACTGTACACATCTGCCTTTTGAGACAGCCTCTTGATTTCTGCTTGTTCAGGAGCCCTGTACCCTCCTAATCTTGCAATGGCATGAACCGGGTTCAAAAGCAAGGAAAGCCCAAAATCAGAAATGCAAGCTACACCATTCTTGTCAAGAAGTACATTCGAAGATTTCACATTCCCATGTGGTATTTTCGATCCTTCGTACTCTTCATGAACCTTTGCAAGTCCTCGAGCCGCTCCTAGCACCAAGCTGATCCTCGTAGTCCAATCCAAAGGAATCCTCCCAGGACCCCGATTCCCTAATTACACAACAACATAAAGTCTTAGTCCCAAATTCCTTAGATCACACATTATACAAAATCAAGAACTACACTGACACACACAAATCAAGTTAAATTCAAAGTTTCAAACACTAAAACTATGACACATCAAACTAGAATTACTAACCATGAAGAAGTGAATGCAAGCTCCCATTAGGAAGATAATCATAGACAAGAAGCTTCTCTTCCTTGGCATAGTAATAAGCTCTAAACCTCACAACATTTGGATGCTTAAGCTTCCCTATCAAGTCCATATACTGCTCAAACTCCTTCCTCGCACACGGGTTTGCATCCTTGAGCCGCTTCACAGCCACGGTTGCTCCATCATCAAGCACCGCCCTATACACCGTCCCCAAGCTCCCTTTTCCAAGCATCTCTGCTGAAGCTCTAAGCAAATCCTCAAGCTCAAACTGCTTCCTCCTATCGAAAAACACCAACTTGCTTTGGTCCGTAGCGGTAGTCCCATCACTATCTGCACCCCCATTATTTGCATACACTTTCTTCTCACTCCCATAGCTACTCCCACTCCTCCTCCCCTTCCCACTCTCACTCCCGGCCATCGAGCCCGAGCTACACCCTCGATCCCTCGCACAATAATGCGCCACCACGAACGACACCACCACCAACAAAGCAACACAATTGGCTACCACAATAGCCACAATCACACCAGTACTTAACCCTTTCTTCGAAGGCAATTCTCCTTTTGCTTGACTCATTACAGGCGCTACTGGTAACGAGCTCGGGTTCGACGGCACAGTCTGAACCGAATCAGTCGCTGGATGTGTATTGGTGAACGAACAAGCAGGCAAAGGACTCGATCCACATAGCCCTTCGTTCCCAGAAAAGCTTTCTTGACCGAACTTTTTCACCAACCCATCAGGTACATTTCCATAGAATTCATTGTTGGTCAAGTTCAACTCCTTGAGGTTAACAAGAGACACAGAGAGATCAGGAATCGAGCCCGAAAGCACGTTGTTCTGTAACCGAAGCGTGAGGAGCCGAGTCAAATTCGACAACTGCTTCGGAATCGAGCCACGTATGTTGTTATCGGAGAGGTCGAGACGGAGGAGTCGATTCAGCGAAACGATCTGTGTTGGGATATCTCCAGAGAGGTCATTGGCAGAGAGGTAGAGAAGTTTGAGGTTGGTGCAGTTGGTGAGAGGCAAAACGGTGCCGTTGAGGCGGTTGTTGTGGAGGTCGAGGAGTCGAAGCTGGTCGAGATGGGCCAGAGAGTCGAGAGGTCCACGGAGGTTGAGAGATGGGAGAGAGAGAGAGATGACACGGTTGTTGTTGGTGGAGCAGTGGACACCACGCCAGGAAGAAGTGCAGGCATCGATGCCGGTCCAGTTCGAGTCGAGGTTGCCGTGAGTGTCGGTTTGGAGACGAAAACGTGTGAGGAAGTGTGTGTCATTGGGAGGAGTGAGAGAGAGGGAAGGAGAGATGAAGAAGAAGAAGACGAAGAAAGGTAAGGGAAAGTGATAAGGCTTGTTGTTCATCGTTTGAGGCTTTTGGAGTTGTCTAGGCGGGAAGAGTGGGTATGAGATATGAGAGAGTGTGCTTTTTTAAAATTATATAAGTTTGTTTAGCTACTCTCTTTGTCTCTTCTTCTCTCCCTCCTCATCTTATCTCTATTTTGTTCTATTTGTTTAAAGAAGTTCAAATTTGGGAGCTTAAGGGAGAGTTAAATGGTAGAGGCTCTAAAGGGGAACAAGAGGATACTACAAACACAACAGTTTACATAGTAACTTTAGTAATTGTTGGGGGTAATTATCAGGTGTTTTCGGAGTATTAGTGAGATTTACTATAGATGTGAGAGGAAGGAGTACCGCGTAACTATAGTTCGAGAGCGTCGAATAAATTTTCTAATTGTTGAGTTGACATGTTATTATTTATTATCACATGTATTCATCGCATACACTGTTTTATTATTCATCAATTATTATTAGCAAATTGTTGCTTTAAGCAGTTGTGAAATTTAATGTGAATTATGTTGCCGACCCTAGAGTTATTTACATGTGTTGGTTTCTCATATGGGGTTGGCATGATTAAAGGGAGGGGAGAGAGAGACAAGGTGTGTGTGCTTATGATATCTTTTTTAGCTGGACTTTTGAGAATTGAGAGAGTGAGTATGATTAAAGGTGACAATAGGCTATGGGGATGAGAGTGGGGTGTGTTGGATGAATGATTGCACTTCCCCCACTACTCTTAAAAGGGAATGAGTGGAACGTTTTTAAATCAGGGTGTTCCCCTTTCTCTTTTTCTTTACCAATTGAAAATTTTGGGTTCTTATCCCAACAAAAAAACAAAAAAAAGAAATTTAAAATTGAATATTTTGGGTACCACTAATTATACACTTTTGCATGGTAGCCTAGGAGGGCTTCCTAGGGATTATAGTGAAGATCACGCATAATTCCTTACTTAAAAAGAAGATCATGGTATGGTTATTAAATTAAAGAATTAATCACTTTGCCATGTGACTCATAAATTACTCTTAATCCTGCAATTTCGAAGTGCTCAAGAAAGTGCCTATGCAATTGAATTGATTCCAGAGTTTGACTGAAGCTGATATTGGTATAGAATTGAAAAGGACTCGATTGTCACTGTGTACTACTAATCCTTTTTATATCAGACTCTCAATTAGCTACATAATCCACTGCTTTATTACTTTTACCAACAATCAATGTCTATTGCAAGCATATTGATCCTCTTTGGTGGCTCCAGCATTGGTTTTGCCTTTCCCTGAAATCTCAGTGCCATTTATCTAAAATTGAGGTAGAATTCGTTGACAGTACCAGCTATTTAGAGATATAACATTTTTTTAACTTCTTAAGATGGGTAAGTTGTGCTTGGAATAACATCACTTTCATATAGATCTTTTACTAATATTAGCATTTTTTATGCATCAATCACAAGGGCGAAAATGGCCAAATGCCCATTTCGCACAAAAAAAAGGGCAAATGCCCCATTTTCCAAACTAATTAGGAAAATACCCCTCTTTTGAAACTCGATTTTCTCAAAATTGAGTTTAAAAAAAAAAATTTCTGAAATCCTATAGCGACGTTTTAAAGAGTCTATAGTGACGTTTTAAGGATCTATAGCGGTGTTTTGTAACTCGACTTCCATGAAATCGAGTTACATGCAAGTTTTTCTTTTTCTTTTAGCTATAACTCGACTTCATGGGGCTCGAGTTACAAAACGCCGCTATAGGTTCTTAAAAATGTCACTATAAGTTACTTAAACGTTGCTATAGGGCTTAATTCAATTTTGAGAAAATCGAGTTTCAAAAGAGGGGCATTTCCCTAATTAGTTTGGGAAAGAGAGCAACATGCTGATTTTTTTTTCGCGAAAAGGGCAAAAGCCTATTTTGGCCTAATCACAAGCTCACAACAGATCATTGTGAAAAAAGTTATTATATTCCAAGATTTATTAATATAAATTCATGCCAACATAGGTTCCTTAAAACGTTGCTATAGGGCTTAATTCGATTTTGAAAAAATCGAGTTTCAAAAGAGAAGCATTTCTTTAATTAGTTTGGGAAAGGGGGCAACATGCTGATTTTTTTTCACGAAAAGGGCAAAAGCTTATTTTGGCCCAATCACAAGTTCACAACAGATCATTGTGAAAAGAGTTATTATATTCCAAGATTTATTAATATAAATTCACTCGAACATAATTCTTTAAAAAAATTTACAGAAATTATTGAACAATAAACTTGAGTTAGTTTCCATGGGATGTGCATGTCTTTTGTATCTAAAATATCAAGGGAAACTATCATCTTACACTTGTTTACATTCACTATTTTACATCAATATCCCCAATTGATGCGGAAATATCTACATATTTATAATATCCACATTTTAACACATGAAAGTGGGTGTAAAAAAAAAAACAAGTGTAATAGTATAAAAACCCAAATGGTAAACCTATTTACTTTTGCATGCGGATTAGATTTTATGTATAAACTCACCCGATGCGCTTACTCATATATCTGATTGAGGTGCGATACTCTTTCAAAGGATGAGATTGAAACTTAAAAAGTTTATTTCTAATTTTAGTCACTAAATTTAAACCTTCAACTTTTTAAATTTTTTCACCTTTCCCTTTTTGCATTTTCACTTTTTTAACTTCTCTCTCATACATCAAGTGTTAGTTGGACGGTGCACCGAATCCAAATCCATCAATCCCCTCTAGATGATTGGGCAACCAACTGTTAGCTCTGAGAAAAGCATCAGTTTATTACCCCAGATTTCTTATAGTTTACTCACAAATCTGACAACAATATTCCCATGACGGGTAGCATTATGAACTTTTACCATATATATGGCAGAAGCTCTCTGTCAAAAGCAATATTGCTTTACAAATATGGCTTTTCTTTGAGCCTTTCAGTCACCTGAATGAATAATTATCAAAAGACATCTTATTCATATGCTATAATTTTGTTTTCCTGATCCTTACATTTAATACTCATCATCAGTCATTATAAGTTCTCAAGATATGTTTCTATCGAGTATACTATTCCTCAATAAGAGCCAAAACGAACTCAAATTTTTTGAGACCGATATTTCACATGAGTATATATATGTTGGTGGTATATATTTTTGCTAAAAAAAAAATTATTAGCTAACTATAATTATGATGTAGGACACAATTTATTATTTAATTATTGTAATTTATTAATTTTGGTATTTAATTTGTAATTTTCGTTATTTTAGGTTTAGGGGTATCATTTTCTTGTTTTTAAGGATTACAAATCTTCTGTCCTACTTGTTCTGCTCCACTCTATACTCCACCAATAAAAACTTACCACGTGTTCACTTAATTAATTAAATACTACTATTAATTAATAACGGTAGCATTAATAAGTGAATAATGATAGTATTTAATTAATTAGGTGAACACGTGGCAAGTTTTTATTGGTGGAGTATAGAGTGGAGCAGGAAAAGTGGGACAGAAGATTTTGACTCGTTTTTAAGTACTTTTAATGTTTTTAGTTCAAATTTGGTTCCTGTTAGGGTTAGGTGTTAATTTGGAGTTATTTCATAATATATTTTTTTGTCTGTCAAGTTTTACGGAGCCCTTAAATAGGCCTAAGTCTGTTTTTTTGGACAATTATTCAATCAATAAAATTCAAACTTTTATCTCTTTATTTTCTGGTGGATTCCAAAACTCTTTCCCCTCGCAGATTCAAGGAATTCTTGTGGATTCAAGGTTATTTTCAGAAGCAAACGTGTTTTGTTTCTTATTTTCTAGAAGTAGACATGTTCTACTTCTTGACGCTTCCGCATCCCACATCAAATTATTATGTTTTATATATATATATATATATATTTTTAAAAAAAAAATAGGAATAATAAATGATCATTCAAAATTCTCTATAATTCACCTCTTAATTTCTATCTTTCAGGCAGAAGCTATTAACCAAAAAGTATTGGAGTGTTTAGGTCGATGTCACATTGGTGCCACCTAAGCCATCCTTTTTTTCTTTTTTAGGCATTGAGAGATCTTTCTTCTTCTAAGAATACCATACCATTGCAAGTCAGCCGAGCAATTACTGATTCATTATCGCTCAACGTAATGAAGCACCTTCTCTAGTGTTGATTAAAAGAATCATTACACTTTGGATTCATATCAAATATGAATAAAGTGTTGCCTTTTCCCCATGTGTTCATTTCCTCTAAAGTTTGACCATGAAGAATATATGATCTACAACTATTTGATGAAATGAGTGTTAACCAAATGTTTGTTCAATCACTCCAATTTTCACAAACCTCTCATTTGCAAAGAAAGATGAAGATAATTAAAAACTTAAAAATTTGACAAGAAAGATGATAATTTCGGAGTTAAGTCCCAAATATGCAATGTTCAATCCATATTGGTAGGTGAATTTATACTTACCACCTTAGACTTTGTTATTACTAGCAAGATTAAAGCTTTCAAATTCACATTTCAATACTCTACAATCATTCATATTCACACAATCATAAGTGGTGATAATTACACTCCATGCGGAACAACTGAAATCATGTTTTTAAAAACACGGTTTTACAATTATTATGAGCTGTGTGCATTATGCAATAATAATTAGCATATACGTAACAAGGTGTGTATATGGTACTGTGTTACAAACTGTGTGCAACAATAATTTGTGTATACATAACACCAACAAGTTGTTACTTGGGCTTTGAGTCAACATTTTAAGTTAAGCCTTGCCTCTGTTGAGCTGTGGACCACTAAATTGGCATTGCTACTTGCCCAGTGGAAAAACCCATGGTTTACTTTGAATCTATGATACTCATGTGCAGCTTCCCTCCTGATAATTTTTAACCCAAAACAGTCTGGCAACTTTTTTAAGTGTTCACATAAAGAGTTATAGGGAAAGGGAAAAATAAAAAAGAGAAGAAAAGAAAAAGCATATATAATTTGATTTTCCTGTTGAATTTCCAGTAATTTCCTTTCCATATCGTGGAAGGAAAAAGTGCACAACTTTAAGTCAAAAGAAAGCAAAGTTGCACTACCAACTCCAACATGATGATCAGGAATATTATAATGTAACCAGACAAGGCTAAACAAACTGCTCCATAAAATTGACACTTAATTTTCTTTATGTAGAACTTCCAAAACCACTTTGATAACATTTATATTCAGCAAGAATACAATGTTCTGCACCTTCATGCATGGGCTAAAACGTTGATCTACTATTGGGGTCTGCCTGATGCACCGAAAAGCTATATATCTTTTACAGTGTCCTTCTAAAATTTTTTTTTTTATAGTAATTATTTTTTGGGGGATGATTGATGATTATATTGCTATTGCTGCGCTTATCTATACTGTACAAAATGTGAACCCATTACCTTTTTATACATCGATAGTTAAAAGTTGGGGGATTTGAATAATCTTAGATATTTTCGTTAAAAACCTAGAAGATGCTAATTGAGTTAAAAAACTCTTGATCTGAACCAATTACTTAAAAGAAAGGAACTCGAAATATGCATTATTTCACAACTTAACTTAACATCATATTGTCATGTCACAAAATAATGCAGTATATTGTTCAAGAGTGCCATTACACTCAACCATAGGAATATATGATTAATAATGAGGGGTTAGATTGAAAAACATAAATCAAAATATAAGAATATTAGATAGTGTTGCACTCTCTCAATTAAAAAAATAAAAAAATTATCTAATGTTTCGGATGCATACAATATTACACATAATAACATGTGGGTTTCACACAGATTTGTAAGGCTGATATATTACTATGAGTGTGATGCTGCTTGGATCTGATATACTAGATATCACCTTGAGTCTTGCTCACATAAGTATGTGCGGTTTTGGTTTTTCAAATTTAAAAAAAAAAAAAAAAACTAAAATATGGTCCTCACTTTTTCAATTCTCACTACATTCAAAAGAAGCCAAGCCGAAGTTACTTCAAAAATTCTAAACAGGTTGACCATGCAGCACTGCAAACCCTCATATAATTTTGACCTCTCCAGCTGGAGAATCCTCTATCAAAGTTTTTTTTTTTCGGTTGGTTTTGTGATAAAATCATTTGTTTAAGTTTTCTTGATTTTCAACGCCACATGGTAGGGCTCATTGGTGGTACACACCTCAATCCTTAGCCTTCATCTTCACGACTCACGAGTATAGTAATGCTGTCGCAAAAAGTGAAGGAAATGCTTCAGCTTTCTCTTTTCTTCGATTTCATTACGATGCGTTTTGCCCTTCACTAACCAAACATGCAAAAAGTGGCAAAAGCAGAAATTGAAGGCGGGATTGGCGTTCTAATTTTCAGTCACTCATTCACTTAGTTAGTCGGCAGTTGCACTACTTGATCAAGAAGAAAAAGTGGACAAAATCAAAGTGTACTACTGCATGAAATACGTTAGTAATTATGATTACAATTATAATTATTATCATTTGTCCCTTATGGTGGATCATTGGAATGTGAAACGAAGTCCAGGAATTTCATGTTTAACAGTTTAAGAAGTTTCTTGATCCAAAAAAAGAAAAAAGAAAAAAAGAAGAAGGTTGAAGTAAGTGGGTTTTAGTTAGTTAGATCAACTACTTAATTCTGTTTTCTTTGAACAGGAAAAGTTCAAATCTCGCCTACATAAAAAATGAATTAATTGGTATTTTGACTTGATTCTTAGACATCAATGACTTTTCTGCCTACGTTATGTTTTCTAGAACAAGTTCTTCTCCATGATGTATCTGTTTTACTTCTGAGTGAATTTCATAGTCTTCCTATCAAATAAGAAGATAGAAATCATTATGGAATAAATATTACAGGTTTAAATATTTTCATATCAGTTAACCCCCTCCAAAAAAAAAAAACCAAAGCAAAGGTTGAGTATGGAATTAAATCATTAGCTTAAAATGATGTTAGGAACTTCAGATCCATGTGATGGAGTTAGGAACTTAAGATCGATGTGATGAAGTACAGTAAAACTAGGTAATTTGCATTTTGGAGTTTATTTTTTTAATTTCAATCCCAAGTCATTTCAACTTTTGTGGGTTTCTGATCTGTCCAGCTTGAGACTTAAAGAGTAAAGACTAGCATCTTAAAGGGCTGAGAGGAAAAATGTGACAAATGAAGCTTTATGCACTTTATATATATCTATAGTTTCGTGTTAATACTTCGGCTCTTTGTTGTTTGATACTTTGATCACAGCGGGCAATGGCCTAATAGGGATGTTGGTTAAGACTTAAGACTCTTTTCGGTTGTTACTTACAGTTAGTAGGGAAAATAATCAAATGGGTAAAATAGTGTGATGCTTAATAATAAGTTAGGTACACGAGTTACGAACTTACGAGTACCTAAACATTACTACCTTGAAAAAAAATGAAGCACAAAACTAAGCTTTACCTCGGGGCTCAAGTGGCTTCTTGTTGTTGGGACGATAGCTTTCAGTTGAATTGCCTTTTGTAACCCAATTTTGCCACTATCTATTTCACACGACAATATCATTTTCTGAGAAAAATATTAAGAGAAGATAGGGCAAAACAAAGGTATCTAGTACCATGGTAACCTATACTCAAAACTCTCCGGAACCAAAAATTTGAGCAGGAAAATTGCTTGTGTATAAATTGCCCATTGTTTTATTCTTTTAGGTATGTATCGGTACCTCAAACATTACGGTCATCATTATGTTTCTTCTTGGTGTAGGTGAGATTCCATCCCAATCCCTTATTCAATGATAATACCATTAAGTTTCTTTTTAGTGTAGATGAAATCTAAGCCAAGTCTCTTATTCGTTTTATGATAATTGGTGTGTGGTTTTTTATTTATTTATAATTTTTTAGTATTGGTGAGATTCAATTCTAGATATCTTATTTTAATATCAGGTTAAGATATTAATAGTTTTTAGTTAAACGCCCTTTTATAGCTCAACTATTTTTTTCACTCGACAACTTAATCTTCTAAACTAAATATTAAGGGAAAGAAAAACCGACCAAAGACATAAAAACGAAAAAGTATCTAGTACAAGTACCCAACTCTTGTACCAGGCACTCACACTTGACAAATAGTTCCAGAGAAATTTTGCTAAAATAAACCAAATTAGTGTATAAGAAATCATAAGTAGGTCAACATTAACATAAAACTCCCATTAATATCACATGGCTCTTTCTGCCAAATATGTCTTCTCTAAAAAATTTTCGGTCCTTGGATGTGAAGTTACTCAAAAGTGAAGACAATATGATAACCACATTCTTTGTCTTTGAGGGAACCTCACCATTTCAGATTCCTCTCTCTCTCTCTCTCTCTCTCTCTCTCTCTCTCTCATATATATATATAAACACACCCAAAAGGAAAGTCTAATTGTTAAATAAGAAATATATTCTTTATAAAAAAAAAAAAAATTTGTAAGAAATAAGCGTCGAAGGTTTATGCCTAGTCTGGTAAAAGGCTTGATGACCTTTGTGTAATTATCTTCCAATACTAAAATAAATGTAATTTGCCAGTACTTTCTAGTTGAGAGGGAGTGAGAGTTGTGTAACTAAAAGGAAAAAATTTTACCTTTAAACTAGTTTGAAGGAATTTCCCTCCAATCCACTACAGGATAGTTGAAAAAACTATCCACTTGTACTTTTAATCATAGACATTTTTAATGAGCTAGGTAACTCTTTTTTTTTTTTTTTAAATTTATTTATGGGAAGCCATGTGACATTCAAGATGACATATTTGGTAGAAAGAGTCATGTGATATTAATGGGAGTTCATAACTCCATATGTTAACATTCACCTGCTTATTATTTCTTTTACACTAATTGAGCTTATTTTAGGAAAATTTCTCTAGTACCATTTGCCAAGTGTGAGTGCCTAGTACAAGAGAGTCGAGTATTTGTAGTAAATACTTTTTTGTTTTTTAACCTTTGGTCAATTTTTCTTGCCCTTAGTATTTGTACTAGACATTAGAGATCACATATTTGTTTTATAATTTTCCACATGGTAGATTGGAGGAAAATTAAAAATCTGAAGGAAAACCTAGTTTATAAAAAAAAAAATTACTTGCATGTGACAATTTATAAAACCATCTAAACCAGAGGAATCTTCTCCAATTCATTACGTGACAATTTATAAATATTATTTAAACAAATCATAATTTATTAAATAAATCATGCAACTAAAAGTACAAGTAAATGGTTTTACGAAGCATTGGGTTAGAGAATTTTTTGGAAGTAAACTTTTTCCTAGTTCCTACCATACTAACCTCTTTTAAGAAATCTACGTTATACAATGTGGAACTTGGGCCTGGGCCAACCAACAAAACCCACCAATTAAGGAAAAAGATGCTTTAAAAATGGGTAATATTTAAGCCCAACTTTATAATTTTCACGACAACCATTACCATGTAGAGTGCATCAAAACTGAAGCACGATTGGTTACTGAGTAATGCTGGTATCACTGAAATGGCACAATTTTGTGCTACAACTCGTCACATAATGAGTTGTGATTGATGAATGTATGTCCCCACATGGTCCACTGACATACTTACACCAATCACATGTGACGAGTTGTGATACAAAATTGTGCCAATTTTGGTATTACTAGCATTACTATTGGTCACCACCCCAATTCCTATTTCCCAACTCAGTAACGAATGACACGTGTGAAACACAGCTATTTCAAGTCCTACTTGGCACACACACGTGATGACATATGAAAGAAGGCAACAGAATTGACAGGTTCCAAACCAAAACATGTCAAGCATATGTCATAGTCACATATGTCAATTTTCAACTCTAAACTAGGTTTTTATTTATTTATTTAGTGCATAATAACTACGAGAGTATTTACAATATACAGCTTAAATAATAACCACTTTCTCATTATGCACCTGTCACCAGCCATCACTATGCACTACATTTATTTTTTTATTATTTTCGAAGTGTTTGATTGGAAAGAAATGCTAAATTTCTAGTTGTTGAGGACTTATTGCCAATGGTGTATTCATCTAAAGTATGCGAGTTTCAGTTAGCTCAATTGATAAAGTTTTTTATGGTTAAATAGAAGATCTGAGGTTCAGTTTTCACTTACACAAAAAACTAGTTAGTTTTTTAGTCTGATAATAAATAACACAATTATCAAAAGCAGACGCCATAAGTTAAAACTCTAATAAAATTTAAAATAAAAAAAATCCAAGGCAGACCCTCAAGGTTATTACATTGGAAAACATCATCGACATCAATCAAAACATTGTTCAGTTAATCTGACTTCTCACATATAAATATAATTAGCTATAAGCCAGAAAAAACTAATTGCAATAGTAATGTCACAGACAAGATGACAAGGGAAACCCCCAAAATCCCTCAATATGTATAGTTCTATGCAACGTAACCTACAATTCATGCAGTAACAAAACTTCGACAAAACCTAGTTATCTTAACTCATTCTTCTAACAGGACACATGACTGAATAACTATGTCTATATGGGATGTTGTGACATGTAAAAGCATAAACTGTATAGGACCTAACTGTAGAGGATATTTCCCTGCTTGATAAATACACCATGGGCCATTCTAAGCTCTCAAATACTTCACATGCATACCTGAGACCTCAAAAGAATGGCTTGCATGTGGCGGCAGTTTGCCAGAGGCGGAGCAAAGAAACCCCCCCGGGACGTTCCTCCAGGTCACCTGGCTGTAGAAGTGGGGGAAGCTAGCAAGAGGTTTGTTATAAGAGTGGATTACCTGAACCACCCAGTAATTCGACAGTTGCTAGACCAAGCTTATGAAGAGAATGTTCATAACAAGAGTGGCCCTCTTGCCATACCTTGCAATGAGTTTCTTTTTGAAGACATAATCCAGTCCCTAGAAGGCAGTAATAATGAGAGTCAATTCACTTGCCATGGAGCCGTGGAAAAGCTGGGATTGAGCTCATTGAGGGACTCTAGACCATTTCGTCAAGGAATTGCAAGAAAATCAACATGCTAGAGATACAGCTACAACAGTCGGGAAACGAGAAATACAGCAGGGACTGCCTCTTGCTGAACCAGGCTCTGTACATTTAAAGACTGACAAGCAGCAGCATTGTTAATCAATTGCAGCTCAACAGGTTCATAACATATTACCAAATTATATTGAAATAAAGGATTACAATTTTATGCCTTTCACTTTTTTTTTTGATAGGTAACATATTTATGCCTTTTACATTCAACGAATGTTATTCAGAAGAAAAAAAAAACATTCAATGAAGGTTAAAATTTTTCATGAGAAATAAACAGCTATTGTGATGCACACAGGAAGACTGGAAGCTACACATATTAGTTACATAGCCATGAGCCATACAACAAAGCAACAACTCAAATCTTTTTCTAATCAATTAGATCACCTGTCAAGTAAAAAAACGAGCAAGAAAACATGTAGGATAAAAAGCTGATAGAGTGCAACAACATTTGCCTATGTTCCCATAAACTTGTTTCTGAGCAGTGAAAATATAGTGTAAACTGAAATATTTCCCAGCTAACCAAAAATTATGAAAGATGTAAGATCTACAACATAGTTTATAGATTAATCTATACCATGAATTTATATAGGAACCTAAGTGAAAACATGTAACTGGTCACTTGAACTTGCAATAAATGTATAGATCTGTAATATAATCCAAATCTAGAAACAGGTAACTCTAATAGATGCTTTTTTTCAATTAATTTTAGTATTTGTATTGAATTAGACATACTGAAAATTCTTAACTCTCAAATTAAAAAAAAAAAAAAAATTGTTAGTGGTCCCAAACATAAAAATGGAGGTACTGCATGATCTGTTCTCTTACCAGAACATAAAGAGAAGAAAATTGATTGGCATGTACCAACAGAACTAAAATAGCATTTCTGGAACTGAAATATATATACCAAAAGCGGAATCTATTACCTTCTTCATTATCCAATGTCTTTTAAGCTCCCAAGCTTGCAGTTCTAAAGAACAGGCAAATCAAAAGGTTCACTACAGCCAAACCCTTTGACACCAACACCATAATGGATGTGAAAGAGGATTATATCACACCTTGAAGCTTCCAACCACAAATTTCAAAGTAGCAAAACTTCTCAAATTACTTTAAAAAGGGAAGAAAATAATTCCCTTATAGTTGTATAATTTTCAAATACAGCCTTTTGAAATAGGTAGAGACACATGAAGAAACAAAATGCCAGTGCAAAAATACATAAATTTCATAGAAACAGATGCAAAAGAATATGTACTGTACAAGCTATAAAAAAGAGATGAGCTGTAATTTGTATTGCATAATTATCTTTCTATTTCACTCAAATCCAGGCTAGATGCAACTTTGGTACAGGGTAACACTTGATTACAACACCACTTAAATTTCTCTTTCACCTTCTCATATGGACAAAAATTGATGTCCAAATTGAATTTACCCAATGACATAGCGGACCACCAATATAACACCCGCCGAATGAGATTGCATAGATCAGTGTGACTTGAAAGATACAGCTAGAAAGGTTGTGCCTAGTGTAATAATGAAGAGCCATGATAGGTTGCAGACGCACTAATTAGCATAAAATTGGTAAGTACTTCATTGTTGTAGAATGGAACAGTCTTCACCTTCACATTACTTTTGTTGCATGACAGTCTTGATTAAGTTTCTAACAGAGAGCCTGATTTAAAACATGGACATTTAGCAGACTCCAAACATTGGCAACAATACCAGTGGACAAAGCACGAAATGCTTGTTTTGCAGCCATGCGGCGTGCTTCTAGAACTTTGGCATCACTGAAGAGCTCCTTGAGCGCTTTCTCGAGCTCTAATTTTCCAGAAACCTGAATGGGCAGTTACAGTAAAAGATCCCAAATAAAATTTAATAAAATTCACAAATGAAAAACTTAAGGAACAGTTGATTTGCCGGGAATATAATGGTTCAGATGCCCTTATGGCTAGTTTAGATGAAGGGGGAGGAAGGGGGAGTAGAGTAGAGTTGGCCAGAAATTGTCAATTTCTGGCCAACTCTACTACTCCCCCTCTGTCCAAACGACAATTTCTGGCCAACTCCACTACTCCCCTTCTGTCCAAACTGGCCATTAATAAGATCTAACAGCTTTCTAGTAAGGAGACTATTTGACTGAGCTATCTCAAATTCTGACTTCAGCATATAGTAGCCCTTATAGATTCAGATTGAAGTTCAGCACCAATACAGTTCAAAGTATCTTCTTGAATTATTTCATAGCTTTTTCAAAGAATTAACTGAAGCAGGAAATACATGTGTTTCAATGTTAATAGATCCTCTACGGCCCACTAATTAACTCAGGAACCATCCATGCGGATCACTTCCTTACATTAAAATCCCCCAATCTGGCAAACAAAAGTCATCTACAAATATCTAAGTCAACTGAAAAGTTGTAGCCCTGTATGCTACAAACAGAAGATGGAACAAATCAAGATAACACATAACCTTAAGTCTATGAAGATTAGTACAGACTCAAAAATTGATTGAATACTCACAAGACACCTCATATCTCTTTATTTGTTCCAGATTTTCAGAGCAGAATTATTATTTAACATTGTCAAAACATTATAATCATTTTGGAGATTGCAATACAAAAAGAGTTTGAAAAAATGATCTTAAATAATATATATTAAATTTGAAATATAAAACATTAACAAGGAGAGAGTTCAGCAAACCTGCAGAACTGACAAAGGATTTAATCGTTGCATTTCTAGTACCATGTGTGAGAAATGCCCAACATGACGACCTGATATAAACAAAAAAAGGAGAGCTTCTAAAATAGTACCTTAAAACATGACAATTTAACCCAAGAATGTATGAGAGAACAAAAGTTTACCTGTCAAAACAGCACAGCCAGCTGCAGCAGCTTCAACTATGTTATGGCCAGACAAATCAGAGAAGAAGGAACCTCCAACTACAGCTATTGGAGTTAACCTATACAGGTATCTCAACTCACCTACAAAACAGAGTCAAAGAGGACATAACAATATTGTCATTGTGGACCAAATATCCTTTACATGAAGCATAAAAGCCTACCCATGCAAGGTTTGATATATGCACGGAATGGTACCTCATAAGATACTAAGTTCAGTATCATGTTATTGACTTCTATGCAAGCCTCAATTGCAGTCACGACTGCCAAGTTCATGAACATCAACAGGCTCAACAAAATGTCCACATTGGCTATTCTTTAAATCCACATATGAAAAATTGGGGGGAGGGGGGGGGGGGTGGAGAAGAGAGACCCAGGATGACAAAATTCAACCCAGGTCTGTCAAAAGCAAAACCAGGCACCAGTTGAAATAAATATATGAGAATGGAGCAGTCTAAGCTTTCATTGTTCACCTGCGGTGCAGTGTAAGCCTCAAGAGCAATGGCAGGCATGGGGTACAAAAATGTTTTGATTTATTAAAGAACACAGAACACCAAATACAGTGAAAGCAAATTATATGAAAAATATAAAAGAAAGATCTTCATTCCAAAGCATCTCCCATTATACCTAGTATGCAATATAGGATTTGAAATGAAACCTATCCTTCCAGGTGCACAGCATGTGCCCCGTGATTGACCCACACTTTTTAAGTGTGAGTTTAGGGGAATTGCTGATGAGAGAAAGTAAATTTGGGGCATTATTCTTGAACATATCCTTTGAAGCAAACATGTAATCCTTGAGAGGTTTGTGACTTACATTTTGGATGATGTGTCTACTGGAGAAACAAAGGAAACGCAACAGCAAAACCAGACAAAAGTTGGCTCAACTAATAAACCCTCATCATTAATTTGGGGTTTACATGAATAAATCCTAGTTCATCAGCTGCTTCAATAAAATGAACCATTTCACTCCGGGTACAATTCATTCTAATGCTCCTTTTGTTTCCACATTAATATATTTCCTAAAAAAAGTTTTCCAGTGTTTATTGCAACTGAAAATGTTAAGTAAACAAAAAAAAGGTTTTCTATGGTCAACAATTAGTTACACCAAAACGGCGGAAAAATGGTTTCAAAAATGTAAACCAATTTCCAGATGAGCCTTGACTTTATCCCTACCACTCTTACCCCTTCAACTCCTTTATGGTTGATGGTCACTACCATCTCCCCCCCCCCCCCTTCCCCAACTACCAATTGCCCATTGGTTGGTTGCCGGCCGTTGCCACCACCAGCTGCCACTCTCCGGCCACCACTGCCTATCACTGACAACTAGCTGCCAGCCTTCACGGCCATCGAACTCTGGCTGTAACTCAACCTACCTGCTGCTACCACTCGCCCACCATCATCAATCACCTGCCATTGCTGCCACCGCCACTTTCCTCTCACAACTGTCATCATCGTTGGGAATTTTCAGTGTAATCAAAAGTTAGAAAATTATTTTCCAAGTTACAAACAAACAACGGAAAGCAATTCATTTTCTCTGAGACCATTTTTCATTGAGAACATCACCAGTGGGAAAACATTTTACACTAAAATAAACAAAGCCTTGGTTGAAAGTCGACAACCCATGCTTATTAACTCCCTCATTTAACCCCCAACTAGAGTTCCCCTCAGCTAGGCCCCAAACCACTCACCAAAGTATTAAGTACTGTTCTGTCCTTTTTTGTCTTCCCATTCATCTGTCTTAACGTTCTTATTTGAAGAAACCTTATTTACATCATGTACCATGTGGGAAGTCTCAGTTTTTTGAGATCTTTGTTTGCATATTGTACTTTGATTGGAGGAGGGTGTCATTTAGTTCCATTTTTTGAATTTTTTGGACCTAATGAGTGTCCGTTTGTAATTCTTTAAGGGAAATTGCATTTGAGCTTACCTTCTTTCTAATAAATTATTCTCTTATCCAAAAAATCAAGTACTCACCAATCATGCAACTCTCTAAAAGCATCTTACTTCATCTAGGATGCTTCAAATCTATGAGCTATATACTAATAATTAATCTTACACATGGTTAGGTCTGGATAATGGAGAAATTGTTGTAGACTTCAAAAATATCTTGACTAAAATGGTGTCTTAAGGTAAAGCAACATGGATGAGATGCTTTCAATTCTCGGAGCACTTTTCACAGAAGTAAACATGCATTGTAGGGAAAAAGAAAAAGACAGCAAAAGAAGTAGAGAGGAGAAAGAAAATACAAACCTAATGTGTCCACAACGTATATGTTAGTTCCTGGCTTAAGGTTCTCCTGTCGAGACCTCAAAGCTACATTTTGCCCTGCTTTCCGCAATTCCTGCACCATTTAAGGCAAAGGCATCACACATACAGAGAAGGGTATATTAAGGTGTAGCCTCAGATGTGATAGATCCAATGCATAAGTTATTCTATTTTGAAAAAGATAAAATCTAACCATACGGACCATAAATTCAAGAAGTATACACATGTTCCTAATACTATGAAAACTTTTAAAATAGATTTCCAAATTGCATTCCATTATGTATCTACACATTGGTAATCAATTGCACTTGCTTACTTTACAACCCAGATTGTTAATGTCTTTCAAATACTGTTTAATGATTACTGTACTACCATGAACTCAAGTAGTATCTGGGTTTAGAAATTTCATCCATCTCTTATAACAAGATTGTTGGGAACTTATTATGAATGACCATCAGGAGCAATTATAAAGAGGGGAACTACAATCATATTGTTAACTGGCTTTGCATCAAAACCGTACTTGAGCAATTTCTAGTCCATGTTGTGGATCGCGAGGCACAAGTATAGTGACTATATCTGGATGCATTTCCGTGAGCACTCTATGAACTCCTAGCATTACTGCAGAGAGAACCAATGGCACTTCAACTTTTATTTTCAACAAGTAAAGAAAACTAAAAAAACAATAAAAGTTAAAGGAAACTGAAGACCACTATAATACATCTATATGTTATGCCCCAGAGATATTAAATTGAATCTGTTAAAGTTGAACATTGGTAACTAAACAAAAAGAAGTCAAAAGTCACGAACAATTAGTTACTTCATTTTGGATGGATTTGTTTTACTTTCCCAAAAAATGGACCTACAAAATATGAAAAGAAAAAAAAATGAATGCAGCAATTTGAAAAATTGGCAGGTAATACAAATTGAGTAGATAGAACACGTTGACATTTTTGCAATGAGAAAAAATTATATCCTTAGTGACATCAAACTACCCTGATATGTCAGTTGTACCAGTTGCATTACAATCATGGAGTCCTAGACTTATAAGTTAAATCAAACTTTTATAAACCAACACAGCTATTAATGTGGTATATTAACACCACAAAATGGAGGTGAGGTCTTTACATAAATTTGACTGAAAAAGGACAAATGAATTTAGGTCACTGTACTATGTTAGTATTGGAAGCAAATGACTGGGAACTGACTTTCTTCTTCACCCCTATGTATGGAAGAAGCCATCCAAACCTGCCTGTGGGCAAGCTGTAACCTCAGATCCTGTGTACTTCTTAACTCTCCCTCTGAAGCATCAAATTCTTCTACCACTGAATGGAAAGAATACATCACCAAATTAAGATAGACTATATTCATCTTCTTCAACTACTTTCAAAAATTATTTATTGGAAAATTGCAAAAGATAAATTAAGGGATTCAAATGGTAGCAACTGAATTATCAGAAGCACTTCAAAAGAAGTATAGTCCAATAATAATCCATAAACAAAATTAGGGGAAGACCACTTTTAAAAATCAACATTTAAAAATACTACATGGATTTCAACTCATAATTGATGAGCATACCATATTTTAGGTCACCGGAAAATTTTATGATATAAGGAGAGGCTTGAAGTAGTTGGAAGTGGATCGCTTGCATAGTGCTCTGTGTCATACAACAAGATCAGCAACAACAGAATACAAATTACTGTCATTAAAAACATAGGAATACATACCAAGGGGACAATCAAAGAAAACTTTGACAGCATCAATGAAATCAGTGGAAGAAGCACTGGTCCCGAAAATTTTTTAAAGGATTTTGAAGACATTCGAGCATTCAACAATGCCAGCACTATCTGTAAAGCACATAGATGGGAATAAGTTAAGAGAATCACAAGGTAACTGAGAATGCCTACTTTAATTACAGAGATGCATCCATGAGTGTCTACATATATCATGAAAGGCATATGATCTCAAAAATGACTTTGTAAGATATGCAATTATGCACACATATAGAATAACGTTGCTCAAGAAAAACATGATGTCTTTAAACAAATAAAGGGTGGTCCTAGATCTAATTGAAGTAAATAAACATATATTACATGTGTGAATATGAAGGACTAACTTACACCATTTTCTGAGGCACCCATAATAAGATTTGGCCATAGTTCACTCTCTATTAGGATGATTGCATTTGGCTTCCAATAGTCAAGGAAAGCACCCACTGCAGAAGGAGTATCAAGTGGGGCAAACTGATTCAACCGGAAATTTTGAGCACATTAAAACAAATGTTACATCAATTTTTGGTTAAGCTAAAGCAAACAAGTAATGCATTAAAGCTTAAGACATAGACATCAAATGCAGTCACAAACAAAATTTTCAAACCATGTTGCCGTTAAAGCCCTAACTTAAATAGGCAGCAGTAACGGGGAGCCGGACACTGAAACCTAGCTAGAAAAGCTCCCTGTGCAGCCACAGCTACCAAGTTATTTTGATAGAATGGCTGAGAAACTCCTAGCTTAAAAGGCATTGGTGTTAATATTGTTCCCATTCAACCTTGAAATTTCTATAGATCCTTTTATTTCATTTGGAAGATAGAATTTATTTTATTTTATTTTATTTATAAAAGGCCTACTAACAGAAAAATTAAGGCTGAAGCAGCATCACCATTAAGTTCTAATTATTTCAATAATAACATTGTGTGAAGTCAACAGTTTTCTGGGTTTTGACCATCATGGCAGTTGAAAATATCAAGAACGTAAACATCATAGTGAAACATGCAGTTCTAAGCAACCCGATGCTTTATGGCCAACAAGAACACGACACGTTATGCTACTTCTTACTTAAGCAAAGCAATGAAATGCCACCAATTCGTCAAGTCACATAAGAACAGAAGTGTACTACAGAATAGTCTGCAGAAATATCAAAATGAATCTGCACAAATTCAAATTTTCATAGTGAAGAGAACAAAGTAAATGTCGACTAATATCCCGAAGAGTACCTGATATATGACACCACTTGGAAGCCGTTTACTTATTACTTCGCTGTACCAGAATTCACAAATATGAGTACACAAATATCAGCTGCGCTTAAAATATTGAACTCGCCATTTCCTAACGGCTTAAGCATTTGGAACAATAGCTAATTTATCACTTCAAATATGCAAATCAAGAACAATCCCTAGGAACTCTATTTGGATACTATAAGCTTTAATTAGATGGCACTCTACCAAATCAAATTCACAATAATAAGCTACAATTAATAAATTTAAAAAAAAACCATAATTTCTTACAATGCAGACACTGTTGTAGTAGTCATCAAAACGTTCACATCAGGCCTCTGCTTTATGCACTCTTTGATTATCGGAATCGCCGTCATTCCTTCACCTACAATTTCAAATTTGTAGTATGTAATTTGATAAACCTCTAATTTTGACAGAACCTAATACAATTTTTCAACAACTCATTGAGCATTTGAATTAGCAGCAGCATATAGAGAGTTTGAGAAGTTGCAGGGAACCTAGAGAGACGGCGTGGAACCAGAGGAGTGGGCCGGTGGGCCGAGAGAGAGAAGGAAGGCCCAATCGCTCGGTCCAGCGGAGAGAGTGTTCGCGGCCACGAAGTCTGCGCCACCGTAGGTGAAGATTCACCGCCGCCTCTGCACCGTAGCTCACTGCTCTGTATATTCTGTACGCTAACTTTCCTGCTGCCTCCGTTGCCGCCATTTCTCTATTCTCAAATCTCAAATTCAATTTTTTTTTTTTAATCCCAAAATTGCGTTTTGATCTGAATGAGTGTGACGGAGTGTGTGTGTGTGTCTGGGTGTGGAAAGAAAAGGGTGGGCTCGGTGGGCCAAGGGGGAAGTTGCGTGAATGGGGCCTACTAGCCAAATCAACTTTAATTTACAATTTACACTCACCTTCGTTATACGATTTTATTTATGTTTTGGTGAAGTAAAACATTTTTGTGCATAATATTACAAATTGGAAATAACCATTGGGGTCTCATTCTCAATCTTGATTGTTATGAGAGAGAGAGGGTGGGTGGGTAGGGACTAGGAGTGACTTTGAAGTATATTAGTTGGGTAAAATAGTAAAATACAATGAACATGGTTAAGGTTTAGGCTAATACTAATTAGATTTAAAACTTTTCAAAACTAATCAATTTGGGACTAACAGCTTAGGGTTCAAATTTGTCAATTTTTAAAAGTTTTGGACTTAATTGGTATTAATCCAAATCTCAAGGGAGTCAACTGTATTTTACCTTATTAGTTATTTTTTATTTTTTATATAAATGAAACGATAGTAGACTTTATTATTTATTGAATATCATGTTATACAATTGGAAAAGAAAGCAGGGGCATTCTTCTATTTAAACAATGACTTCCTTATTCTCTTTTGCAGCATTAACAAGAGTTGAGGCAGCACGATTACATCTTAGAGCATCCATAGCAGATGTGGCAAAAAAAATGTCATTTTACAATACTAAAACCCTACTTTATTATTTTACCACATCATTTTACAACATCCCATTTATTAGATGTTTTATATTTCAATTCTATACATTAAAATAACATTTACAACACATTAAAATAATATATTAAATTCCTCCCCATTATCATCATCAACCCACCCACCACCATAACAAAAGAGAACCACCACAAATCTTCTGACACCACCACCGCTAGTACTAGCCCACCACCGCTGCACTACACACTTGACACCACCACCACCACTGGCAACCCACAATTTACCATTAACATTGAACACCAAAAAAAAAAAAAAAAACGCAACCCACGGTCTCCACCAAGCAAAACCTAACCCACAGCAAACAAAACACATACCCACGGCGAGCAAACCCAGACCTATGGTGGCAAACCCACGGCGAGCAAACCGAAAACCACCAACCTCAAACATAACCACTGAAACCCAGATCGCAAACCAAAAATCACCAACCCAAATTGGCCAGCCACCACCACTGAAACCCAAATCGCAACCCACTGACCAAAATCTCAACCCACTACACCTAAATCACAAGACCCACCATCGATCTGCCCATCAAACCTACCCATTGCCCAACCCACTAATCAAACCACAGCCAAAAAACGTGAACGGAAAAAAAAAAAAAAAAAAGAACCCGAAGCGGAATAGAGAAGACAGATGGTCGGCGGCGTCAAGTGGTGGGCTTTGGTGATCGGCTTGCTATGGAAGACGAAGAGAGAAGACAGAGAGAGAAAACGGAATGGAATAGAATAAGAGGATTTATTTTTGCCATGGCTTGTCCATACCGTGGCAAATTGCCAAGGTACTGTTCAATGTTGCAAAAATTTGCAACATTTAGCACATTTGATAAAAGGGATTTTTTGTATTTGGTGTGCCAAATGTGCAAAATATTTGGCATTTGGCACATTTAGCACATCTGTTACGGATGCTCTTATAGGAACAAAAATAAAGGATATACTAACAAATTGTTTACGAATAAGTCCTCTAAAATCCAAGCCACTTCTAATGAGCAAACTCTATCTGAATTTAAGAGTTCCATCAACTCAGCAAAATTGCATTCCACAATAACATTTGAGAAGCTGATACTTTGACAGAAAAGCAGACTAACATGAACCATTGAAGCTGTTGTCCATAAAGCATAATTTTGGTATCCTAGGAGAGATGTTCTTGCAATCTATTAGCAAACTATTTGAGTATGACCAAATATGGTATTCAAAAAAACTATTTGTTCGTTTGATTTAGAATATAGCTTTGTTGTAACTCGTTGCTTAGGCAACTTTTTTCTACTTGTTTCTGTGACAGGGTTCCCTAACTTGTCTTTTGTAGGTGGTCTAGGGGTCCCTCCCTTAGCCACTTTACACCCAAACCCATTAATAAACAAATATATCTGGTGGAAACACTAAGAGCATCATTATTGGTGGAGGCATATAGCTATATTTTTGCCTCCTCAAACTACAAAATATGGTGCTACATTAGAGCATTAGCAGTGGGCCTGCTATATGCCAAATGTAAGGTACATTTGGCATTCAGGCCCAAAAACTGCTTAGCAATGGGAAGGCCAAATTGGAAAAGGCCAAATTTTTTTTGACATATAGCTACAGTACCATCTTAAATGCAAGATGGTACTGTAGCTAAATGGGATAAAAAAAACAATTTTTTAATACTCTCTCATCCTTTTTAACCCAGTAATTTCTCTCTCCTCTCTCATTATTTTTCTTCTTTTCTCTCTCTTCGTTCTCTCTTTCTCATCTGCTCTCTGCTCTCTTTAGACCCAAGACTCTCTTCAATGCCCCTCTCTCTCCGATAAGTTAGATGTTTCTCTCTCTCCGATGACCCTTTCTCTCCGATAGTGATTCCGACGAGGCATCGGTGCTCCGATTCCTTTATCGATTCACTCAACCGACGAGGCATCGGTGCTCCGATGACCCTCTTTAAACCGACATTCTTGCATGTGTAGATGACCCTCTCTCTTCAAACCGACAAAAACAACTTCCTTCAAGCTTCCCAGCGGCGAATCCGCTTCCTTCAAGCTTCAACAAAATCAAGCTACCCAGCGGTGAATTGAGCAATCCGGTTTTCATAAATTTTTGTTGTGTTTGTGGGTGAAGATTATGGGGCTTCGCAGTGGTTAGCGATGGAGACCGCGGTGGGTTAGTGTTGGGTCGCGTGGGTTGTGTGGGTCAGGTAGGTTGTGATTTGTGTGGGAGTGGGTTTTGGGTCAATGGGTGGTGGTGGGTTGATTTCAATAGGTGTGATTTTGGTGGGCAATGGCGTGGTTAGTGGATGCAGCAGCGTGGGTTTGGTGGTGCAACGACTTGGGTAGTAGGTGTAGCAGCGAGGGTCTGGTTTTTGATTGTGGGTAGCTGGTTTTTTTTTTTTTTTTGTGTGTGGTGTTGACGGTAGATTATGGGTTGTTGGTGGTGGTGGTGGTGTCAGGTGTGTGTAGTGCAGCGGTGGTGGTGATGGTGGTTCTTGAACACAGAGAGAGAGAGAAAGAATAAAAACTATGCTGTATTGTAAATGATGGTGATTGTGGGGTATATTATTTTATTATGTAGAAATATTATTTTAATTAGTAGAATAGGAAAATAAAAGTTGGGATGTTGGGAGTATTGTAAAATTGTATTGTATAATTGATAAAGTAGTTTTTTGAAATGGTAAAATAGGATGTGATAGAACTCCCAACTGTGGATGCTCTTAGTGGTGCTATAGCTAAAAAATTTAGCTATATGCTACAGTAAAACAGGTCCTAGTACCTGTTTACTGTAGCAAGTAGCTACTTGTTTTAATATAATTTTTTTAATTCTATTGCTTCTTTTTTTTATCCTTTTTTTCTTTCAGATTCAGTTCTCTCTCTCTCTATCTCTCTCTCTCTCTCTCCCGTTACTCCCCCTTTTCAGACCAAAGCTCCTCTCTCTCCCATCTTTCTCTCATCTCAGATCATATCATGTCGTGGGTCACACCATGGATCACGCCGTGGGTCATGCCGTGGATCACGCCCTTGAATCCATCTCTATTCTCTCTTTACTTAGATCGGAATTTGGGTGTTTTGGTTGTGATTGAGTTTTTTTGTGTGTGTTCATATGGTTTTGGTGGCTATGGTGTTCGTTTTTTTTTCTTGTGAGTTTGGTGGCTGTGGTGGCGGTGACGGTGGTTGTGGTGGTGGTTTGGTGGATGTGGTGGTGGTATGGTATTTGATTTTTTTCCTTTAGGTTTGGTGGCTGTGGTGGTGATGATGGTGGTTGTGAGGGTGGTTTGGTGGTTGTGTTTTTTTTTTTTTTTTTTTTTTTTTTTTTCTTCTGTGGGTTTGGTGGCTGTGGTGGTGGCGGTTTGGTTTTTTATTTTGTCTGTGGGTTTGGTTGTGATTGTGGGTTGTGGTTGAAATGGTTGTTTGGTGGTTGTGTTGGTGGCGGTTTGGTAGTTGTGGTTGTGGTTGCCATGGGCTATGTTGGTGGTTGTGGCTGTATTGGGCTTGGTTGTAACAGTGGGTTGTGGTTGTGGCTGTGGTGGTAATTTGATTTTTTTTTTTGATTGTCTTGGGCTGTGGTTGCCACATGGAGGTTGTTGCTGGTGCAGTGGTAGTGGAGGTAGTTGTGGCTGATTGAAAGGTTGTTGTGATGGATATTTTTTATTTTATTTTAATGAGTTGTTTATATTATTTTAACCAAATAACTAAAAATATTGATGTTGGGTGTATTGTAAAGTAAATAGGTAAAATAGATAATGTGGCTTTTCTAGGTGCTAAATAGCCAAATTTTTGCCTCCATGTGGATGCTCTAACAAATAAACTCAAATGCAAGGTTGAGACAATAAAGTTAAAGGAGGCTACATAAGGGCTTGTTAACACGGGTTTGGTGGGAAAGCTTTTATCAGACGAAGTCATCAACAAAAACGTGATCAAAACCATCATATTAAAAGCATGAAAAACTTCTAAAAGTGTATAGATTGTGGACCTCAAGGAGAACATATTTTCGTTTAAGTTTGCTTGTGAAGGAGACAAGAAGAGAATCTTAGATTTGGGACCTTGGAACATTAAAGGATTTCCGCTTATCCTCAAGATGTGGAATCAAAATTTGTCTATTGAAGACCTGGATTTTTTAAGTATTCCTATATGGATCCAGGTTCATAATCTCCCCATTGAGTACATGTCCAAGTAGAATGCAGAGGAGATTGGAGCTTTGGTCAGAGAAGTAATAGAGGTGGACTTCATTGAAAATGGGGGAATATGTATGAGCAAATTCCTAAGCGTAAAAGTGGAGTTGAAAGTGGAAGATCCTCTTTGGAGTGGTTTTTTTCTTGATAGAAAGCCACAATCGGATATGTGGATCCAATTTAAATATGAGAGACTTGCAGATATATGCTTTAAATGTGGTAGATTGGGGCATTTGAAAGCTAGATGTTCTTGGGCAGAGTAATTTGTGAAACAATTAAAACTCAAGGAGCCATTTGGATTTGGGCCTTGGATGAAGATAGAAACAATGAATAAAAGAACCACACTGTGGGTGGAGTTTTTGGTGTGGTTTCAAAGATGAAAATAGAAATTTTTAGTAGAGTTTCAAAGATGAAAATAAGCTGGAGTGTTGTCTTAAGAGCAGGGATTCTATATGTACTCCAAAAAGTGCTGGGAGGTTGGGTATAAAAAAAACTGAAGACATGACCAAAGCTCTAGTGGAAAAGATGACTTGGGAAATAGCAAGTAATGTTGACAAACCATGGGTTCGGATTTTTAAAAAGAAATATGTAAAGTATAGAAACTTTATGAAAATGCCGTCACCTAAAGGGTCATTATGGGCTTCCCAAAGCATTTGTGAATGTAGAGATGTAGTAAAGAAAGGGATGTGCCACAAGATAGGGAATGGTTTGAATACTTGGATTTGGGAAGACCCTTGGATTCCAAATGAGCCAAATCTAATCCCTCTAAGAAAAAATGGAGCTAGTCTTGAAGCTCATTTGGTGGCAGAGTTGATTGATCAAAATACTAGACAGTGGGATAGAGGAAAGCTTTATGAGTTATTTGAGCCAAATGCAGCAACCAAGATCCAAACCATCCACCTAACCCAACTATCACAACAAGACCAAGTTTTTTGGTGTCTTAACCCCTCAGGTGAATTCACATAGCATATATTGCCTTAAGGGTTATCAATTATCCACCTCACCCTCTGCTACAAAATAAAGATGGGAAAGAATTGTGGAAGCTAAAAATTCATGCCAGGCTCAAAAATTTGCTATGGAAGATGGCTTCGGAAATTCTACCTACAACCTCAGTCCTAAATTCCAGGGTCTCTCTATCTTCGATAGATTATTATTTATGCAATAATGCCATTGAGTCTTTAGAGCATATTTTTCTACAATGTGATTGGGTTGCCCAAATTTGGTTTGTAGGTCCTTGGCCATTAAATATGAGACATTTATAATGTGTCTATAACTGATTGGATGAAGATGATAATCAACCCAAAGCATGGCCTGGGTTTAGAGGGCGAAGAAGTTAAAGATTTCTAATTATATGCAGCAATTTTACGTGATCAGATTTGGATGACGAGAAATAAAGTTAGGCTGGAAGGAATCAAAACAAGCCCGGATGAGGTGGCAAGGTAGTGAATAAATCTTATGAAGAGCACATGAATGCTTGGAGAAATCAACCAAAAAAACCTCCAAAAGACTTATCCTGGACTCCCTCACCTTTAAATTGGATAAAACTAAATTTTAATGCTGCAATTAGGGAAGATAAATCATCAGTGGCAGTGGTGGCAAGAGACCAAAAAGGAAATTTAGTTGTAGCACGAATAGAGCAGTTGGATCAGATAAAGCCTTTGTTAGGAGAAGCCAAAATAGCTTGGTTAGCTATCAAAAAGGCGACCAATGAAGGATTCAAAAGAATTATCCTTGAAGGAGGTGCACTGAATGACATTGAGCCATTGAAGAACAAAGTAGCTGTTTCTCACTGTATAATTAAAGCAGCTCTAGAGGATATTTGGTTTCTAGTCAAATATTTTGTTAATGTATCATTTTCTTTTATATATAGAGAGGGCAGCGTTATTGCCTGCCTTCTAGCCCAATGGGTTGCTCTTTTGAACTAGAGTGGGCTAGTTCCCATCTCTAACTTGTCGTTGTTATGAGCTAAGGTTTTAGATAGAGATGATCATAGGTCTTCCCTTAATTGTATATCTTTTGTTTTTTTTTATAAATGAAATATTTATTTAGCAAAAAAAAAAAAAAAACTATTTGTTCATGCCTTAAAGCCTTTCTATCCTTATGGTCTTTCTATTGTTTACGTAGTAATCCCCAACATTTGAAAGGCTAACCATTGTATCAATCATAACCCTTCTCTTATGGTGGGAAGGTCGAAAACTACACAAACTCTCTATTAATGGTTAGGCCAAGATTTTACTTTGGGGAGGATAAAATTTATATTCACAATATGTATGTGTGTGTTACATAATATAAAAGGCAATTCATATTGTGGGGGTTCAAAAGCTCAAACACACGGTAATGGAATACAATGTCTAAGTTTCTTTAAAAAAACCTTCTCCCCTCTCCCCGTGTGTGTGTGTTAAAAATACTTAGTATTCTCAAAGAAAAAACAGTGGGTTAATCCCACATTGAAAAATGAGTGTGAGTTAAAGAGGTTTAAAGTCTGTGCTATGTATCCAAGAGTTAGATCCTTTTAGATTTACACCACTGTAAGTTTCTTTAAAAAACCTTCTCTCCTTTCCCCATGTGTATGTGTTAAAAATGCTTAGTATTCTCCACAAAAAAAAAAAAAGAGTCTAAGTAATTGACTTGCACAATTTATTTATAATAAATATAAGATAGAAATTCCACAATGGGAGGCCTAAACAACTGGATTAAGAAGACATGATGGAAGATAAATTATTCTAAGAGACATAAACTATTTTCCTAAGGTACAGGGAGCAAACAAAAAAGTTAAAGTAAAACTTGGCTCTACTCAACTCTTGTAACTTCCTCTGTCTTGTTCTTATCCAGGCTTTTTCCTTAAGATTTTCCAACCCCTTCTCTGTTGCACCCTCCTCCCCTTTTATAGGCATATTTCCTTCCTTTATCTTCCCAACTGGCTTGTTTTCAGTTGGATTTTCGGGATACATGTCACATTACCCCTTTGTTCTGCCCCCCTTTCATCATGAAATAGGACTTTTGGGGGTGTCTGCACTGTTCAGGCTAACCAATACACATTTAATATGGAAGAGATTAGGTAGAGAATCTCTCATTAATGCGGAGGTGACTTCTCTGTGATTTTTATCATTTCAGAATGTTTCTCGAGACGAATTTGATGGAGGTGGTATCTTGGATTAAAAAAGGGAATCAATTGCCCACAATCCCTCTTGTGTCCATTGAAAGACCATTCATGCTTGTTACCTTGGATAAGAGTTTCGGTATTGGTGGCTATCCCATATCTCCTCGGGATCTGTTCTGGGGAGTTACTCTTTACTCTTCATGTGCTCTCGCTTCTACCCACATTATTGGGTTTGGCCCATCTCTTAAAGTATGACCTTCTGGGCCTTTGGGCCTCAGCCCGGAATCATTTCACCCCCCCTCCCACATATTTTGCATTAAGTGATATTTTAATGAAATAATACCCAAAAAATAATAGCATTTATATTCATTCTACATTATTTAGCTGCAGTGGTAGTGCCACATTGCCTCTAGGGGTTCAAATGAACCCCCTTACTTGGACAAATATATATAATTTTTGTTTTGACCACCTTAAATTTTTTTTTTACCCCAAGCTTAACAAGCAACAACAGATCAATTAAACACCAACCTTTATTTTGGCATTTTTAAATAAAAAGAAAAAAAAAATCCAACAACAAACCAATTTGGTATAAATCTGAAAAAAGAAAAGAAAAGCAAGCCCAACAAAAAAATAAAAAAGCAATTTGTTGATCTTAAATTTTAGAAATATACAATTAAGTGGGCAATAAAGTATAAATACTAAGAGACAATTTAGCGTGAGGTAGTAGAAGTGGGGCATGGGACAGTAGGGAGTGAAGAAATTTTTTATTATTATTTTAGTTTAATGATTGTATTGTTGTGTTGAATTCTTAATAGAGTAATGCAAAAGATACAACAATTTTTTTTCTTAAATTCTTAAAAAATTACATAAGACCAATAAGTTGTCAAAATTGAGTTGTATTGTTAAATAACAAAATTGAAAATATTTTCTCCAAAAAAAATTGAAAAGAGCAAAACCAAAACCAAAAGCTAATAAATAATAAATTAAATTATTCTAAACAATAATAATTAAAGTTTGCTTAACAACAATAATTAATAACTTCATTATATAGTAAGAGACAATATATGTTTCCAATATTTAATCTTAGCAACAATAATTAAAATCTTCATTATACTAAGAAACAATACGCCCAATGGATCAATTTTTGATAAAGAAGTTACGTGTACGACAAGATTCATGTCCTACTTAAATTTATATTCTAAAAAAATTTATGTTGACTTAAAAATTTTTCTTCGAATCATGAGTTGAGAAAAGATCTCATATGATCATCCTAATGATCAAGAGAAAATAAGAGAATATTATTTACTAATGGGCGATCATCAACTTTTTCAACACAAATTTAAATAACCTCCTAAAAAATATTTGTAGAGCCACGTCTATTTAGCTACAAAGGATTTTTTTACATAAAGTCTCCCCCCCCCCCGGTGGGGGGCCCGCCCCCCTCTCTTTTTTTTTGTAAAAACTCCACTTATGAATGAAAAGATTATTAATAGTTACTTAGACGTCAAGTACATCTTACATAATTTTATATGTTATTATCCCAAAACTTATTGCTTATTACACAAGATTTTATGAAGTTAATAAATTATTACATAAAGAATTTCAGGTTTTATTATTATTATTTTTTTAAATATCACTTTTGAAAGAAAACCAATTTTTATTTTCCATTCGTTAAAATTCTAGTTTCATTATTTTACCCAAACTTAGTGTTTTTTTAATAGATTATGAATATTAAAAAACATTGGTAAAATATGAAAGATTTTTTCTTTTTCTAAATGGATTTTGACTTATAACAGAAATCCCTATTATTATTATAATTATAATTATAATTATTGTAAGATGACGGAAACATTATCATTAAATAAAGAAAGTGCATGAATTAGGGTAGCATATGAGATCCACATAGCGAAGAGGAGAAAATACATCAATCCTAGACAAAGCTAGGGGGCTTTTATAGTTTTATATAACTATGAGATGAATTATTTTCTAAATAAACCTTCTCCTCACTCAAACTTCAAAGCCACTTTGTTCCCTAATGTTTGAAACTAGTAGCACCTAATTGATTTTTGGCCTCAAAAAGACTCCCTGCTCCACCCTTGCTCTATACTCTATACCAAGTCATGATCACTAGCAAAGCCAAAACGCAGCTGGAGAGGGTCATAAAGTTAAAAGAAAGTGCATGTATAATTTTTTTTTTTTTTTAACTTATGATGTTTGTTTTTGATAATTACTTTTTATTAATATGTGCAAAAATATGTACGCTAAAGTTACAAAATAACTTAGCAATCTTCAAAGGAAAAGATAGTAAAAGTGACATTAGTCGTGGTCATGGGCGGAGCTGTTATTGGATTGCCCCCCCTAATTTTTTTTATAAAAATATTATTATATTAATAGGTACTAAGTTTAACAATTTTTTTCAATAAAATTACACTTTGCCCCCCTTAATAATGCCATTAATTCTTTTGAGAGTAATCTTATAGCCAAAAACGTTTTTACAATGTTTATACAAACTATTAAGGTAGCAAATTCTTATTAGTTCGTACACTTGCATAACTTTTTATATATCAATAACCACTTATCACATTAGCAATTTGTAAAATTTTTGTAATTTTAGCATTTTTCACCTTTTAAAGGACATAAAAAATTAATAGATTAAATCTAAAACAAAATATAAAAACTCAAAAAAATTAGCTCAACAACAAAAATTACCAATATAATAAAACTAAAAAAATTAAGTCCAATCAATATATTTTACCCAGAACAAACTACTTGGCCATTTAAAATTTTTTTAACAAAAATCCTTAGTAGTAAAAAAATAGACTCAAGGGTCGGAGCCACCGCACACAGCTAGCAGCAAAATCGCCCCCCTAACTCCAAGTCCTGGCTCCGTCCCTAGTCGTGGTCCTGTGGATTTAAACTAGATTATATATAAAGAAGGAAGTCTTAATTGTGGAGTATAATTGCACTAAGAAGAAATGAAGCTTGAGAGCAAAGAAGTTAATTAGGAAGCAAGCTGCTTCTTTATTTTAGCCCCGTTGAATAGGAGGGCAAAGAATTTTTGAAAATGTTTTTTTTCAAATACATTTTTTTTTTCTATTTTAGAGAGGGAAATGAACTTTAAAATTTTAGGAAAAGTCGTAAAAGCCAGGTCACATACAGTTCAAGAACCGAGTCCCATATATCATAACTAGGGGCTTAGGTCAACACTTATATAATAACATGAATTGTTATGAGTGTGTAATATATATATATATATATATATATTTTAAAGATAATAAGGGGTTCGATTGACCCGGGACCTTAGTTCATTTTTTAATTGATTATTTTGAAAAAGTTTTGATGTTACTTTCATGAAAAATATAAAAAGTTACAAAAAAAATCAATTGTTTTTTTAAAATTTTTCTATAAAAGTTTATAAAAATATTTTCTAAATCAATATCTTTTGGACATTCGTTAACTTTTCCCAATAATAAATATGTCTTCCACACCTTTTATGCAGAGATTGAACGAAGAAGAAAAAAAATAAAAATTTATTAATTGTATTCCCACATCTTTGTCATTGAGAAAAATTGTTAGTTTAATTGTTATAGGTTTTTTCCCTCTCGCTTACACCAAGCAAGATCACTCTGAGCAATGAATATTGCATTGACTTCTTACGAAGGTTCAATAATCTATATATATATATATATAACTGAAACCTTTGAAACTCCTACAACATTATCATTTTAATTTATAAAAAAAATTTAATTTTTAAAAATAAATAGTGAGAGTCCTAATAAGAGTCTCTCTCTCTTTTTTCCTCATCATTTTAATTTATAAAAAAAATTTAAAAATTAAAAATTTTTTAAACTAAATAGTGAGAGTGTCCTAATAGGAGTCTCTCTCTCTCTCTCTCTCTCTCTCTCTCTCTCTCTCTCTTTTCCTCATTATTTTAATTTATAAAAAATTTTAATTTTTTAAACTAAATGGTGAGAGAGTCCTAATAGGAGTTTCTCTCTTTTTTCCTTAATTCTAAAGTTTATTTTATTTTTTACATGAGTCTTTTAAAAAAAAAAAAAAAACCTAAAGTGAGTCTTTTTTTATATTAAAAAATCTAATGTGAGGTCTAATTAAAAAAATTATAATTATTTTTTTAACCTTAATTCTAACGTAAGTCTCTCAAAAAGTACAAAAAATTTTGGTTTTATATTATACATAGATAATAATAATGATGTGGCAAGCTCTAAGAAAATGAGAATGCAATTTGTAGATCTACTATCAAAATAACATAGATTAGATTGATGGTAGATAGTAGATTTAATTGCAGTTGAGTATTATGTGAAGTTATCACCATAGAATAGCCCACGTCGGAATGTGTTATGTGGAACCAATGATATGAAAGAAAAAGGATTTTTCTAAATCATTAACAAAAAATTTCTTATTTTAATTAATTTTCAAGTTATACATTTTTTAAAGTTAAGTCATAAACCTTTAAGTAAAATAAGTACTTTTAATTTTTATTTAATTATCCCGTGCATCGCGCGGGTTAGCGACTAGTAGTGTAATAATTAGTATTTCCAAGCTTAATTAGTTCCATTTGATGAGGCTCACTTAAAGCACAATCCCCGTGTAATCAGGGTCAATCAAACAGGGATCAGTTATCAATGAATACAATTATAAAATATGGGAAAAGTTAATGGATTAGGACAAAAGAAAAAAACAACTGATTTTTTTTGGTGCTCTGAGATAAAATTTTACTTTAGCCTAATATAGATGTATGTTTGTGAAACTCTCTCTTAAAGACTTGAATATTGATCCTTACCCTCAATTCTACAAGAACTTGTACCTATGGAGTGACTATCACACGCATATATGGTGGTAGCAACTGATATTGTTGATAATTTTTTTTTTATTTAATATTTGTCAAGAAAGTGGAATTAAAGTTTCAAAAATGGTTTATATAAAATATCTTAAGGACACTCAATAATACAACCATTAAAAATATCAGTGGTCCTCAATTTTTATTTATTTATTTTTTAATTTTGAAGGACAGTGGTCCTCAAATTTGATTAAGGACCACCGGGAGGGTGAGTTCCTTAATTAGTCAAATTCGTAATTCGTATTTTTAAGTAATTACTATTTTATTATGTTGTTCCGTGGACTTACTAATAATACAAATTTAATATTACGAAATATGCATGTGGACCAATGACTAAAAGAAAAATGCGTTTAGATTAAGACCCATTAATATCTTTATCAAAGATTGCTTCGTTTGTTTGTTCCATGTGACAAGTTGAAATAGCAAATGAAGCAATCTTTGATTAAGATATTAATGGGTCTTAATCTAAATGCATTTTTCTTTTAGTCATTGGTCCACATATTTCATAATATTAAATAAATTTGTATTATTAGTACCCAAGTCCACGGAACAACATAATAAAATAGTATTAAAAAAAAAAAAGAAGAAATGAAAATCTCATCGCGCGCGATTGGTTTTATTTTTATTTTTTTCTCCCTTGATCTGATCGCTTTTTCTCAAATTCTTTGAGGTTTCCTACATAAAGTAATATATAGAGATTCCTAATAAAGAAGGACTAGTTGTTCTTTCACACTAATTGTTCCCAAAGATTTGTCACGTACTCAAGTAGATCGAACTGCTATAAAAAAAACCACCAACCTAGCTAGTTTCAACCCAGTACATCCACCAACCAAACTAAAAAAAAAAAAAAAATGGAGCAATTAGCTCTGGGATTAGTCATAGCTCTAGTGCTATGGATTGCATCGATAGTGCTAATAAGAGAGCGGAGACGCCGCAGATTAGAGGAGATAGGTCAGCTTCCACCAGGGCCTAAATGTTGGCCAGTGGTTGGAAACATTTTCCAACTGGGTTGGTCACCCCACGAGTCATTTACAAAGCTGGCTCGTGAGCACGGTCCTATCATGACACTTTGGCTAGGGTCAATGAGCACGGTGGTGATCTCATCCGACGAAGTGGCTCGCGAGATGTTCAAGAATCACGACGTGGTTCTTGCCGGCAGGAAGATTTACGAGGCCATGAAAGGGGACTTTGGTAATGAGGGCTCTCTCGTTACGGCTCAATATGGACCTCACTGGCGCATGTTGCGCCGCCTTTGCACCACCGAGTTTTTCGTGGCACGCCGCCTTGAAGCCATGCGAGGTGGTAACTAATTAATCACTTGATCTGATATATAGAGTGTTATTCATCTGTTTATATTTTCTAACCATTATGCTAGTTTTTCATATGATCATGTATTTTTTTTTTAGGTTGGCTACTCGTAAATGTAATTTGAGTAGTCTGCACACGGGTTGCCTAGCTCAGTGGTTTAAGGGGCATACTAGGATGAGTTGTAAACCCAAATGCCTAGGTTCAATATATCCCTAGCTAGGCATTTATCCCAACTCAATCAATGCATGAGTTTGTGCGGGTGGCTCATTTTCTATCACATTTTTATTGATTATAGTTGATAGTTCTTATTTCTTTTAGTATTTTCTATTTCCAAAAAAATTAGCAGGCACAATTTTTGTAACATAACTTTTGCTATAACTTTGATGTAGTTTATTGTAAGTAGTTAAAAAAAAATGTTGAATTTATGTGAAGATGATAAACACGCTCACAATTGGCCACATAAAAAAACTATAATAATTCTTTTTTCCATGTAATTTCGGTGTACCTATTTAATTCCGTTTCAAAGAACTTAACTAGAGCATGAACCATGAATGTTTCCTTTTGGGTTTTGATTCTTTTGAACTGTATAATTTAATGTTTATGTGTGTGTGTATATATATATATATATATATTTTTTATACCTTCCAACAGGTGTACGTGGGAGGTGCATCGATCACATGGTACACTTCATGGAAGAAGCTAGTGCATCTGGTACCACAGCCATCGACGTTGGGAGGTTCTTCTTCTTGATGGGTTTCAATCTTATAGGAAATCTTATATTTTCAAAAGATTTGTTGGATCCCAAATCGGAGAGAGGGGCAAAGTTTTTCTACCATGCAGGCAAGGTGACGGAGTATGCTGGGAAGCCTAACTTGGCTGATTACTTTCCAATTCTAAGGTGGTTTGATCCACAAGGTTTAAGGAGGAAGACCCAATTCCATGTCAAAAGCGCCTTTGAGATCGCCAAAGTGTTTGTCAAAGAGAGGATGGAAGGCATGGAATGTGGAATTACTGAAGAGAAGAGGAATAAGGACTACCTAGATGTGCTTTTGGAGTTTCATGGTAATGGTGTGGAAGAGCCCTCAAGTTTTTCTTCAAGAACCATCAACGTCATAGTCTTCGTAAGCCTTCTTATTATTATTATTTTTTCTAATTTCAATTTAACAGTTAAAAGAAATTTATATTATTTCTAACTTAAGATATCATTTTCATAATCTTTTGTAAGATCTAATTTCCATGTAACAGCCACAAATATTGCGTACGTATCTAGGCTGGCTTTGGGGCGGGTTGGAAATGTTTACTAATTCTAATGAAATTGCTCCAACACTTTAATGAGATAAAAATAAAATATAAAGAAAGATTATAACTACGAGAGTACTAAGAGAGAAATAGATACGAGTGTAAATTTTACATTATAATAAATATAAATAAGTGAAATATAAATTTTAAAAAAATACATTTGGTATGAGGCAGGACGGGGTAAGCTACAACAAGGGAGCAAAACCCATCCCTATATCTGCCAACGCCACATCACCTCTTTGAGGCAGGGAAAATCTGCATAAGACGAAATAGATTAAGACCGGTCATGACGTGCAAGGTGCAAGTCATTTTGGCCATCCCTAAAGATGAGAATATATGTAGACTTTTTAGGGCATGTGGCGATCGAGGGTCTTCATACTCGGATGCTATGTCGCAAATCCAACTAAGGGCTTTTGTTTGTTTGTTTAGTTATTGATAATCAAGTAAAATTTTATTAGTGGTCTGTTTGGAAGTTTAAAGAGGGAGGAGAGTAGTGGGGAGGAGAGTAGAGGGGAATTGTTATCCTCTACCTTGTTTGGATGATTTTAAAATTAGTAAGGGGGAAGAGAGTAATTAGTCCTTCCTCTTGTTTGGATGTTTTAAAAATTAGGATGGAAATGAGAGGAAATGATTTAAATAGACAAAATTACCCCTATTTGAAAATGGACTTGCAACATAGAGCCCATTGAGAATGCCTTGTCCATCTAATTAATAAAGCAAAATCTTTTTTTTTATTTTATCAGTTCCTTCACTGTTTGGATGCCAAGAAAAAAGAAAAAAGAAAACTTCGTATGCGTCCATCTAACATCACTCCTTTTTTTTTCTTCAAACAACCCAGATACAAACCTTGACTCATCCCCACCTTCTTCAAACAACCTAGATAAGCAGGTGTACCACAAAATGTGTGAAACAACCCATCTTATCGGATCTGATCGGACACGGCATTGAGTCCGAAATCCGAAACTTTCAGATCTCTATTATCGTCGAGCAAGAGATTCTCGGGTTTAAGGTCGCGGTGATAAACCCCACGCGAGTGGCAAAAAGCGACAGTCGAGATCAATTGTTGGAAGTACTTGTGACATCGTTGAGTGGGAAACAGAGAAAATCAACTTCAGATCGATGAGATTTTTTTTTTTCTGGCTTTATCTATTTTCTCAGCAACCAAACGGGGGATGGGTGTACTAGATTTGTGAATTTCACTCTGTTTGATATAGTTAATATCTAGCTGTCAGAGATGAAGAGTGAAGTAAAACGGGGGATTGTTTTGGTTCCTATTCTTGGATTCTGAAAATTGATCCGAAACCCTAGCTGCCGATTCGGTGTTGGAGAGAGATTAGGGGCTTTTGGACTCAATGTGTGCTAAGATCGTCGAAGAGATTAAGAAGCTTGAAGAAAAGTGAGCTTTTTTTTTTTTTAAATTTAATTTTAGATTTTGGTTTTATTGAATTTCGTCGTAATTTTCTTTTTCAGTGAGAGAATTAGGGAATGGAAAATAAAATTTTGAATTTATTTTGGATTTAATGATAAAAATTCGACCTTGACGAAAATTGAGCTTGTGTTTGATTGAATTTAATTTTAGATTCTGTTTATTTTGAATTATATATATATATATAATCAGTTTGTAATTTTGTTAATTTAAAAAGGGTAAATTGAGGAATTCATTTGGTCAATAATTTATCTACTTTACTCTCCCTCCAAATCTCTCCAATTTGGAGGAATTAAAAATGAGGGGTTAGAGGTAGTTGAAACTCCTCCAAACCCCTCCAAATTCCCCCCCTCCTTCCTTAAAAAACTTCTAAACAAGGTAATTGAATTACTCTCCCTCCCTCTACTCTACTCTACTCCTCCTCCTTTTTTAAACTTCCAAACAGGCCATAAAACACAAGCTGAAAACCAGCATAATTACAAAATTCACATAGCCCCAAAAGACTTGAGATGCAACCACAAGTCCCAAGAAGAGACTAACAACAGATAGCAATATATCAAAACATGAGAAAAAAAAAACACTTCATAACTAGAAGCAACCAATAGCATATTATAGGCTTTTGCTTGTTTGTTTTCTTGTATGTATAGTTGTTGCGGTTATGCCATCGAGTAGTGGCGATTCCAGGATTTTTTTTTCTAGGGGGTCAATAGTGTCAAAGCTAGAAATTTGTTGTGAGAGGAGTACAAATTAAAATGGTTATTTTTTTTGTATACACAACTTTCATATTATATAAAATAATCTAAAATAGTATTCTAAATACAATTTAGTATACAAACTGTATTGTACAATAGTCTAAAAATTTATTAATATTTTAAAGATTGATAAGACAACAACCATTGAATGCATAAATAAATATAAATAAATAACTAATTAAAATTATCAAATTAAAAATAATTTATTATATTTATATGCACTAACAATTAAAAAAATGATAAAGAAGAATAGTAACACATATAAGATTTAGTCTGGGAGTAAATGTGAAACTAAGAAAAAAAATAGTAATTAATATAAGTTTTTGCTTTTGAAGTGTATGACTTTTTAACCATACACATGATCCTTCTCTTGGAATTGGAGTAAACACTAAAAAACTTCTTGGACTTGAAAATCTATAAAGCACTTATCAACCTACTTGATTAGTCAAAAAGAAAACATAAAAGGGAGAAAGAGAGATAGAGAAAATGAGTAAAAATCATAGATGTAGATACAAATAGGTTTGTTGTAGAGGTGGTGTAATTTTTTTTAATTGCTAAGGGTTCGTTCGGTTGGAGGAATAAAAAAGTGGGAGGATGGAAAATTGTGGGAGGATGGAAAATATTTAGTTTTCCCTCTTGTGTGTTCGGTTGGAGGGGTGGAAAAGTGGGAGGGTAGAATACTCTTTTGTTCGGTTGGAGAGAAAAATGGAAGGATGGAAAATGTAATTTATATAAATTGACTATTATACCCTTATTACATAATATATAAGAAATAGATTTATTTGTACTCATTACATAATATAAAATTTACCACATTATATATATAAATTTATATTATTATTTTTATTATTATAATGTAAAAATTAGATTAGGTCATGTTGAAAAAAAAAGAGAGAACGTTCAGCCTTCAGGTAACGTTGAAAAGAAAAGGAAAAAAGAAAAAGAAAAAAAGAGAACGTTTAGCCTTCAGGTAACGTTGAAAAAAAAAAGTATTGTAATTTTTTGCTGATGAAAAAGAAAAGTGCAAAGAAAAATAATTTCATTCTGCCATCAATAGTAAAGTAAGCCAAAGTTAGATAAAGTTTATTTATTTAAAAACGAATGAGCAATTTTAAAAGTAGTGTTACCGCACAACACCTTCACAACAAAATTTAGGTGACAAGTTGTTAAAGGTATGTAAAAAAGTGATGTCAATTGTGGGTCAAAATAAAATCAGTTACAACTTGCCACCTAACCTTTATTTTAAAATTATTATGAAAATATTATGAAAGTAACACTAAGTTGAGCATATTCAAGCTTATTTCAGTTAGATTTAAACAAAATTTATGCTCAGAATGTTCAAAATTTTATTTTAGGGTGTCAAAATAAAAATTTTTGTAAATTTCTTTTTCTTTGTTAACCCCCCCCCCCCCCCGGCAAAAAAAAAAAAAGAAAAGAAAAGAAAAAGACACTCATACAAGCAGACATGCACAAAATACTCATTAAAATTACTACGTTCTCAGGAGATGTTCACTACGGGGACAGACACAACGACCAGCACTCTAGAGTGGGCAATGGCAGAGCTCTTCCACAACCCTGAAACCTTGAAAAAAGTCCAAGCTGAGCTGAGAAGCACCATAGATCCAGATAAGAAGCTCCAAGAGAATGACATTGAAAACCTCCCATACCTCAAAGCTGTCATAAAGGAAACACTAAGGCTACATCCACCTCTCCCTTTCCTAGTACCACACATGGCCATGGACTCTTGCAAGATGCTAGGCTATAATATTCCAAAAGAAACACAAATCCTAGTCAATGTTTGGGCAATTGGACGAGACCCCAAGACGTGGGATGATCCTTTGGTTTTCAAGCCAGAGAGGTTCATGGAACCAAATATGGTGGATTACAAGGGGCACCATTTTGAGTTCATACCCTTTGGATCTGGGAGACGAATGTGTCCAGCTATGCCACTTGCCTCTCGTGTGCTTCCACTGGCTCTAGGGTCTCTCTTGCACTCATTTGATTGGGTCTTGGCAGATGGGCTTAAGCCTGAGGAGATGGACATGACCGAAAGGATGGGAATAACACTCAAGAAAGCTGTCCCATTGAAGGCTATACCAATTCCATACCAATGTGACCGTGTTCAAAAGTAGATTATGTGTTAAACGAGAAATTATTATTTACATTGGAGGACTACTGATGTGGTCCCCCTTGACCGATAAGATGATGTCATTTATGCAAATATATGTGTGAGCTCCCTAATTAGTACAAAAAATAAAAAATAAAATTACCAGATGATGTCACATTTGCATAAATAACAGTATTTTATTAGTTGGGAGGTCAGGGAAGACTACGTCAGCCGTTCTCCTGATGGACCTAATAATTTCTTGTGTTAAATAGGTTTTTGGGCTGAAAAATCGCAACAAGCTAGCTACTTGCATTTTTCTTATATTGGTTGTTTGTGTTGCAATGTGAATGGTGAAAAACTGAAAAATCATAACTATATATATGATGAAAGTTGTATTTTCGTCTACGTACACTTGTATGATTTTATCATGTTAATGTAGGAAAAATTGGTTTTGCATCTCATACAAAACTCACAGCGAAAGTAACACAATGATCTACTTCATTCATGAGAGATAACATGTAATCTTGAATTCTAGAATAAAGAACAGAAACCGTACCTTGATATAGTAAAATTCAAAAACAAGACTTGAGAAAATCTTCAATCTTCATCCCAATTCCACATGGTGCCCAAGATGGGTGGTTTTTCAATCAGTTCTTAAGTATGTTGATTTTCCAAAAGAAAAGTGTTCTCAAAGATCACGTACATTTTAATTGTCTTGGCAGTTATTTTATTTAATAACTCTTATGAAATAAACAACTGAGACTCTAATTGAGTTAGTCTTTTGGGCTAGCCCAATTGGACTTTAATGTGTAGCTTGGGATGAGACCAAAGGGACAAATAAGACTAAATAGTACGGTTTTATGAAACCATGTGCTATGGCTTGAATCTGTAGTCAATCCTATTTCCAATAGGAATAGTTGACAGTTGAATCCAATTTTTCCCATTATTTTCGTATCCGTAATAGTGCGAAAAGAAGGAAGGCCTGACGCCAAGCTCTAATGGGTCTCGGGCTTATCTGTCAATTTTTGACAAGCCCAAAGTTACCATTAATTATATAACAGGTACCACTATGAAAATATAATTGCACTCTAGCCCTTATTAATAAATTATATCCCAAGACTCTAATATGATATCATTTGAGCCCTAAATGAAATATCAATAGTGAACAAAGTCATAATAAATTGTCACTTTGTAAACAACTATTTTATTCCTTGAGTCTCCAGTTTAATCTTTTAGTTATTCATATTTATGAAATCTAATTTCATTAAATATAAGATGTAGTAACTCCTTACTAAAGTAGCTGGCCCTGAATAACCAATTCCCATTAAACTTATCTTAAGGGGATATTTGGTGTCTTTATGAAAGACATTATGGATTCCATGTTAAAAATGTGTTCTCTCAACACTACGTGCGGTTACCCAATATATTGAGATTTTGACTGTTAAATTAAATCTCACTTTCGATATATCAAAGTAACTTACATTTCATGATTGGGTTTACTATCCTCTCAGGATTGAGAGTCTATGAAATCAGAAGTTGTGAGATTAATTATTCAGGTGACAGTTGTTAATTGAATAGTTAATCTTACAACAGTTCAGTTCAATATGTCTTACATACTTAAAACGCATCAACACATCAACTAGAACTCTCTATTTCCATGATCAAGACAAACCATCTTAGTTGGTGTGTTATAGTCTTCGTAGATGAAAAACCTAATTTCATCACCGACTACGAATTACTTTTTGAGTTTATAAGGAACTTGTGATTTATATCTTCTGTAACTAAATTACATACAATGACAAATAAAAAATAGTCCCAATTATCAGATCTAACACAATTCAAGAACTTAAAGTAAATTCCCACATAGACATCAATACAAAGCAAAATTCAAGCTTTATCACAATGACCCATCAAATCTAAGTCAATCAGAATGACACAAAAGTAACAAATTTAAGATTTAAAACAGAATCCATTGCCACAAAAAAAAAAGTGATCCAAAGGGCCATAACACAACCAAAGTATTTTAATACACTACTGCAAGTGATTAAATCAAACCATTATTAAAATTAGCTAAGTAAAACACATGTTGAGGAAAACGTAGGAATTTACAAGCCAACCCACTCAACAAAGGTTTCAAGTAAATTCCACAAAATTCCAACATACTCGTCATACTTTCAAATTCACTATATAACAAGTCAACCTTTTTGTAAAAATCGTTTGGTCCATGAAAAGTTATCTAATTAACTTGAATTTAAATAGGGATAAGCTCTTACATGTGTAGTATGTACCATAAAAAGTTCAGCACAAAATAATTTTTCTATAATTGATTAAAAATCACTTATTGCAGCTTACTCAAATTTCCCCTTAACAGATTTAGATTCCCAAAAGAAAATTGCTATAGTTTTAAAACTAGCCCAAATGCTTTGAGACTTTATTCACATTAGAACTACATGTTAAAGAATATTAAAAACATGGAAACCCTTTATCTCATATAAACAAATACCACAACAACAAATCAAGAAACCAAAACTCATAAATCATAGAGAAATAATCAAGGAAAATTACCTTGGAATCATGTTGGGAGAAGACAAAAGTTTTGTAGGGCAAGTTGATAGCGGAATATCCCATTGCAAGAAACCAAAAGGCCAAGAGAAAGAAGAGACACTACAAGGCACTTAAACTTTCATGGTTAACATTTCATTACAAATTTGTTTTGAAACAAGTTTATAGCACCCAAACCATCAAAGTATCACATACTCATCTCTAGAGCAAAATAATTTAAACAAAATTTTAGATTTCACAAACTTTATATACATATACATATACATACACATACATACATACATAAATACATACATATATATATATATATATATATATATATATATATATATATATATCACATAGTCCAACTTCAAATTAAATAATCAACAACAAACAATTAAACCCAACTTCATAACTCATTGAGGTAATATATCAAACACTTTATGTGCAAAAAGCAAAACCTCAAAGCACTTAAACTTTCATGGTTAACACTTCATTACCCATTTGTTTTAAAATAGGTTCATAGCACCCAAACCATCAAATTATCATATACTCACCTCTCCACACCATCGAGACCTCCAAATGCTTCAAGTATTGAAAAAAAAAAGTAATCAACAAATATAACTCAATCAAAACCTAAGGCCCTAAAGCCTAACTTTACCATCCTAAGACGAATACCCATATCCAAACGGGAACCAAGCAAGCATACAAGAAACTTATAGGCTTTAACACAACCAAAACCTTTTATTTCCCTACCACAAACAATGTGCATTTACCAATTTAATACAAAGCATGTCATTACCAAACCATGATAAAATTAGCCAAAGTAAAACACTTGTCAAAGAAAGCACATATATATGAACTTACAAGATAGACCACACAACAAAAGCTTGTAGCGAATTCCTTATAGTGTCAACATTATAATCATACTTTCTGATTAAATTTGCAACAGGTCAGCTCTTTTTAAAAATTTGTTTGATCCACTTAGTTTTATCCAAAAAGCTTAAAATTAAATAGGGAGAAGCCCTTATATGTTTAGTATTTACCATCAAAAATTTAGTTCAAAATAATTTTTCTATAATTTATTAAAAATCATATAGTGCATATGATTCAAATTTGTATAAAGTCACAAAAGAAAAATACTATAATTTTAACCCTATGCCAAAAGATTTGAGACTTGATTAAACCTTAAAGTTACATGTGTTAGTACATATAAAAAACTAGGATTACAACCCATAACCTCATATAACAATCATCACAACACAAGTCAAGAAATTCAATCTTATAACTCATATAGACAATTTATCAAATATTTGGTAAATAAAAGACACATGCTCATATTACTTGCACAAATTTATAATTAACACCACAATCACAACCACATATGCCAAAGACATTTCAAAATGCAAGGAAACCCTTTTTCTAAAATTAACCCAATCTCCCATATAAATCAAAAACTTAAATGATTTCTCAAAAAACCCAACTCACATGGTTGCCAAACAACAAAATCCATTTCATAACTCATATAGGCAATTTGTCAAACACTTGGGAAGGAAAAAACACATGCTTATATTACTTGCACAAATTTATAGTTAATACCACAATCACAATAACATATGCCAAAGACATTTCAAAATACAAGGAAACCCTTTTGTTCTAAAATTAACCCAATCTTCCATACAAGTCAAAAACCCAAATGAAGGAGCGAAGGTTGGATGGTTGTGTACTCATGGTTGAAGATTTCAATAACCCTCCTACAAATTTGTTAACCCTCAAAGTTCCTACCCAAATACTCCAATGCCCACCTTGTCACCAGCACTATCTTTTGGGGAAAATCTCAGCCCTTAACCTCCTCGATGCTTCGTAAGTTCAGCGAATTGTTTCGACAGCACAAGACTTAGCGGCCACGGGCACAGGATATTTCATCGTGGCTGAGTTGGAAATCCTCAGAGTTGAAGTTGTTAACGTATATGATTTGTCAAATTTCATTGAGTCTACCATTGAGTCTATGATTTCAAAAGCTAGTATTGATAAATTGGTGAGGAGGGGGAGCTTTGTTGCGGGTAGTAAGAGTCAAGAATTGGATTTGGGTACGTGTACTATTTGCTTAGAGGAGTTTTCATCATCACCAGAGGCAAAGCTGGTTCGAATGGACTGCTTTCATGTTTATCACCTAGCTTGCATGTATCCATGGTTGGAGAACCGGAGTACTACTTGTCCCTGTTGCCGTTTTAATATCATTTGATTATCTTGTTTCATATTTTTTTTTCTTTTTGGGTTATAAATTTGTTTATGATATTAATTGATTATTGATGGTATGGTTATTTTTTAGTTTTTATTTTTCTCCCCATTTTTATGAATTTTATATTTCATGGTATTGTAATAGTTAAATAGAAATCAAGTACATCTTACATAATTTTATATGTTATTAAGTAACTATCCCAAAACTTATTGCTTATTACACAAGATTTTATGAAGTTAATAAATTATTACATAAAGAATTTCAGGTTTTATTAATTTTTTTTAAATATCACTTTTGAAAGAAAACCAATTTTTTTTTTCATTCATTAAAATTCTAGTTTCATTATTTTACCCAAACTTAGTGTTTTTTTTTAATAAATTATGAATATTAAAAAACATTGATAAAATATGAAAGATTCTTTCATTTTCTAAATGGATTTTGACATATAACAGAAATCCCTATTATTATTATAATTATAATTATTGTAAGATGACGGAAACATTATCATTATATAAAGAAAGTGCATGAATTAGGGTAGCATATGAGATCCACATAGCGAAGAGGAGATACACCAACCCTAGACAAAGCTAGGTGGCTTTTATATAACTATGAGATGAATTATTTTCTAAATAAACCTTCTTCTCACTCAAACTTCAAAGCCACTTTGTTCCCTAATGTTTGAAACTAGTAGCATGCTAGTTTTGAAACTAGTAGCATGCTAATTGATTTTTGGCCTCAAAAAAACCCCCTGCTCCGCCCTTGCTCTATAGTCTATACCAAGTCATGATCACTAGCAAAGCCAAAACGCTGCTGGAGAGGGTCTTAAAGTTAGAAAGAAAGTGTATGTGCAATTTTTTTTTAACCTATAACGTATGTTTTTGATAATTACTTTTTATTAATATGTGTAAAAATAGTTACGCTAAAGTTACAAAATAACTTAGCAATCTTCAAAGGAAAAGATAGTAAAAGTGACATTAGTTGTGGTCCTGTGTATATAATCTAGATTATAAAGAAGGAAGTCTTAATTGTGGAGCATAATTGCACTAAGAAGAAATGAAGCTTGAGAGCAAAGAAATTAATTAGGAAGCAAGCTGCTTCTTTATTTTAGCCCCGTTGAATAGGAGGGCAAAGAGATTTTGAAAATGTTTTTTTTTTTTAAATGCATTTTTTTTTTCTATTTTAGAGAGAGAAATGAACTTTAAAATTTTAGGAAAAGTCGTACAAGGCAGGTCACATACAGTTCAAGAACCGAGTCCCATATATCATAACTAAGGGCTTAGGTCAACACTTATATTTATATAATAGCATGAATAGTTAGGAGTGTGTAATAGTTTTTTTTTTTTTTAAAGATAATAAGGGATTTGATTAACTGGGCCCTTAGGTCATTTGTTAATTGATTACTTTGGAAAAGTTCTAATACTACTTTTATGGGAAATATAAAAAGTTATAAAAAAATCAATCATTTTTTTTTAAAAAGAATTTTTCTATAAGAGTTTATAAAATTAATCTTCTAAAAGTTTATAAAATTGTTTTCTAAATCAATTCCCTTTGAACATTCGTTAACTTTTCTCAACAATAAATATGCCTTTCACACCTTTTACTGTATATATTCCCACTTCCATCTCTGTAATTGAGAAAAATTGTTAGTTTAAGCGTAAGTTTGGATAGCGCTGAAATCAGTTTTCAGCGCGTTTGCGTTTTAAATAGTGGGCACTGTTCACGAGACCTACAAGTACGGAATTCAGCAAAATTTTCATTAAAACTGGATCTTACGACAATATTCACACATTTAAAAATTATTTTGCTACAATGTTTTCAATTTTCAGTTTTTAGCAATAAGCAGTATCCAAACAAACCCTAATTGTTATAGGTTTTTTCCCCTCGCGTGCAAGATCACTTTGAGCAAAGCATATTGCGTTGACCTCTTACCAAGGTTCAATAATAGTGTAATAATTAGTATTACCAAGCTTAATTAGCTCAATTTGATGAGGCTCACTTAAAGCACAATCCTCGTGTAATCGGGGCCAATCAAATAGGGATCAGTCATCAATGAATACAATTATAAAATATGGGAAAAGTTAATGGATTAGGACAAAAGAAAAAAACAACTGTTTTTATTTTTATTTTTTTGGTATTTTGTGATAGAATTCTACTTTAGCCTAATTTAAATGTATATATGTATGAAACTCTTCCTTAAAGACTTGAACATTAGCCCTTACCCTTCCATTTCACAAGAACTTGTACTTGTGAAGTGTCTATCACACACATATATGGTGGTAGCAACTGATTTTGTTGATAATTTTTTTCTTTTTATATTTCTCATAAAAGTGGAATTAAAGTTTCTATAATGGTTTATTAACAAATATCTTAAAGACACTCAATAATAGAACCATTAAAAATATCAGTGGTCCTCAATTTTTATTTATTTATTTTTTAATTTTGAAGGACAGTGGTCCTCAAATTTGATTAAGGACCACTGGGAGGGTGAGTTCCTTAATTAGTCAAATTCGTAATTCGTATTTTTGAAGTAATTAGTCAAGTCCGTACTTGAAGTTAATCAAAGAAATCCATAATAAACAAATATTATTTAGGAAAATGATCGTTGGAAATTGCCCATGGGCACGGTGTAAAGGGGCTTTCCTCACTAGGCCCGCAAAAGTAGTAATCATTGTCACCTGTCAAAAAAATAAAAAAAATAATTCCTAGACCTCATATTTATTATCTATATATATAAAATTTTCCGTACACTTGATTATGCAATTTTTGTTTGTAATTATCTAATTATACGAGTGAGCTGTACATAATATGATAAATTGATAATATCCACATCATATCCACCATATGTCACATCGTGCCTTCAAATTTTATTGTATTTTTGGTATAAAAATGCCAAAGAAGATGTACAATTTTGTTATACATTATATATGGTCCCCCATTTCCAGAGACATGCCTACTCACCTTTGGTCGCTAATGAGAAGCAACTTAGGTTACAGGTATTATCATGTATAAGCATAATAGCAAGGGCATCTAGTTTAGCCTTGGTTAACCACGGATGGTCTCTACCAATTGGATGCTTGACTCTAGACTCTAGAGTATGGTTTTAAAAAACTAGATTGGACAGGTCGATTCAATCGGGAACCAAACCTTAAACTGGTCGACTAAAAAGGCCAAAACCAGTAAAAACCAAGAATTATTGGATCTTTTTTGATTCTTTGATTATTCCGATTTTTAAAACCATGCTCTAGAGCCAATTAGACATTGAAATCAAATGTGGTATAAGAAAAATTGATGTTGTCTTTTATTTATTTTTATTTATGTAAAAACGATGTTGTCTTCTATTTACTTGTTTGATTTTTACTCATAGTATTTTATGCTGTCTCATGTTGTGAATGATGTCATTACTCACTACATTAATAATTCCTCAAGTTATATGTGTTAGTGTATAAACTATAAAAGTGATGGATAATCACATTATAATATGATATACACCCTCACTCGTGCAATAACCTCCAATTGATGGGTGGTTGCCGTTGCTTTAATAACGTTTCAGTAGAAAATATATTTAACGTTAAGATAGTTATTAAATAAAGAGTTGTGTCTTTTAAATAAATGCTTGTGGGGTGTGGGAAGCAAGGGTCGAGGTTCAAGTCTCCAGGAGAGAGTTTTACATACATATACACTTAGATTAGGCTAGAGTAGAAATTCTATCTTGTATAAAAAAAGAAGAAGAAAGAGCTATGTCTATTACCAAAAGACAGGATGAAGTCTATAAATATTGGGATTTCAAATTTATTTGATATGTTGAATTTATTTGATACGTTGAATTTATTCTTTCTATTATTACATTGGTAATTCACACCTTAGGGATTACCATTCACACCATTGAGACCAACAATATGTAGATTGAAAATGAAAAAAAAAAAAAAACCTCACAACTAGAAACTCAAGGATAAGCTCATGAAGATAAAATCAAATATAAACTCTCCGTAAGGAGTTTTTTTTTTTTTTTTTTTTAATTTTTAATTTTTTACTTTTTTTAAGTTTAGGCTCAAGGAATTAAGACCCACTCAATGTTATTGAAATGCAGGGAGACCTAGGATTTCAAATTAGGGGGGCCGAAATATAAGAAGAAAAAAAAATCCAAATAGGCATCTGATGATGCACGGAAAACCAGTAGGTTGAATGCTCCAAGCTTCAATGAGCTAGTGATTGCTTGGAAGGCCTGAAAAGAGAAACAATATCAAATGAGACCGGGGTGAACCGGCCAAGAACCCTCTGATGCTTAAGTTAGTTTTTTTCTCTAGGATTCAAGAATTCCAACTTTGTAGGAGTTGTGAAAACTTACCTTCATTTGGTGTGGATGAGTCCTTATATAGTGGGCTTTGGAGTGGTTACTTGTCTAGTAACTTCTTCAATATTTGTGAAAGCTAGAAGATTCAGACTTAGACTTAACTTCCACAACTGCTATAAAAGTTAGAATGTTCAATCTTATCTTCTATAATTACCATAGGAAGTTAAGTACTTAGTAGCGATGAACAAGGATATGGTTGATGTTTCAAAATAGTAGCATGTGATCCAAACTACAAGCTTTTGTAGATAAATCCATTTATGGAAATTTCCTAAGTATTGGGGGGGGGGGGGGGTTGTCTAGACACTTTCTTGATAGACGACCTTCTTATTTTGGCCTGACTTTTGGTTCTGGACGACTCTTATGGATGAACTGGAGATGGTTCGATTTTTAGTTTCCCCTAGTATCTATATAGTACTAACAAACTATTAGCCAAGATCAATACAAAAAATTATTTTTTCTTAATATATTAAGATGCAGTAATCTACCAATAAAGACAAAAAAAACACAAAATAATATTGTTTCTTAAGAGCATCAACTGTTGCCAAAAAAAAATATTTTCACAAACCAAAATTTACTTTTGCTACTTTAATATAGTATTTGAAATGTCTCGTACAGTAGTGTTTTTAGTATTTGGTATTCTAAATACTAAATATTTAACAATTAAAACACCTAATGCAGTACTCTAATATTGGGTTGATTGAGATTTTTTATTTTAAAATCTTTTTTTTGTTAAGTTTTTGAGTTGGATAGTTGCTAGTTGGGCTAGGCTAATTAAAAGGGAGAGGGTTTAAGTTTTTAGAAAAGTAAGGCTAGAAATAAAAAAAATATAACCAATAATTTTTTTTTCTTTGGGCTGGGGGGGGGGGGGGGGCTCGGGAAATGACTATCTCTCCCTGTGGAAAATGTGCAAAGTGGACCCTTTTATAGGTAGGCTAAGGTTAGGGTTGATAATAAAATAATTAAGTAAGGAAAAACTATAGCAAATTTACTCGAGTGAGGGTCAAGCAAACTTTAGCGATGTATCTGTTTTGAGGTCTTAGATGATCTGCATTCTAATGAAAGAAGTTTCACTAAAAAAAATTATTATGGCATAAAAGATATTGAAAAAGATCATTAACTCATCATATTTTAGCAGATCATAACCTTATCATTTTTGAAAAGATATAAAGAACAAGCCTTAACCCTAACACAATTTTATTAGTACAACTCAAATTTGATATGTTTTGGCAATAGAATTTACCAACATATCTTTCTCTAAAAAAGTTTGTCATGGTGTAAAAAGATATTGGAAAAGATTATATTAACTCAACATCTCAGAGCAGATCACAACCTGTGATACCCCAATTTGATTGATTGTGCGATGTGTGTGGGTGTGTGATGAGCCCCACATTGTGACTAGTCCTTTTGAGGTATAACGCAGATGTCGCTAGCGTTTTTCCTTAGGTCGTTACTTATGGTATCAGAGCCGGCCTGGTAATCCCGTGTGGGCTCGGATACACTACCCCACAAAGTGGGCCCTAACGAAGACGTTAGGGATTTAAGTGGGGGAGATTGTGATACCCCAATTTGATTGATTATGTGATGTGTGTGTGTGTGTGATGAGTCCCACATCGGGTATTTACTGGGTTGAACTGGGCTTTATTAACAACTGCAAAGAGCCTCAATTGTGACTAGTCCTTTTGAGGTGTAGCGCAAATGTGGCTCGTGCTTTTCTTGGGTCGTTACACAACCTCATTATCTTTGAACAAATTATGAATATTAATACGATCTAGATTCAACTCTAACACAATTTTATTAATATGACTTAAATTTGACATGCTCTGTGATCAAAGGAGAAAAAAAAAAAGAGTAAAACCAATCGATGAGATATTCTTCATATTTTTTTATTATGTTGTTCCGTACGTGGACTTACTAATAATACAAATTAAATATTACGAAATATCATGTGGACCAATGATTAAAAGAAAAATGCATTTAGATTAAGACCCAATTATGTCATTATCAAAGATTGCTTCATTTGCGTGTTTATTTCAACTTGTCCGAAAAAAATTGTTCCCAAAGATTTGTCACGTACTCAGGTTGAACTGCTATAAAAAAACCACCAACCTAGCTAGTTTCAACCCAGCATATCCACCAACCAGACTAATAAAAAAAAAATGGAGCAAGTAGCTCTGGGATTAGTCATAGCTCTAGTGCTATGGATTGCATCGATAGTGCTAATAAGAGAGCGGAGACACCGCAGATTAGAGGAGATAGGTCAGCTTCCACCAGGGCCTAAATGTTGGCCAGTGGTTGGAAACATTTTCCAACTGGGTTGGTCACCCCACGAGTCATTTACAAAGCTGGCTCGTGAGCACGGTCCTATCATGACACTTTGGCTAGGGTCAATGAGCACGGTGGTGATCTCGTCCGATGAAGTGGCTCGCGAGATGTTCAAGAATCACGACGTGGTTCTTGCCGGCAGGAAGATTTACGAGGCCATGAAAGGAGACTATGGTAATGAGGGCTCTCTCATTACGGCTCAATATGGACCTCACTGGCGCATGTTGCGCCGCCTTTGCACCACCGAGTTTTTCGTGGCACGCCGCCTTGAAGCCATGCGAGGTGGTATACTAATTAATCACTTAATCTGATATGTAGAGTGTCATTCATCTGTTTATATTTTCTAACCATTATGCTAGTTTTTCATATGATCATGTATTTTTTTTTTAATATATATTTTTAGGTTGGTTACTGGTAGATGTAATTTGAGTAGTCCGCGCATGGGTTGCCTCAGTGGTTAAGTGGTTAAGGGGACGAGTTTTAAACCCAAATGCCTTAGTTCAATATATCCCTAGCTAGGCATTTATCCCAACCTAATCAATGCATGAGTAATTTTCTCTCACATTTTTATTTACTAGTCGTTAACATGTGAAATGCACGGAATAATTAAATTTAAAATCACATATAATTTTTAAAAAATAGAATCCTGTATGAAAAAAACTACTAATTAAAAGTTAAAAAAAAAAATTATTTTATAATTTAAAATAGTTTCTCATAGGTATGGTATAGGTATCAACCATGTAGGATGTATATTTTAAATTAAAAAAAAAACCATAATGGTGGATGGTGGCTGCTTTTGTTTTATTATTTATCAAAAAAAAAAAAAGAATTTGATAGGATATGAACAAATAAATTGTAGTAGAATTTGAATAGTTTCCCATAGGTATTGTATAGGTATCAACAAAGTAGGATGCATATTTTAAATAAATAAAAAAGAAAAAACTTTGTCTTCTAACTCTCACATGCACTAACGCTACACCACCACCATATGTATAGAGGTTATTACATGCCCGTGTTTAGTTTTTTATCAATGTGAATTGTCACTTTTAATATAAATAAAATATTCCCATACTTTTTTTTTGAAACCCATGGACTATACTTTTTTTTAAAACCCATGGACTATATCACAACATTAATATAAAATTGATTATCGATGACAGAAAATTTATAGTAGTTTTGACGATCAGGAATAAGCTCTTCTTCTTGTTATTGATGAATTTTTTTATTTTATTTTTATAGAGTGGTTTTTCCAAGATCATATGAGGGTTCTATATATAACATAATTAGTAAAAATTACACCAACGTTAGAGAAAATTTGATTGATGAAATTGTTAATTATTAAATCAAAATTACGATTGAATCTAATGTTTTAATCGTAAAAACAAATTTTTACAATTAAAATTTTCACATGTAGATTTTTCATATTAATAAACTCACTCACAAGTCACAACGATAATAATATTATAAAGTAGTAATCATAGAGAGTTAGAGCATGAAAGATAGCAACATGTCCTTACCTCTGCATTTACTATAAGCTACTCCATGGATACAATATTACAAACGTTGCAAATTTGAGTGAGTATGAAAGGTTTCGACCTTGGCAGGAGTTTATATTTGTTGAAATTTTTGTTATAGAATTTTCAAGCTGAAGTAAAATTTTCAAGCTCTTGTAAGTTGAGCTGGATGCATAAGTGGCCAAATTATTCCATAATTGAGTTTTTAGCCTTTATTATTTTATCTTTGTATTCTATGCTATTCTTCAAAATATTAAGGGGTGTTTGGTTGAGTAGTTTGAGATGAGATTTTTGTAGTTTTTTGAAATTTGTGTGGATGAAAAAGTATGTGAAAATGTGTGTAAAACTGTTTAAAATGTAAAAATGTGAGTTTGGGATGGGGTACCAAACAGACCCTTATTTATTAATACAATAAGCGAAAGTTTCTCAAAAAAAAAAAAAAAAAATATATATATATATATATATATATAATACGTGAAAAAAATACTTAAATAAAAAGAGTAGAAGTTTATATTTTTTGAAATTTTCGTTATAGAATTTTAGTTGAAGTAGAATTTTCAAGCTCTTAAAACATATATCTAATAGAATTTTACTTAAACTAAATTATTGTAACACTTGATAAGATAATTACACGTTGAAGAGAAATAACAAATATATAAAATATAAAACCTAAAATAAAAAGAAAAAAATAGTGGTGACGTGAAAAATTGTGGGAGTTCTCGAGGCTTCAGTTATATATATATATATATATATATATATATATATATATATATATATATATATAAATGAGTGAGTATGAAGGGTTTCGACCTTGGCAGAAATTTATATTTGTTGAAATTTTTGTTATAGAAGTTTAACTGAAGTAAAATTTTCAAGCTCTTGAAACATATTGACATTAATTAGCATTTGGATGTTTGTGAATTGTAAGTTGAGCTGGGTGCATAAGTGGCCAAAATATTCCATAATTGAGTTTTTAGCCTTTATTATTTTATCTTTGTATTCTATGCTATTCTTCCGAATATTATTTACTAATATAATACGTGAAAGTTTCTAAAAAATATATATATATATAATATGTGAAAAAATACTTAAATAAAAAGAGTAGGGGTTTGTATTTGTTGAAATTTTCGTTATAAAATTTTAGTTGAAGTAGAATTTTTAAGCTCTTGAAATATATATCTAATAGAGTTTTACTTAAACTAAATTATTGTAACATTTGATAAGATAATTACACGTTGAAGAGAAATCATAAATATATAAGATATAAAACTTAAAATAAAAAGAATCTAAAATAAAAAGAAAAAGAAAATAGTTGCGACGTGAAAAATTGTGAGAGCTCCTAAGGCTTCGGTTATATATATATATAGATTATAATTGAGAGTTCTTATTTCTTTTAGTATTTTGTATTTCCAAAAAAATTTAGCTGACACCATTTTTGTAGCATAAATTTTGCCGTAAGTTTGATATGGTTGATTTAAGTAGTTGAAAAAAAGTGTTGAATCTATGTAAAGATGATAGATAGTTGCTTATAATTGGCTACATCAAAAAACTACAATAGCTCTTTTTTTCATGTAATTTTGGTGCACATATATAATTCCGTTTCAAAGAACTTAACTAGGGCATAATGAACCAAGAATGTTTCCTTTTGGGTTTTGGACTTGCCAATTTTTATTCAGAAAATGCTACAGCAGATAACATTTGGCTATATAGAACTGTATAATTTATTTTAAAAATATATATATATTTTTTTTTATACCTTCCAACAGGTGTACGTGGGAGGTGCATCGACCACATGGTACAATTCATGGAAGAAGCTAGTGCATCTGGTACCAAAGCCATCGACGTTGGGAGGTTTTTCTTCTTGATGGGTTTCAATCTTATAGGAAATCTTATGTTTTCAAAAGATTTGTTGGGTCCCAAATCGGAGAGAGGGGCAAAGTTTTTCTACCATGCAGGCAAGGTGATGGAGTATGCTGGGAAGCCGAACTTGGCTGATTACTTGCCAATTCTAAGGTGGTTTGATCCACAAGGTTTAAGGAGGAAGACCCAATTCCATGTCGAAAGCGCCTTTGAGATCGCGGGAGTGTTTGTCAAAGAGAGGATGGAAGGCATGGAATGTGGAATTACGGAAGAGAAGAGGAATAAGGACTATCTAGATGTGCTTTTGGAGTTTCATGGTGATGGTGTGGAAGAGCCCTCAAGTTTTTCTTCAAGAACCATCAACGTCATAGTCTTCGTAAGCCTTCTTCTTCTTCTTCTTCTTCTTCTTCTTCTTATTATTATTTAACAGTTAAAAGAAATTTATATTATTTCTAACTTAAGATATCATTTTCAAAATCTTTTGTAGGATCTAATTTCCATGTAATAGCCACAAATATTGCGTACGTATCTAGGTTGGTTTTGGGGTGGGTTGGAAATGTTTACTAATTCTAATGAAATTGCTCCAATTTTAATGAGATAAAAATAAAATATAAAGAAAGATGATAACTATGAGAGTACTAAGAGAGAAATAAATACTAGTGTAAATTTTACTTTATAACTATAAATAAGTGAAATATAAATTTTAAAAAATACATTAGGCATGAGATGGGGCTGGGTAAGCTGAGACAGTGGAGCAAAACTCATCCCTATCTCTGCCAACGCCACATCATCTCTTTAAGGCAGGGAAAAACCGCACAAGACGAAATAGGTTAAGACCGGTCATGATGTGCAAGTCATTTTGGCCATCCCTAACTATGAGAATATATGTAAAATTTTTAGGGCATGTGGCAAGGGTCTTCATACTTGGATGCTACGTCGCAAATCCAACTAAGGGCATTTGCTTGTTTGTTCGTTTATTTATTGATAATCAAGTAAAATTTTAATATAACACAAGCTGAAAACCAGCACAATTACAAAATTCACACAGCCCATAAGACTTGAGATGCAACCACAAGCCCCAAGAAGAGACTAACAACAGATAGCAATATCAAAACTTGAGGAAAAAAACAAAAAACACTAAATAACTAGAAGCAACCGATGGCATATTATAGGCTTTTGCTTGTTTGTTTTCGTGTATGTATAGCTGTTGCGGTTATGCAGACATGCACAAAATACTCATTAAAATTACTACGTTTTCAGGAGATGTTCACTGCGGGGACTGACACAACGACAAGCACTCTGGAGTGGGCAATGGCAGAGCTCTTCCACAACCCTGAAACGTTGAAGAAAGTCCAAGCAGAGCTGAGAAGCACCATAGATCCTGATAAGAAGCTCCAAGAGAATGACATTGAAAACCTCCCATACCTAAAAGCTGTCATAAAGGAAACACTAAGGCTACACCCACCTCTCCCTTTCCTAGTACCACACATGGCCATGGACTCTTGCAAGATGCTAGGCTATAATATTCCAAAAGAAACACAAATCCTAGTCAATGTTTGGGCAATTGGACGAGACCCCAAGACGTGGGATGAGCCTTTGGTTTTCAAGCCAGAGAGGTTCATGGAACCAAATATGGTGGATTACAAGGGGCACCATTTTGAGTTCATACCCTTTGGATCTGGGAGACGAATATGTCCAGCTATGCCACTTGCCTCTCGTGTGCTTCCACTGGCTCTAGGGACTCTCTTGCACTCATTTGATTGGGTTTTGGCAGATGGGCTTAAGCCTGAGGAGATGGACATGACCGAAAGGATGGGAATAACACTCAAGAAAGCTGTCCCATTGAAGGCTATACCAATTCCATACCAATGTGATTGTTCAAAAGTAGATGATCTGTTAAATGAGAAATTATTATTTACATTAGAGGACGGTTGATGTGGTCATTCTTGACCGATGAGATGATGTCATTTATGTAAATGTATGTGTGAGCTCCCTAATTAGTACAAAGAATAAAAAATAAAAATTACTAGATGATGTCACATTTGCATAAATAACATCATTTTATTAGTTGGGAGGTCAAAAAAGACTACGTCAGCCGTCCTCTTGATGGACCTAATAATTTCTTGTGTTAAATAGGTTTTTGGGCTGAAAAATCGCAACAAGCTAGCTACTTGCATTTTTCTTATATTGGTTGTTTGTGTTGCAGTGTGAATGGTGAAAAACTGAAAAATCATAACTATATATATATATGATGAAAGTTGTATTTCTGCCTACACTTGTTTGATTTTATCATGTTAATGTAGGAAAAATTGGTTTTGCATCTCATACAAAACTCACAGCAAAAGCAACACAAGGTTTTACTTCATTCATGAGAGATAACATGTAACCTTGAATTCTAGAATAAAAGACAGAAAGTGTACCTTAATACAGTAAAATTAAAAAACAAGACTTGAGAATATTTTCAATTTTCATCCCAATTCTACATGGTGCCCAAGGTGGGTGGTCTCTCAATCAATTCTTAAGTATGTTGATTTTCCAAAAGAAAAGTGTTCTTAAAGATCACGTACATTTTAATTGACTTGGCAGTTATTTTATTTAATAACTCTTATGAAATAAACAACTGAGACTCTAATTGAGTTAGTCTTTTAGGCTAGCCCAATTGGGCTTTAGTATGTGGCTTGAGATGGGACCAAAGGGACAAATAAGACTAAATCGTACAGTTTTATGAAACCATGTGCTATGGCTCGAATCCGTAGTCAATCCTATTTTCGATAGGAATAGTTGACAATTGAATCCAATTTTTCCTATTATTTTCGTATTCGTAATAGTGCGAAAAGAAGGAAGGCCTGACGCCAAGCTCTAATGGGTCTCGGGCTTATCCGTCAACTTTTGACAAGCCCAAAGTTACCATTAATTATATAACATGTACCACTATGAAAATATGATTGCACTCTAGGCCTTATTAATAAATTATATCTCAAGACTCTAATATGATATCATTTGAGCCGTAAACGAAATATCCATAGTGAACAAAGTCATAATAAATTGTCACTTTGTAAACAACTATTTTATTCCTTGAGTCCCCCGTTTAATCTTTTAGTAATTCATATTTATGAAATCTAATTTCATTAAATATAAGATTTAGTAACTCCTGACTAAAGTAGCTGGCTCTGAATAACCAGTTCCTATTAAACTTATCTCAAGGGGATATTTGGTGTCTCTATAAAAGACATTAAGGATTCCATCATAAGAATGTATTCCCTCAACACTACGTGCGGTTACCTAATATATTGAGGTTTTGACTGTTAAATTAAATCTCACTCCTGATAAATCAAAGTAACTTACATTTCATGATCGGGTTCACCATACTCTCAGGATTGAGAGTCTATGAAATCAAAAATTGTGAGATTAATTATTCAGGTGACAATTGTTAATTGAATAATTAATCTTACAACGGTCCAGTTCAATATGTCTTACACACTTAAAACACATCAACACATCAACTAGAAGTCTCTATTTTCATGATCAACACAAACCATCTTAGTTGATGTGTTATAGTTTTCGCAGATGAAAAACCTAATTTCATCACCGACTACGAATTACTTTTTGAATTTACAAGGAACTTGTGATTTATATCTTCTGTAACTAAATCACATACAATGCATCTCAAGGACTATAATAATGTCCAATTAGTTCACTTACAAATAGTCTCATATAATTAAACAATTTAATTATTTATAACATGCTAATAAATTAGATTTTCGGGCATAAACTCTAACAGTTAAGTTGGAAATGTCCTCTCTCTCTCTCTCTCTCTCTCTCTCTCATAACTTATGCCAGATATCAATTTTTATATCTTATGTAAAGTAAAAACATTAACTATGTTATAAGAAACATCTTTATTGAATATTTGTGTGTGTGTGTCTATATATATATATATATATATATATGTGTGTGTGTGTGTGTGTGTGTGTTCATCCAAGACACAAACTTCAAACCCAATTTGGCTATCAACCTCACATTGCATAATTCAATTACCACATATTTTCTAGAACTAAATCATTTACTTTATAATTCAATCAAAGTAAACAACAAAAACCCAATTTGGGCATTAATGCATAGAGCCATAGACTACAAAGACAAATAAAAAATAGTCCCAGATCTAACACAATTCAAGAACTTAAACTAAATTCCCACATAAACATAAATACAAAGCAAAATTCAAGCTTTATCACAATGACCCATCAAATCTAAGTCAAACAGAACGACACAAAAGTAACAAATTTCAGATTTAAAACAGAATCAATTGCCACAAAAAAAAAAAAAAGTGATCCAAAGGACCATAACATAACCAAAGCATTTTAATACACTACTGCAAATGATTGAATCAAACCATTATTAAAATTAGCTAATTAAAACACATGTTGAGGAAAACGTTGGAATTTACAAGCCAACTCACTCAACAAAGGTTTCAAGTAAATTCCACAAAATTCCAACATACTCGTCATACTTTCAGATTCACTACATAACAAGTCAGCCCTTTTGTAAAAATCGTTTTGGTCCATGAAAAGTTATCTAATTAACTTGAAATTAAATAGGGATAAGCTCTTATATCTGTAGTACGTACCATTAAAAATTCAGCACAAAATAATTTTTCTATAATTTATTAAAAATCACTTATTGTAGCTGATTCAAATTTCCCCTTGATAGATTTAGGTTCCCAAAAGAAAATTGCTATAGTTTTAAAACTAGCCCAAATGCTTTGAGACTTTATTCACATTAGAACTACATGTTAAAGAATATTAAAAACATGGAATGAAACCCTTTATCTCATATAAACAAATACCACAACAAAAAATCAAGAAACCAAAACTCATAAATCATAGAGACAAATAATCAAGGAACCTTGGAATCATGTTGGGAGAAGGCAAAAGTTTTGTAAGGCAGGTTGATAGCAGAATATCCCATTGCAAGAAACCAAAAGGCCAAGAGAAAGAAGAGACACTACAAGGCACTTAAACTTTCATGGTTAACACTTCATTACAAATTTGTTTTAAAACAAGTTTATAGCACCCAAACCATCAAAGTATCACATACTCACCTCTAGAGCAAAATAATTTAAACAAAATTTTAGATTTCACAAACTTTATATACATACATACACACATACGTACATACATACATACATACATTCATACATACATATATATATATATATATATATATATATATATATATATATATATATATATATATATATATATCACCTAGTTCAACTTCAAATTAAATAATCAACAACAAACAATTAAACCCAACTTCATAACTCATTGAGGTAATATATCAAACACTTTATGTGCAAAAAGCAAAACCTCAAAGCACTTAAACTTTCATGGTTAACACTTTATTACCCATTTGTTTTAAAATAGGTTTATAGCACCCAAACTAGCAAATTATCATATACTCACCCCTCCACACCACCAAGACCTCCAAATGCTTCAAGTATTGAAAAAAAAAGGTAATCAACAAATATAACTCAATCAAAACCTAAGGCCCTAAAGCCTGACTTTACCATCCTAAGACGAATACCCCTACCCAAATGGGAACCAAGCAAGCATACAAGAAACATATAGGCTTTAATACAACCAAAACCTTTTATTTCCCTACCACAAACAATACGCATTTACTAACTTAATACAAAGCATGTCATTACCAAACCATGATAAAATTAGCCAAAGTAAAACACTTGTCAAAGAAAGCACATATGAACTTACAAGATAGACCACACAACAAAAGCTTGTAGGAAATTCCTTATAGTCTCAACATTCTAATCATACTTTCTGATTAAATTTGCAATAGGTAAGCTCTTTTTAAAAATTTGTTTTGTCCACTTAGTTTTATCCAAAAAGCTTAAAATTAAATAGGGAGAAGCCCTTATATGTCTAGTATGTACCATCAAAAATTTAGCTCAAAATAAATTTTCTATAATTTATTAAAAATCATATAGTGCATCTGACTCAAATCTATATAAAGTCACAAAAGAAAAATACTATAATTTTAACCCTATGCCAAAATATTTGAGACTTGATTAAACCTTAAAGCTACATGTGTTAGTACATATAAAAAACTAGGATTACAACCCATAACCTTATATAACAATCATCACAATACAAGTCAAGAAATTCAATCTCATAACTCATATAGACAATTTATCAAACATTTGGTAAGCAAAAGACACATGCTCATATTACTTGCACAAATTTATAGTTAACACCACAATCACAACCACATATGCCAAAAACATTTCAAAATGCAAGGAAACCCTTTTTCTAAAATTAACCCAATCTCCCATATAAATCAAAAACCCAAATGATTTCTCAAGAAACCCAACTCACATGGTTGCCAAACAACAAAATCCATTTCATAACTCATATAGGCAATTTGTCAAACACTTGGTAAGCAAAAGACACATGCTCATATTACTTGCACAAATTTATAGTTAACACCACAATCACAACCACATATGCCAAAGACATTTCAAAATGCAAGGAAACCATTTTTCTAAAATTAACCCAATCTCCCATACAAGTCAAAAACCCAAATGATTTCTTAAGAAACCCAACACACATAGTTTCCAAACAACAAAATCCATTTCACTTCATTAAATTAAAAACCTCCAATAAGATTTTAAATGTACCAACAAACACAACAAACTACTTCTAAAACAAAACCCACAACATAAAGAGCAATTCTAACAATATAGGATAAAAACCCAAAGATATTAGAAGGTGGGTCATGGAGATTTTACCTTAGATTCATGTTAGGAGAAGTCAAACCATGGATAAGAATTTGATGACTAAAAATCTAGTAGAAGCTAACCAAGAGACCAAGAGGGAAGAGAGACTTGGTAGAGAGAGAGATAGAGGGATGTGTGTATTTGTGTTTGTATTTGAGTTTGTGTTTGTGTTAGGGAGTGAGTGATAACGAAAGAGGGAGGGCTGAAATTTTTTTAAGTGAGTGGGTGGGAGAAGTGAAATTTTATGTGGGAAAGGAAAAATGTTTTGCTGAAATTTAAGCTGTATTCTTTAGCGACGAATATAATTTTGTCACTATAACATACTTTTAGCCAGATTTTGTTACGATATTTAGCGACGAATATAATTTTGTCACTATAACATACTTTTAGCCAGATTTTGTTACGATATTTAGCGACGAATATAATTTCATCGCTATAGCATACTTCTAGTGACGAATTATGATTTTGTCGCTAAAAATATGAAATGAAAAACCTATTTTGCGTGAATATTTTTAGTGACAAAATTCAGATTTCGTTGCTATAGCATACTTTTAGTAACGAATTATGATTTCACCGCTAAAACTATGAAATGAAAAACCTATTTTGTGTGAATATTTTTAGCGATGATAGTTTTTTGTCGCTCATGCTCCCTTTTAGCGACGAAATGATTTTCGTCGCTAATACTATTCATAGCAACACCTACAGTGACAAAATCTTTCGTTACTAAAAATTTCAACTTTTAGTGACAAAATATTTCGTCGCTATAGATTAATTAAGTTCCTGCCACAATTTTCCCCTTTGGCACTCATATTTTAGATCATCAATAGTGACGAAAATTACTATTCGTTGCTAAATGTTATAACTTTTTTCATTATTAGCGACGAAAAATATTTTTAGTGACAAAATATTTCCTCACTAATTTTTGTTTCTAAAAATACATTTTGTTGTAGTGTATACTTCCTATTGCAAATAGAATTCACAAAAATAAACAAAAGCCAAGTCTTCAACTTATGGTGAAAAAATTAATTATACGAAAAAAAAGGGAAAAAATTTATATTAATTTATAGCATCTTTTTGTTAAAGACTTTAAAAGCATGAAATCTTAGCTTTACAAATTTGATCTTACAGCTAAGGCTTTATAATTCACAGAGGCACTCTTTTTTTTTTCTTTTCTTTTTTTATTGAGAGAGAGAGAGAGAGAGATGGACCAAATGGACCGAAAGTGGAGCAAATGGCTGCAATGGATTGAATTGACTAAATTAGACCAAAGTGGACCAAAAAGGACTGAAGTGGATCAAAATATGCTGATGTGGCTTAACAAAAGCGTAACAATAATAAACGGCATACTTTAAGTTTGGTAGTCCTTTATATATATACGTGTGTGTGTGTGCGTGCGCGCACACACACTTATGGCCTACAAATGCCAATTAAAATTGTAATTTATCTATAAATAAAATTATTTGGTTAAATTATAATGTTTATAGGAATGTCTAATGTGTTACTTGAATATGGTCATCATCCTACTAGTGATGAGTTGTCTTTTATATGTTAATCATACAATAACCTCCACTTGGTGGATGGTGTTGCTTCACTAACCTATAATAATAATAATAATAATAATAATAATAATAATAATAATAATAATTAATATTAGTTAGTTATATGCTAAAGAGTTGTGCCATTTGACTAAATCTTATCTATTAGCGAAGATACCTATCTTTTACCAAGAGATCTGAGTAAGTCTATAAATATAAGGACTCCTCATTTGTGTCGTCTCTAATCTTTCTCTCCCTGCAAATGCATTGGTGGTCACCACTTTAACAAGACTACCATCCATATTATGGACCAATAACATATAATAATTACTTAAATTAATTTGGTATTCATATTATGGCTTTTAGTTAGCTCGATTGGTAAAGTTTTTGATGGTTGAACCCCGCTTATACCAAAAACCGATTGGTGTCTTGGTATGATGATAAAGAGTAATCATTAGGAATAGACGTAATAGTTTAAAACTCTCTAAAAACAATTACAATTTCATTCTATGAGTTTTCATATTTTAAAATTATTACAGGATAGTTCATTCCCAATTGTCATTATTTATAGCAATGTGGGTAGGTGTGACCATTTTATTTTGTTAAATTTGTATAAAATTTTTATTTTTATGCAATTGTCACTATATATGTGTGTGTGTGTGTATATATATATATTTTTTTTTAATAAAAAAATTATACTAAATGACAAAACTCAACCCATTGTCACTGTATTAAATTGACCCACACAACCATACTCATCCACATATAAATAATACACTAAATGTTTACTTAATCAATCAAATGCTTGAACAATACACACACTTTACTATTTTTTTTTTGAATCACTAATTTTATAACAAAAAATTATTATAACATAATAACAACACACACACACACATATAACAAACATTATGTATTTTCTAATTATTAAATTATATAAAGTTATATTATATTCATAATATATACGCACACATTCACACACATAACAATTCACACAAATAACATTATAACAAAAATAAATTAATAATTAATAATGCACATAATTAGTATCAAACTCATTCCTATAAATTTATACTCCGTAGTAAAAAGAGAGATAGTCACAACTCACGAACACTCGCTTTTTACTCTTAGGGATAAAGATGCCGAGATAGTCAGATATAGAAGCTATTCATGAGAGAGAGAGAGAGAGAGAGAGAGAGAGAGAGAGAGAGAATATGTGACCTATGTTGTTGTAAGGACACAATTTGCAGCATAGCCCAAATGGCATAGACAATGGCTTAAAGAGCCCAAAACAATGAATTTGTTAGAGAGTGGGCCTGATATTGAACGTTCAATGAGTTAGATGATGGGTTAGTTACTGCTAGAATAAGCAAGACAAGCAGTTTGGACAAAGAAGGATTACTCATCCCAGCCTTCCACTTGTAGTTCAGATTACTAATCCTCTTGATACTTGTCCTATCAACACCTTCTTGAAGTATCTGTGGGTAGCTGTAACGCTAGAAACTATTGTTCAGGTATCATTTTCACATTTTTGCGGCCAGGAGGTTAGATGCAGAGCATTCAATGCGGTGGTAGTAGCCTTATGCCCAGATATTTCTCATCTCTCTGGTGACTCACCTCTCAATTTTGTATCGCACCCCGATTTTCTTCTTTCTCTTTCCCACCCATGACATAGCTACACACTGGAGAAGCCAAGGGGGGACCCATCAGATGGTAAATCGTTCAATCCGTGGCCCTCTAAATCTAAATACTAACACACAAAAAACCCCACATAATATATTCTAAATCATCCTAAATCATTATTAATAAAATAAGAAAAAACAAACCACCTAAGGGTCAGAACATAACAACTTTAAATACAATTTTCATAGCATTAATTTTCCCTCTTTCTGTCTCTTCTTTTCCCCTCTGTCTCTTTCACTTGAGTTTACCAAGCTACTGTGCAAACAAAGAAGAAGAAGAAGAAGAAGAAGAAGAAGAAGAAGAAGAAGAAGGAGGAGGAGGAGGAGAAGAAGAAGAGAGTTACAACAAGTGTGGAGAGAATCTACAAAACATCAAGAAACGAAATTAAGCAAAGTTAGTAGTTAACATACCACCATTCAACTCAAGACTACCGCTACCCTCACCACTTCCACAAGGCCTCTTCGTCGCTACATTGTTGTTATCAAAAGCCATAACTGTCACACCATCAGTTCGAGCCTTCCTTGAGATCTATTAGTTTTTCACAATCCTTTCATGAAACAGACGCTACAAATCTCTTCTTTGGCCTTTGATTTGCAGTCCCAAGAGTTCGATCTCCATTTTCAGAGGCATGCACCGCCACACGTGGTGGCCGTCGACCCACGTGCCATCACATATTTCTCGTCGACTGGTGGTTCACGAAACCAACGCCACAGATCTCTTCTTCGGCCTCCGATGTGTAAAACCTGAGAAGTCGATGTCCATCTTTAGCCTCACGCGCCTCCATGCGTGGCCTGAAGTTTTGCTGTCGACCCACACGCTGTCGAAGACCGCCATTGACCGTGTTGCTCCGATTCCGGAGAACCCATGCCTTCTTCCTGCACTTTTATCTCAAAAAAGGTTTGCTTTTGCTTCAATTTTTGAAAACACAAATTGCTAGTTTCCTAACCATTGGATCATTATTTTTACACATGTCACTCATCTATTTTAAAATGGGAGGACACAGGAGGTTTTGAAATTGAAGTTGATCCTTTCCCATAAATACCCAATACAGTCAAACAAACTTTATTAAATTAAATGAAATAATAATCAATACAACCAAACATGCCCCCGAACAAAGCTCAAAATTTAGCATAATAAGACAAATGCAACACTATTAAAAAAAATGTCAAATTAAAGTAATATAATAACAATAATAATAAGGTTATTACTGACTCACATATTGGTAAAACATGTAATCATCACAGAAAAAGGTGACCCTTTTCAAAGAGTTATGCTTGTGCCACAGTTCACCCACATGGTAAGTTGTGAGTGGTAGGAGGTGATAGTGGGTCCATGTGGGGACACTCCTCTATCACTCACAACTCGCCACGTGTGTGAGTTGTGGCACAAGTTATGCCACTTTATGTGGCACTAGCATAGCTTCTTTTCAAATCCAAGGTCAGAGTTTTATTGAGATCATTCAATGAGAGCTTGAAGCTCAACAACTTCTCCACTCACCACCACACCATTCACCATAGCTTCCACATTCTTCCTTGCCTCTAAGATCAGATTATCCCTAGAATCGCAAATTGCAACCCCAGCACTAGCCACATTCACCACTATTCCCCTAACCCTCTCTTCATTCGCCAAGCCCTTGAAATACAGCTTGAAACACTCCGAGTCAACCAAAGACTTTGAAGATGAAGACAAAGACGTGGTCGTATGGTACGGGCGGTGGTAATTGTCGATGTATTTTTCCCATTGTTGGTCCAGGATGTTGTGGATATCAGCGGCAAGTATTAGATTGTGGATTCGATGGTCGAGATCCTCCTTCAATTTCCTCATCTTTTCCTCGCTTTGCTCGCAGTCCTCAAGTTCTTGCACAAACCTGTTCATGTCTTTGAGCATGAGTGTTATGGTTATGTCCAAAACGTTGTCATTCAGGGATTGTGGTATGAATACGACATCGTCGTCGTCGTTGTTGGGTTGTGGATGTGGATGTGGAGGAGTGCGTGAAGAGCCTACAGTTGCAGGGTAGTGAAGAGCAAGAGAGGCTTTCATGGCCTCTTGCATTTGGAGTTGATAGGCCAAGTTGAGGTTGGAGTCTAGGGTTTTCACCGCCACGAGCTCTCAGCATTGCTCTGAGAGTGTGGTGTACAGGTTGTCCATGTTTAATGCTCTCTCTCTCTCTCTCTCTGTTTTTCTTTTGCTTTGGAGGGAAAGTGTATAAGTGAGGAAAATGTTTGGAAACTATTTGATTTTAGTTCTTTCAATGCAAAGAAGTATCCTTGCCAAAGAAGGTTTTTTTATTTTATTTATTTATTAAATGATTTGAACTTGGTAAAGAAGATTAGAAAAAGAAGGAAGTGAAAATGATACGATACGAAGAAGAGTTTGAAAACTAATGTGAGTGTGGTCCTATTTTGTAGATAGTGTTTTACGTGGGAGTTAAACAGTGAGAGTTAAGAAAGCATTTTTAACAAGTTTTACCCATATTTAAACGTAGGTTATAAGGGTATTTTGGAACCAAAAAAATGTTTGGTCCAAATAGGAGAAGCCCTTGACATAAAGTAGCGTCGCCCTGACTAAGGTTGAGCTAGTATAATGCTTAATTACTTGTATAATTGCAAAAACATGTGCTTGAAATAGTGAAGAAAGTATCAAGAATAAAAAGACCTATGTATTACCCATGTATTAATTCATTGATAAACAACAAGTGCTTAAGTACCTGCGCACTTAGATTTAGAGAGAGAGAGTTACAATAATGACATAAGTGTGATCGATCATGTAGTTATCAAAACTAACATAACAACCACCACGCACCCTTAGTGCGGTGGTCACTCCACAAGTATAAGTGCTTGTGGGGTGTGGGAAGTAAAGGCTGGGGTTCAAGTCTCCAAAAAGGAGTTTCACACACATATACACTTAGACTAGATTAGAGTAGAGATTCTATCTTATTATTAAAAAAAAAAAAAAAAACTAACATAACAAATTAACAATGATTGACGACACAAAAAATTCATTTTCTAAAACTTTTCAAAACCTATTGCTAGTAATCTCGTAGCTTATGTTGATAAGAATTAAGAACACACACCCACAAAAAACCAAAAACCTTATATTGCTCCCACAAAAATAAAAAGAAAAACCTCACACAAAAAAAAGAGAGCGGTAAAGTATAAAGCAAAAATTGTTACCAAATAAGAATATCTCAATAAAAGCCAAAATTGGATAAGAAGGAAAGATCCCTATATTAAAAATGTTAATAAAAAATTAATGGTAAAAGAAAAAACAATAAGCACTTTATTAAGGTAGAAAAGTAACAAAAGTTAATATCAACAATTAAGCTTTTGTGCCTATCAAAAAATTGATAAAGTAGTAGAGAAAAAATTGATAAGAATAATTAAGTTGTTTATATTTAAAAAATTGTTGCAATTTGGTGCAACCACTTGGCAATTAAACAGGATAGTCACTTACTACAACCACGGCTTCAAAGCCCTGCTATTATTATATAGTATATAATGTAAATGTATCCGTTGTGCATGTGCATAATGTGTGTATATATACATATGTCTATAGATGTGTATAAATGTACATAACTTTATATATGTTAGTTCATGTATCCAACATTAGATGAAGATAAATTAATTTATTTCATGCAATTCCTCAAATATTCAGGTTAAATACAATTTTTGGGATTTTTAAAGCTTAAACTGGAATTTCGTACATAAATTTATGTCATAAATCAAATGATGTTCAACTTATTCGCATTAGAATTTAAGCATTTACAAGTGATTTCAAATAATAAAAGTACTAACTTGCATTCAATTATTTGAAAATTCATAAATTTAATGAACATTTTCTAAACAGGACAATATGTTTATACATTAAACATGTTGTTAAACATGAACGCAGTAACGCATGAAAGAAATTAAACAAGTTAGGTTCATTCCATGCGCATTTTTCCTCTTTGGCTTAACAATTACCAAATATACATGCCACTATTGGATGCTCATAGTAGTAAGACTTGTATTTGTCATTTTGTATTGTACATATTGACATCAATGTTATTATTTGTTTCAAAATTCTCACTGCCTGAAATTCAATGTTTTTTAATTAATCTTAGCATATTAGGACCATTTGTACACCCTTGATTATTATGAACTCTCTCTCTTTCTCTCTCTCTTATTCATTTTTTTAAATGAACTCTGTTAGTTTTAATGAACTTCAATTTAAATCTCTATTAAATGTTTGAGACTTGAATTTTCCTACTATCTTGACTCTTTTTAATGAAATCATTAAAAAAATAGGTATGATTGTCTAATATTTTTATATTGCCGAGGTTGCTGGGCTATGGCATAGTAATAAGTTGTTGTGAATATATTGTATAGTTTTTCAAAATCTTGCCTTGGGACTAGCATTAACAGTTGCGCCACTTTATTTGAAGGAGTCCGCTTCTATACATATCAGAGAAACGGTGGTTCGTTCATATGGCATTATGGCAAGCCTAGGCCAACTGGTTTCATACATTATGCATGTACAATTCAAAAAGGTGATTACTTCTTCTTGATTGAATTTTGTGTATATTTGTTCGTTTCATTTTTTTATTTGTTTAACTACTCAATTTTATTATTTTAGGTTGTCATGACAGCATGCCGACATGACTAATTCAACATATGAGCATCTAATTGGTATAAATTATTAATCTCTAATTACATTATTTATATCATCTTCGTCCATTAACAAAATTGAAATTTTTTAAATTAAAATGATTAGTGTAAACTGTATTTTAGTAATTTCCTATTTTAATGATATTTCATTCGATTTTAAGCATGATCTTTTGCCTATGAACAATCAAATTGACATGAATTTCATGATTTTTAATATAGGATCAAAATTAATCTGATCAAATGGTCATAGTTTATTTAAAACTGATCACCCAGATTTAGTAAATCCTATTAAAATTAATGAAAATAATAAGCCATTATAACCATGTAAACAATTAATTTAAATTCCATCAAAATCCAGTTGTAGACAAAATTTTGTAAACATCTTAATACCTAATATGCACTAAATATGTCACTTTTTTTTTAAGTCTCAATTAAATGAAAAATTGTTAACTACTCTTTTAGATATTGACACAAATATTATATCAAATGATTGTCAATTTATACTCTACATAATTTAAACTTTTACAAATAAGATCAAACAATAAATTAAAGTACCAACTTGCATTTAGTTATTTTTAAAAGTTTAACAAATTTAACCAAGATTGTTCTGAACAGGAATATATGTTCATACATAAACATGTTAAATATAAACGTGTAATGCGTGAAAGAAATTAAACAATTTTGTTACGTTCACTCCCTATGCACATTTTTAGATGCATTTTTATACCGTATTTGTTTTAAGGCTTTTCAAGTGTCATCTTAGCCCTAAAAATAGCTTTTTTCAAGGGTTTTGACCCTCGAAGAAAACCAACATTTTTGAGGTTATGTCCCACCTAAAGTTAAATTATGGCTTTACCATAGAGTGAGATGTTGGGAGCCAAATATGGGTCATAAATAATGTCCTTGATCAACTAAATCTTTTCGTCGCTGGGCGTCTGGCTATATAACAAGTAATTGCATCACAAATAATTATTCAAAACAAAAGCATATCCTAATATCACAAATAATCAATCACAACAACTATTAAGTTTATACACCTAGGATTTGGAGGATATATTAGTAAAATTTCATTTATTTAAACAGGTCAGATGGGTCAAATGGATTCCATGTGTTAAATCCTAACCCAACCCGTTTATTAAACGGGTAATCATGTTGACCCGAATATGACACAAACCCATTAAACCTCAATCCATAACCTGCTAATATCATGTCGTGTCATGTCGAGTTTGCGGGTCATGTCCAATTTTGCCACTCTTAACTATAACATTATTGAGCTAAACAAATTGACAAGCTACCATCTTAATATGTAAATTTCATAATGACGGTGTTCCTTCAACTACAAGAGAAGCTTATTGTCCCTTTCCTTGAACATGTTCTATGCAACCCAGTGACCCCAATAGGTTACACATGGCTTATGTTAGTTGATTCTCAAATAAAAAGGCTTATGTTAGTTATATAAAATTCTCCAACAATTTTTTTTAAATAAAATCGTGGTTTTGTACTATTTAAGAGGCTTCTCTTGTTTGTTTGTTTGTTTTGTTTATATATATATATATATATATATATATATATATATATATATATATATATATATATATATATATATATATATAGGAAACTGAAATTTCATCAATTTGAATTAAAATAAATTACATCATTTGAGAAACCTGTTTTAAAAAACAAATGCTCTCTTTTAATCCAAGTAACAATTTGCTAAATACCGTGAACATGTCTTGCTAATAAGTGGGCTACTTGATTACTATTCTTACGAACATATGAAACAGAAAACTACGTACAATTGAGCTTCCCCTATTTAAGATAGACATTTAAGTGGTTCAAAAACACGCCTAAATTCTAAGTTTAAGCAGTGACAGAACTGGAGGATAACCCAATAAAAGTACATCTCTAACTCTCTTGTAAAACATTATCTACGAAATTGGACCACTCTCCCGTTGGTTTTAAAATTGAGTTTTTAGAGATTTGAATTGCTCCAACTCTCCTACATTCCTTCATCACTACAAAAAAATCATCTTATTGCAGTGTTTTTTTCCTGGCGCTTTTAAAAATCGCCTTAATAGAGAAGCCTGTACCAGCTCTTTTTGAAACCGCTGGTATAGGAAACCCTATTACGGCAACTCAAAATCGGTACTTTATAAATCACTGCAATAGGAGGTCTATAAAGGCGGTTTCCAAAAACGCTGGTATAGGATGCCCTATTGCAGCGTTTTATAACTGCTGCTATAGGTTAGGTTTATCGTTTTTTTTTTAAATTAAATTAATTTTTGAAACTATCCTATCTTAGCGCTTCAAAAGCGCTGGAATGTGGTTGTTCTATCCCAGCGCTCTAAAAGCGCTGGAATAGGGTTACTAATTTCCCTTATGGGAAAGACCTATTCCGGCGCTTTTAAAAACGCTGGCACAAGGTTAACCTATCTCGGCGTTTTAGAAAAGCACTGGAACAGGGCTATCTTATTCCCTTATGATGGAGACCTATTTTGGAAGCGCTGGAATAGGATTACTCCATTCCCTTATAGAGAGTGACCTATCTCAGCGCTTTTGGAAACACTGGAATAAGGTCCACCTAAAAGCGCTGAAATAGTATTATTCCAACACTTTAAAAGCGCTGGAATAGGATTATTCCATTCCCTTATGGAGAGAGACATATCCCAGCACTTTTGAAAGCACTGTCATATGTCACCTATCTCGGCGTTTTTGGAAAAGCACTGGAATAGGTCACCTATAGGTCACTCCACGTTTTTGTATCTAATTTTGTGCTAAGTGAATTATTGCGGGGAAAGATCAAAGAGTCCAAACTCAAAATCCAATTAGATTCTAAATTGGATTTCAATTGGAGTCCAATTCTATGCCACGTGTCCCATCTAATTTTTTTAATTTTTGTGGTAAAGTAAATTATTGGATGCAAAAAAACGAAGAGTCCAAATCAAATTAGATTCTAAAATTTATATATGAGAAGCCATTACATAATTTATAAATTTATAGCTTAAAAAATGTGTAAGTTATAACTCTTATACTATATATAATTTGAACCCATATATCTGTGTGTAATTGAGATTGTTTTTAATTATGCTCGTGCATGTACACGGAGTTATACACTAGTCTCCTTTAATTTATGGACAAAGTTTCTCTTAAAACTCCTCTTATATCTTTTTATTGAATATAAATTTTGAAAATATAATAGTTGGATAGCATGTTCGTTATATGCTTGACACACATATCAACTTTTGTTCAAATCAAATGTTATTTACTATTTGATCAATAAACTTATTTTTTTATGCATAATTTTTTACCACAAAAAATTTGAAAATTTGAAACATGTCATTGACAACATAGCTATTAATATTTGATCTTTTGAAATTTTCCAAACATGGAAAATATAATAAAAACATACAACTCAAATTTTAGATTTTCAAAACTTACATAAAATAAAAAGATATAATGAACAATGGGTTTGCATACACTATACAACAACACTCAACCTTGGTGTGGCCGTGACATTATTAGTGGAGTTGTATTCTTTGTTTTGCAATGTGGGTGATATTGAACAGTGACAGAGCCAGGGGGCAAGAGGGGGCAGTTGACCCCGTAACTCCTCCTAGAAAATGTTATACTTATATATGTACAACCTTTTTTGCCCCCACTGAAAAGGAAAAATTGATAAAACGCTTTTTAAGTTCCCAGTTGAAGAAACCAGCCTCTGGGAGGAGGGGGGAAAAAAACTTCCCCCAACTACTCTTTGACATACAAAGACTTTTCCTTTTAATTTTTAGGTTAAAATACAAAATTGACTCTCTAAGTTTCAATAGATTTCATTTCAGTCATTTAATTTTGTTTTTTTGTCAATTCAGTTCTTTAAGTTTCAAAAATATTCAATCAAGACCTCCGTTAGACCTCTGTTAACTTTGCCGTTAACCCTATTCCAAAAAGCACGGTATTTCTCAAATTTAAATTAAAAAAAATGAAGCATAAGGAGAGAGAGCAAGCAAGTGATCAAGACCCTAGTAGATTCAAAAATGTTTGATAAATCAAAATCCAAGCCTAAACTTTTAAAAAGATTGAGTACCAATATTCTCTAGCAAACAAAAGTATAGTCCAGTAAAGACAGTACACGTATTGTGGCGAAACTTCTATTAATCTTGCTTGTTTTTATCCTTGTATTTGTGGATAAAACTTCCGGCAAAGAACTAGCCTGGAGCCAACAAAAATGCTTAAAAATATATCCGATTTTAGATTTCCACATCATTGACCTAGCACTTGCTCCCTCTCTCATCCTACTCTCTCTTGATCTCACAATCTCTCTCTCATTGGTTTAGGCTCATGGGTACGTTGTTACGCTTTCATCTGAGTATTTTATTTTTTAAAATTTTGAAATAAATATTAAATTTATTAATTAAATATTAAAAAACACCAAAACGGTGCAGTTTTGGGAGGAGCTAACGGCAGAGTTAACAGAGGTCTAATGGAGGCCTTGATTGAACACTTTCAAAAATTAAAGGACTAAATTGACAGAAAACAAAGTTAAAAGATTGAAATGAATTTTAGTGAAACTTAAAGGGTCAAATTTGCATTTTGGCCTAGTTCTTATTTTGTTTTCAGTTTTCACCCAAATGGCAAGATTCATGGAAATTTATTTTTCTTGTCCCAATTTTTTCTTCTTTTAGTTTTTACCATTTTCACCAAAATTGATCATGGCAATTTTTTTCTCTTATCCCAAATTTTCTTTTCTCACGGCATTATTCCATTAATGGTTCCCATATTATACACAACATAAAAAATTAAAAAATACTTGAATTTCCTTTTATGGTACTAAAGCCCCATCCAATATCTTTTTTTATTTTTTATTTAGTTCCTTTATCTCTTGCCTCTATCATAACATCAAATTCTAAATTTACTATAACCAAAATTTAAAGACCAAGAAGAAGAGAGACATAAATGTTGAATTCTACATATTTTTTAACAAGTCAGTAAAATGTGTATACAAATTTGTACATATATTACTATATTTTTAAAACTTTTAGATTTGTTTTTTTTTTTTTGTTATTTTAATGAATCAAATTAGATGTCTAAACTTTAGGTATTTAGATTAATCTCTAACTCTTCTTAAAAAAAAAAGAGATTAATCTCTTACTTTGGTTGTTAGAATATTCGGAATAAAAAAATAATATAAAGATTTTAAAATATGAAAAAACATCTATGATTGAAGGGTCATTAGGCCCAGGAATTTATGTGGGGTGGCCCAAGAGTATTCTTCGGGCTAGAAGCCCAGTCCGAGGACATTGAATGGTCCGAGAGTATATGAATGTTAACTCATAAGAAAATACTAAATAAAGAAGAGATAATGTCTGAATAAATATGTCCAATAAGTTAGTCCAAAAAAGATTATATCCTCGGCTATGTGAAGCTGAGGTAGGAGAAGGGTTGGTTAACATCCACATGCTATGTTCTCGAAAATCCTACAGATAAGGGTAGATACGGTAAACGTGTAGGATAAGAAGATGGGCGGTGGAATATCTGAGATAAAACTGTTACCACCGCCCCCGCATTGAATGCTCTGCAACTGCTATTCTGGCCGCATTAATGGGGAAGTGAGACCTAAACATCAAAGTTTAACTTTTCTCCTATCTCCAAAGACTTGAGGGGAGGTGGATGGGACAAGTATCTAAACCAGCAATCTGACCCTGACGTGGAGGATGAAGAGGAGAAGAAGGTGGGAGTATAAAGGAAAGAAGGGACCTTCAGCAATGGGGACCTAAGGGAGGAGAGAAAAAACACGGTAGACCTCACTATCCATAATTGTAATCTATCTTGGGAAGAAGTAATATAAGTCATCTTCGGCTTGTGTTTGAGGAGAGGATTCCTTTCATACTCATATAACTAGTTCCTTATGTGTACCATTGTGATCGAAGCCTATCATTTTTATGTTAACTAAACATCATAGAACCAAGATTTCAAGCCCACTCTTTACAAATTCTATTGTAAAAAGGTCTTTCAGGCCAATCCCTTTTTGACTGTGGGTTCGAGCTCGAATTGTGTCCTTACAATTGCCGCCGTTTGTGGAAAATCTTTTGTTTTTAAGAGGTTTAACATTATGGTAGGCTCAAGACCACAACACCGTGCGGAGTCTGTGGGGTCCCAGCATGAGGATCATTCCTTGCATCTTGAGCACGAAGAAGACCGGGAGGGTAGTGTACATATTACGCACACTAGCAGAAGTAGGAGTCATTCACAATGAGGAAGCAGAGTTCCTCACGAGGAAAATGCTAAGGCCATGCAGAAGGAAATTGACCACCTAAAAAAGAAGTTACGTGACGAGAGGCGAAGGCGAAATCCTTCTTTCTCCGATCCCTCTTCTGAGGGCTCGGGGGATGACAATTACAGGCAGAGGTCAAGGACTCCCCCGGATGAATCTTTCTCCTACGAAGAAGACAACCTGCATAGACGGAAGGGTAAAAATTCTTCTTCCAGGGGCTTAAGAAATTATGCTATGAGTATGGCATTACATCAAATCTCTAAGTCACCCTTCACACGTAGGTTGGAAGAAGGGAGGCTCCCTCGGCGCTTCACGCAACCAGCATTCACCATTTATAATGGCCGAACATATCCTGTGGAGCATGTGAGTCATTTCAGTCAGCGGATGGCTATACATTCTAAAAATGAAACTTTGATATGCAAGATCTTCCCTTCCAGCCTAGGACTTGTGGCAATGAGATGGTTTGATGGCTTGAGGGCAAGTTCTATCAATTCTTTCAAGGAACTTACTAAGGCATTTGGCTCTCATTTCATCACATGCAGTAGGGTTCCTCGGCCCTTGGATTCATTATTGTCCATGGCCATGAGAGAAGGGGAAACCCTGAGAACATACTCAAATAGATACTAGGAGATGTTTAATGAGATTGATGGGGACTTTGATGATGTGGCGATAAGGACCTTCAAGGTCGGCCTACCTGCAGAGTACGACTTGAGGAAATCTTTGACCAAAAAACCTGTCAGGAGCGTACGTCGGCTTATGGATCGCATTGATGAATAAAAAAGGGTTGAGGAAGATCAACAGCAAGGGAAGGGAAAGGCGAAGGTTATCCTTCAGGAGAGGAGGGATTTTAGGTCGGACAGATACAACAATAACAGGCCTGGGAGAGATTTTGCCAGGCAAGTTGGCCCTATCGCCCCACAAGTGGTTAATACTGTTTTTAGGGAACCAGTGCAACAGCTGTTAGAGAAAATCAAGCATAAATCATACTTCAAGTGGCCCAATAAGATGGCGGGGGGCCCCTTGAGACGCAACCAAAACCTCCATTGCCATTATCACCAAGAGAGAGGTCATACCACTGAGGATTGTCGGACGCTGTGGAACCATTTGGAGCAATTGGTTAAAAAGGGAAGGTTAAAGCAATTCTTGTATCGGGCTAATGAGCAGGGAAACTACTCAGGGGCGATGAACTAGGGTGGCACTTCATCAAGGCCTCCTATGGGTACGATCAATGTTATTTTTGCTGCACCTGGAAGAACTGGCTCTCATCCTTCCAAGGTGATGTTTGTGGCTCGAACCTCGGCCGAAGATTCTAGGGATCAGCCAAAGAGGATTAAAGCGAATATCCTACCAATTTTAGGTTTCTCAGAAGAAGACGAGATCGGGACTATCCAACCACATGATGATGTGTTGGTGGTTACCTTGAGGATAGGGGGCTACGATGTGAGGAGGGTGATGGTTGATCAGGGTAGTGGTGTAGATATCATGTACCCTGACCTGTTTAAAGGTTTAAACTTAAAGTTTGAAGATCTTACAGCTTATGATTCACCCTTAATAAGCTTTGAGGGGAAGGCTGTCGTACCAAATGGGCAAATTAGGTTGCCTATGCAATCAGGTCCAGAAGTGGTAAACGTGGATTTCATTGTGGTAGACGCCTATTCTCCCTACACAGCCATTGTGGCAAGACCTTGGTTGCAAGCTCTAGGTGTCGTTTCCTTAACCTTGCATGTCAAGATCAAATTTCCGTTTGGGGATTAGGTAGAGGAACTACTTGGAAGTCAATATATGGCTGGACAGTGCATGACGGCTACAATTCTGCATCAGCCTGAACCGGAGTCCTCAACCTCGGCTGACGGAAGGCCATAGCAATCAAAGTCTCTGGCCACAACCAGGGTACCATCGGTAGAAGAACCTGCATGTGAGGAATTGGAGAAGGTTCTTATAGACGACGACCCTGAGAAATTCTTTTAGGTGGGAGTTCAATTGTCACCTGATGAGAAAGCAGAGCTGGTTATGTTTTTGAAGAAAAATGTGGAAGTATTTGCATGGAATGCTTGCGAAGCTCCTAGGGTTGATCCGAGTTTCATTTGTCATCATTTGAATGTCAATCCAGCTGTAGTACCGAGAAGGCAACCACCTCAGCACTCCTCTAAAGAGCATTCCGAGGCTGTCAAGGAAGAGGTGCTCAAACTCAAGAAGGCTAGTGCTATCAAAGAAGTATTTTATCCTGAATGGTTAGCTCATACAGTGGTAGTAAAAAAGAAAAATGGGAAGTGGAGAGTATGCGTGGACTTCACAGATTTGAACAAAACTTGTCCTAAAGATTCTTTCCCAATGCCTCGGATAGATCAGTTGGTGGATGCTACTGTTGGGCATCCTCAGATGAGTTTTTCGGATGCTTTCCAAGGTTATCACCAAATACCTTTAGCTATGGAGGACCAAGAGAAGACTGCATTTGTCACTCCTACGGGAAATCACCATTATAAGGTAATGTCTTTCTGTTTGAAGAACGCAGGGGCTACCTATCAAAGGATGATAACTAGGATGTTTGAGCCACAGCTGGGAAAAACTATCAAAGTGTATGTGGACGGCATGGTGGTGAAAAGTAAAGCGGTTTCCACGCATCTGGAGGATTTGAGTGACACTTTTCAAACGCTGAGAAGGTACAAGTTGCGACTTAATACCTCTAAGTGTTCTTTTGGTGTGGGGTCGGGCAAATTTCTAGGCTATATGGTAACTCACCGGGGAATTGAAGTTAATCCGGCTCAAGTCAAGGCCATTAACAACTTACACCCACATCGGAATCCTAAAGAGGTTCAAAGGCTAACAGGAATGACTGCTGCCCTCAACCAGTTTATTTCTCGGTCCGCGGACAGGTGTAGGTCTTTCTTTCAGTTGTTGAATAAATGGAAGGGATTTGAATGGAACGAGGAGTGTGCTTTGGCTTTTCAACAGCTTAAGGAGTATCTCTCACGACCACCCGTTATGTCTCAACCAGAGATTGATGAAATTCTGTTTGCATATATTGCGGTGGCTAATCATCCAGTTAGTCTGGTTCTTATACGGGATAATAATAATGTACAGAGGCCAGTTTATTACGTGAGAAAGTCTCTACATGAGGCCGAGGTGCATTATTTACCGTTGGAAAAAGCAATCCTAATAGTGGTGCACGTTACACGTAGGCTTCCCCATTACTTTCAATCTCATACAGTTGTTGTTTTAACTCAACTCCCTCTTAAGTCTATACTTAGGAGTGCTGACTACATAGGAAGGATCGCCAAGTGGGGTACCATCCTAGGGGCTTTTGATATCAAGTATATGCCTCGCACCTCTATAAAGGGGCAAGTCATTGCAGATCTAGTGGCGGAGTTTGCTGAGCCCTCAGTAGAAGAGAATGTTAAGGGATCAGGCATGGATGAAAAATTAGTTGGCATGATCTCATGCAAAGAACCTTCATTATGGAAGGTCTACGTTGACGGAGAAGCGAATCAAAGAGAATCTGGTATAGGGCTAGTTTTGGTATCCCCTGAAGGAATTACTTTTGAGAAATCCCTAAGATTGGGGTTCTCAGCCACCAACAATGAGGTAGAATATGAAGCTCTACTGACCGAAATGAACATGGTTCATAAAATGGGAGGAAAAGTGGTACAAATGTTCTCGGATTCACAATTGGTAGTAGGCCAAGTGGAAGGGAAGTTAGAGGCAAGAGATCTAAGAATGCAAGGATACCTAACCCAGGTCAGATATATACAATCCAAATTTGAGTCTTTTTCTTTATTACATGTATCTAGGTGTGGGAATACCCATGCTGATTCTTTGGCCACACTCGCAACATCCTTGGTGCAAAGCCTACCTCGGATCATCCTTGTTGAAGATCTGTGGAAGCCCACTAGGACGAGTAGTGACGCCATTCGAATTCATCAAATTAGGGTGGGACCTAGTTGGATGGATCCAATAGTGGCATTCCTAAAAAATGATATATTGCCCATAGAAAAGTCCGAAGTAGATAAGGTACGCAGGAAAGCACCTCGGTTCTGGCTATCCGAGGACCAGAAATTGTATAAGTGCTCTTTTTCAGGACCATATTTGCAATGTATACACCCAGAAGCAACGGAGTTACTTTTAGAAGAATTGCATGAGGGAATTTGCGGTAGTCACACAGGAGGGAGGTCTTTAGCTCATAGAGCTCTTACCCAAGGGTATTGGTGGCCTAATATGCAACGAGCAGCACAGGATTATGTAAAGAAATGCGGCCAATGTTAGAGGTTCGCTCCCAACATCCATCAGCCAGGGAGTGTCCTTAACCCTCTGTCCAGTCCATGGCCTTTTGCTCAATGGGGATTGGACATTGTGGAGCCTTTCCCAAAAGCAGCAGGGAATAAGAGGTGGCTGCTCGTTGGAACAGATTATTTTACTAAATGGGTTGAAGCTGAGCCATTGTCAAATCAGGGATATGGAGGCGAAGAAGTTTATCTGGAAAAACATAGTCACTAGGTTTGGAATCCCTCATACTCTCATTTCAGATAACAGCCTACAATTTGATAGTAGCACATTTAGAAGATATTGTTGTGATCTGGGCATCACGAATAGATATTTCACTCTAGCTTATCCTCAAGGGAATGGATAGGCCGAGGCAGTCAATAAAGTGATAGTCAATGGGCTCAAGAAAAGGTTAGATGATGCTAAGGGAAGATGGGTGGAAGAATTGTCACATGTCTTGTAGACATATCGAACTACACTACGAAGGTCCACAAGAGAAACACCATTCTCTATGACTTATGGAGCCGAGGCTGTAATACCTCTAGAAACTGGGTTCCCAACATTAAGGACGAGCTCATTCACTTCAGGCAGTAATGACAATCTATTGGAAAAAAAGCCTAGACTTAGTTGAGGAACGGCGAGAGAATGCCATGGTTCAACTAGCTTATTATCAACACAAACTTAAGTAGGGGTATGATTCTCATGTAAAGCTACGACCACTTGCACCTGGAAACTTGTACTGAGGAAAGTTTTGGGCACTACAAAGAACCCAACATGGGGAAAGCTGGGGCCCAACTGGGAAGGACCTTATCGTATTACCTTAGTCGCGGGCATAGGGGCTTATAATCTTGAATATCTAGATGAATATGTTGTACAACGTCAATGAATATGTTGTACAACGTCCTTGAAATGTAAATAACCTACGAAGACACTATTATTAAATGAAAGGCACTTCTGCTATTTTTATTTCCATTGACACTATATTGCATTGATTATCTTCATTTTTCTAAGTATCGAACTGAAGCTTGGTCATGCCTGGCTCCTCGGACCACATACCACGTCTAAATTGATATTTTATTAAGTTTTGAACAGAACCTTAGTTATGGCTGGTCCTCGGATCATCTACTTTGGGAAAATTAACACTTCAGTTCATTTTTTCTAAGTATCAAACTGAAGCTTAGTCATGCCTGGCTCCTCGGACCACATACCTCGTCTAAATTGATATTTTATTAAGTGTTGAAAGAACCTTAGTTATGTCTGGTCCTCGGATCATCTACTTTGGGGAAATTAACACTTCAGTTCATTTTTCTAAGTATCAAACTGAAACTTGGTCATGCTTGGATCCTTAGACCACATATCTCGTCTAAATTGATATTTTATTAAGTGTTGAACAGAACCTTAGTTATGTTTGATCCTCGGATCATCTACTTTGGAAAAATTAACACTTTAGTTCATTTTTCTAAGTATCAAACTGAAGCTTGGTCATGCTTGGCTCCTCGAACCACATACCTCGTCTAAATTGATATTTTATTAAGTGTTGAACAAAATCTTAGTTATGTCTGGTCCTCGAATCATCTACTTTGGAGAAATTAACACTTCAGTTCATTTTTCTAAGTATCAAACTAAAGCTTGGTCATGCCTGGCTCCTCGGACCACATACCTCGTCTAAATTGATATTTTATTAAATGTTGGACAAAAACCTTAGTTATGTCTGGTCCCCGGATCATCTACTTTAGGAAAATTAATACCTCTTGTTATCCGTGTACCTCATACATGTTGATATTCTATTGGGCATTAATTAAAATTTAATTATGATAGATCCTCGGCCTGTTTATGTTTAACCTGAATCTAGGCCTAAGTTTGCGCTTCTGCTTGCAAAACTTGAAGACTCCCAAATATAGTGATAAATGGATAGAAGCCTATAAGCATCACTTAAAGCATTTGCAGGTATATTGAACATATTTATTGCCTAATTCATTCCAGATTGCTTCCTTAGAATTATTAATTAATTTATGAAAGGAAACAATCTATTGTTCTAAGTGTGGCAAACAAGCATCAGGCAATATAAATAAGATAACAAAACAGTCATCAAATAAAAGAAATAAACTTGCTTTTTCATTGATTCAAATTTCTTTGGAAATACAATTACTGGCAAGTCGCCAAAATTACATAGGATAAAGGTGAAAGGGAAAACTGGAGAGTGATCATGGCTTTAGCTTTATCTTTAAGGGACCTTTGGGATCTTTTGGAAGTTAAGGTTGCGCCAAGGAGTCAGCAGCTATCCCTTTACCTTTCGAATCTTCCTTCAAGGTTATTGGAATTGTCGCTAAGGTAAACTCCATTGTTTGGTCACTCTGTGTGTCCTTGGAAGATTCCTTGGGATCACTGGGAGGCTGTGTATCCTCAGATGCCACCCCTTCTGTTAGGTCAACATGCTTTGGAGGCTGATTTTCAGTAGAGACAGGATCTTCAATTACATCACTTTGTTTGTCCTCTGCTCCTTGAATGTCAGCACCATCCTTGATTTGGGGAGGGGCAGAGGCTCGGATGGCTGGGGGGTAGTAAACATTCTCTGCCTTCCAAAGGGTGGAAGAAGCATCAATCCCAGCTCGGGAAAGTGCCTTATTTCATACTTGAAGGCAGTAATGCCTACAAACCTCAGGAACTTGAGCTTTGAAAGTTTATGTGGTCTCTGTCACGCCAACCTCATAACCTTCTTGTTCAGCTCGGTCCTTTGCTTTCTCAGCCTCCTCTTTTGCTTGGATAGCCTCTTCTTTAGCTTTGATGTCCTCCTCCTTGGCCCTCTCAGACTCCTTTAAGTCTCTCTTAAAATCCTCGATCAGCTTCTTTGCGGCAGCAAAGTTCTCATCGGCTTGCCTAAGCTGCAGTCTTTGGTCCTCAGCCTGCCTCTCAGCTGTTTTTAGAGCAGCATCCAAACCGGATTTCTCACTTTCTGCTTTGCCCAGGTTGGTCGTGACCTCTTTTATTTTCTTCTCCTAAAGGTCAAGGATCTTCTAGGCATTGTTGCGCCTTAGTTCTTCAGCCTTGAAAGACTTGTACATACTAATTTTGATCTCCTTTGCCCTGTGAGCAGACTGAATGGCCTGTGCGTAGAAAATAGCAAAGTAATAAGGCAAGGTTAGAATTTTAAAAGTATAACAGAAATAGAGGTAAACAAAACTTGGGGAGGATCCTTACCGTAGCAAGTTCCTTCTTCAAAGTCATGAAGACATTTTGATCTCTCATTCTTCTAAGTTCACCCATGTCCTCGGGTAACAGTAGAACTTGTTTCAGTGCGTCTGCTACGCAGGCAGCTATTCCCTCATTAGAATTGCTGATGGATGCGTCAACAGTGATTGCATGGTCGTCCATGGTCATCTCAGGGGCCCAGATTGGGGCATGTACAGCTGCGTGAGACTCGGTCCGTCTATCTGACCTCGTCTGCACTGTGCGGGCCTGTTTTCCTCCTTTTTCAGGCTCAAGTTCCTTGGGGAGGGAGTCTTTCCCTCCCTCCATCACTTCTTTCCCTTTCTGCTAATCCCTTTTTCTTTTGTGTTCAGCTTGGTTAGTGCGTTATGATTGGGTAGGAGGAGGAGGGATCTTGGATTCAGGTGCTTTCTCAACGCCTTTATCTTTGACCTTGGTTTGAGGTACCTTAGGAAGCTCTTGGGTCCCTACTTGAGCTTCTAGTACATCCTTGAGACTTGGCTTTGGCTTGAATTAGATGCCCATAATATCAGGTTGTTGGGTGGTGCCTTGTAGGACTGAGGAGGATGCGCCGAGGACAGCAACTTGGTCTTCAGGGGAATGAGGTTGATTGAAAACCTCGAACTTGTCCTCGAAATCAGATACTTAACAATCTCTTCTTCTTCCGTTATACTGGGTTGAGAAGAGGTTGCTTCGCCAGATGTGTGTTGAGTTGGAAGAGGGACTAGGGGAATACTGTCTGGTATGGGTTGAGGGGGTTGTACGGGATGTGTGGTAAATGTGCCTTGAGGAATAGGAGTTCCCTTAGGTAGCAGAAAACCCTCGATAGCAATGCTTATCTAGGGTAAGCGCGGGTCCTTGGCTCTAATCACGCACTTCGGTGCTTGGAAAGCTTTGGAGATGGGATCGTAGCCGAGGATTAAATGAGCCGCTCAAAGTTGGCCGTCTAAGTGTACAAAAACTTCAGCCTGCAGTATCCTGTCTAATCTTGCGAAATCGACAAGATGAGGATGGCGATCCGCTGCGTGTGGGTCTGCAAAACTGTTGAGAAGAAAAAAAAATTAGAATAAGTAAACGTTTTTATAAATATAGGTTTAAAAAGAATGGTTATGAATAGTTCAACCAAATCCAGAACTTCACCTGGTTTCCCCTCCCTTGTCTGATAGGGAATGCTATCGTGCCAATCCCCTGATATGAGTAGGAAGTCATTTTTCAGACCCTTGTTGGATTTAGGGAGGCATTGAATTAACCTAACCTCTGGATATCTAGATTTTAGATAATATCCACCTTGTTTCTTTAAGTAATGAAGGTTATAAACCTAGTTCACATCATGATAGGTGAGTCCTAGGTTCATCTTTTCATTTAAGGCATCTATGGAACCCAGAATCCTAAACATGTTTGGGGCGCATTGGGTAGGAGCTAATCTAAACGCCTTAAGATAATCCCTGGTAACGGTCCCCATTGGGATTTTCATCCCTCCTTCTATGAATGCTATCATCGGGATTACTACCTCTCCCGTTTCCCTTTTCTCATACCACTCCCATTCCGAACAATATTTGACAGATACCGCCGGTGGAATTCTGTACCTAGCCTTAAATTGTTCTATTTTTTCATTTGAATCTACTAGCGATGCAAATCTGCCCATGTTTGGGAGCAAGGTGTGGGTATGAGGGAAGAACTAAGAAATTATATGAGCCGAGGAAAAATAAACACCAAAGAGAGAAAAAGAGAAATAATGAAAGATGGAGTCTGGGAAACTTACTTTAAAAACGACAGAGTCACCTCGGCCTAGTTCTTGTTAAATGTAAGGGCGCGTGTAGATTGCAAAAAATTGGCAGATATGTTGAATGGGTGTTGTAATGTGTAAAATAGTTTGAATTATTGGTTTTTATACCAGTAGAAATCATAAAGGCATGAAACTTCCCGCCTATGTCTCTATGTCATCCTCAACTGTTGGATGCGCATCACATCGCTAGGCGTGGGAGACCAAAAGACGTCGGAATTTAATTTGAAGACGCTTCGCATGCCGATACGTCAGGAATGTGCTAGGGGCAGTTCAAAAGTCATCACCCCTGTCAGCAAAGATGTATGGTGTACACAAGCTAACGGTGACAGATGTCGAGATCCTCCTTTCCTCCCGAGGTAACAAAATGAGAATCTCGAGGGGTTATTGTAGGTTCATTAGGCTCAAGAATGTATGTAGGGTAGCCTAAGAGTATTCTTCGGGCTAGAAGCTCAGTCCGAGAACATTGAATGGTTCAAGGGTATATGAATGTTAACTCATAAGAAAATACTAAATAAAGAAGAGATAATTTCTGAATAAATATGTCCAAGAAGTTAGTCTGAGAAAGATTATGTCCTCGGCTATGTGAAGCCAAGGTAGGAGAAGGGTTGGTTAACATCCATAAGCTATGTTCTCGAAAATCCTACAGATAAGGGTAGATACGGTAAACGTGTAGGATAAGAAGATGGGCGGTGGAATATCTGAGATAAAGCTGTTACCACCGCCCCCGCATTGAATGCTCTACAACTGCTATTTTGGTCGCATTAATGGGGAAGTGAGACCTAAACATCAAAGTTTAACTTTGCTCCTATCTCCAAAGACTTGAGGGGAGGTGGATGAGATAAGTATCTAAACCAGAAATCTAACCCTGGCGTGGAGGATGAAGAGGAGAAGAAGGTGGGAGTATAAAGGAAAGAAGGGACCTTCAACAATGGGGACCCGAGGGAGGAGAGAAAAAACATGGTAGACCTCACTATCCATAATTGTAATCTATCTTGGGAAGAAGTAATATAAGTCATCCTCGGCTTGTGTTCGAGGAGAGGATTCCTTTCATACTCATATAAATAGTTCCTTATGTGTACCATTGTGATCGAAGCCCCATCATTTTTATGTTATCTAAACATCATAGAATCTAGATTTCAAGTCCACTCTCTACAAATTTTATTATAAAAAGGCCTTTCAGGCCCATCTCCTTTTGACTGTGGGTTCGGGCTCGGGCTCAAATTGTGTCCTTATAATGATTGTTGAGCAAATTGACATACGTATGAAAAAATAAATTATAGCTTACATTTATATTAAAATTTGTATAATAATTACATTTGTTTGCAGTTTTTTATTTATTTTGTTATTGATATCGATTAACTTTTTAAAGTTTATTTTTAAATATTTTTTATTAGTATTGCCCCCCTTGAATAAAAATCCTAGCTCCGCCACTGATAGTGAAGGTAAGCAAAAGCTTAAAAAAATATAAGGTGACAACATGAAGTGCAATGAAAGAAGAGAGAAATTGAGAAAGATTTTTAAAAATTAATATAATAGAGGACGTGATAAAAAAAAATTGGATGTTTTTTTTAATTGGATGTTGGGTGAGAGTATATGCAAAAAAGAAAAAAAATTGTTTCATTAATTAAGATTAGGTAAAAAATTATCAAAGCCAAATGCGGATGCTCTAAGGGCGAGAGAAATATAGATATCCAAATCATAGCAAAATTTCTAAGAACGATCCAAATTTTTTTCAATCTTAACTCAAGCTTTTAATTTTTTTATTTTAGGAATACTAAGTATTTTAATACATACAACAAAAATATACATATATAATCATTGAATATCTTGAGTTACTATGTTTATTGTAATGTTTTATACTACTATACATAGCAGAAATATATATATATATATATATATATATATATAATACTTAATCTTCATATTTTTTTTTATTCAGCCCCTTAAGAACTAATTAATAAATTGTTATGAACCTTGTGATGCAGTCACTAGTAGTAAATTTGCACCACAACCAATAGGTATAACCACCGCACACCCTTGGTGCAATGGGCACTCCACAGGTTTAAGTGCTTGTGGGGTGTGGGGGGTAAGCGCCGGGGTTCAAGTCTACAGGAGGGAGCTTCACACACATATACACTTAAATTAGGCTAGAGTAGAAATTCTATCTTATATCAAAAAAAAAATCCTATATATGTATAAAATAAAATAAAATAAAAAAACAAAATCCTATGTAAATGCTTCCATAGGGTTGGTTCCATTGGATTTTAACTTTTACGAATATAATTAAAGGAAAAGTTAATGAATAGCTTAATGACGTATTATTAAATTAAGCTCATGGATACATGCATGACAGCATGCAAGCATCTTACCTACCCAATACTTCAAAAAATAAAATTCTATCATAATATTTCAGACAAATTAAAGATATGCACTACTTTTTTGTTTTTGAGAAACAAAGATATGCACTACTAATTAAGTACTGCATACCATTGTTTTAAAATATTTTTGTTAGATGATACAAAAACGACCAATTGACCCAATTTAGTGTAAAACCCATCTGCACTTAACCTTAATTGTATTAGTCTCTATATATACCATACTAGGTTCTCTGTGTAACTGTATTATACACAGAATCATATAATAAAAATATAGTTGTCTAAGGCTTTACACTGTGGACATTGACCATCAAGCTGAACAATGTAATTCTTCATATTCTCTCTTTTGTTACTTCCACATATCTACAATTTTGTTTCTATCTTAAAGCCTGCAAACTCTAAACCAAGCTAATACATCTGTCAACTAACAACGAATTGTAGTACAACTACCTAATTTTCTTTATTTAGCACATAAAATGGAGATTATTTCACAAAGCTTTTTATTCAAGAAAGAATTTATGAAGATGGCCTATTCCCCACTTGAGCCTTGACCTCCCATTTAATGGTCTTGTTATATAAAACTTGTTAGAGGCTTCACCAATTCTTCACTCATATTCCATCCCAAAAAAAAAAATCTTCACTCATAAGGTGGATTATAGTTAGCTTGTAAAATCTCTTATCATCAAATAAAATTTATGAAATTTGAACTCTGCCTACGTACACCAAAATTAATTGGTGTTTTAGTTTGATTATAAAGAGCAATTATCATAGACTAAATGTCATAATTTTTTTTTCGAGAAGGAAATAATAAATAAATCTTCACTCCTAAAACTTTGTAATATTCTTCTAGTAAACAACTAATAGTTTTCATAAAAAATAAGTCAAAGAACATACACAAACCTAAAAAAACGTTGAAAAAAAATATATCATTGGAAAACTAATTTTGATGTATAAGAGATTTTAATTTCATGACCTCAATCTGAAATCTGAATTCAGGAAATGTCACTTAAATGAAGGCTTATTGGTGTATAATTCTATAATGTTAGTGAATTCGTAGGATACCAGAACTTTAATTACCAGTATTCAACACCTTTCAGTGTTTTTTTTTTTTTTTTTCCTCGTTTTCATGTTACAGGTTACTGCTTGGAGGCTTGAAGCCACTTTCGCAGTGTCTGCTCTACATAGCCTCACCCCAAGCAATGCCATTTTTACTCATCCCTGTTGCTATACAATAGTTTACTTCAAATGAAATTATATCACTAAATTTCAGAAGGTAAAATATGACTGGATTCTATATTACAAAAAATCTAAAAGAAATTTTATTATCTATTTTAAAATTTATCATCTATCAGCTCAACATGAATGTCACATCATACAAGCTGTTCGTTTTTGGTTGAATCTAGCTTGTAACCTGGGATTCAAACATGTTAATCTTCAAATAGATTCTACCTTGGTCACACAATGACTAATACATGATGGTGCTTATGCACCACACCTTGTTTTAATTAATGATTGTAAAGTTGTGATTTACAACTGTTTTGTGTTGGCTTTAATTCCGTGCCAAATTTAAATGTAATTTTGTTCAATCTTTTATACCCTGTACTTTATGTGGGATTTTATTGTAAAGGTTGTGTGATAGAGAGAGAGAGTGTGAAGACTCAAGCATGTGAAGACAGAAGTTTTCTCGCGGGTAGCTCACGACTAAGTATCCCGCGAAATGATGCATGTGCCTTGCACATGACTGGAATGCGAAGAGTCATGACAGATGGTGACAACATTTGCGAGTGTCTCGCGAATAAGGCTTTCCCGCGAGATACCCGCGAAACAGTCTGTTCTACTATTTTGTCCTATCTGCTCCACTACATTCTTAATCACAATATATATACCATCATTACCCACATATTGAGTAGAGAGCTTTTCAGAAGAGAAAACCCTAGCCTCAACCCTTAAGAGTGTGAGATTGTCATACCCACAACTCTACACACTATCCATTGTGGTTTTCCTCTACTCCTATCTCTCCATTTCTATACCCTTAAGAGGTTGATAGCCCAAACACTTACCACACCCATACTAAGTGTCTAGTGTGTTTTGGTACTGCTAGGAAGTATTGCAAGAAGCCAAGCTTTGGCGGATGCAATCGGGCGCATTGCGGGATCCGGAAACCTAGACAAGACACGATTCCGAGAAGCCTTGTTGGAGTAGGAGCTTGAAGGGCTTAGGTGCATTGGGTAGACTAGGCTTGGAGGGTCTTTTGCTATTCGTGTATTCCAACTTATTGTCTAGTGGATCGATTTACCGCTTGAAGGGCGGCGGAGAGGTTTTTCGCCGAGTTCTTCGGTTTCTTCTTTGATAACACATCGGCGTGTTATTTTGTGTTTGCATCTCTCTTCCCTACTCTTTTAGCTTTTATTATACTGCTGTGATTTATTGAATATGGCTTAGAGTAGCGGTTTTGTTTGTTCGCTCACTCGCATTTACTCTATTCCGTACTTAGTTTAAGTTAGAGTAAAATTAACCGAGCTGTAATTTTTTAATTTAGGGTCTAAACAGCTTTTGTGTTTTTAACACAATTCCGAGCTTTCAATGATTGTAGGTCCCTTTTCAATCACGATTGAATTGTCCTTTCTATTCAAACATACCGGAAGGCTAATAAAATAGATGATGGATTGGCCAAAAAGGGGAGCTTGCAACTAGACAAAGTTTTTGTATATGAGTCATGCTCAAGTTTTGTTTATGAAAAATATTTTATGAATGTTTGTCAAGTTGGCACTGTTAATAAGTGTTATGTAACACTATATACTCTTTCTATTTGCCTATTTGATTAAATAAAACCTCCCCCTTGCACCAAAAAGAAAAATTCATACAAAATTTTTTCGCCATATAATACATTAATTATAAAAATAGTTCTCCCCAAGTGAAATTCTTTCACAAAAAAATCAAAAGTTTTTTCTTTTGAGAATACTAAGTATTTTAACACACACACACATACAAGAGGAGAGGGAAGAAGGTTTTAAAGAAACTAACAATGGTGCATATCCAAAATGGTCTAATTCTTGAATACACAGTACAAATTTTAAACCTCTATAACTAAAAAAAAAAAAATCAAAAGTTTAAAATACTACATTAACTAAAATTATTCAACAAAACAATAGTTGAATATATATCTCAGACGAAACGGAATATCTATAATGCAGGAAACCAACAAAATTCTGCTAATTGTGCCATGATCCAAAACCAAGTAAATAGGCCTTTACATTCTCAAAAAAAAAAAAAAAGTAAATAGGCCTTAATGTCGCTAGAATCCTCACATATTAGTAATTCGGCCTTTACTAATTCAGGTATAATTAACACCTTACGAAATGGGCTTTATGTAACATTAGGACACCACCTAATCCAAATGTTTAATCAAGCCCAATTAAATAATATTAATTCTTTGCTCACTGCTTAACCAACCACACCAGCTGTGTTCAAGGATGAAGATAGAGCTAGTATTGGTGTGATTGTTCGAGACAGCCAGGGCATGGTTATAGCTTCCTTATCTCAGAATATCCCACTCCCACATTCAGTTGTGAATCTGGAAACGCTGGCAGCCAGCAGAGTGCTCGAATTTTCCTTAGAGCTATTCACGAGGGAGACTCTGAGATCATTACGAATGCCCTTAAGGATGATTATTCTTCTTTGGCCTTGTATGGTCTTTTAATTGGGGATGCTCAATTGTTGGCAGGATTATTTAATTGTATTACTTTTCTACATATTGGTAGGGATGGTAACTCTGTAGCTCATAATCTAGCTAGACATACACTTCATGTCATTCTGTTTGGATTGAGGATGTTTCAGTCCATATATACTTTTGTTGTTTATCAGGCTGATTTGCTTGTTTTTTAATAATATTCAACGTTTTCCTTCTTTAAAAAAAAAAAACTAACCACACCACCTTTTCATAAATATCCCAACAAAAAAATATATATTCTTCATTCAAATTGCTTGTCTAAGGAAACAATTGTTCTCCAACATGTCCAGAGAGAGAGAATAAGAAACAATTGTCTTCCTAAAGGCACAAAATTAAAATGACTAATGCTACCTAGGAAGCATGGACACAGACACAAGTATAACATAGTGACATGAGAAATTTTTGAAAAATTATAGCATGAAATGGCTCTTACGACATTGGTAGGACACGGGTACGACACCTCAAATGAAGTGTCCATACTTCGTAGAATGCAACTTTGCTAGGATCTAATTTTATTCTATATTATGCCTAACTAATAATAAATTACAGAGAAGTGGTTTTTCCACATTTGATGACATTTTTAGGAATCGGATTTTCATCCTGTACAAGAATGGTTGATGGATCTTCCTGTCCAAGCACTGGCGGCTCTACATGTGACCACCCTGAATTGATTTTTTTTTTTTTTAAATACCTTAAAATTTTTGAATTTTAAATTAATATGGGTTGTTTACCACCCTAGAAAAAAATCTTTACCACCCTAAAAAAAATCTTGAACACCCTAAATAAAAATTTGAGTCCATTAAAAATAAAATTTGATCTCTCCAAAATTTTGGTCCATTGAAGGTTGAGCCAAAGAATAAAAAAAAAACCGCAATTTTTACAACTTTTTCACAACAGTTTCACAAGTAAATCTTAAGTAGTAAGTTGTTACTGGTTGTTATTGGTGGACAAAAAAGTGATTTCTGTGGTAGGTTCAAATTAGAAGTAGCAAAAACTGTTCATCTAGGATTTGTTGTAAAAGTTTCGTGAAAATGTTGTGAACGTAACACTTCTAAAATTGCCCAAACAAATACAATTTAGCCCAAAAGCCCAATTTAATTGTTTAAGTGTGTGTTTGGCTCCAATTAAAAAGCCAACTTATTTTCCTATTCAACTTATTCTTGCTACTATTCATGGGTCCTACTGCACTTTTTGGCAATATTCATGGATTTTACTGTACTATTTCAGCTAACTTTTACTTTTATTTATAGTATTTTCAGCAAAAAATTTTCAATTTCAATAAAATAAGCGGATTCCAAACAGATTCAAAATTGTTCCCAAACAAAACTTAGTACCCTTTTTTGTTTTTTGTGGTTATTTTTAAGAAAATGTTTTGGATCCATACGACAAAGTAACGCTTTTAATATCTATGTAGAGCATAATAATTGAAAGAAGGAAAATATTTTAAGAATCTCAGTTTGTCCATGTTGTTCAAATAATGCTAATAAGCCGTTGACTATGTATCAATAATTGTAATACAAACTACAAAAGACTTGTAATCAATATCACATCAAGTGACCAAACAATTATTTTATTTTTTTTGGAAGTGAATCTATGAGGTTTTTAATATTTTTATATCAATAATTTTAATACAAATTGAAAAAAAAAATTGTTGTTTCAAGAGGACAGACTTTGTCCACGCTTGAACCATGTATTATGGATGGATGTGCTTTGTGCCAAAATAAAATCAAGTGATAAAGTCCAATTCATTTCATTATCTATCCCAACCACCCACTGACTTTACCATTACCCATCAATTTCACATTGAAAATATTTATAATGCTACTATTTCTAGTCTTGCTAACTTGCTTGCTCTCCTATTTGCAAGGGAAGAGATTTCATATAAGTGTGCGTTTGGCTCCAAATTTAAAAGTCAGCTTATTTTGTTATTCAGTTTATTTGTACTACTATTTATGGGTTTCATTGCACTTTTTGACACTATTTATAGGTTTCACTTTACTATTTTAGCTAACTTTTTCCTTTATCTATAGTACTTTCAATAAAAAAATTTCAGTTTCAGCAAAATAAGTGAATCCCAAATAGACCCTAATTGTGATTTTTAAATTGTGTTCTCAAAAGACACACATTTTCAAATGGCTAGTCTATTAGTGTTTATTTTAGTCTTTAGCTGAATTTGTTGGATTTATGTGATATATTTTGTACATACTCATATGCACTAAATTAAGTAATGTCTGAATACTTTATTGAATATGATTAATATAACAGTTGAATGCCTAAATTGAATATATTGAATGAACTTATAGTTTACCCTTTATTATTTTGTACCATGAATAAATTTCTTATAAAGAAATCACTTGTATTGCAAGGTTAATATTCTAAGCAAAATTGTGTTGACTTTAATAATTTTCTTTCAATTCATAGGCTATGAGAAAATGTCTCATTTTTTTCATCCTAATAATCAGGTTGAAATAAGAAGAGCATATTTACAAAGAGGTTTTTGTCAACTTTTTGGCCATGATTTCCCTAAAGAAGAAATTAATGGATAATACTAATTAGTTTAAAGAATACAAAAAATTGATTGGAATAGATCATAAGAAAAGATGATGTATTCTGTTTATATTGTTACTTATTAGGCAAGATGTTTGTAATTGGATGGAATATCAGTAGTTTAATGATTGTTTGGTTATATATATTGAAAATGATGCAGTTGATAGAATTGATAACAAAACTATCATACATCAATTTTAAAATATGAAAACTTGTAGAATAAAATTTTAAAGATTTATGTATTTGCGCTTTTTCGTGATATTGATATATTCAAATTTTATTTTATTAAATTTTGTTTAATTTAAGTTTTTTAATGACCATCTTAAAAAAAATTCTTGAAACCGTCACTTAACACCTTTGACTCTATGTACAACTCTTGACCGAAATACCAATACTCTGCATTCTGTGATCTAAGATTCCAGATTCGTTGATTGTCCAACTTTACAAATATTGCTGTCCGTGCAAATGGATATACCGGCGCAATTATCACAATAAAATCAACAAAGACAGAAGAACTTATTTATGATTGTTATATCATGTCAGTTGGCAAACCTGGATTGTGGAGCGAGAAACAGCATCGACCAAGTTATATTTTATCATCTTACTCTTATCCCATGTCCCGAATTCCATGCTGCAAATTATATAAACCAATTTCACTTTAATGTTGTATAGAATCCCAATTAAGGTGATAATGATGAGAGTGTACAAAGTCATGACATCGTTTCAAACGTAATATTCAATTATATTTGACATGAAGTTATGAACCATGTATAGATCCAATTCAAATTAGAGAGGATAATTTATTGAATGGCATCACCACAAAAACCATTAGAAAAGAAGACTCACTCAGCAACGAAGAAGTTATAGCCATCAAGGTGCCATCAGCTGTGTAACGAAGCTTGTGCCCATCATACATGAAATCATTCTTTATAATGAGTGTACGTGTGATGTTGATCACACCATAGTGATAGCTTCCCTGCGTGACTGATGTCGATCCTACTATTTCCCGGCTTTGGCTGAGCAACGTCAACTTCGACCGATGAGTTCCTCCTGTCCAACCACCAGAAAAAAAATATAACTCCGTTGAGCTTGCACATAAATTTTAATAAAAATTATGTTTTAAATTCTATAATTTAGGGGCATAATAAATTAAACCAAAATAAAGATATTTTATACCACATTGGATGTTCCATTCTATGTCTATGTTTCATCAATCACAACTTGTCAAATAATTTTCTCTTGTTTAAAAAATAAAAAAGAAAATCTAGAAGTTTTAATAAAATAAACAAATTAAACCTTATAATTTTACAAGCAATAAATTAAACTTCAAGTTTAGGGTTCAAAATGTTACTCATTGAAGTTTCAAGATTTAATTTATTACTTTTGTTTGATTGAAAAACAAGTTTTTTTTTTTTTTTTTTGGGTGTTTGACATACCTGATGGATCGTGCTTGTAAAAAGGAGTAAAGATGGTCAAATTGAGTTGGTCCTGGGGAAATAGGACCCAAAGGATCTGCTACAGAGTCAGGACAAGACCAATAAGTTGTTTTTCAGTAAAGCGAGAAGATGCAATCATGTAGTAGGATGTGCCATTTGTCTGATTCTTTGCTGTGACCAGAACCAAGTAAGATTGACCAACACGGATATCGAGGCTATCAAATTCTTCTTGAACAGTATAGGACCCTTCTGTCTCAACCAGCTTTTATCAAATGGTCCTGAATTCTGAAGTTTAGGGATGTTTTCGAACCCACGTTTGAAATTCTAAACCTATATGTAGCCCCTGCAATTTGATGCCAATGCCAATATTAATTGAATGCTTACTTTCAATCAATGACTCTTGGTAATGCTTTGTAATTTTTTAAAATGCTACCAATCTTTCAATTCAGTAATGTTTAGAGGTACCAAAACAAACAAAAATTGAAAACATTCATTGATAAGACTTAATTAATTATTACGTCCAATCTGTGTTTATTTAAAATAAAAATGATAATTACCACTTACCAGTAGACATACATCATTAAAGTCTTCATTTTGATGACATATACGGAGAAAATTGAAGTGAAGGGTGATGCTAAAGGCTGTTTTGATGCTATTAAAGAAGGCTGCTCCACTTGACAGCCACTGCTGCTTGGCCTAATCAATCTATAATATGCAATGTCGTAGACTTTAGAAATTTTATTGTTAATTGTAATTTTAATTGGGTTTGGAGAGAGCTACTGTACACAGGTCTACTGTTTGTTGTAATTGGCATATGGATGCTTGAATGACGTTGCTTCTACGTTGTATTTTCTATTATCGCACTCTCTTGGTGTGATGGTCACTCCACAAGTATACACAAGTATAAGTGCTTGTAGGTGTGGAGGGTAAGGGCTGAGATTTATGTTTCTAAGACAGAACTTCACACACATACACTTAAATTAGGTTAAAGTAAAATTTTTATTTTGTATAAAAATATATATATATATATATAATATTCTCAATTTATTATGGAAAACAAAAAGATAATACACCTTATTTATCACTTTGAACTGGCCTAATTAGTAATTAAGTCTCTAGCACGACTTCAGATTAAAAAAAAATCTTAATATATATTATGATTCTTTAGTATAACGTGTAGACACCCTACCATTTTTCCTATGCGTGTATTCTCTGCAAAGTTTTCCCTAAAGTTTTCCCTAAATTCTTCCAATGACTGGCTTTTGATTATGCATTCTTGATGATCAAAAAGAAGACTCCAAAAATATACAAAGATACATATACTGATTTGGGATACTCTTAGTCCAAGAGGATTAATCTAGTATTCATGTTAAGCTGCTGTGAGGGAAAGTAAGTTGCTATACTCTTCTAGGTGAACAGTGATTTTTAAGATCCTAATCATTTTATCTATTACATCTTATCCAATTATGTCATATCTATCATATATGTAAATAAAAGGAGCTCAATGTGAAACAAAAAAGGGAGATAATTTAGTCTAACTGACTCTAATACAAGAAGTTCTAAAAAATTGAAAAATCCTACCTACTTCATTTTATTCCATTTGAAACAATCTTTTTTCCCTCCTATCAAAACTCAAAAGTATTTAATTTAATTAATTCAATAAAAGCTCGTGTAGACATGATGTTGATTACCAGAGCCCAGAGGGCTCTTCACATTGTAAAAGCTCAATGGAAGTGTTTCCATCTCTCTCTCTCTCTCTCTCTCTCTCTCTCTCTCTCTGTGCAGTTCTTTTCCAACGGCATTGACATTTGGCAGCATAAATGATGCTGGGCTGCAATGCATTATACTTGCCACATAGATAATCTTTCTATCCTTATATTTTAACACGGTTCAGTATAATAAACATATTATATCAATTAAAATTACTAAAATGGTTTACTTTAAATGAAAGGTAAAGTTAACAGATGCCTTAAGGTTAAGGGCATTAGATTAAGAAATATTTTTAGAAACATTTTATGGAAAAAGAAAAAATTCATTGATTTTTTTTTATTGCTTTTTATATTTCTTATTAAAGTAGTATTAAAACATCCTTAAAATGATACTAACAAAACTTAGGTATTGTTCCTTTTTAAAGTTTAGCTATGTGGGTATTTAATTAAAAAATGCACTTCTATAATCCATACGGCAGAATCTTAAGAGGAGAACCTAATAAACAGAATCTAAATACTGTACCTAAATCTTGTGCAAAAAATCTAAAAGAAATCCCATTTTTTATCATCTATCAGCTTAACATGAGTGTCAGATCCTACAAAATGTTTTCGCCGAATAGTGCATTGATTTATTATTAAAATAGTTCTCTCCAGGTGAAACTCTTTCACAAAAAATTCAAAAGTTAAAAAGAAAAAACTACATTGTGTAAAGCTTTGTTTGAATGAAAACCTGGTCTTACACTGTGATTCTAAACCCTTATCAAAAAGTAGAGTGCTAGTCATGTAAAAATATAGAAGTTACTTTGTGTAAAGCTATGAAACTGAGATAGGCAAGATAGCATGTACTCGTTTTATCTTTTTTGCTAGCTTGCTTTTGTCTTCTTTTAAATATTGCAAGAATTTAAGGGTAACATAAAAAGGCAAATGTGGTACTAGTTGTTTCTAAGTTGTTTCTAAGGCTCATGAGATCCTAATTTCAAAACTCCTCACCAATATTTTGGAATCACCCCCAAGAGATTTCTTCCACTAATTACCTAGTGTGAATGGAATAAAGAAATCATTAACTTAAGGGAAGAGTCAAGCACTCTAAGGTTATGTTTGATAATTGTTTTTGTTATCTATTTTCCAAAACTTGTTTTTGAAAATATAAAGAAAAAACAGTTTTCTTGTATTTTTGAAATAAAAAACATGTTTGGTTAGTTGAAATTAAAAAAAAAAAAGTTTTTTGAAAGAAAAAAATAGAAAACACTAAAATGTATTGTTATTAGGATTTAAATTCTAATGCTAACTCATTAAATAAGACAGATTCATTAAATTAAATGCGTATTTTCATTGACTTTTAACTTTTGCATGCTTTCAATTTCCTTCACAAATTGAGTTTTAAAAACAATTTTTGTTTTCTATCAATTTTGGGTTGCCAAACAAGTTTTTTAATTTCGAAAATAGAAAATTGTTTTTGAAAACAAAAAATAAGGAGAAAAAACAGTTACCAAACATACCCTAAGAATCCTCAACATACATGTTAAAAAAGAAAAAAGAAGTGAATGGCTACCATCATCTATTTTAATTTTGTTCATTATTTTAGTCCAATTTTATGGGTTTACTCTCCAAATTTCTTGGGGATGCTCTTAAAAGTATTCCAAGTGTTGAAGAATTGTATTTGGCAACCCTATATATGTATATAATTGGCCATAATTGAACTCATAATTGATGCATTGTCGATCAAAACAATAATTTTAGGCCACTCACAGTTTGTCATCATCATGAAGACTGAAATTTCAAAATTGTCATCCAGCAAAATATAAGAAATATAATTGGTTGCGTTGATAAGGTCAATATTGAATGTGCTTATGCTTCAGTTATCCTTCTTTCTAAGACAAAATCTACAAGCAGCAATACAAATGGAAGCTTTACTAGCAAATTGTTGACAAAGCAATAGTGATGTGGTGAAAGAAGACAAACAGTTACATCCTGCTTTTCCAGCACTACTGCCACAAAAGGCACAACTTCATGGGGAACCCAAAGCCCAGAAACAAACAAGTTCAGGTAAATCTATACATTCGGAAAGAACAGGGATTTTAGGGAGGAGCCATTGCCTTCAATGAAGCAGATATCAGATAAGGGAGCCTTACTAGCAGGGTGAACTTTGAGTTGATCTATGGCTTCAGAAGACAAAGTTGTGTCACCAAATATGTCATGCAAAGTAAAGCTGTGCAGCCACATCAGAATCAAAATCAAGATCCGCAACACAAGAGAGGAGGAATGGTAATTTTACTGCAAAATGTTTATAAACTAACATGACAAGAAATGTAATTGGTGCCCACTTCAACAATATAATAAATGAATATTTTAATTATTTTTGTGATTGGCTACACATCAATTTGTAAGTCTATATAGTAAAATTTGTATTATCGATAACATTGCTCATAAGGAATAGAGGAAAAATATTGATTCTGTTATCATGCAAAGGAAGATTCGTGAGAAAAAAAAAAAGAGGGGGGGGGGGGGGGGGGGGGGGTTACAAAGCAGAAGAAAGCTCTCCTTCCATTCAACAGACATTATGTTGACATCACAAACATGTTAAAAGAGCGATTTAAATATGCCTTCCCTGAGACCATGGGAGCTTGATGTTACAAATTACAATACTAAATATGCTTTACATGGAAATGGCAAACCATCCACTATATAATGTAGACATAAATAAAAGAATCTCTAAATCCCTATAGACGAACTCAATTAGCAAACAAGCTCCAATGCAGGAAAAACAGTAAGTTAATCGGAAGCTCAGAACAATACCTCAATAATTGAGGAATGCCTTTGCTGCTCTGAAAAATAAATGTAATCTCTGGGAAGTGTTGTCTGGTACAGCATCCCATTTGAACAGAACACTCCTCCATACCAATCATGTACATTTTACAACAACTACAAGAAGTCTGATGTAGTTCATAAAACATCACAAGCAATGCCATCACTTTTCAACATATAATCACTACAAGCACTGCTGCCAGAAGACTCATGCAAGTCTTTGTCATTAACTTCTCTACCAATCCTGCATATATAGTTCAGGCCTACAAGAAGTTCGGTAATTGCAGCTTCAGTTTTAGCTTGATTTGCAAAGTAAAGGGTCTGGACCAGTAGCACATTTGTTCTGCAATATGCTTGCTGCTTCTCAAAATTCCGCTCAGAATGCCACCTTACCATATTATGAGCAAGTGGAGCGAGCCAATCCAAAATCCGCACGAGCGCCAGACTCCACTCTGCTGCTAGGGCAGCATCATAGACTGTTGAAGCCATGGTTTTGGTATAGGACTTTAGCCTCGCCCTTAGAGCCTTTCTTATAGATGTGGGTAACATATTGTACAGGTCATCTCTTGTGTCAAGGCCAATTAAGTGAGGTGACACAATTAGTTTTTCAATCAATATAATCACATTTGCATAATGGAGAGCTAAAGCAGCATGGCCAAGAGTAGATGGAGGTGCAATCCACACCTTACACTTAGAGTTGAAGAAGGATAATTTACAATAGATCCTGTCACTGCAAGAGACAGATTCCATATATTTGTTATCTGTTTTGTAACCATTCTTCATACGAACTCCAGTCAACCTCATAGAACCACCACCAGTGGGCTTGCAGCTTGACAGAAAAGGAGATTCGTTTCCACCAACCATGCACCCTATGAAAGGCCCAACATGACCTAACCGTTTGGTTTCCATATTCAGGTGGTTTCCATGTATGGTTGATGACTGATGACGATCTTGTCGTTGCTTGTCCTTTCTTCTACTCTTGTCAGCATTTCCTGGCTTTGAAACTGGCCTCTCCATGGGTCCAGAATAGAACCCAAATGGATTATTCTCAGTTGGATGATTGGAATAGTGCATAAGACCAGAAGAGGAACAGCTACGAGGAAAAAATTCGATATTCCTAAGCTGAGCATCAATGCTTCCGTCTATACATGACACTGGCCAAGTTCCAAAGACATGTTTTATCCTCTCTAGTATTGTAAAAAGTGATCGCACCAGAAGCCGGACAATGTAATCATAAGTTCTATTCCATGGAGACATGTCCCTCAGATTTCTCACTTCCTGACGCTGACAGATTACCTTCTGCTGAAACTCCAGCACTTTTATCTGATTTGACTCAGAATTCTGCATTCTCCTTAGAGTTTGTTCAAGGTCTGCCAGCACCTCAAGCTCTTGTGACAATTGTGACACGGCGGCAACAAATCTCTCCATTTTCTTTACTTTCCTCTCCATCTTCTGCCATTTATATTCCCAGCCAACCCACTGAACACTATTCTGAATTGGGTCATTAACAAATTGTTCAAAACGGTGGTACACAGGATCTCTACACTTCTTCCCAAACCTGGCCACGGACCTTGCCAGAAATATGAAGTTCTCAATTATCTCATTCAATGCAAGTTCCATCAAGTAATCATCATCTTCGGATATCAGCTTTTGAAGCCCAACCAAGTTCACAATCTCTTCCCTCAACATAGGAACCTCCTTGTCATTCAAAGAATGCCATAAATTAACCACCTTTAACATCAAGCTACCAACTTCATATGCCAAAATTTCAATCGCCCCCTTGTTAGTGTCCGACGAACTCTTCCGCGAAATCCACCTCAAACTACCAAACCAAGACTCACCCACCCTCTCACCCCCCATTAAAGTGCATACACTACAAAGCTAAACCTACAAAAAAAAATCTAAATAGATCCCTCAATTCCTGTAACAAAATTAAACGCATAACCAAAATTAGAAAGTCAGAAACCACGGCCAAATAATCAAATCACACTTTAGTTACAGCATTGACTAACTATTGAGCACTTTCATGCTGCATCAAATTCTAGAAAAGAAAAAGACCCAAAAGTCAACTTCATTCAAGAATCAGAACAGCAAATGTGAAAAGTATGAAGAAAAAAAATTACACAAAAACTACCAAATTCTCAAGCTTAATCTCATACAAGAACCAAGAATCAGCACCAAAAAGCAACCCATATCCCCAAATGCTAAACTTATTAACTTAACCCTCTTTTGGTTGCCGAGAGAGCAGAAGGAAAAGAAAAACAAGATTTCAAATTTAAGCTAAAAAATTGAGTTTAAGCTCACTTGAGTGGACAATTCAGTAAGCTTAAGCCCAAAGCAATTTCAAAAACTCAAACTTTACTTCTTTTCTTATCTCTCCCTACATTTTCTCAACCCCAAATCTAGCCCCAAAAAAAAAATTCACAGATTTGAAAACCACAAAGAATAATTACTAACAGAAGCGAAATCAAGAACTTCTAGAAACAAAAAAAGAAAGAAAGACTACTTACCGTTGAGATAAAAGAAACACTGGGGCGTATATAGCATAACTATAACTCTATAAGTGTGTAACTATCCAAAGCAAAATGAAGCTGTAGAAGAAGAAGAAGAAGAAAAACGAGTAGAGGTGCACAGATTCATACAGTACGCACCACCGGCGTAAAGTTGTGGCAACACAACGGACTGAAGATTTATACAGATGAGAACAGCCGAACAGGACAAAGGGGACAGGACTGAAGTGAAGAGTAAGTCCGAGTGGAGAAAAACAGTCAATAAAAATCGGTCAAAACGAGGTAAAAGGATAGGATATTGAAGGGGATAAAAATAGTAAATGGACGGAAACAGTGAGGACGGATCAACACCATGATTGACCCAGCTGTGACGGTTAGGTGTTGCTGAATATCTGTCTTGTATAAATTAATTATGGATGCCACGTGGCGTGTCGTTTGATATATTTCAGATAAGCTTCAACTTTTCTATGACGCAAACGTGTATATTTAGGCTCGCTTGGCGCACGTTTAAGAAGACTCACATATGGAAAGGAACTTGAGAAGGAAGTATCCTCAAAGAAGGTAATTCTACCCACTATAAATAGAAACCCTAAGTATGAAGGTACGCATAATATTCTTAACTCACAGCACTCTAGGGTCAAAGAACAAGATTCTAAACGACCTTCAGAGGGTATTCGGCCGACACCACACCGGTGCTCTCTTCTAGGTCCTTCGTTTTCTTTTTGCAGGTGTTGCTTTCGTTTGAGGAGCGCTTGCAACTCATTGGTGATATTTTCGGCATCATCAGTTGGCGCCGTCTGTGGGGAATAACACTAAGGAGGAGGAAGAAAAACTTCGGATTATTTTAGCCTCGCTCTATCCCTGAGACAAAGAGTTGCATGGCACTCACCCGATCGATGGCAACGAACAACAATCAAGGCGACGAACCACGCGCCACTGTTTTGGAAAGGCAGGTCCAAACACTTGCAGCGGCGGTTGAGCGCCTCACTAAGCAAAATCATGATGCGGAAGAGCGATTGCGGCAAAATGGCACTTGCACATCGGGCGCACCACGGGGAAGATCGGAGGGTGCTAGTCCCGAAGGTAGGAACGCGGAAAGACCTGAGGGCAGCACCGCTCCGACTAGACCCGAGCGACAAGAAACCAATCAGCAGCTTGCTGGGCCACCGGTGCCAACTCACATAGCCACCGAAATGCGGAGATGAGGAACGTATGGATGCGATGATGAACGCCCTTAAGGGACGAGTATCCAACGAATACGGGACCTAGTCCATAGAACGGATTCACCATTCACAGCGTTGGTGAATTCATACCCCGTCCCTTCAAAGTTTAAAATGCCCCATGTGGAAAACTATGACGGATCCAAGGACCCGTTGGATCACCTGGAGTCGTGTAGTACACTAATGCATCTTCGGGGGTGTCTGGGACGAAATCATGTGCAGGGGCTTTCCTCACCACCTTGAAAGGGCCTGCGAGGGATTGGTACAGCAAGTTGACGCCTAATTCCATCAGCACTTTTAAGGAATTAGGTGCACAGTTCGTGTCACACTTCATTGGAAGTCATCGACACAAGAGGTCTATTGCATGTATACTGGGAATTAAACAACGAGAGGGTGAAACCTTAAGGTCTTATATAGCCCGCTTTAATAAGGAATCCCTCTCGATAGACGAGGCCGACGACAAGACACTTGTGGCAGCATTCACAAACGGGTTACAAGAGGGTAAGTTCTTATTTTTCCTATGTAAGAATGACCCAAAGACTATGTCCGATGTCTATTACAGGGCGACGAAGTATATGAACGCGGAGGATGCCTTGCTGGCCAGAGAAGACTACAAACCAAAGAAAAGGGAAAGAGAGGAAGATATGAAACCAGATAACGGACGAAAAGTGGCTAGAACCGAGAGATCGACGAGAAGGCGGGAGACCCAAACCGCCTTCGGGGAGGTTCACAAGTTTCACCCCTCACAGCCCCAATTGACCAAGTGCTAATGCAAATCAAAGATGAAGGAAGCTTGACATTCCCGGGCAAGTTGAAGGGAGATCCGAACAAGAGGCCAAGAGATAGATATTGCCGCTTTCACCGTGACCACGGCCATGATACGACGGATTGTTTTGATTTGAAACAACAGATTGAAGCCCTTATAAGGCAAGGAAGGTTGCAAAGGTTCGTGAGGAAGGAAAGAACCGATCATCCTCAGGAGCAGAATCCTAGACGGGAAAACGAGCGTCCCAGACCACCAGTAGCAGACATACGGATGATAATGGGGGGCAACGCTTCAGTAGGATCGTCCAAGAAGGCCAGAAAGACTTATTTACGGACGGTACAAAGTGTCCAGTCGACGGGACCTTCATTAGAAAGAATACGGCGAAACGGCTCCAGCATCGAGTTTTTTGAAGACGAGGCCCGGCGCCTTCACCACCCCCATGAGACGCGCTTGTGGTTAGCATCCGGGTAGGGGATTTCAACGTCCACCGAGTTCTAGTAGACAACGGGAGCTCGGCAGACATCCTTTACTATCCCTGCGTTCCGGCGGATGGGGATTACAAGAGCGCCCGTCCGGCACGCGCGCCCTCGTCGGCTTTGGGGGAACCCGGGTCCATCCCTCAGGATCCGTCACATTGGAGGTGACGGTAGGAGACTACCACGACGATAACCAAAAATGTCTCCTTTCGTGGTGGATTGTTCTTCGGACAACGCCATACTCGGACGTCCTACTCTCGATGCATGGAAAGCCATCACTTCAACCTACCATCTGATGATCAAGTTTCCCACTGAACATGGGGTTGGAGAACTACGCGGAACTCAGGTAACTGCACGGGACTGCTACGTGGCCATGATGGAGATGGATGACCATGTACGAGACAATGAGCATCGAAGAACGAGAACAGTGGCGGAACCCGTGGAGACATTGCAAGAAGTCCAACTAGATGATTCAAAGCCCGATCGAACCACCAGATAGGAACTTCGGTCGACCAAACGGTCGACATGCGATCCTACGTTCCTCCAAAAGAAAACCAAGATGTATTCGCATGGAGCCATGACGACATGCCGGGGATAGATCCGACGGTAATAGTCCATAAATTAAACGTATCACCTTCGTTCTCTCCGGTCCGACAAGAAACGCGTATTCGCCCGAAAGAGATCGAGCTCAAGCGGGAAGAAGTGCGAAGCTACGAGAAGCGGACTTCATACGAGAGGTGTACTATCCAAGCGGCAAATGTGGTAATGGTCAAAAAGTTAAATGGGAAGTGGAGAATGTGCGTTGATTTCACGGATTTAAATAAAGCGTGCCCTAAAGACAGCTACCCGCTCCCACGGATTGACGCTTTAGTCGACTCTACCGCAAAACATGAGTTGTTGAGCTTCATGGACGCCTTCTCGGGGTACAACCGCGTAAGTTAGAGAGCAGATCAAGAGAAGACATCATTTGTGACGAGTCAAGGGCTTTTTTGCTACAAGGTGATGCCATTCGGGCTTAAGAATGCAGGAGCCACGTACCAACGATTAATGAACAAGATGTTCGAGCACCAGATTGGCCGGAACGTCCAAGTCTACGTAGATGACATGTTGGTAAAAAGCGTAAAGGCGTCAGATCATCTGAGGGACCTCCGAGGAGACTTTCGACACTCTTCAAACGTACAAAATGAAGCTGAACCCAAGCAAATGCGCATTCGAGTAATGCTTCTTGGAAAGTTCTTAGGGTTCATGGTGTCCCAGCGGGGCATTGAGGTCAACCCCGAGAAAGTGAAAGCAATTATGGATCTATCCCCTCCAAGGACGGTGAAGGAAGTGCAAAGCCTGACGGGAAAGATAGCAGCCTTAAATAGGTTCGTATCAAGAGCAACCGACAAGTGTCTCCCTTTCTTTAGAACGCTAAGGAAATCTTTTGAGTGGACGGACGAATGCCAAAGGGCATTTGAAGAGTTGAAGTCATATCTGTCTGCCCCGCCATTACTTAGCCCGTCTACGCCGGGGGAGGAGTTATTCCTGTATCTTGCTGTCTCATCGGCAGCGGTAAGTGCGGCTCTCATTAGAGAGGAAGGGAAGGTCCAGAAGCCTGTGTACTTTGTGAGCCGGGCGCTACGAGGCGCTGAGGAGAGGTACCCACGGATAGAGAAGCTCGCCTTCGCACTTGTAACTACAGCTCGAAAACTGAAGCCGTATTTTCAAGCACACACAATAACAATCCTGACGGATCAGCCATTGCGGAGAGCAATGCACAATCCTGAAATCGCCGGACGAATGGCCTTGTGGGCTATCGAGCTAAGCGAGTACGATATCCAATACCAGCCACGAACAGCTGTGAAAGGACAAATATTGGCAGACTTCATTGCGAATTCACTACACATGAGGAGCGGGGCGAAGAGACGCCTACATGGAGAATTCACATAGACGGATCCTCCAATAAGCATGCGGGAGGAATCGGGGTTGTACTCCATACCCCGGAAGGAGATAAGATTGAATGTATGATCCGTCTGGAGTTCCCTGCTACGAATAATGAAGCGGAGTATGAGGCCCTGGTGGCGGGATTGGAGCTTGCAATAGGCAGGGCCAGGAAGGCAATGGTCTACTCCGATTCCCAAATCGTAGCTAGCCAAGTTAATGGGAGTTATGATTGTAGGAATGGACGAATGAGAAGGTACCTCGAAGAAGTGAAGGGTCGGACGAGTGACCTCAAATTCACGATAACTCAGATACCGAGAGAAGAGAATCAAGAAGCGGATCAACTCGCAAAGGCTGCTTCGGCCGAACCCATGGTCGTCCCAGAGCAGGTATTGTCCTTCGTCCAATATTCATCGTTACTAGATAATGTTCAGGTGCAGGAACTAATCACTAGAGATGATTGGACGGTTCCAATTGTGGCGTACCTCAAGGACGGTAAGCTTCCAGACGGGAAGGAAGACGCAAGAAAATTGAAGGTTAGGGCTGCCCGATTCATACTGATCAAAGGCATCCTCTACAAAAGAGGATTCTCACGCCCTTATCTAAGATGCCTGGGCCATGATGAAGCGGACTACGTAATGAGGGAAGTTCATGAAGGGATCTGTGGAAACCACTCGGGATCAAGGTCTCTGGTACACAAGCTACTCAGAGCTGGGTATTACTGGCCGACAATGCAGAAGGATGCCCATATATACGTGAGAGCCTGCGATAAGTGTCAACGCTTCGGCAATCTTATTAGGCTGCCAACGGAGGAACTCACACCCATGACGGCTCCATGGCCGTTCGCACAATGGGGATTGGACATCATGGGTCCATTTCCAATGGCGGCAAGACAACTGAAGTTCTTGGTAGTTGGAATCGACTACTTCACCAAGTGGGTGGAAGCAGAAGCTCTTGCCACTATCACAGAGAAAAATATTCGCAACTTTGTATGGAGAAATATCATTTGCCGATATGGGATCCCGAGAGTACTTGTGTCAGACAACGGGAAGCAATTCGACAACGATGCGTTCCGAGACTTTTGTTCTCAGCTAGGAATCAAGAATCACTATTCGTCGCCCGCTCATCCACAGGCCAACGGACAAGTCGAAGTCACGAACCGGTCCTTGTTAAAGATCATCAAGACCCGGCTCGAGGGGGCAAAAGGCATATGGCCGGAGGAACTACCAAGTGTCTTGTGGGCGTACAGAACAACGGCAAGAACGCCAACAGGAGAGACACCGTTTCGATTGGCTTTTGGTGCCGAAGCCCTCATACCGGCAGAAGTGGGGTTGACGAGCTACCGCGTGGAAAGCTATGACGAGAGTAAGAACGCTGAAGCATTACGTCTAGATCTTGACCTTGTTGACGAAGTCAGGGCAACAGCGGCCCAAAGACTGGCGCGGTACCAGGATATGATGGCAAAACACTACAACTCTAAGGTTCGGCACCGAGACTTCAAAGTTGGAGACCTAGTGTTACGAAAAGTGCTTGGCGCTACGAAAGATGCATCCCTGGGAAAGCTGGGTCCCAACTGGGAAGGCCCGTACCGAATCATCTCCTGGCGCAGGAAGGGGACATACTACTTGGAGACATTAGACGGAAAGAAGTTGAGCCATCCCTGGAACACGGAGCACCTGAAGAAGTACTACCAATAGTGCAGCAGTCACAATACCTAAGGCTGCCTTACTTTTTAGTTTAATCTTAGACAGTTATAGCTTTTACTCTTAAGAACTCACAGCTTTTCTTTTTTATGAACAATTTGGTTTATTGAACTTATGGGAGGAATTTTTTAAAAAAATACATGGTGGTGAAAATCTACAAGTCCAAAAGTGGACGGTCAATCAAAATCGAAGAAAATCTACGAGTCCACAAAGTGGACGGATCACCCAAAGGGTGAAAAAATCTGAGTCCATAAAGTGGACGGATCACCCACAGGGTGAGAAACCTACAAGTCCACAAAGTGGACGGATCACCCACAGGGTGAGAAACCTACGTCCACAAAGTGGACGGATCACCCACAGGGTAAGAAATCTACGAGTCCATAATGAGGACGGATCACCCACAGGGTAAGAAATCTACGAGTCCATAATGAGGACGGATCACCCACAGGGTAAGAAATCTACGAGTCCATAATGAGGACGGATCACCCAAAGGGTGAGAAACCTACAAGTCCGCAAAGTGGACGGATCACCCACAGGGTGAAAAACCTACTAGTCCACAAAGTGGACGGATCACCCAAAGGGTGAAAAACCTACTAGTCCACAAAGTGGACGGATCACCCAAAGGGTGAGAAACCTACTAGTCCACAAAGTGGACGGATCACCCAAAGGGTAAAAACCTAGTCCACATAGTGGACGGATCATCCCATGGATGAATGTTTGCATGGTGGACGGTTAGCAAAAATACGTTTGAAAGTCCATTCAAAAGTGGACGGGTTAACTGGATACATGACGGTTAATGAGCAAGCAACATGCAATAAAAAGATTTGATAAATTCAAGTTTAAAAATTACAAATGACGGTTCAAACAAAAGTTCACTAAACAGTGATAAATTTTTACAAAAGGAAAAGTGTTCTATTCGTTCTTCGGAGATGAGTTCCCGTCCAATGGACCGTCGTCTTGCTGAGTAGGAGGTTGAACTTCACCTTCATTGGCTGGAGCAGTGACGGCGAACACTTCATCTGTACTCGCCGGACGGATTGCGCGAGTGTTTGCCCTAGAGAATGACTGTTGATGTGATTTACGTCCATCTCAGGGTTCGACGAATTAACCTGACTGATATCGTCGTCGAACCCGTCTGGAGAGTTTCAAGCTCCGTTATAAGATTCTCAGAATCACGGTATTCTTGGACGGCTATCTCCTTGGCATTGTCAAGCTTCGACACCGTCTCCGTGAGCTGCTTATCTTTATTATTCAAAAGTTCACGTAGATGCCCATTCTCTTTCTCCACTTCGCCTCTAACTTGCTCCGAGCACTTGAGCTTTCTGTCCATATTAATCTTATTGGTCTTCAGCTCATGTAACTCCTCCTCCATCGTCTTGTTTTTCTGTCTCAGACGGTCCATGGATGTCTCATGATTAAGGCAACGGCCAAAAAGCCCCTTCATCATCACCATAGCCTGGAAGCAAAAGAAAAACGATGTCATGATAATGACGGACGTAAAGGAGCTTAGCAACAATACTAGACGGATCCAAAATTACCTGAGCAAGGGTGAAGAGTCCCGTTTCACCCATCGCCTCCGTCGAGTGGTTTCCAAGGTCTGCGTAGTCGTCGAGCGGCATGGACGACATCTTCTCGAGCATAGCTCGAGTCTTCCCGAAAGAGGACGGGTGGTTTCTCCCACGGAGGTGTTGGACCCTTCATTAAACCTTTGCCTTTCCCGTGTTTGACGGGCGTTTTCTCAGCTTGTAAGGCCACGAAGGGTTCGACGGTAGTCCTCAGTTTCTTCAGAGGACGGTCCGTCTTCTCATGTTGGATTCGTTTTGACGGTACCGTATGGGTCGTCCCTTTTGCTTGACCCCCGTCCTGCTTTTTCTTTGCTGCTTGCTGTTTGATAAGGGCTCTCCTCCTGGCGGCGTCCATTTCTGCAAATCATAGACGGATGAGAGAGGAAAGGTAAAGTAAAGCAAAAGAAAAAATGAAAGACGGGTATAGTTTTGACGAACTTACGTTTTCGAACTTTGTTATCGTATTGACGGGCGGATGAAGGTTCGGATCCGTCACAAATACCAATTCGAGTATCAAAGCGTGACGAGTTGAGCCCAGTTCTTTCCTGCAGTTTTGTCTTGTTAAAAATTCTCTCCAAAAAACTCCACTTGCTCAAGTCAACCTGAGGACGGTCCCGAGCTGCAATAAAGGACGGTTAGACCTAGAAAATAAATTAAATTGACTTCAAAGATCGGACGGAAGCAAAAAAGGGTACACATACCCGACGGAGGCATTATGCCCCATGTTGTGTCGACGGGCATGTTAGTTACATCTCTGGACGGCACATCCATTCGTCCCCTTCTAAAAAGAAGTAACGACTCTTCCAGTCTCTATTTGAGTCCGGGTGTCAGCGACGAGCCTCGATAAGGGACTTCTAGCTACAAAGCTATACATCCCCTTGGACTTGACGATCTCTCGTTGGACGGTAACAATGGAAAAATTCTTCCACCGTCAACCTTCGCACCTTCAGACATCGCCCCGTACAAAACCTCAACCCCAATGAACACTCTCGAGCATTTGGGGAGATTTGGGTAGGGAAGACCAAGGTATTGGAGAAGTCGACGGTGAAGAGAACTCGGGAAATCTTCGAGCCCCGCCTTTAAAGCTTGCTCGTAGATCCCAACACCGTCTACCCCCTTGTAGTAGCATTTCTCGGATTTGTTGGGAGACGTAGACGGATGTTGTCGGTATTTGGTACTTTGTCCTAAGTGTGTTGAGTTGAGATTCGGTCATGGACGACCTAAAATCGTTTTACCGTCCGGAGAGGCAGCATGGACGAACCCTAAGGCCATACGGGCCAATTATTGATTGGACGGGAGGATCCACACCGTCCAAGCTACTGCGGGACGATTCTGAACTCTCCGTCTCTAGACCACCATCAAGGGAAGAAGAGGTACTTGACGGATCCCTCTCTTCGACTTGAAGTGTCGAGATCTCTTGGACTCGACGGAAACTTTCATCGTAGCCGCCCCTCGCGGACAAACGGCGGTTACTTGACGCACTAGACATTACCTACATTTATGACGGTACAACCTAAGACAGAACGGTTCTAAAGAAAACACTTAAAAACGTGAAATTCAAAGAAAGACGGAGAAAGGTTTGGAATACGTACCGAATCGAAATGATTTACGACGAGAATCGACGGACGGATATCTGCGAAATGACGGGAAGGCACGATAGTTGTGACGGTTGTGCTCGCTCACAAGTTTTTCATATGAAGGTAAAATAAGGAGAAAAATTTGGCTTTTTATAGAGTAGAGGGCGCGGAATACGAAGCGACGCCTCGGTTTGGGTAAACGGCCAATCCATGAGGGCCACGTGCTCTTCGCCGGAAATGTAGGCCACGTGTCATCCGTCATGGTATGCCGAAGACCGTCCCCATTTAATACATTGCTTTTAGTCATTCCATGGATCGTCGGATTATAAGGACGGATCCAAAAGGAATGAAGGGGGCAATGAAGGGGATAAAAATAGTAAATGGACGGAAACGGTGAGGACGGATCGACACCATGATTGACCAAGCTATGACGGTTAGGTGTTGTGAATATCCGTCTTGTATAAATTAATTATGGATGCCACGTGGCGTGTCGTTTGATATATTTCAGATAAGCACCTTCGCTTTATCCCCACGCAAACGTGTATATTTAGACTCCTTGCGGCACACGTTTAAGAAGACTCCTATATGGAAAGGAACTTGAGAAGGAAGTTGTATCCTCAAAGAAAGGTAATTCTACCCACTATAAATACCCCAGAAACCCTAAGTATGAAGGTACGCATAATATTCTTAACTCTAGCACTCTAGGGTCAAAAGAACAAGATTCTAACTTGACCTTCGGAGGGTATTCGGCCGACACCACACCGGTGCTCTCTTCTAGGTCCTTCGTTTTCTTTTTGCAGGTGTTGCTTTCGTTTGAGGAGCGCTTGCAACTCATTGGTGATATTTTCGGCATCATCAGATATTATTTTTTTTCTTGGATATAACTAAAAACTAATGCAATGTTTTATTGGGTCGACTAGTTTTTGAACTGTAATGTTTAGTGTTTGGTAGTAAAAGGAGTCTCTCTCAGTCTCTTAGTCCAGCATTCAGACTATGTTTGGGCCTTTTGGAAAGTGTGAAGGGCCAAATTTAGCTGTGTTTTGCTTTGTTGAGCTTGTGTTGTTAGTCTTGTCTGTTTGCTGGGTCGTTTGGTGGTTCTAATTGGTGGATAATGGATAAGCTTTGTTTGAAGTTTGAACCCAAAACACCTAAAGCATATGCTTCTCATTCAACTATGTTAGTCCAAGGATTGTACAAAGTACAACTGTATTCACTATTCAACCACAATAAGTTAAGATTATAGATTTTATAAATATATATGATTAGTATCTTGCATGAATGTATTTGGTAGAAAATGACCAAGGACAAAAAAAAAAAAAAAAAGCAGGAATTTCCTTCGGTTTGTGCTTGAGAACCTCAGTCTAGAAACGAAACTAAAAACAACCAAACAACAGCCTGTTTTACTAAGCAAATGGTTTAGCTCAAAATTGAAAACATGTTCTAAACATTTGCTAGATAGAATTCCAATATTGTTTTTCTCTTATTCTTGTTTCTTGGAGTTTCCCCTTTTGCCTCTAAAGTGGCCCAACGGTGTTCTTTGAACACATTTTCTTTTGTTTCTTGCATATGGATGTCAGAACTTCTAGAATCTAGACAAGTCCTTTGCAATCCTCCTCTTCTAAGGCCTTATTATGAAAGTAAATTTTGATGTAGCAATTCATATTTCTTCTATTACACTTTGATCTGTTTGTCGCAACTATAAAACTAAAATTTTATTCTTATGGATTTTTTTGTGCTGACACGTAACTCTTAATGGTGCAGAAGCTAAAACAACCCTTTTTGTTGTGGTTAAGAATGCTTTATGAGGGCTTTTGCAATTTCGTTTCGGAAGGCAATACTTTAATAAATGTTATGAATCTTATTGCCTTCTCCATCATTCTTCTCCATTGTTTGTAGCTTCTATTATTGTAAATATACGAACTTTATTATCTTTTGTTTCTTTTTGATCTATAAATCATGTTGATAGAGAAGCTAACTCTTTGACTTATGATATTGCTCGTTGGCCTTTTATGTCTATATGCTAGGGTAAAATTTCCGTCTTCTCAATCTCATTTTCTTTCTTATCTTTATTGGATGGTGAAGTAGTCAAGTAGATAATATTTATTCCTCAAACGCTTTTATTGGTTTTCATTAATAAATTAGTGTATTATCTACCATTTGGAGAGGTGGTTTAGTGGTAGGAAACTCTTGTGACTCATCACACCTATAAGTCTAGAAATTGAGTTCGAGTAAGGACAAAACTCGTTAGGGCTCAAGTGGTTTTACATCATAATATAATGCAGGAGTTTAAGTGGTGTGGAAACAATACCCACACAAGCCCCTTTTTTTTTCTTAATAATATTAATTTTAATAAATTAATGTTATTAAAAAAAAAAAAGTTCAAATATATATATATATTTTTTGGAGAGTAAACGGCAGAAAGTTCAAATATATTTTACCACTACTTTCTGTGTACCTACTCCACTACTTTGTTGACAATTTGATTATCTTTTGACAACTTAACACTATAAATTACTCCACAACACCTAATAGCTCCCATATAATACAGTTTTCTAGCCTCCACCCCCCCCCCCCCCCAAAACCACCCCAAAAAAAAATCAATTAGTAGGTTTTATTTTTTTAATTTCCAGAGAAAAGAAAAAAAAAAAAAAAAAAGGCAAATACTGTGCCTTAGTCTCTTTTGGACCATAGGTCAATATCAGAATGAGTTATATTTTATTCTTACAAGCTATGGATACTTTCAGCAAAAAAAAAAAAGCTATGGATACTCTGAAGTCTGAAGTCTGAATCGTGAGGGATTTTTTTTTTTTTTTGGTCCTACTAATCCTTTGAGCACCGGTCCCTACTGGACTGGGCCAGACCAATCAGCCCAAATCTCTATAAACGGGCTACAAACCAGCCCTAATACCCAAATCATTTGGGCCAACTGTCATTCACGTTTATCCTGCACAAATTGCTTTTTAACGCTCTCGCCTCTCTGGTTTGCTAGTACATACACTTGGCATCCTTATTCATCGTTTTTATTTATTTATAAATCAAAAGGGATATCAATCTAAATCGAACTTGTTTATTAGAATATTTTAAGTATTTCCATTAAATATAAACAGTAAATTCATGCCCATAAAACTTCAACCTTTTTCTGTGCGTCTTATTGAGCATAAGGACTAATTATTTTTTCAATAGATATGGGTATAATGCATTAAGTTAGTTATTTTTTTGTCTTTAAACTCTACTAAAAGTTTATTTTTCATCTCTAAATTTAAAAAAAAAAATCTTTTTTCATCTTTAAACTTTGTAAAAGTCTTTTTTATTTATTTATTTATTTTAAGAAACAGGCCAAGGAGACCCAATTTATTGAAATGCTTGAAAGTCAATCAAATAATAATTATAAAGGTCTAGTGGAACAATCTCCATTCATACTTAAAAAAAGGAAAAAAAGACTTTGCTCTCTTAGCCAAAACATCCGCTAGAGTATTACCTTACCTACAAATATAAGAGAAAGAAAAGCTCTGAAAAGAGTTAGTAGAAGACTAAATGTCTTTTTTTTAATAGTTTAGAGACAAAACAAGGATAAATTTTTTTTTTCAATAGTTTAAAGACAAAAAATAAGCTTTTGGTAAATTTTAAAGATATAAAGTAATATATTTTCAATAATCTATGGATAAAAAATGAACTTTTCAATAGTTTAGAGATGAAAAATAATTTTTTTTAATATTAGGGATAAAAAATAAATTTTGGATAAAATTTAGAGACTAAAATTGTATTTTATCTTTTTTTATTTATATGTTAAATTTGTTGTTCCATATTGTGAGATCTTACCATAATAAATTTAACTTATTTACGGAAAATTCTTAAATAGTTTTGGAGTATAGTGAAATGGTACTTCCTCCTCTTACACTCATGGTAGACCCCACCATGAATTTTAATGAGCGAATCCTATCATGAATGTGAAAGGAAAGAGCATCATTCTCCATTCTATTGTCAAATTCATTGTCAATCATCTCCGAGAGTACCTAAGAATTACTCCATATCTACATGCAGGAACCGTTGATAATTTGATGTCAATCATCTCAAATTAGAAAAAAACGAATGAATAAGCATCATCATTAATGGTTCATTTATGCAATTGTCAAATTCATTGTTGGTGTGCGAGACCAATTGTAGTTGTAGATCCATCACCGAACAAACTTCAGGGTTTTTTTTTTTTTTTAATGATGATTAATTTGGTTCAAATATGCTCTAGTAAACTTGTTCTTTCTTTAGTACCAAATATAATCAAAGTGGACAGAATGGACCAAATAGGACCAATGTGGACCGAAGTGGACAGAGTAGGACAAATAGGGACCGAATAGAGCCAATGTGGACTTAATGAACCAAAGTAGTCTGAAGATGACCCAATGCACGGATTTGGACCGAATAAAACTTTAGTAGACAGAATGCACTAAATAGGACCAAATGGACCAAAGTGGACATAATGGACCAAATAGAACCAATGTGGACCAAATGAAACTTTTGAATATTTATCATTTTTATTGCATTTTTAAGGCTCATATTTATAATTTCTAATGTCCATATCCTTTGTATTTTTTATCTCAAAACTATAGAGTTTAGCACTAATACAATAAATTTCATACTTTTCAACCCAAAAATTAAGAAAAAAAAATGAATTTTTGAGCTAAACTTGAGAAGACAACCTACAAAAAGAATTAATTTAAGGCCCAATTAGTCTAAAATGGACTGAAGGGGACCAAAATTGAACAGGTAGACCAAATTGGACCGACATGAGACCAAAATAGACCTAATTGGACCGAATAGAAATTGTTTAATTTTTAGAGAGAACAAATTATCTTTAAAAAAATTTAGAGAAGAAATTATACATTATATTACTATACAAAATAATTATTTATCTCCACATATCGTGTGAGTCTACAACTAGTATTAATCAAACTTCATTTCATTGAAGCAGGAGCCTTTCACTTTCACGTTTTGTTAAAGCCATATCACTCGCCTTAGTAATTACCATTTTATTAGATGGTTCTCTAGTCTCAGAACTCTTTGAATCTGGTCTTCTGTTGGACAACAATGTGTATCTGCACTGGGACAACCAAGTGACCAAGTAACCTGCCTAATTTCTATATGCAGCTGCACAGTTCAAAATGTCTGCTTGGCGACCCAGCCATCCATAAAGTAGGGTTTCGTTTTATTTGCAAATTAGATTTAGCAACCATTTGATGAAATGAAAGTATGAATTAAAAGTGTAATGCTTGAGAATATTTTTTCTAGTTATTACCAAAGCAATATATGTTTCTTAATTTTATTCTTTTTTTGAGAAACACACACACACAAAAAGAGACACACAATGAATTATAACACAAAAACACTACAATTCTACTCAAAAGTCATTATAACTTTTAAGGAAGGGTGGAGCAAGTTATACTACACACAACACACTCTCTTAAGCAATATGAGACAATTACCTTTTTCTTTTCTTTTTTTGAAACAAACACACACAAATATATGTTTCTCAATTAAATACCACTTTTAAAATTACTCCCACTTTCTCATATTTCTAAATTGTTGAACAAATCATGATTTCAGAAGGACGAAGGGCAAATCTTTCTTCCATGAGGCATGAATCTTTCCTGAGTTTTACCCAAGCCAGCCTTAAATAACTTCGGCAATTTTAATGCTTCGACCCACCATGTTCCACATCCATAGCCTAGCTGAACCCTTCCTAGATTCATCTTCGTAACAACATTGGGCTTTATCCTCTTCAACCTTAGTCAATAGATATAGCCACTCTTCTGATGTTCCAAGCACCTTTCTTAATTTAAATAGTTCAAAGACTTATAATTGTTGCCACCTACTTCCGACACCAACCACACGTTGAAGTAACTAGACTTGTGGCCAAATTTTAAAAAGGATATTTAAGGAATAGTACATAAAGTACTATATCAAAATTTGCCATATTTTTATAATGCACCCATCAATAGAGATTTCAAATAGACATGCAAAATTGGACCTAATCCGAACCTGAATTTTTTGACCAATATTAAAAAAATTTGATCCCTGATCCGACCCAACCTGGCTCAACGACCTGTTTTATAAATTTTTTTTTTTTAATATACAAAACTAAGACATTGTTTGTTTGTTTTGGGCTTTACAATACTTAACTCAAACTCAATTGAAAATTATAATGCTAATGTCATGTAATTGTTACTTTTAAAAAGTAATTAATTTTTTTAAAAGTTTTATGGGTAACGCCATTCAATAGATATATTAGCATCATTCAAATACAATGGCATAAAAAAGGCAATTGAGGCACTTATCTGGTTGCTTTTGAAAGTGAAATTTTTTTTTTTTGATATATACTTGAAAGTGAATTGAAAGGTGAATGATTGAAGCATTCTTCTCACTTGAATAACACAAGAAGTATATATTTTTTATATGCCAAATGACAAAGTGCATGACAAGATAATTTAGTTGAAGTAAAGTTTAAAAAAAATCGAAATTATAGACATGTATGAGAATTATTCATAAGTGTGAAAAGAATAAAGCCAAAGTATATCAATGAAATTGGTGCAAATTATGGATATATATACTGGGATTTATTTTTTAACAGTCCATAGCCAAAATAAACAGTTTTTCAAAATATAAGACAATATTTCCTGGAACGTGTGTTGCTTAACAATGACATGATATTTATAAAAGAGACAATTTATAAATAAATAAACAATCAAACTTTGATATATATATATATATATATATATATATATATATATATATATATATATATATATATATATTCCCAAATTGAAATGAAGGTCAACCACAGTGCATCCAAATTTAAACAAAAATATTAGATTTTGAAATAAAATTTCAAGAATGTAAATTTCTTATTTTGTTTTTATCTTTGTCAAATTAGCTACCTAATAGGTTCTTTGTAATTATGTTATCTGTTTTGGGATGTTGATATCGTGTGGAATTGAAACTCGTTTGTTTGTTTTTGTTAGATTTTCAAAGTGTAGACTAAACTCCTTTATGTTTGTGCTATTTTGTTTTAATTAGCAATACTAGGACATGTATAATTTTATAATTATTGAATAAGTATTAATAATTGATTTGTTGATTTGAGCTCTTTCTTCACATAGGTGAATAAGTATCTCAGTCCTAATCTTAAGATCTTAAGATCCTACATCTCTAAACCATCTTGGATCTCACTAGGATCTCTACTATGGTCAAATTTGTGTGAGATCCCGATTCGGATCTTATGAGCCTATAGGATCCCGATCCCAATCCCATAGACTAAAGACCCTATGATATAAAACAAAATAGCACAAACATAAAGGAAAAAAGTTTGAGCCTTAAGGTGACGACTTATTACTAACCTAATAGCCCTAGCCCAAACCCATAAATATATATATGAAAAAGGAAAAAAGAAAACTCTAAGGCACACGTTAGTAATAGATTGTCACCTTAACGACTTAACCTAATAAACAAAATCACATAAGACAGAAGGGAAGAGAAGAGTCTAAGTGTTCCACTTCCACAATATGAATGGCTATCTATGTTTCCAAGAATTGCTCAAGGGAATCAACAATCATAATGTAAATGGGTTTTAAATTAGAAATTCATACAAAAACTTCTACTTTTTATTTGCACAAATAAAAATTTAAATATAAAATTCCATTTTTCTTTTTTCTATTTTTGGCTAAGTGACAATGATAAAGAAGTTCATGCTATTAGTGATGAATCTGAGTTTGGTGATGTCAATGAAGATGAAATAAATGAACTTCCAAATACAACATTAAGAGATTTTGATGATTATCTAATAAATTATGTAGGCTATGTGACTGCTAACAATGACAATAATGTTGTTTATAGGCGTAAATACACTTTTAGTCCTTATATTTTGCATTTTTTCCATTTTTGTCCATACATCTTCATTTTACTACTTTTAGTCCCTAAATCAATTAACGCGTACCAATTTGACCCTTACCATTACTCACTTAACAGAAATTGATAATATGGCAAACAGAGTGCATTGTTGGCATATTAAATGCTAACATGACCAATAAAATAATATTAAAAATATCACGTCAGCATAAAATAATGATTAAAAAAGACACATAAGCATCCACATCAACTTTTAATTTTGAAAATTAATTTATCTATTTTAACAAAATAAAAAATGAAAAAAAACAAAATTAGAACCTAAAATACATGAATTTAGATCTGCCATCCTCTTCATCAAAAAGACAGAAAAGCACAAACCCAAAAAAAAAAATCATACAAATCCAGAAAATCAAACATAAGAACACAAGAAAATCAAACCCAGAAAAATCATAAATGAATATTGTACGAACAAAATCAATCCATTTATGTATATATACATAAACCAAATTATCCAAAAAAAAAATCAATCCACATATACCAACACACACCCAGCTCAACCATACCAACACAAAGCAAAATTAAAATTAAAATAAGAACACAAACCCAGATTAAACATAAGAACACAAACTCAGATTTTCTAGGATTTTCTTACCCTTTCTTGTCAACCAAACACAAACACAAACTGATCTCCAACAAGAACACCAAAACATCTCAAACCTAGCAATCAACGATCAACAAACCCACCCCACAACCCACTCCAACAACAAACCAACCCTTCGATCCACCATCGGACCCAACCGACCACTGCTTCACAATCATCGACCACCACCATCGATTTTTGTTTCACAACTACCACCACACCGATCTCAGCCTCTCTTTAAACCTAGATTAAAACTATGAAGGTTGTGGAGAAGGGAGGAAACAAGGAGAGCTGAGCAGAAAGGGGAATCGGGGAGGAAGAGACACCGGTCTAAGACAGAGAGACCCATCGAGAGAGAAAAACATCAATCTGAGCCACACACACACACACACACAGAGCAAAGCACTGATTTGAGTGAGGAGCTTGAGGCATTTGGGCGTGGGTTTGGGTTTAAGCGAAATCAAGAGATAAAGAGAATGGGTCAGTCAAAGAAAGAAAGAAAAAAAAAAAAACCATAACTAGTTGTGGTGGTGGCGATGGCGATGAGCAAGGAGGTAGAGCTCGAAGCTTTTGGCCATGAACGTGTTTTGGAAAAGAGAGATCTCAGTTTTTTGGAAGAGAGAGAGGAAGCTTTGAGTTTTGGAAGAGAGAGGAGGCTTGGAGAATGTTTTAGAAGGGTTGGGGGAACCGGTTTTTTATCAGGAAGTTTTGGGTTGAAGTTTTTTATGGATTTGTGTTCATGTGATTGAATATTTTGGTTGTGTGTTCTTTCTTGTTCATGTTTAAGATGAGACCAGATCTGAGTTCATGTGTACTTTAGGTTCTAATTTTGTTTTTTTTTTCATTTTTTATTTTGTTAAAATAGATAAATTAACTTTCAAAATTAAAAGTTGATGTGGATGCTTACGTGTCTTTTTTAATTGTTATTTTATGCTGACATGGCATTTTTAATATTATTTTATTGGCCACGTTAGCATTTAATGTGCCAACAGTACACTCCGTTTGCTACATCAGCAATTTTTGTTAAGTAGCGGTAAGGACCAAAATAGAACGTGTTAATTGATTTAGGGACTAAAAGTTGTGAAATGAAAATGTAGATACCAAAATAGAAAAGATGCAAAATGTAGGGACTAAAAGTGCATTTACGCGTTATTTATAACGATCAACTGTACTTTTAGGAACCCATCCAAGATAAGAAAAATTGTGCTCTTCGTGATTGAGTGTGTTTGTGGAGTTGTTTGAAACATTGTTTTTTGCTTTGAGTTTTTTTATTGAGACATTTATTATGCTTTGAGTTGTTTAACTCGGAACTTGGAATTTGTGAGTTGTAAATTTTGCATTTTGCACTTTGAACTTTGTTTATGTATTTGTAATTTGGTACTGTACTTTTTATTAGTAATTTCACTAATTTATATCAAAAATTATTTTTTTTCAACATTTCTTTAATATATATTATGAATTATAATTATGGGTATTTTTTAGTATTTTTTTAATAAAAAAGTAGAATCTTACGATCCTACAATCCAAGCTCTAAACCCTCTCACCGATCCTACGTAGGATGTTGATCATAATAACTTTGTTCAAATCCAAATCAATACATTTCACAGTAAGTAATTTGTTTCATAATTTACCAAGTGGTAAATAACACATAATTTTTTTTTTTTTTTTGAGAAAACAATGATGGACTTTTCATTAATCAGGCATAAAGCCTCTATCAAAAATTACAAATTGCATTACATTGCTATGAATATCTTCCATCCACACTTGTGGTTCATGCAAGTTTTTTGCTAACTTTGCTAACTTATCAGCTACATTATTTCCTATACGCCTTGTATGTGAAAAGGATGCCATTCTCAGCTTTCCAGATAATGATCGGGCTTCATCTATGATGTGGCCAAAAGCTATCTGACACGGCTGGTCTGCTTTGAGGTGGTGGATAATAACCCCAGAGTCACCTTCGAACACCACGTCTTGGAGCCCAATTTCTAGTGCAAATAAGATGGCCCTTCTGCGTGCCAGTGCTTCCAGGTCTTCAATTGTTTGTGGTAATCTGATGTGTTCCGAAAGAGAGGCAATAACCATGCCATCCAAGTCATGAGCAACCACTCCCAGTCCCGCCGAGTTCGTGTCTATGAAAGTTGCTCAATCAAAGTTTATTTTGTAGACTGAAGGTGAAGATGGCAACCATTGAGTTGGGTGGGAAACCCAATCTTGGTGTAATGGTTCTTCTTGCACCGAGTGATACTCTTGCAACCGTTCAATGGCGTCCTTGTATATTTTTTCCATTGGCAAAGAAATTGATCCTTCTCATTTTGCATTCCGGTCATACCAGATACTCCACCCCATGTAGGCAAAGAGTTCAGCCATCCTCTGATTTTTTTGTGCAAGAATTCCTTGAAATAAATCTTGGAAGCTTGCAAACTTTTCTGATAAAAATTTCCCGCAACTTTCCATTTCCCACCAGACATGTTTCACCATTTGGCACCCCCACAATGCGTGGATACCGCCTTCAACGTCTTCGCCACATCGATCACAGGTTGCATCTTGAATTATTTTCCACCTTTGCAAGTTCTTTTTTGTTGGGAGTGAATCGGTCGCAGCCCTCCAAATGAAGTGGCGTATTTTGTTAGGCACAATCATGGACCAAAGCTCATTCCAGAACTGCTTATGAGACACTGGATTGGAGGTACCAGGGGTTGAAGCCTCTGCCTTTCTTGTTAATACTTTGTATGCCGACTTTGTCGTGTACTGACCAGATTGCGTTTTAGCCCATATCAGTCTATCCTCTGTGGCATTTAAACTCAAGGGGAGCCTCAAGATTGCCTCTGCTTCGTGTGGAAGAAACTCATCACATATCAATTCTTCAAGCCAGCACCTATTCTCCTCATTAATAAGGGGGCAAACCCGACTATTGTTGGGAAAATTTTTCTAGGGTGAAATTACACGGCTAGAATACAAGTCAGGCAGCCATTTTTCTCAACGAATCTGAACTGATTTCCCATCCCCTATCCTCCATTTCGTTCCCAGTCGAACCACTTTTCGTGCTTGTAAAATACTTTGCCAAGCATATGATCCCTTCTCATTTACCCCCTCCTCCAATATGGTACAATTGGGAAAATATATCACTTTAAAGACCTTGTAAAAAAGTGAGTCTTTGTTCTGAAGCAGCCACCATACCTATTTACCCAACATGGCTAAATTAAAATTCTCAATGTCCTTGAAACCCAAACCTCCTTGGCTCTTTGGCTTGCATAATTTGTTCCATCCCACCCATTGAACCTTTCATGCTTCCCCTTTATACCCCCACCAAAATTTCCGAATAAGATACATAAACTTTTTGGGAGTTTGAAACATCCCATGGTATAGGTTGGCATGGCTTGGAAAACCACTTTTATCAAGACTTCTCTTCCACCTTGTGACAATAAATTCTCTTTCCATCCTCGCATTTTATGCCATATCCGTTCTCTAATATAATCGAAACTTTGTTTCTTTCCCTTTCCCACAAAGGAGGGTAAACCAAGGTATTTTTCATAATTGGTTGTGGCTGCCACTCCTAGCAAATTTTTTTATCTCCTCTTGCATGTATGTCTCAATGTTTGGGCTGAAAAAGAGTTGTGTTTTGCCTCGGTTTATTTGTTGCCCTGATGCTTCTTCATATAGCTTCAAAATCTCCAAGGTATGGATACATTCCTGTGGAAATGCTCGACAAAACATTAGGCTGTCATCAACAAAAAACAAATGTGAAACTTTTGGGCTTGCACTACAAAGAGAGACCCCTTTGATTGCACCCAAACTTTCAGCTTGTTGTATAAGTGAGTGTAACCCCTCTTCACACAAGAGAAACAAATAAGGTGATAGCGGATCCCCTTAGCAAAGACCCCTTTCAGGGGTGAAGTTTCCACGAGGTTCACCATTAACCAATACAGAGAATGAGACATTTTGAATGCAAGAACAAATGAGAGAGATCCATCTTTTGTCAAAACCCACTTTTTTTCATTACTTTCTCAAGGAATACCCACTCCACTCGATCATATGCCTTACTCATGTCAAGCTTAATGGCCATGTACCCCGTCTTTCCCTTTTTTTTTGTTTTGAGGTGGTGAAGGGTTCCAAAGGCTACAAGGATGTTGTTTGTAATTAATCTTTCTGACATGAATGCACTTTGTCTTTCTGACACCAGTTTTGGGAGAATTTTTTTTAGACAGTTGGCTATGGTTTTAGACACAATTTTGTATAAGACATTGCAAAGGCTTATAGGTCGGAAACCAATGGCTTTTTCTGGTGATTTTGACTTTGGTATAAGTGTTATGTAAGTATGGTTTAGACTGGTTTGCATGGTACCCAAATTTAGGATAGCCAAAGAAGCATCAACGACATCTTTACCAATAAATTTCCAACAAGATTTGAAAAAAATGGGAGACATACCATCTGGACCAGGGGCTGTTAAAGGCTTCATCTGTTTTAGAGCAAATTCAACCTCATTTGTTGTATATTCTCTTGTCAAATCTAAGTTCATGGTTGGGGTGACCCTTGAGTCAATACCCTGAAGAATCTGGTTGAAATTTGTAGGCAAGGTGGATTTGAAGATTTTCTTGAAATACTCCACCAAACTGTCCCCAATTTGGTTGTCATTCGTCACCATTGATCCCTCCTCCAAGAACAACTTAGAGATAAAATTCATTCTATTTCGTTGTGTTGCTCGGCTATGGAAGTAACTTGTGTTCATGTCTCCACTCTTCAACCATTGCACCCTGGATCTTTGGTGCCACAAGCATTCTTCTTTCACCATAAGTTCATACACCTCACTTCTTAAGACCCGGATCTCTTCATGGTTAGCTCTCACCATTGACATAGTCTTGGCTTTGGTTAGCTGTTTCTTTTTATGGTTTAGCATGTGTCGTATATTGCCAAAATTCATTCTACTTCATTTTTGCAAACTTAACCTACATGCCTCTATCTTGCCAATTAACCTCCCAACCGACTCTCCTCCATTTTGACCATTCCAAGCTCTTTCAATAATCCCCTCACATGCTTTGTCTTTTAGCCAAACCGCCTCGAACCGAAAAGGCCTGGATTTTCTATAAAATCGAACATTCTCATCGTCAGAACATAACCCCAAAGGACAATGGTCAAATAAGGTACCTTGAATGTGGTGAATGCGGACCATTGGAAACAATTGTGTCCATGCTGGGGTAGCCACCCCTCTATCCAATCGAATCTATGTTACTTCCCCATCGAACTGATTGTTACACCAAGTGAAAGGTGCACCAACAAATCCCAAATCTCGGAATCCACAAAAATCCAATGCTTCTCTAAATTCCCTCATCTGTCTTTTTGGTCTATCAGGTCTCCCCTTTTTCTCCTCGGCTTTTGTAATTTCGTTGAAGTCTCCCATACATAACCATGGTAAATTCAATTTTAGACTGAGATGTTTTAGTAGTGCCCATGAATGTTCCCAGTTGGCTGTTGTTGGATTTGCATAAAAACCCGTCAACCGCCAGGCGTCATCCATTCCTAGGTAGACTACTACATCTATAAAGGTTGGTGTTGAATCCAGAACTTTAAGATTGATACCGTCTTTCCAATAAAGGGCCAATCCTCCCCCTGTGTTAACCTGCGGCTCTATGAAAACATTCTCTAGGTGCAACTTTAAGCAAAGAGTTTTGAGCTTGTGATCCTTTGCTCTTGTTTCCATTAGAAAAATAATGGAGGGAGAGTATTTTTTCACCAATTTGGTGAGTTCAAGAACTACCCATGGTTGCCCCAAGCCACGGTAGTTCCAGCTAATGCAATTCATTGGCCTTGGCCGGGCTGTTGGATAGCCACCGCCACTTCGGGTTGTTCATCGTTGTTGCCTTGAGAAATCTGTTGTCGTCTGCTAGGAAAAGCAGGTTCAGGACTTGATTCTAGGACTCCACGCTTTCTGCCCAGGAGATGCTCTGATACCGGGGTTGAGGAATTTGTTGTTGGACGTATTCTTCATGTCCATGTTAGGAGGACTCGAAGCGTGGCTGGTGATGTGTTGGAAACCCTATTCGTTGTGTAGTCATCACGTGCTTCACTTATTTTGTCCTGGCACGCCTCTATTTTAGTGGCACGTGATATTTGTTTCCCATGGATTATGTCCGAGACTTCACAGCTATCGCATGTTTTCAACTCCAAATTAAATCCCTTTAATTGTGTGTTAAATCCCTGGATATTCGGTGGAGCAACAGATTGGTTATTGATGGAGGTTGAATGCACTTCAAAATCTTGCTGAGGTGTATCACTCAACGGCTCGGAATTTATGTTTGACTTGAAAATAGAATCATCTCCACAATTAATGTCTCGCACCAACTGCGGTTGCAATTGACACTTACAGTTAATGCTTTTTTGTGCGTTACACTCCAGGTCTGTGGTGAGCAGTTGGCTGGCTTCCTGACCGTTGGTTTCACTCCGACCAACAACCTGTTCCTTTTCCTTGACTGTCGTCGGCAGCTGATCTGAATTGACATTCACCTCTGCATCCATCGATGAAGCACGAGTGGTATAGTCATATTTTTTCGTCGAAGTGTAATAGCCTGGCACTATCATTCCCATCTTTCTTGTTAGGACGAAAGCTGGAGTTCGTATTCCCGGACCGAACTGTCTTTCCTCTATCTTTAGAGTTCCCTCACTTTCTATCCATGTCTGGCAATCCTTGTCGTCGTGGGTTAGACGCCCACACCAATAGCATACATTTGGAAGGCGCTCATACTTGAAGCTTATCCAAATTTGTTTCCCATTCTCTAGAGTAATGAGTCTGCCCCGGCATAGAGATAAAGATAAATCTACGCTCACCCTTACTCAAAGGAAATTCCCTCCATCAATTTCCTTGAAGTCTTTGGGAATGGACACTTCCCCTATCACTCCACTGATCTTCAAAGCCGCTTCCTTTGTCATGTACCATGCCATGTAATTGGACCCAAAAGCTTGCCCTTTCAAAATTGACCTCATCTATCAGCGTTTCTTTGTCATATCTCTGCATCGTGACCAAATGCTTATCAAAACTCCATGATTCACTTGTTATGATTCTCTCAATTTCATTCTTGTTGTCAAAAGTAAATAAAACCAAGTGGTCTCCATCGTTTTGGATTTTGAAACCATTGCAAACCCTCCTTAGGGGGTTGAAAGTACGAGCAATTACGTCAATGCTTAGATTACTCTTTGTAAAGAACTTTGCAATGATGGAAAATTCCTCCAAACTGTCAGCCGCAGTGAGATTGCATCTGGACCCTCCCTGTCAGTTAGAGTTAGATGGCTCCAACTCTGTGTGAAGTCTTCCATTTCCTCCAAACGTTGAACCAAAACCAATACCCTTTCACTATTTCCCTAAACCCTGGAAAAAATCCCACTAGCCTTGGAATAAACTTGTTACTCCAAGGACGCCCAAAACAGCACCTTCAAACAGAGAAGGGACAAATCAATTCTACCGTGCTAAGGATAGTTTAGTGACAACTTCCGTGGCTACAGAGAAACCGTGGGAAAATTTAAGATAACATTTTTTTTGAAGTAATTACTTTACTTTTGCATTGACCAATAAGCTACAAGGTTGAATGTAACTAATATTTGCAATAACACGTAATTAAGCATTCATTAAAAAAAAAACAAAAAACTTTAAAATTTGAATAAATTATCATTTAGAAAAAGTATTGGTTTACCCACCTTCCAAATTAAAAGATACACTTTGAAGGTTATGTAAAAATCAACATCAGCTAGATTATTAAAAACATTGGAAATTCATTCATGATTCAACCGCACATTCTCCTTTAATGCAATTACCACAATTCAATGATAAAATTTACATAATTACATTAACCCTATATAGCAACCGTAGTGGAAAGGCCAACAAGCGCATATCTAGACAAAGAAAGTCCCAAGAGATAGGAGCACAGATCTCAACATTCACTACCCACATCATGAGAACAAAGACCACTTTGATTCTAGAATCTTTCATGGCCCTGAAAGTCAAGAGAAACAAATTTATTACAGTAAGAAGCAGTAGTTACAGAAATCTGAACTCAAAACCAACTTATAGAGGACCACCAGTATCTAGTGCTAATTAAGAGCACGAGTCACTACCTGTCTCAAATATACAACTTCATCACTTAACCAAGGATCGATGGGTCACTATACCAGTAGTAAGAGAACATTGCCAAATACACAGACCCGGAAGTACAGAAACAATACCTTCCTCTGCATATATTAAAGCAAGATTATATCTGCATGAACCAAACGCCCCCTGACTGTGATGACCAACACATTCATCATGTGGCAGTGGCAATATCTTAATCGATACATTATAACATAGCAAAATGTTCCATGACAAAAAAAAAAAACGTGGCTCTACATACGGATTCAGATTTTCTAGATTTCTTAGGGAACTCTACCAATAGATTTTATTAAATCCTAACCACTTTTTTGTGATTTAAGAGTCTATATTCTGTCATGCCAGCATTCCTTTAACAATACTCTTAAAATAATAAAATAATATTGTAGACAAAATAATTAAGATTATTGTTAGTGGAATACTGATATGACAAAATTTAGACCATTAAATCATTAAAGAATAATTAAGATTTAAGGAAATCTAGTTGATAGAGTACCATAGAAATCTAGAATATCTAAATCTTCTACGTAATTATTTGGAGTTTGACAATTGACAAAGTAACCAAGCTAATGCAATATGATTGCAGAGATGACCAAAGGGTTTAATTAGTGTCCATGAGCATGAGAATCTACAAAAATGTCCAATGCTCAATTAAAGGCAAGAGCAGGATTGGATCTGCTAAAAGGCAAGAGTTTGGAAAAAAGGCAAGAGTATGATGGGATAGTTTGGAAAAAAGGCAAGAGTATGATGGGATACTTCACTTTTGTTTGTCTCACTTGAAACTACGAGGAAAATCAGCCTATAATGAAAAAATGAAGCCAAGTTACCAACTTGATATTCCACCTCATTAAATCACCATCATGAGTTCATTGAATTGCTCGCATTTTCTACATAAGATAATTTTTATATATATCCCCACAGCATCGAGGTGAGTCAGGTGACACTGCACGAAACATAAGTGGTGTAAAATTAAAAAATCCCACTATAGGAAACTGGAACATTATATTAGAGCTTTTTTGATACGTAAAGGGAAAACTAGAAGTAACGTGTAAGTAGCAATACAAGTACAGGCAAGGCATGGAGATACAGAGAAGTGCTAGTTCAGAGTTTCAAGATCCAAGCGATCATCAAAGCAGGTTTGTTTGTTTATGTTTCTTCATTTCTTCATTTTGTTGGCTTTACTTATTGCCACAGGTCACCACCACGTTAATGTTATTTTTTTTTTATACAAAAGAGAAATTTTACTCTAACCTAATGTAAGTGTATATGTGTGTAAATTTTTCTCCTGAAAACTTGAATCTCACCTCTGCCTTCCACACTCCACAAGTACTTTAGACATTCATGATACTTAAAACATCATATTTCACTCCTAAGTCCTAACTAGTTTATATTTTATAATTGTAGCAGGTCATTTCAGACCTTAACGTTAACAGTTTCTAGGATTCAATTTCATGGTCCATTACCTTTTTCTTTTTGAGAATCTGATGGTCTATTACCTGAAGAATCTACTTAAATAAAATCATTAAACACACACACACACAAATTCTTACACATCACCTTCATCTATATTTTTTGACACGAACATCACTTTCATCTATATTCCTACACAAATGGCAATGAAATGGAGAATTGCCATTTTTGTTTCTCCTACAATCAATCCCTTGAGTCGAAAGTCATTGGAGAATCTCTATCAATTATTTTGACATGATATCAAAGATTATATAAGAACTAAAATGACTTATTTGAAATGTAAAGAACCATTTTAAAACATCCAACAAATGTTAGATAACAAAAATAGTTATTAAAGCTATTTCTAATTAATTGAAATTTGCTATCTAAATTCTCATTTTACATTTTGTTCTAAGAGCATCCACATTGGTAGAGCCATAAATTTAGCAATATGACTTCACAAAAAATTGCTTTATCTATCTTAGAGTACTAGCATCTGAGGATGCGAAAAAAAAAAAAAACCTATTTTACATCATCAAATATCACTTTATCTATTTTACCAACACATTTTACAACTTACCCTACATTCTAATTTTTATTTTTATATACAACTCAATAAAATATTATAACTACCAAATAAAATAATATAAACACTACTTTAAGGGAGAGGAGAAAGAAGACAAAAGTTGACAAGAAAGGGAAGCAGCCAGTGAGAGAGGGAGAGAGGGGAAAGTGAGAAGAAAAAAATAATTAAAAAATGCAAGCAACTGTTTCAGTGTATTTATACAACCTCACTATAGCTGGGTTGCAAATTTTTTTAGATATAGCAACCCGATTGGAACTCGTTTTTGTGAATTTGGTAGGTAAAATAGTAACTTGGAGGGTTTTTCACCCAATGCTAATAGTCTTAACTTTTCACTTTATAAAACACCTTTAAATAGTTTTATTTTAGCTTTCAACATAATAAAATAATATAAATAATATAATAAAATAATATATTCACTACAATAAAATAATATATTCACTATAAAGCAGCGTGAACATATGAATAAAATAATATATTTAATATAAAGTAGTGTGAACACACAATTTAATAATATTTTTTAACTAAAATAATATATTTAATATAAAGCAGTGCGAACACCCAATTTAAATACTTGTTTATATGATATTCTACTTCCCAAACATTTTCCTCCTATTCCCATATCACTATCAGTATCATTATATATCGTCTAAAACAACTCTAAAACTAAAAATACCATTATCACGCGTAGATTTAGTCCTATTATTAAATAAAAAAGAGTATTTAAAGCCCGGTAAAAAAACAAAAATTGTTTGCAAACAAATTAACACACTAAACTCATATGACATAATTTATGATTATTATTTTTTAGCATCTTATGGCATAAAATTTAGGGTAAATTGAATTTTTCTATCCCAAATTATCACCCCCAACTACGCTTAACCCCTTGAATTATCAAATCACATGATTGACCCCCAATTTTAAAAATATGTTACACTTTATTTTGTTGTTCTGCTTGACATAATTTAGTATTGAAAGACCAATTTACCTATTTGTTATATGTTTTAGAGAAAGAGATAAATTGATATTTCAATAATAAATTATGTCATACTTAACGATAAAATAGACGGCATGAGAACATTGAAATAGGGTTATAATTGTGCAGGGTCAATTGTGTGTTTCAATAGCTCGAGGGTTAATCGTAATCGAAGTGAAAGATTAAGGTGGAAAAATGTAATTTGTCCTAAGTTTTATGTCAAAAAAGACACTGCTATATTTTTTGTTTAAAGAGAGAGGCTAAGGGTGAGTTTAGTTCAACTTTTTAAAACTGGGTTTTTTGAAAAAGTGGAGTTTTTAAAAAGTACAGTATGAAAATTTACTTTTTGAAAAAACTGAGTGTTTGGTGTAAGTGCACAATTGCACCTAGACCCAAAGACAATTATGGGCTCAGGCCCAATGAGCCTTAAACAATGAAATTTGTAGAGTGTGGGCTTGAAATCTAAATTAGAAGTACTGAGAACTTAATAACAGACTATGGTGTGCAAACGCTTGTAAATAATGAATGATAATGGCAGATGGACCTCCTCGGACGTGAGCCGATGACTACTTCTATATTATTTCTCTTTCTTTCTTAAAGATTACAATTCTTAATTTCTTTCTTGGTTACAGACTGCCCCCTTTTTTCTTTGGCCTTCACCCCTCTTAAATATTTCTTTTCCTGATGCTTTATCCACGTGTTGCTCAAACCCTCTCCCCTCTAGATATTTCTTCTCTTAGTGCCTTTGAATAGTGACCAGAAGTTTCAGTTCTACTGTTCAGGGATCACTTCCCCATTAATGCGGCCAGGGAGGTAGGTGCAGAGTCTTTAATGTGGAGGTGGCAGCATTTGCTCATGATATTTTTCTAACACCGGTGTATCTAGAAGGTTCAGAGTTTCCCCCTCTTAACCAACAGTCTTTCCGGAATTCTGCCTTGACCTTCGTAGTGAATTTCCGAGTTCTCTTGGGTCTATCCGAGGAGAAACTCACCCTCGGATGTGTCCTCGGTCCCTTGACGTATGGGCCGATTCGCAGTACTAACAAATTCTTAGTTCAAGAACAGATCGGCCCTCCTTGCTAGAGCCCAAATGCCCGCTTGGGTCCTTTTACTCCCCACATTTGGCTAACACTTAAAAAAGTAGTGGTTTGAATGGTAAATTACCAAAAAGGGTAATGTAAATATAAAGGAGTTTGTTTCATACTTAAATCAACTACTTCATTATACCTAAATCAATTTTTTTCTTTCTAAAAAAATAATTTTTTTTCTCACTAATATTAGCTAATAATAACCTACCACTTAGATTTATTGTGAAAGTATTGTGAAAATATTGTGATAAAAATTAAAACTAATTTTAATTTTAACGTACTATTAAAATTATTTTTTTCTCTTTCTAAAAAAATTATTTTTTCCTCACCAATATTAGCTAATAATAACCTACCACTTAAGATTTATTGTGAAAGTATGGTGAAAATATTGTGATAAAAATTTATACTGATTTTAATTTTAACGTACTATTAAAATTATTTTTTTCTCTTTCTAAAAAATTATTTTTTTCTCACCAATATTAGTTAATAATAAATTACCACTTAAAATTTATTGTGAAAATATTATGATAACATTTCCTTCTTCTTTTTTCCTTTTTTTTTCCCTCTTTTTTTATTCTCCACACACAGCATTTCTTTCTCTCTCTTTTTTTCCCCCCTTTTTTTCCTCCTCCACCCACGTACCCTTAACCTTTTAAGATTTTTTCTCCTCTTTTTCCCTTCCACTTCCTCACACTCCAGAACATTCCACACGCAACTCCCTTTCTTCCTCTTACTTTTTCTATTTTTTTTCTTCCTTTCTCCCCTTTCTCTTGCCACTTCACCTGCAAGTTTTCTCCCCTTTTTTTCTTCCTTTCTGTCGAAGCTTGCATGGTTGAATCTCTCTCATCTGATTTCAAGTGTTCTACTACCATTGAGTATGTATTTTGATTTTGGGTTGGGGTTTTGGGTTTTCAGTTGATGGTTTTATTTTAAGTTGATTTTTTGTGGATTTTGGATAGATCATGTTTGATTTTCGTTGTATTTTGGGTTTTGGTGGGGGTGGTTTTAACGGGTTTTGGTGGGGGTGGTTTTAACGAGTGATGGTGATGGTGGTGGTGGTGGTGGTTGGGTGGTGATGGTTGGACGGTGTTGGGTGGATGGTGGGATCTGCGTTTTGGTGGTGGTGTTCTTGCAGGTTCTGTGCGTCTGTGTGGGTGTGTTTGTGTTTGTGTTTGTGTATCAAAGGAAGAAGAAGATGATAAGTTTTAAGTGAAAGGTAAAGTAAGAAAGGGTAAAACAAGGGCAATTTCGTAAAATCACCTGTGTTACAACGGATACCTTGTTAACGTGCAGTCCATTTTTCCAAAATGGTCTTAACACGTTGAATACTGTTAGTTCATGATCTAGACACTTAGGCCGAAGCCTGTCCAAAAAGCCCAATAGTAAATCATTACCCATTTCAAACTAACAAATTACTCTTGAGCAATTTTTACCATCTTTCATAATAATAATAATAATAATAATCAAATTAAATAGGGTCTACGGTTATTTATTGGATTTTTTTATAATTTATTTATTGGAATTTGGCTTCTCTAATCTCTAATTCCAAAAACAAGAATTATGCCTTAAACGCATGAATTAATTTACAGATATAGATAAGGTCTACAGTTTGGTCAGTTATGGACTAATGGTTTGTATGGATTGATGTTATAAGTTGGGAAAGTGAAACTCAATGTCTTAGCTCTTTACTAAAATTTTAATATTTGTAAGTTCAAGTTAGCTCAACCAATAAAGTATCTTGTCTTCGAGCATGAAATCTAGAGTTCAAACCCTATCTACAATGAAAAAAAAAAAAAAAAAACCAATGATGATAAAGAACAATTATCATAACCGTTTCAACCATGGATTTAGTTTGGATGGAGTTTGTTCCATCTAACCACTTAGTTTGGATGGAGTTTGTTCCATCTAACCACTTAAATAATGTTGTTGCTGTTTGTTTACCATCATCTTTATAGTATTCCATGAAACATTTTCTCAAAAAGAAAGTAACAACACATTTCTCATTTATATAGAAAGATAATATCTTAACAAATAATTAAGGATGGAAACATAATGTCTTAACGAATTGTTTATCTCTTCACTTAGAATTGCACTCATTAAGATTGATTTGCTTATGGTTGGAAGAAAAAAATAATAATTAAAAAAAAAAACTTAAGGATTTTATTTTGATGTGTGTGCACCAGGGAAGAAGAACTCAAATCCTTCACAGCATTCCACAAGCCTTTTGTCTTCCTCATTTCCCTACTGGCTTCCCTTGTTGGATTACACTTTCAGGTCTTGGGCATCTCCCCACTCAAAAGACACTTCACAATTATCTTGCTTCTTATTATGGCTACAGTCGTTTACAGCAATGCCTATATGAGGATAAATTTACAACCTCACAACAAAGAGTACCTTCCCATATTCAGGTGCATTTGCCTGATTTCTGGAATTATTGCTTGTGAGCTACTTTTAGCAATGATCATCTCTCTCTTCTGGTTGTTCATAATCAATTTAGGCACAATCCTAATTGTAGAAATATTGCATCTTTGGTACCAACAAATTTACAAGTATCTCTATCAAACAGTTAGTGTAATATACAATGCAGTCCGAGGCTTGTTCCAACAAATATTCCAATCAATTCGTCTAACGGCTTCTCATGTAGTTTCTTTGACTCGTCGCTCAACAGAACAAGAAGACGTAGATCAGACTGCAGGTAATGTATAAGTGATCCGTTCTTGTTCAAGAGGAATTTAAACAACCCTTATATACTGTATAGGAAGTTAAATTAGTAGAATTTGTGTATCTTTTTTCCTCTTTGAAATGTGGGTTTATTTTCACTTCACTGAAACAAATTAGGGTTAATTATAATAGCATTGACACAAAATTTTGTACTTTCACTAAAATTTCAAGGATCCCAACATACAACTGGTTAGATAATAAAATCTTGCAAATGCAAATTTTCAACAAACATAGGAAAGCAAGCTGCCAGAATTAAATGCCACAAAATTATCTCATGCAAAACTTTTAACAAAAACAGAACGTCAACTGCAACCCACGGAAAAAAATACAGTGAATATAATTAGTATAGGGATTTACTGGAGCTCACTTTATATAGTGAACATGGCAGTGCAAAAAATATATAGCCAAAACTATTGAGAAATGGCAACAAAGAAAGTACAGGCTCTGACAAGGAAGACAATAATTTCACTAGTATAATTTCGTTCACTTTGGTTTGATATCAATCAACCATAATGATAACCTCAGAGTCACTAGAAATAACTCATTTAATTCTGCAAGCAAATTACCAAGATTTATAAGCAACAGTATAAATAACAGGTCTGCTCTCCCAGGATATCTAGGGAAAGGAATAACGTCTTTGATATTCTCAATGCTAGTGGCAAAAAGAAGCATGCGTTCAAAGCCAAAACCACTATGTTTTACTGTTCCATAGCACCGCAGGTCAAGGTACCACTCATATGGCTCAAGAGGCAGCCCCCATCTCTTGTATAGAAAATAATGCATCCCAACAAAATTGCTTTCACTAATTCAAGGAAAAATTAATTCTATGGATCAACATCTAATTGAGGAAAATAAATGTCAATTTTTTAGGGAAAAATGAGTAGTGAAACAAATCTAGCAGCTCTTGGATACTCCCACCCCATAAAGTCACCAATCAAGCACAACAATTATCATACCTCTGCTGAATAACCTCATAATGCTCCTCCCTTTGGCTTCCTCCATTTAACTCACCCACCTGAAATAAACAACAAATATCAATTTGTTCATATACAAAGATGCTGCAAAAATTAAAACTAGAATCAAGTACATGGAAATCAAACAATAAACAAGTAGAATAGGACAATGTACCTTTGGTACAAGGACATCTGTAGCAGCCACTGTCTTACAGTCATCATTAACCTTCATGTAGAATGCCTTGATATCTTTTGGGTAATTATAGACGATGACAGGCTTCTGAAACTTCACCTCTGTCAAGTATTTGCAAAATTAGAAAAGAAAACCCAGGGCATCAGCAACCACTATTCAAGCACAAGGAACCCATAAAAAACAGTCACAGACCTTTCATGTTCGGATGATAAATCAATCCCCCATTCAACTTTATTCTCAAACTTCCTGCCACTTTTCACAGCCTCTTCTAGAAGTTCAACAGCCTCTGTATATGAAATCTGCTCAAAGGGGGTGGAATATACCATTCTTAGGCGATTAATGCAAGTTTTATCAAACATATCAGCCATAAACTCCATATCATCAAGGCAATTATCAGGTAACCACTGACACAGAAATTTCACATATGCCTCCGCATGGTTCATATCATCCTACAAAAACAGGAAATTTAATTTTACCAGTGTACTATATTTCACACTACATGAATATATGTGCACCTCAAATAGATAAAACAAGGACATTTCAAATAATATTTTCATGGATTTCTTAACAGCCTATTGCATAAAAAAGCATTTTAACATAACAGTTTGCGTTGCAATCCCAACACATAACAATTACTGATAAAACAGTGCAAACAGATGAGCAAAGGGGTGTGAAATGAACTCATTGGAACAAAATCCTATTATCTTGAAATTCCATTGCTCAGACAAAGCCATGTCAGGGTTGATGCATTCAACAACAATTAATTCATTAAATTATTAAAACGGAGCTGGCCACACCAGGATCTTCCACACATGCAAACATCTATGCACAAATTCATTTGAAGCATTCAATTGAACTTCCAAAGTCCATTAATCAGCCTTCTCAAACACGATAAATATCAATGAGTAATTGAGCATACTACATATAAGTTTCACATACCTTGAGTTCTGCAAATGCTATTTCAGGCTCCACCATCCAGACTCTGCTAAATGCCTAGATGTGTGAGTGTTTTCACATTTCAGCTCTAAAAGTCAGCCAAGACGTATAGACACTACTAAGAGCATATGCATAAGATTCAACTTGTAATTGGCCAGAGACGGTCAAAAATCCTCGGCGGGCAAAGAAATCTTGGGTGTAATCAATCTTCCAGTCCTTTATGGGAATACCAGGTTTAAGCTTTGATCTCTCCTCCAGCTTTGCCAGGTTCTCTTTTGCTATTTTTAGTTCAGCCACAGAAGCAAGAATGTCCTCCTTTCTCACTTTATCAGGTTTCAGTTGAGCAACAACTTCTCCTTTCTCCTTGACAAGAGGCTCAGCAGCTTCTATATCGGCTGCTGATGGAGGAGGATTCTTGATCAATTCCTTTTCCAACTTATCAGCTTCACTAGTCGTAGTTGTAACTTGAAACATTTCACCAACACCCTCACAATCACTAGTGGTGATAATTGGAGTGTGAACATAAAGGAATCCATGCTTCTGAAAGAATGAATGTGTTGCATATGCAAGAGCATTGCGGATTCCAGCTACTGCAAATATCTGTAATCACAGCAAAATATATTAAAATAATTACAAAATGGTAAAGAAGATAGACATCAGAACCCAATCAGCAAGTAATAAGCATGTAATATCCATATGTTATCCTTAAGTAGTAATCAATAAGCAATCAATTTAAATTTGCAGAATACTAGTTCCTTATATAAACATTTCATCCGTGTACTAAGAGAAAATACAGCCTTAGAAATATATAAAGAAACAAAACAAAAAATAAAAATAAAAATAAAATAAACCTACACTTTCTTGTCTCTACGCAATGATTCGTTTAAATTCAATATCAAACCTCCAGCAACATTATATGTCAGCCAAAGTTTGTGGAAAGGCCTTAAGCCATTTTTCAGATTAAGATTAAACTTAACCTGTGACATTCAGAACAATATCTACAGTTAAAGTCAGAACTTGAAAAATAAATTTCAATTTTCAAATGTTAACCCAAGTGTAATTTGCTTTGTAATTAATTTTTTTTCTTCAATGAAATTACTACATATCAAAAACTTAAAAAGAGAACAACAATTTCTTCAAGTTTCTTTCCTTCCCTCTGTAAAAGACTTAGACAATTGTAATGAAGCAAGACCCAACTGACATTTAAAATTGAATCAAACTCTCATATGCATAACTTCTATCTTTTAATAAAATATACATGCATATAACAAAAACCCATTCCAGAAATTCGCCAAATTCAACACACTATTCTAACTCCAAAGTTTCTCTACGACTCTACCAAAACCCAATAACTCGCTTACTATTCAGAAACCAACGAAATGGAATTTCTTTGTTTAGTGTAAACTCTATAAAAATAAGCAAATTCAAGGGAGAGAGAGATATACCATACCCTGTTGCTTCTGGAACGAAGATGAGCCTAGTCTTAGGCAATGGGTACTTTGGCCGGGTCAACTGGACCCACGTGCACCACCTTCTCCACCAGGTCCCGGAGCTCCACATTCTGCCTGGTCCCCACCGGAGGCAGTTTCAGAACGCCGTCTACGGCGAAGCAAGTGCTTTGTTGAACTTGTGTTAATCTTGTCTGTTTGCTGGGTCGTGAGTTGGCCTCATTGGTGGGATACGCTTGTGTGAACTCAAAACACTTTAGAGCATATGCTTTTCATGCAACTGTGCGAGTCCAAGGATTTTTCAAAGTACACCACCGAGGGGTGTGGTCTTGGGTGATGTACAAAATAGTTGGGCTAAGCGTGAGATCCAGTGTTCGAGTTAGAATATGTTCTCACGCCTCCCTCAAGTTTATCAGTGTTCCTTGTGAGGCCTGCATTTTAACAGGGTCCAGCGGGTAGGTGCTATTTTGGTCACCTTTTCTACCCATTTTTCTGTTCGTTAAAAAAAAAATTCAAAGTACAACTGTACTCACTTATAAATTTTACCCTAATGAATGTTAGGATAATTACATTTTTCTAGCTGTGGTTTGTCTCTTATTCTATGTGCCTACTCGTAGTTTAAGTTTTGACACTTTGTTTACTTATGATTACTATTATTTATGCTCCGTAACTCACTTTTGTTAAAATTAAGAATAAATAGATATTTTTGCTCAAATTTTATGTCTCTCTCCTCCAAAACAAAAAATAGCACAAAAATTCAAGAGAAAAAATATCAAAAAATGGTATTTATCTTGAACATGAAAAACATACAAAAAAAAAAAAAAAAAAAAACCAAATCAACCTACACGATCGCTGACTTAATCAAATATCTTCGAAAAATCATCGATTAAAGCAAACAATAATTAAAAAGAACACTGGTCATATTATCATTTTTTGTGCATAACTCACTGATCTCTCACTGCTTGGATTAAAAATCCAGAAGACTTTACTACAACAATCTGTAATAATAGTATGGGATCTAAAGTTTAGCACAATATGGAATTTGTATTCAAATTCAAAACAAAAAACTTCTCAAGAAATAAAACAATTACCCAAACGCTAAAAATAGAAATAGAAAAAGAAAAAAGAACTCTTTAAAGTTCAATTAATGCCGCGTGTAGTAGATCTGGATCTGATCCAAAACATTAAACGCAGATCTTGGCGTTCAAACACGCGACATCATATTAGGTCCTCCAGCTGCAGCAGCAGCAGCGGCGGCGGAGGAGGCGGCGCCACCAATGAACTAGAAGAGGCCAGGACCACCACTGGTCAGGCTCTTCTTAAAGCCTTAACCAACACTGTTCTCTTCGACCCTGCCTCTCACAGGCTCGAAGACATCGACGGTTGCTCAGCTGAGTGTGAGGTCAACATCGCTCAAAAATGGCTCGAAATGCTCCCACCTCGCACCTACGATGAGGAGTACATCTTGAAGAGAAGCTCGCGTGCACGTGTTATGAACACGCATTCTCGTCTTGCTTGTCAGATTGTTCTCACTCCGGAGCTTCAAGGTATGATTGTGGTTGTCCCTGAACCAAAGCCTTGAGATATTCCTTAAGGGGAAAAAAGGTTGAAACTCAGATTTGGTTCTTGCTGTTTTCCGTTTTTTCAATTCAATAATTTGGAACAAATGACTAAGACTTTGGAATTTCCATCTGGGTTTCATTGAGTCACTGACTACTGCAATTCAATAATACTATGATTTCTTGAAGACTGTTGTTATTGGGGCTACTGGAATTGATTACAAACTGAACTGGAATTTCCACCTGGGTTTCATTAAGTCTGTGATCTTGTAGGTTGATCTGGGTTTTTTTTTTTTTTGGGCATCTTCTTCGTGTGCAAGACAAATACCATTTTTTGATCTCTTTCTCTTGAAAATTCTGTGCTATTTTTTGTTTTGGGGGGGGGGAGAGACATAAAACTTGAGCAAAAATACTTATTTACCCTTAATTTTAACAGAGAGGTGGGTTATGGAGCATAAATGGGAACTACATGTGGATAAAGTGTCAAAACTTAAACCACGGGTAGGCACATAAAATTAGAAGCAAAACGCAGATGGCAAAGTGTAATTACCTCTAAATGTTATTATGATGGAAATTTTTTTTTTTTTTTTCACAAAACACAGTGCTAAGGGACCACATTTGAATATGATACAGAGAACTTTGAAAGATTGGCCTGGGAAAAATTCCATAGCATTTTCTTGACCGAAATTAAAGTTCAATCTTTTTGAGACAGTCAAACTGCTAAGATGCTTGACAACTCCAGGAGCAATACAATGAATCGGTATTGATAGAAGTCTAGGTGTTAATGTTTTTTTTTTAAGAGAGTTTTAACCTATGACATCCGCTCTTAATGATAGCTCTTTATCACCAAACCAAGACACCAATCAGTTTTTTATGTAGGCGGGGATTGAACCTCAGATCTCTTATACAATCATCAAAGACTTTACCAGTTAAGCTAACTAGAACCCACGTCTAGGTGTTAATGTTATTGTCAGGACTTAGGACAAGATACGTATCAAATTCTTTCAGATTAGGTTATTTAGATTTCGCTCATGCCAAAATAATAAATCAAAGATCAAACTTCATTTTCTAATCAAATATGCACCTTTTTTTTTATTTTTTTATGTCACATATTGAATTGGAAATAATGACTAAGATTACCAACTTTTTTCAGACCGCGTGAACCATCTAAATATATGACTTGAAATGGGTTCAAGTTGAAAAATTATTGAATATTCCGGGAGTATCATAAATGTGTACATTTTTTTCTCACATTAATTATAGGTCTCATCATAGAAGGAGAGTACGCATTTATGGTATTCCGAAAGTACTCAATAATTATTCGATCAAGTTACACATAGTGATTGCTTAACATTTTTTAAGCCGTAGATTTCTAAGAGATCTAACAGTTGAAAAAATATCATTAAATGTTAATACTTTTCATCTTATTACCTAATTAATACTAACATTTTTTACCACCGCACACCCTTAGTGCGGTGGTCACTCCACAAGTATAAGTGTTTGTGGAGTATAGGGGGCAAAGGTCAGGGTTTAAGTCTCCAAGAGGGAGCTTCACACACATATACACTTAGATTATACTAGAGTAGAAATTCTATTTTGTATTAAAAAAAATACTAACATTTTTTTCTATTTATTTATTGTTTTCCACTTGATTAAAGGGCACTACCATTTTCAATAACTTGCAAACCTTACAAATACAAACTTCCCAGAAGCTATTGAACTATACAATAGAAATTTCTGGTTGGAATTTCTACTTCAGATTCATCATCAATAAAGAGCTGGTCATGGTGCAAATAATGCTTTAGAAAGTTTCGTTATTTACCCAATTACAACATTTGCACAACCAACAAGTTTAGAAAATCAAATTCATCATTTTGCCTAATTAACTCCATCTAAGTCGAAAAAATTTCTCTCTGCCTAGGGACGTAGTGCTTATGCCTGCATCCCTGCCAGTGTAGAATTGTTTGTCCTTTGCAGAAGGTGTTAAGTAGTCTCCTTGGAATAGCAAGGCTATTCCTATGCTTGTTGGGGTTCTCTTTAAGGGGATTTGGGAAACAGTTTTGAGGGGTTTTAACACGATGGACAATCTGGCTCAATCTTGGAAAAAGCTTACTCTATCCGACAGAGAGGGACCGGGCTGCAGTCTCACTTCTGATCATTGTATTACTGAATTTTCCATTGCTGCAAAATTCTTGACAAAGAGAGCTATTAACGTGGAGGTTATAGCTCGAACCTTTACACCCCTGTGGAGAGCCAAAAACGGTTTCAAAATCAAGAGATTCAGTGATCATAAACTTCTATTTACCTTTGACAATGAGAAGGATGTTGATAGAATTCTGGCGAGCGAACCTTGGAGCTTTGACAAGCATTTGGTGGTCATGCAAAAATATGATGGTAACTCTCCTTTGCAAGATATCAAATTTGATAGAACAAGGATATGGGTTCAAGTACATGGCATTCCACTCAAATACATGAGCTTTGAAGCGGGGATTAAAATTTGTGAAGTCATAGGAGATGTGACAAAGCCCTCGGATACCAAGCTGTTTGATGGTGGGAATTTTATACGACTTCATGTATCCATTGATCTTTCCTTGCCTCTATGTCATGGTCGAATTATCTCTTTGTCTGAAGGGAATGAAGCATGGGTATCTTTCAAGTACAGAAGATTACCAAACATCTGCTATTGGTGTGGTCGGCTAACTCACGATGACAGGGACTGCGATCTTTGGATCGAGAGCAAAGGAACTTTGAAACCAAAACAAAGAGGCTTCGGTCTGCACCTCAGAGCTCAGCCTTTTGTTGCAGCAGTAAAAAATGTAATCAAAGTCCTAGGTTTTTATGCAGAAAAAAATAATAATAATAATAATAATACTCCATTCACAGACCGGACTTTAGGCCAGCTACCACAGCCTAACAGAGCAGCTGAACCGAAGCAACCACCAGTGGAAGAGGAACGTTACAAAGAGCCAATAAATGCCCCATCAATGTGCAACGAATATATGGAATTTAATTCCTTGTCTAAAACTGAAACCAGCTCAGCAAATCCAACCAAGCCCATGATTAAAGGAAATATATTGGAGGCCGATGATTTGGATTCAGCCTTAAATAAGAATGAAGGATTTATGCGTAGGTTTGGAGATGTTGTGTCAGTGGAAGAAGGGTGCAATAATTCAAATGCACGTGAGGCTTTAAGTGATTCTAAAGGGCAACCAATCAAGTCACGTGTAACTAATGCCATGGGTAGGGTTCCTTCAACTGATGCAAACAAACGTGTTCTCCCAGTGTGGACACGAAAAAATAGAGACTCTGCTTTTGCTGTTTCAGGCAAGGGGCAGCGACTATCAGGTCAAAAAAGAACTATAGAGGGAGTAGAAGAAGTGTTTGGCTTTTCTGCTAAACGTGTCCAAGCTTCCTATGGAGATGATCACACAAATTTTATATTGGCAGAGGCTGATAATCAACCCTACCAGGAGCAATGAGTTGCTTAGTGTGAAACTGTCGTGGGCTTAGGAACCTGCACACAGGCAGAGAGCTCGATGAACTAGTACAGGCAAAAGATCCCTCTATTGTGTTTTTAGCTGAGACACTAACAAATGATGCAAGGCTAGAATTTATTCAAAACAATATTAATTTTGATCATAGGTGGGTGGTTCCGAAAGTGGGGAGAAGTGGTGGTTTGGTACTTTATTGGAAAGCATCAATCAATCTATCAATTGAGGGGTCGGATAAGTATTATATTGATGCAGTCATTAACAAAGGTAGGGAGAGTGAATGGCGATTTACAGGATTCTATGATGAACCGGACACAGTAAGACGACATGAGGCTTGGGAAAAACTCAAAAGTTTGAATTCTAGAAGGGAGACACCATGGTTGTGTTGCGGAGATTTTAATGAAATTATCCTCCAAGATGAAAAATTGGGAGGTGCAACCAGACCACATGTCCAAATGCAGACGTTCAGGGAAGTGATTGATAAGTGTGGTTTTATGGATTTGGGATATGAGGGCTCAAAATACACTTGGAGTAGGTATTATGACAATGGCAATTCAATTTGGGAATGGCTTGATCAGTGCTTAGCTACCAGTAGTTGGTTTTTGAAATTCCCAGGTTCAAAGGTTTATCATTTGAGGTGCGACTCATCAGATCATATTCCTCTCCATGTTGTCCAATCGGATTTGGATTTCCCTAAGCGGAAAAAATTATTTCGCTTTGAGGAGATGTGGTTGTCGAATAGGGAGTGTGAGGAAGTTGTGTTTTCAGCATGGAATAGTGGTGGGGGTCAACGGCTTGGTGGTGATGTGTTGGCAAAAGTTGAAAAGTGTGGTAAGGAATTAACTTGGTGGGACAAAAATGTGTTTGGAAATGTGCGGAGAGAATTGGATCGGCTAAGGAAGCAACTCACAAAAGCCGAATCTGAAGCCATGATTAGTGGTAGTAACCTTTGGGTATTGCAGCTGAAAAAGGAGATTGATGTATTACTAGATAGGGAGTCTACCATGTGGGCTCAATGGTCGAGATTATTGTGGGCAAGACAGGGAGGTAGAAGTACAAAATATTTCCACAGTCGTGCAACAAGGAGATATAGAAGAAATAAGGTGGAAGGAATTAGAGACGAGTAAGATAATTGGAGAAATCAGCAAGATGAGATAGCTGAAGTGTTTGTGAAATATTTCACGGATCTTTTTGCTACTAGTAAACCGAATGAATCCCAAGAAGTGTTGTCTTCTATACCTACCATCATTGATGAGGATATGAAAGATATATTAGACCAAGATTTTAGTGAGGAGGAAGTGGTAGCTGCCTTAAAATTGGCACCTCTAAAAGCTTCTAGATCGGATGGAATGCCACCTCTTTTCTACCAGCATTCTTGGGAAACAGTCAGTCATGATGTCACCTCTTCTTTAGTGACATGGTTGAATATAGGTATCCTACCAACTCCTTTAAACCACACTTTTATTGCTCTCATCCCAAAAACTCATACTCCCGAATATGCTCAGCAATATCATCCCATTAGCCTTTGTAATGTATTGTACAAGATTTACTCAAAAGTTCTAGCAAACTATCTAAAAAAATTAATGCCTCACATTATCACTGAACACCAATCGGCCTTTACAAAGGATAGACTTATATCTGATAATATTCTTGTAGCTTTTGAGACCCTACATAGCTTACAAAATTATAAGTCTAATTCTCATGGGTTTATGGCTTTAAATTAGATATGAGTAAGGCTTACGATCGGGTGGATTGGAATTTTCTAGAACAACTTATGAGAAAATTGGGGTTTCCGGAAAAATGGATACATTTGATCATGGGGTGCGTCAAAACAGTAACCTATACGGTCCTAGTGAATGGTGAACCAAGAGGCACGATCCAACCTACCCGTGGGATTAGACAGGGTGACCCACTGTCCCCTTTTCTTTTCTTGCTTTGTACGGAAGGGTTGAATAGGCTTATTAAGAGAGCGGAATGTAATGGTGACATTCATGGGTATTCTCTTTGCAGGAGAGGACCTAAACTAACCCATCTGCTCTTTGCAGATGATAGTCTACTCTTTTACAGGTCAACTATGGAAGAATGTCGAAAGGAGTTGGAAATCTTGAATGTGTATGAAAAGGCATCGGGACAAAAAGTAAATAGGAGCAAGACTTCACTACTTTTCAGCAAAAATACCTCCAATGATATGAAGCATGAAATTAAGGTGGCTTTGGGTGTTCCAGAAATTATGCAATATCAGAGATATTTGGGGCTCCCATCATTGGTGGGAAAAGGAAAAAAAGAGAGCTTTAGCTACATACAAGAAAGGGTGTGGAGAAAGTTGCAAGGGTGAGAAGGTAAATTACTATCTCAAGCCGGTAGGGAGGTATTGTTGAAGGCAGTCATCCAAGCTATTCCAACCTACACAGTAGGGTGTTTCAAATTACCTATTGGTTTGTGCAATGAAATTGAAGTGTTAATAAAGAGATTTTGGTGGGGTCAACTAGGCGATAGGAAGAAAGTGTATTGGGTGAAGTGGGAAAAGATGACAAGGGCAAAAATAGAAGGCGGAATGGGATTTAGAGATTTGGTCATGTTCAATGACTCTTTATTAGCAAAACAAGCCTAGAGACTTTTGCAAAATAAACAATCTTTCTTTTACAAGGTTTTCAAGGCACGTTTTTTTCTCCAATACTACAATCATGGAGGCTTCGGATTCAAGAATGGGGTCCTATGCTTGGAAGAGTATTTTGGTAGGAAGGGAAGTCATCAAAAGGGGTTGAAGATGGAGGATTGGGAATGGTGAGAAGGTAAATATATGGCAGCACAGGTGGCTACCAAAAAGACACCCTCCATGCGTGCCCACATGTCCCATTGAGGATTTCGAACAGGCCACAGTGAGCTGCCTCATCGATCCTAGCACAAGACAATGGCACACGGATTTGGTGGATGGACTTTTTGTAGAGGAAGATGCAAACTTCATAAAAAAAATCCCACTGAGCAAGAAGGTAACAGAGGATGTTCTTTATTGGCCTTTCACGAGCAATGGCATGTACAACAGCAAATCAGGCTATAGATTCCTCAAGGAAGAAGCAGAATAGCCGGATTCACCTCAGGTACCACCACTTCGAGATAAAAATTTTTGGAGAGCTATTTGGGCTATGCGAGTTCCTCAAAAGGTGAAGACTTTTATGTGGCGAGCTTGCCGGAATGCCATACCAACGAAGGAAGCTTTGATGAGAAGAACCATCATCACCAACCCAACATGTGACAGATGCAGAAATGCTATCGAAAGCTCCTTGCATGCGTTGTGGTCCTGCTTAGAGGTTGAGGTTGTGTGGGTAGGAATGGCAACGGGTCGGGTTCGGGCCGGGTTTTTGCATACCCGAACCCGACCCACAAGCCAAGACCCGCGACTCAGACCCAGCCCGATTATTAATCAGATTTTTTTTTCGGGGCCCAGACCCGCCCCGCTGGGCCCCACGAGCCCCATTTATCTTCCCATCCACAAACCCAGAAACAAGAGACCAAAGACCACCGTTATCAACAAAAATTCACAAACATGTCAAACCCATAACATCTTCATCACATGTCTTCTTTATGGCTTTATGATAATTTGCCACCGACCACCCCACAATAAACCCAGAACCAACGATCCAAACCAAAACCAACCACCACGGCGCCCCTGAAAATAAGAAGAGAGAAGAGAGATCAGCGAACCCACCACCAAGACGCCACCGAAAAGACAAAGAGAGAGACGAGATAGTCGGAGGTTATGAAATGAGATGGTCAGAGGAAGAAAGAGAAAATAGAAATCTGGGAAAGAGGCGTTACAACCGTTTGGGGAATTGGACTGAGATGGTGAGGCGTGGCTACGTGATGAGGCGTGAGGGCGTGGCTGAGGACCTGAGGAGTGGCTGCGATAAGGCACTGAGGCGTGAGGGCGTGATGAGCACTGACTAAGGCAGAAGGCAGTGAGGCGTGAAAATGGGAATGAGAGGGAGAGGCGACTAGGTTAGTGAGTAGTGACTAGGGTTTTCAAAATTACAATGATATATATATATATATATATATATATATATATATATATATATATATATATATATATATATATATACGGGTATTATCTGGGCTGGGTTTTTCGGGTCGGGTTCCGGGTTTTTTTATAAAATCTGGACCTAACCTAGACCCGCTTCAGGTTTTTTTTAAAAACCCATATCCGACCCTATTTTTTATCGAGCCGAGTGAAATCTGGCCCATTAGGGTTGGGCCGGGCCAGGTATCCGCGGGTCAGATTTAAATTGGCATCCCTATGTGTGGGCTGAACAATCCTTATGGGGTTTTAGAAATCACGTGTGTGTTGCTGACTTTAAGCAACTGGTGTCATGGGTAATTGAAGAAGGAAAACAGCTGGAGTTATTCGCGTTTACTTGTTGGCTAATATAGCACCAACACAACTAGGTCCGAGTCCGAGAAGCAGCAACAGCACTCCACCAAGTTGCTGAGTTAGCACGAAAGTCTTTAGCTGAATTCCATGCTAGGTTAGTGGACAATGCTTCACAGATTGAGCGACGCATTTATCGTCTACACACTAAATGGAAGCCTCCCCTGAGGAATTTGATTAAAATAAATTTCGATGGTGCGATGTTCCCAACATAAAATAAACCAGGAATAGACGTGGTGGTCAGGAATGAAGACGAGTTGGTGCTAGGATCTTGTATTAAGCGTTTGTCTCAAGCTTACGATGCCATGGAGATAGAAGCTATGGCAGCAGCAATAGCCTTATTCTTTGCAAGCGAACTGGGCGTAAGGGAAGCTATTCTTGAAAGGGATTCTATGGCTGTTATAAAAGCACTAAAAGAGTTTGAGGAAATGTTATCTCCTACAGGTCTTTTGTTGGAGGATATTAGAATGTTTTCCCAAAGATGTGATGCATTGTTTTACTTTCATACAAAAAGAGAAGGCAACTCGATAGCACATAGTCTAGCTAGATATGCTCTTAGCATACCAGATTTTTTAGTGTGGATAAAGGATGTTCCAACACACATTCAGCATTTTGTACAAGCTGATTTGGTTTCATTAAGTTAATAAAGGTTCACTTTCTTGATTCTCAAAAAAAAAAAAAAAAAGTTTACAAAGACTTCATGTCAAACATAATGTGGAGAAAAAAAAAGTATTTCATACCCATTTAATAGGACTAGATTGCTATATTAACTATTTATTTGCAATACCTTGTAACGACACTTTTGACTAGCTCTTGAGGAGCTTCAACTTGGAGGTTCTAGAGATTTCATTAGAAGGCATAGTTCGTGTCAACTATCCAATATTTTCGAATTATACTAATAGCATTACAAAGACCATGAAAATTGTGAACTTCCAATCCCAAAACAGTTTCATTGCCATAGGTGGTTGCAATTTATTTGCCTTAGTGAAGTTCTTAGATGGCTCAGTTATGGCTGGGTGTATATTGCCTTGTGTGATAAAAACAAAGTTAGAAATTCAAGAAGTTGTAATCCATCAAGTGCTGCCAAACCCGATCTGTCCATATAATAGTGCATTCGATACAAGTATCGCACAACAAAGAATGCAAGTATTAAAATATGTCCTATGTTTAGGTGATACAGGAATTATTTAATTAACATAATATTTAATTGCTATATTGCTTCTCTGCTAAAAGGGGAGATTTGGCTATGGTAGGTGCTCTTTAGTAGATGAGTATGGAGGGCACACAATAAATAAGGAGAGAGATAGAGAGAGAAAAAAAATGTTAGTATTAATGAGGTAATAAAGTAGAAAATATTAACATTTAATGATATTTTTTCAACTTTTAGATCTCTAAAAAATCTATGGTTTAAAAAAGGGATTCAAATCCTCTAGATTTCTTAAGGTACTCTAACAAATAGATTTTCTTAAGGGCCCGTTTGACTGGGAGGATGGAAGAGTAAGAGGATAGAAAATAGAGGAAAGATGGAAAAGTGGGAGGATAAAAAAGTTTTTAGTTTTTCTCAGTTGTGTTTGGTTGAGAGGATGGAAAAGTAGAGGGATAGAAAATTTTTTGGTTTGGTTAAAAATAAGGTTTGTATAAATTTTTTTTGATAAGTATAAGGTTTGTATAAATTTACTATCATGTCTCTCTTAGATAAAACAAAAGGTAATATATTATACTTTTAAAAAAAATTGTGTATAAATGAAAGTGGACATTTCAAAAAATAGCATAAAAAATGATCCAAAAGTGTTTTCTTAAAAAAATAATAAAAATAAAAATTAAGAGAAAAAAAGAAAGAGAAGAAGAAAGACCCACCTGACAAAACAAAAGAAAAAAAAAACCAATGTTTCAGTGGAAAAGTAAAAGGAGAGAAAAAGAAAAAAAAAAAAATGAACGTTTAAAAATAAAAATAATAATAAACCAGAAAAGTGGGGGTAATTTTGTCAAAAAAAAAATCTTACTTTTCACTTCAATTTTCTCTCCAATTTGGAGAGATTGTATTTTGAAGGGAGAAGAGAAAACTTGTGGGCCCTACCACTTTTCTCTCTCCCTCTCCCTCTTAACCAAATAGTGAAAAATGTCATTTTTCATTCTATTTTCCTCTAGTTATTTTCCATCCTCACTATTTTCACCTTAACCAAACACACCCTAAATCCTAATCATTCTTTAATGATTTTTATTTTTTTTTGAGAAACCAGACTATCAGTAACTTGGGCTTTTATTCAAAGGCAAAACAAAACTTCAATGAATGTCAAATTCTACAAGGAGGACAATGTCCTCAGGGAGGGAATCAATCCACACCTAAGTCTCCCTAAAATTCTTGGCTTTCTTAGCTAGAGCATCTGCTACAACATTGCAATGTTTAGTATTAAAAATAAAGTTAGAAGAAGAAAGAGTAGCAACTTAGTTTTGGATGTCTTCAATAATGTGGCCATAAGTCAAGTGGTCCGAATGTTCTTGTGAAATGGCTTGGATTACCTGGAGAGAGTCGCCTACGAAGACAACGTCTTGTAGTCCAATCGCCTTCAAAGACAACGTCTTGTAGTCCAATCGCCTTCGAAGACAATGTCTTGTAGTCCTAGCTTCATTGCAAATTGCACCGCATGACGACAAGGAAGGGCTTCTAACTCCACAATGGATTGGGCTGCAAGAACTGGCATGGATAATGCACCAATGGCCTCACCACGCCAGTCCCGAATGATCACGCCTATCCCTACTTGGTTGCAAGACTTGAAAACCGCAACGTCAAAATTTGCTTTGAACTTAATTTCATCAAATGGATGTCATTGCTGAGGCAGAGGAGGGTCGCGGCAACTGGTGTCTGATCTAGAGTGTCCAAATATTCTTGTAGATAGCTTCCAGCTAAAGTACTAATTCGGTTGAGAGGTTGGACTGGAAGATTGCGTCTTAGAGCATTACGGCGATTCCACAACATCAATGCAATGGTGATGAAGATCTCGGCTCTGTAATCATCCATGAACTGCATCTGTTTGTCAAGAAAACCATGGAAGCTTGTCATGTGGGCATTGGCAGAGAACTGGGACCAAGAAAGTGAACTCTAGACCGGTTCTAGTGTTGTGCAAGACCAAAGAGCATGGAGAATGTCCTCAGCTCTGCAATCATTATTTAATGATTTAATAGTCTAGATTTTGTCATGTTAGCATTCCACTAATAATAATCTTAATTGTTTTGTTTGTAGAATTATTATATTATTTTAAAAATATTATTAATGGAATATTGACATGGCAGAATTTAGACTCTTAAATCATAAAAGAATGGTTAGAATTTAAGAAAATTTATTGGTAGAGTACCCTAAAAAATCTAGAGGATCTGAATCCTTAAAAAAAGTGTATCTCATATGAAGTTACACCAGGTGTAACTTAAACTCATCTCATATAACTTCTTTTTTTTTTTTTTTGAGAAACCCATCTCATATGACTTAGTTATATATATTGTTGCTGCAAACACAATAATAATGGAAATAACACAAAGAGAAACTGAATAGTACTTCTGAATATTATTAATTTAAAGAGAAAAATTACATAACATTATTTGGACTGAGTAATTAATTAATTACTACCCAAATTAATTAGGTCTGTTAAGGACATATTTTATGTAGTTGGCTAATCCTTTGACAAAACGCACTTTACTTATATTTGGATTGATCTAGGATGTGTTTAATACTTCAAAGAACATGTTGTTCAAGTCTAGTATTAAAGCCATGAAGATTGGACCAAGAAACAAGTGAAGAAAATGTGTTTACTAGAGCTGGACACCTACTGGACACCTGCGGATAGCTGCTGGACACCTGCTCAACAACTGCTCGACAGATAGCTATCTATCGAGGTTTAATGAGGCTCGACAGATGCTATCTATCGAGGCTATCTATCAAGGTTACAGAAATCAGAATTTTCAGATTTGATTTTTGGGCCAGGCTTTTGTATTTGTGTAGGGTTTCTTTTCTCACAACCCTAGACATATATAAAGCATATTTTAGAGGTCGTCACATAAGAGAATACAAGGAGAATATATGCAAAAGGTGACCAAAGCCTTATTCTCTCAAAAAGAAGTTACTGCGTCTTTGCGCCTTAGGGTTTTGTAACCAAGTACTTCTTGATCTTCATTATTGATGAAGTGAAGAACTTTGCAACCAACATCTTCTTCTCTAGTTGGTGATTGAAGTCGCGTACTGGGATTCGCGCAATTGGTTAGTCACGTACTGGGATTCGTGCATCAAAGGGTGGCGTTCATATATTGAAAAGTTCAGAGATTCTGAAGCAGTAGAAGGTTTCTGCTGTGAGTTCATCTACGGAGATTGTAGAGTCTAGGGACAAAGGTTTTGTACTAGATCTGAAACTTCTCTTTACTATAGTGAATTGCTTTTCGGGAAGGTTTCCCCCCAGGTTTTTTACTGTAAAACTGGTTGGTTTCATTGGTTTTCCTGGATCATCATATCTTGTCTTATTTATTTTTCCGCTGCACTTAGTTTTGACATGATATTGATGTTTGTTTGTTTTAACAAGTTTTATGCATAATAAATCTAATTAACAACTTGGGTTTAAAACTTGTTAATTCTATCAACCGAGGTCTAAATTTCCTAACAAGGTCCGATATTCAGATGTAATGGGTGTTACAAGATTAATTGCTGGATATTAATCTGATGGACTGGAGTTACACAATTAATGATGAGATAAGGAGTTTCTTAAGAATAAAAAGGCCCAAACAAATAGTCCATTAAGTGGCTTAATGGACCTCCACCCTTCACCTCTCCCTTGCGCACGTATCTAGCTTAATATCTGAGTCAATTCATATTAGCCCATTAATCACCACAATTAAAATGGATAAAATAGTCTCTCTTCTTTTTGATGTGGAGTTAATCATTTTTACTAACTCTCCATCTTCCATATTATCTCCCACATCTTTACATTTATATTGTAATATTTATTTATTTTAATTAATTAATATTAAAATGCTCCAACATATATATATATATATATATATATATATGAATAATTGACTACAATTTTGCAACAAATCACAATCTCTTATTGAAGCATTCTAAACAACCTTTTTCTTTTATCAATTTTTAAAATTCAGTTTTCTTTATTATATGAAAAACTCGTTTAATGTATTTAACAAAACTTATATTGGAGCATAATTCGAAATATTAGGAATATTACAAAATATACATGAGCCTTACAAATTGATGTGCAACTTGCATTTTTTTTTTTTTTTTTTTTGATAACCTACAAACTTCATCAAATCAAATAGAGGTACCTACAATAATGCGATTAGCCTTGCAAACATTCAAGATGACTTTAGGGGTTTCATGCTTTAATTAAATTAAACAAAAAATAGCTTTTGAGCCTAACAGCAGGCTTGGCAGTAGCGTGGTGGACTGCAGAATTTAGCTTTCTCCTAACGCAATTAAATTTACAACTAGAAAAATATTTTTCAAGTTCAAGAAGATTACAACTTGCAACTATTTTCATAACTTGTTAATATGACATCAATCACATTCATTGTCACATTCACTCAAAGTGCACATCAAGAGCATACCTGAGGACCTTAGATCGTAAAACATGCCTAGGCTATGTTTGGGAATCTCTTAACAATTCAATGGCCAACTGAAGTGGTCTATGCCAAAGAATTGAGATTCATGAAAGGCATCCAATTCATCTTGGACAGAGGAAGAATATTTTGCAATGTCACCGTCGATGATAATGGAGTTGTGCATTTCAAATGCCATGTAAACGTCAAGTGAGCCATCCATGGCCAGTTGCACATGGTGGATGACCCAATGTGTGTGTCTGTGCGTGTAAAGTTGCCTAAACTTAAACATGAATTTGCACGGTACTAATTAAGAGATTCACAAGGACAATATAGATCAGTGACTATTTATTCATCGAGATATTGGCTCTACAAAGCCTACAACCAGCATCGTAGCAGTTATGGGCTTTTTTAGATGGGCCGCATGTGGTAGCCTAGTTATGCTTCGTTGTGTTCAAGCAAGAAACCAAGAACAAACAAGAAAAGTGAGTATCTGTATGTGAAATTGTGAATAAATGAGAGAGAGTGTGTGTGTATAGTAGAGTCTTTTGTTGTCAAATAAGAAAAACGGAGTTTAAACACAGTTTAAACAAAAAAATTGATAAAAATCTTTGCCTGAAAAATGAAACATAAGATAACTTTTTTTTTAAGGTACTCTCCTTTGTTAATTTTATTGGACGGAAAAGTTGATAGTCTCTCTTCCTCAAACTCCTCTATTAAGCTTTTCTCAACCAAAAAAAAAAAAAAATTTACTTAAAAAAATCAAATATAGTTTACCTTCATGTGTGTACCTATTCTACCCCTTTGTTGACATTTTGATTATTTTTAACCACGGGAGAGTACAACTTACTCCATAATAAACAATAGCTCCCATAATATCACAGTTTTCTATCCCAAACAAAAACAAAAACACTCGTAAGATTATAAAAAAACAAAAACAAAAACACTCAAGACAACTTTTTTTAATGATTCAATGGGATTGGGTATTTTTCTTTTTTCAATTTTTTTTAAAAGTAAGGACAATACTATAGTAGCTTTTGAATTTGAACCATAGGCCATTATCACATTCACAAGGAGTTAAAGATTTTATTTTTACAGAGTTATGGATTCTCTAATACTATGTTTGGATGTTAGGAGAAGGAGGGGGAGTAGAGTAGAGGGAGGGAAAGTAATTAAATTACCTTGTTTGGATGTTTTTTAAGGAAGGTGGGAGAGGGATTTGGAGGGCTTTGGAAGGGTTTGATTCGTTTGAACTACTTCTAATCCCTTATTTTTAATTCTCCCAAATTAGAGAGAATTGGAGAGAGAGTGGAGTATAAAAATGCTTGACCAAATGAATTACCAATTTTGCCCTTACTATATTAACAAAATTTCAAATGAAAAGACTAACTATTCCCTTCCTCCTTACTTAATTTTAAAAACATCCAAACAAGGTGGAGGATAACCATTCCCCTCTACTCTTTTCTCCACTACTCTCCTTCCCTCTACTCTCCTCTCTCTCAAAACTTCCAAACATAGCCTAAATAGAGACTTGTGAAGTCTCTTTTTTTTTTTACCCCTTTTCTTTTTCAACATCCTGTCCCTGAAAAACTAGGTCGGCCCAACTAGCCCAAATGTCACTAAATAGGCTACAAACTATACCCACAAATGTCATTCTCGCTTATCCTGCGGTCTGCACAAATTGCTAAACGCTCTATGGTTTGCTAGCTTGTACGTGCACTTGGCAATTGGCATTCTTAAAGCATTCACAGCTGGCATTGTATATGTCATATTTTGCCAAGATTTACCGTTTCTGTACAAAAAAAAGGTCAACAACTTGTCGCAGCTAGCATGGTAAAGCTAAAAAAATTTGTAATACTGCTACAATACCATCGCAACTGTAGCAGTATTGCAAATACAAAAATTATTATTTTACTCTCTCCCTTGCACGCGCATTCCAAAATTCCAGCCACGCGCCGTCGCCATCACGCTCCTGCCACACGCCAAAGAAACCCTGCTGATGTCATATGACATCATCTAGCCACGTCAACGCCACACAAGCCCTAGCCACGTCAGCCTTAGTCCAAGTCAGCACCACGTCATTAGGATGACATCCCCATCTCTGCAGCCCAATCCGTGACCCAACCTGGAAACCCATAACTGACCGGGACAACCTGTTGACTGACTTTGACCCCGATCGTTGACTTTGACCCTAGAACCGTTGACTTTAACCAGTTAACTTCAACTTTTGTGTTGACCTTTGACCAAAAGTCAAAATTTCTAAAAAGGCCTATCTTGCTCAGTTTTTCGCGTAGATTCTAATTTTGGACTCTGTTTCTTTATTTGAAACTCTGAAATTGGTCAATTGGTATATTTTTCATTATGGTTTCTTCAAAGGCATTTCTAAGGAATCTTCTCATGCTTATCCAACCTCAAACCTTTATCGAGCTTCCGCCTTGAGTTTGAGGGAATGTGTTTGAGATATATTAGACATATTAGCCTAATGTAATAGGCCCAAACTCACTCTTGCTTGTACTAGTAGTCTAAGACTAGTCGTCTATATATTCTCATGTTAGGGTTCATTGTAACACAGGTTATTGTACTATACTCTTACATAATAAATATGTAGGCCTTAAGGGATTCCTCCATGGATGTAGGCCAACAAGGTTGAATCACGTAACACTCGTGTTCTCAGTATTCCTATTTTATGCTTTCCCTTCCACATCCACTTTAACATATACAAAATGGTATAACACATTAAGTTACTAATATATTTAACAAAAGCTAAAAAAACAAAAACAAAAAAGTGAAAAAAAAAAATTCCTTGTGTCATTGGATTCAGTTGCTCCCAGTGCACTGGATCTCAATCCAAAAGATAACTGAGACGTATTGGCTAACGCCTAAGGCAATGATACGTTACACCCTGCAGATAACTAAATTGTTTTACCTAATATTTGACACTTAAGTGGCTCACCTATATGTGTTGTGGTGTGGATAAATAATGGGGTAAATGTATAATCACTCTTGACCTTCCAGTTTTTTTTACTAATGAGAAAATTACCTAAAATGATACACTTCTGTTATATGGATACATTTGTTTTGCCCATAAAGATTATACCTTGAAATTTCTGTGTTCCAACTTGAGTTTCCTCCATCCTTTCGGTAAATATAAGCCGTTAAGGCTGTTCAGGCTTTGCATATAGACCAATTTTAATTCAACTTCAATATTCCATTGAAGCACGGACCTTTCACATTTTGTAAAGCCATTCAAAAGTAGGGCTTCGTTTTAACACAAATCAGATTGGCAACCATTTGATGAAAGTACGAATTAAGAGTAATGCTTAAGACACAATATTTGCTACAAGTTATTTCACATCTTTTAACATCGTTCATTATAATTGGAAGAACGTCGCTTTCATCTTGTTTCACCATTTGACATCGGTTTCATTGTATACCAAAATGTAGTGAAAAATATATGTTGTGTTGCTATATACTTATGAGTGAAGAATTAATGCTTGTGCCTCTGTATTATCAGAACCTCGGGATTTCTACTGGGAAGGTTTGGTGATAATTTTGTCTCCAATGGAGATACTATAGGAAGGTAAGCTGTGCTCAGCTAAAGTAAAAGCGTCAGCAGTTTCTCCAATCAGAAATTCCGTTATGATTGCTTCTTCTTCTTCTTCTTCTTATTATTATTTATAATTTTTTGAGGTAAGTAAACAGCATCATTGCTTCTTGTTATGGGAAGCATTCTTGAATAGGTTTTCTGAAAACTAGATCGCATTCCTTTTAGATGGTTAAAAAGCCCTATAGGTCTATTGTAGAGCTTTCAAACCATATAGTCGAGTATCACCCAATTGGGATTGTTTTGGCATGGTGAATTTCATCATTAGGAGCTTCTTTTTTTCTTTTCTCTTTTTTTATACAATATAAAAATTATTCTCTATCTTAATCTAATTGTATGTGTGTGAAACTCCCTCTTAAAAACTTAAACCCCAATCATTACCCCCCACACCCTACAAGCACTTATATTTATTGTGGAGCTTCTAATAATGGTATATAACACCAAAATAATTTTTATTTAAAAAACAAAAAAACAAAAAAAAAAACAAACAAACACACACACACACACAAGGAAGACGAAAAGAAGCTATAATTAATTTCATGTAACCGTTTAGATGGATTTACACCTCTCAGCATCCCAAGTCCAAGGACCATTACAAGTGTGACTTGGTGGTAATCGGTAAGAGCTATCGTATTATTTCACATGATACTTGAGAAGAGTTGAGTGGTTTGAATTTTGACCAGTAGCGCTTCAACGAATATGTTGTGTCTACAATAATAACCTTATCAAAACTTCGGTGGTATGCGTAGTATATTATCCATTGTCGTCACAATTCTCTTTTTATTTTTATTTAAAAAAAAAAAAAACAGTTATGTTCAAATGTTTGATCCCACCTCCCAACTTAATTTAGCCAAAATTTAAAAAAACTCACAAAATGTTTGTGCCTAAAAGGTAAGAACTCCTGCGCCCCATGTTTGTCATAAAATTAATTATTTAAATGGGAGAATTGGAATGACAACGTTTTTTTTTCTTTTTCTTTTTCTTTTTCTGAGAATCTGGAATGACAAAGTTGTTTACCAACCGGAAGGGATTCTCAGTCTACTTTCTTTTCCTAGAGTCAATAAAATTTGGCTTGCTTCATTTTTGTCCTATCATCATCTTGTCTTGTCCTTTCTGTACATTCACATTAAAAATATATGAAATTCTTTAATAACAAAATGGCAAAATCTGTGTGCAACAAAGTCAGATTAATTGAGAAAAAGAGCATCTTTCTTTTTATATTTTTTAATTTCTTTCCTTCTTCTTCTTTTTGTGCGTGTGGAAAGGCCTGGTTCTAGGAAGAGAAAACAATTTAAACAACCACCTCAGATAATGAATAATCTCACAAAATATAAAAAGTAGTCAATTTTACACATTTTGAGTCAAAAAAAACTTACATAAATGAGTATAAAATTTGCATAAATGCATAAGTACTACAGTAACCGTGCATATATGCATGATTATCGTAGCTCGTGCATTTAATATTTTAGTATTTTTTGATAGTGTTGGGTATGTGAAAGAGAGGGGTAGTGAGTGAGGAAATAATAACAAAATTGTAAAAAAATAAATATTTTATTGAATAGATGTATAGAATAGATAGATTAATGTGGGTATTTTGTAAAAATTGGTGTGTAAAATAAAAAAAGTAATTTTTTTTGTGCAAAATAGATAAAAAATTACATGAGTAGATACGGTTGCTCGAGTACAAAATATAAATTTACTGCCTACTTAGGAATTTAGGTTTGTGCAAACGATTCTGCTACCAAAATTTTCAACGAAGTTTTTACATCCTCTCTCCCGTAATTTTGCGACAATGCTACTTCAACTCGATTGGACCCACCACAACACAAAGATAGAAGGACGTGTGAAAATTATAGCGAAGTGTTCGATATTCGAAAGACGAATTGTGGTGGGAAATAAGGGAAAACAAAAGAGAATAGTACGTTCATCATTCCTATGATTGTTTAGATGTCTTTTTAAGACAAGAAAATGAGCACAATGGAATCTTGGGTTTCCTTGCTTTTGTCTATTTCAAGTTCCATTCAAAAGTGGACGGAACCATAATTACATTTTCTTAATTAGAGAAAAATATCACTTTGACCCCTATGTGATTAAAGATATAAAAAAAAATGTGTAAAATTATTAAAGTCTTTTTTTTACTTTTTTACTTTGTAATTGTTATATATGTACAATGAATTGGATGTTGGCAATCCATGACAAAAATGTTGATTCTTTAATATATATTTGTAAGTCCAAGACGAAGACTTATGATCTGCTAAAGAAAATAAAATTTCTGAAATCTCGACACTTGCTCAATTGATAGAGATTTAGTCTCAATTCCTTCTCGATCGATTGAGAATAACAAAACCAGATTTTGATCTAACATGTTTTTCTTTTAAGTTAGCTATGCAAGTGGGTTTTCATAACCCTAATTGGTATGCCTTTATACATGCCTCTTAAGCACGAATTTCACTAATGTTGTAGAGGCAAAAACCTTAAACTTTTTACAGAAAAGATCTTAGCCTTCACTCATTTAATCTATGAGTTCATAAATAAAAAGAGATTTATCTTCCACAATGTTTTTGCCATAGTGCAAATATACTTTGAATCCATAAAGTCATCCCAAGGTTTGTTATGGAGTTCAAATCTTCAAGTGGGTACTTAAAGTTGTGAGTGGTAGGTTCGCGTTCAACAAAGGTCACTTGCAAAAGAGTCCATGAATTCGAAGATAAATTGGGTAATATCAGTAAATTGATAAGTTCTACATAAGGTAGCACATTAGAATAAGGTTGCTTTATTTGTAAACTTCAATTCTATATGGTGGGTCTGTTTTTTCCCTTGGGGTCTGTAGGTCAGGCCCTTGCTTTGGTTTTTTTATAATGGGATCATTTTTCCATTGGTTTTTCAGGTATCATTTTTCCATTGGTTTTTCAGGTATCATTATATTGTATTGTTCTATATCCACTGTTATCATTAATATTTATACAATAATGATGTTGTTTACTTTAACTAAAAACAAATCATATTTTGACTAAGTAATTACTTGATTTAAATTTGGTTAACTTGTATTTTTGGAGTCTAAACAAACCAATAACTTTGCTCAAAACATCCAAACCAATAAAAGAATAGCAAAACTTAGGTGTATTTAGGTGTTGTTCATTAGATTTCCTTCTTAAAATTCAATCATATTATTACTTAACTAAAACTATACTTCCACCTCATGAGAAAAAAGTCACCTGGCTGAATTTTAAAAAAAGAACCTAAGAAATGCATTTAAGTTACTTTACTTAAGTTTTGTCCATAAAAGAAACATATACAATTTTTTTCCTTTTTTTAATTATATTATTTCTTTTTTCTTCTTTTATTGACTTTCAGGGTTCCACATGTTTACGAATGATTTATCCAAAAATGATCAACAATAAATGCAAAGTAAATAAATAAATTCAGACCTCAGATTGGTCTAATACTAAAATAATTTATAAAATGAACCATGCGTAGGGGTGTGAGACTTAGCATTATCAACCCACATGGAGAGAAGCAAAAAAGGATTTCGATTCTATATGTATATGGCTTTAATTATAACTCTGCAGCTTTATTTTCATGCTTATTCATTCAAATTGTCATGGAAGAAGAATTAAAAACGTGCTTAGTGGTCCCAACACTTTTCCCAGCCTCTTCTCAAGTCTCAAGTCACAACAAACACTAAAATCTATTTTTCTTCTTCAATCTCATCCTGTATCTTTAAAAAAAAAATAAATAAATAAGACTACAATCTTTCTGAAGATTTTTTATTTTTCTTTTTTCTTTTCTTTTCTTTTGTTATTAACTTATTATCTTTGTTCTGACTCTTCAAGAGGTTGAAAACTTGAAAGTTACATATTTGAGGTACTCCTTTTATCAAAGCACTTATTGGAATGCCCAAATGTTTAATTTATTAGCATGTCCTTATAATATATAAACTGTGTGGCCCACTTTGAACTGTGCTTGGAAAACAAATAAATAATTATTTTATTATGTGTAGCCTTGAAACTCCTTAACCCCACATGACTATCACTAGGGAATCTCCTTTTTTTTTTTTTTAACTTCTTTTATAATTTTTTTAATTAGGAGAATTTTAAAACTTAAGCCTTTTCATAATAAAAAATTATTAAATATTTTGAGAGGGTAGCGACATGTGTTTTTCTTTCATATTTATATTAAATTTAGTTAATAAAATCTACTATAAGTGTGAGATAAAAAATTCTCATGACAGTGTAACTAAAAATTATACCTTTACAACTTACATTAACAATGATAAAATATGAAATTTTATCATATGTAGGCCTGCTGTGGAAAAAGCAGAGATAAAACTGTAAATTGTACTACATGATCATGCGAAACTTTTGGATTTGCTTACATATCTCAAGAAAACTTCCGCTTATGGTGGCTTTCAGGTTAAAGATTTAAATGCAACCAGAAAATGAATCATATATAACACAATATGTAATCTTATTGTTTGTTCCTTTTTTCTTCTTTTTATGCTGTACAACTCATTACATAATCATAGTTTAAGATGATTAAGTAACTTTTAATCATCTGCCTATGTCAGCATTAAAAATAAAAATAAAAACAAAAAGATGTAGGCATGCGCATAGTTTCAACCTTAAAGAATTCTAAGGTTTGAAAAATGAATTTGAGCTTTATTAATTCGAGAATTTGAAATGATTTAATGTAAGCGCTCATTTCAAATCCAAAATATCATAAGTGCCTTTTTTATTAAGTAAACTTTTTACAATTCATGTCATTATATGTTGTTAAATTTATATTAACATCATTTTTTCAATCCTTTAATTTTAAATTCTCAAATTCAAAACATGAATATCCTCCTAAAAACTTTCACATAAGCAGAAGAATTATATATTTTTAGCAACCCATAGAAAGGGCTAGAGAAGCTGTGCCTGTTTCTACAAATGGAATATGCTATACTATTTTTTTTTTTTTTTTTTGAAGGTAATAAATTGTTTACATTCAACTGAGACTTGTTTTCTTTTTCTTTTTTTCTTTTTTCTTTTTTGAGAAACAAAGACTTGTTCTCGATTACAGTATAATACAATTTACACGAGATCTCGATTATAGATAAAGCAACATATTTACAGGAAAAATAAAAGATAAAGCATTTATATATCTTCCTTTCATCTCAAGCAAATTATTTCTCATTAATTTCGAAAAAGTTATAGGTACATTTAGTCAAATTGAAAACTTCTTTCTCCGTATATTATTTTTGCTGCAATAATTGTTTTTGGAACTATAAAAGGATTTAAATGGTCCCCATTGAATGACAATATTGAATGTTTCATAAATACTGTAGACTTTTGCTTTGATAGCTCCTATATGCATTATAGTCTAACATTTGTCTTATTAACCACGAGATGAATCGAAATAATTTCTTTTTGATTTTTTTTAAAAAAAAATATTAAATAATGTCCTATATACATTGGTTTAAGAATTATTTTTATAAAAAAATAATAAAAAAATTATTAGGTATTTCAAGAGTGTAGTGTTAAAACTTTCTTAAAATAAATTGGCCCCTTAAGAGTGTATTTGTTTGGAGAGAAAATAAGAAAGAAAAATTTTTTATGTATGTTTGGTTCGGTGGGAGGAAGGAAAATAAATAGTTGGGTCCAAGTATTTTCTCCTCGAACTTACCATAAAAATTTCTCTCCAAAATAGAGAAAAAACTGAAAAGAAAAAATAAAGCTGTTTAATAGACAAAAATCTCCGTATACAATTCTTTTTCTTTTCCTTTCGTTTTTTCTTTTCTTTTCTTTCTTGGATGTTGCCTTTTTTTTCTTTTCTTTTTGGACAGTGAGTGTGATGGTTGTTTTTTTTTTTTTTTAAATAGACATGATTTTTTTTTGGGACATGATTTTTAATTTTTGATAAATTGGGTGATTACTTTTTTTTTTGGTTGTTTGTCACTTTTTTGTATTAATTGGCCATCATTTTTTAACAATGGTGTATAAGTAAATTTATACAAACTCACTTTTTTCATCCCTCCACTTTTTCACTCCCAACCAAACAAAAATGAAAGAATTTAAATCTTTTCTATTCTCTCACTTTTTCACCCCTCCAACCAAACGAACCCTAAGGGAAATGCTAATGAATGCCTTTAGGACTTTGGTTCATAATCCATTTTAAAAAAAAAAATTTATGGGAAAAAAAAAAAAGTAATTAATATTTTGACAGTTTTTTTCATTTCCCATAAAACTAGTGTTAAAATTTTTCTAAAATGGATTGTTAACCAATGCTCTTAAGACATTCGTTAGCATGACCATTTCCTTAAAAGTGATTTCAAAACTTTCATAATATAGTTGTAAGGACACAATTCGAACCCCTGACCCACAATCAGAAGGGAAAGAGCCTAAAAAGCCTTTTTACAATAAATTTGTGAAGAATGGACTTGAAATCTAGATTTTAAAGATGGTTTAGACAACAAAAAAAGATGGGCTTTGGGCCCAATGGCACAAATAAGGAATTGTTTATATGAATATGAATGAAAAACCCCTCCTCGGACACAATCCGAGAATAATTTATAATACTGCTTCTCAAGATAGATTACAATTGTGAATAGTCAAATCTACAATCTCCTTTTTTTTCTTTTTCTTTTTTCAATCTCCTTGTTACCGAAGGTCCTTTCTTTCCTTTATACTCCCTCCTTCTTCCCCTTCTCATCTTCCACCTCATGGTTAGACCGCTGGTTTTAGATACTTGTCTCATCCATTTTCCCTAAAGTTTGTGGAGACAGGGGTCAAGTTTCAAACCTGATGTTCAAGTCCCATTTCTCCATTAATACGGCCAGAATATCAGTTGCAGAGTCTTTAATGCGGGGTTGGTGGTAGCAGCTTTATCTTAGATATTCCACTGCCCTTTCTCTTATTCTCCACGTGTACCGTATCTTCCCTAAACCACAGGAACGTCTATAACATAGCCTGGGGATATCAAATAACCCTTCTCATACCTCGACTTCATTAGCCGAGAACACAATCTTCCTCGGACATACTTATTCAGACATTATCCCTTCTTTACCTAGTATTTTTTTTATGAGTTAACATTCACACACCCTCGGATCACTTGATATCCTCAAATAGGGCTTTTAGCCCAAAAGATATTCTTAGGCCACCCTTCATAAATTATTGGGCTCAATGACCCTACAATAGTCTATCAACAATTGCCCTAAGATAATTGTTTTAATTATATGTTTTTTTATACAAGAAAATTATTATTATATAAAAATAATTTCAAAATTTTCAAAAGGCTACCCTATTTATGAAAAACATTCAATATTGGATTTTATATCAAATTGAGAGAAGCACACGTACCAAAAAAAAAAACCAAGCAACTACTTTCCCAGTAACCAACAAAGAAAAAAATTGAGTCTCTTGTTAGAATTGGGGTGCTTTGGCCATGGCTTGAAGCAAATCCGGCAACCCAACTCTCGACCTATATCAGATTAGAGAGAAAAAGAAAGCCAAACACAAACTATAACAAATCGAAGAGAGAGCTCATCGTGACCCATATTGTAACCCAACATAACCTAGTTCTCAACCTAAATTGCCACCCATAACGACTAGCTCATTACCCAACTAGCTAGTTTGTCACTGTAATTGCGACCCAGCAGCGTACGTATTAGATTTGAGAAAACATAATTGTCACACAAATTAAATTACAATAATTCTCCACTTTATTATCTCTCATTTTCAATCACAATAAATGGATTCCAAGTTCCATGCATACCTCATCTCACAAGATTCAGACTCATGCAACAACTACATAGAGACATCGAGGTGCCCTTGTAATGCCTCCCGAAAAATGACAAAATTAAACATAATTTTTATGCATTCACAAGTATATATAATCCCATCTAATTAAGTCAAATATTATAAATTTTAAATATAATAAATTTGTGAATGGGTAAAAAATTCTAGTTGTAATGCTTACTAGTATATATGAGAAAGAGGTAAATAGTTAATTAAGTGATTTATGAACAAATTTGTATTTATTTGATAATAAAATGAATTAAATTTGAACAAACAATAATATATAGGGATGAGCTATTCATCCAAAAAATAAATGGTAATGAGTTTAGACTTTAGACGGAACTCTAATTCAACGCAAAATGCTAGACTACGAAACCAACTTGGGTCCAATGCCCAAGAAAATTGAACTGGTTAAGAAGCTAACACATGTCATATACAAGAATATTAAACCCATTGAAAAGTTGACACGTGTTAGGAGTATAAAAACCCCCTGGAGAAGCTGACGACAGGTTTAATGCTCCGGTGAACCGACCCAATCTTGACCCCTAGCCCACATAGTTCAACCTACTTTGAGTCCTCTGAGACATCGCGTCCATTTGGGTTAAAATGAAAAATAAAAAATATTTTATTATTTAATTTATTTTTATAATTATTTATAAATTTTATTATGTTTTTTATATTATTCATGAGTTTATTGTACTATTTCAATTTACTTTTACTTTTATTTATAGTATTTTCAGTAATAATTTTTCAATTTCAACAAAATAAACGGTATTTAAACACGCTCTAATTTTAGCAAACACATCATAATTAACGATGATCACGCTTTCCTTAGATCTCTGCCGTTAATTGGACCGACTCAAAGGAGTGACTAATTGAAGCAATTGGAAAGGAAAACATAGCATAAGTTCCCTTTTGTTTATGTTATCAATGATTGCGTGTTTGGGCGTGGGTCGTCAACGGTCTTACTCTCTTACCGACAGCTTTTGTCTCACTGTTCGCTTTTTGCAGTTGGATTTGGAATTTTCTGCTTGCCTTTGTTTTCTTTACCCTTTAAATTATTTTTATCGTCATCTTTTAACCCTTATTAAAAAAAAAATGATATAGGCACTTTTTTCTTTTTTAATTTATTTTTGGGTAACTATTCGTACAAATTTATTTATTTATTATAAGAATTCATGCAAATTTAATATACAACTTCATAAGGGTGAAATCAAAAGTTCTAAAAATATTTTTTCATAAATATACGTGTTTATATTTGTTATATGATATAATTTTTGCTTAATGCTTCACTTTATAGCTTCACCTGTGATTTACTAAAAAATGTAGTCCTTGATCTTGTAAAAAACTAAAGCACACGAACCATAGGGAGGTTATCAATGATTGGTTCAGAAAATTTTCTTTATGGGTTTAAATAAAAATAGAGTAATGTTAATGGGTGCCTTTAGAACATTTGTTACTAAATTATTTAAAGAAAATTTTAATACAACTTTTATGAGAAATATAAAATGTTGTTAAAAAAATCAATTTTTTTTTCTATAAAGATTTTTAAAAAGCTCCTAAATCAATGTTTTTAAGGCATCTGTTGACTTTTTCCATAAAAACATAACTTCTTAACTCTCTCTCTCAACATATGTGTGTGTGTATAGGTTATGCTAACGAGTGCCCTTAGAGCATTGGTTAACAATCTATTTTAGGAAAGTTTTGACATCACTTTTATGAGAAATGAAAAAAACTGTTAAAACAGTAATTGTTTTTCTTTCTTTTTCCATAAAAACTTTCTTGAAATTGATTATTAAACAATGCTCTAAGGGCATTCGTTAGCATTTCCCTATATATATACACACATACACAATCACGGTTTAACTTACCTCAAGTACTTATTTAAGTGGAAATCTCTTTTTGTTTTAAATACACACTGACAAATGGTAATGGATTTTAATCTCCACATTTTATTTAATTAGTGGATGATGTGGCAATTTCTTATTAAAAAAAAAAAGATTCCAATTAAAAAAGTACTAGAGATAAGTCAAACCCCGCAAACATACACAAATATACAATGTTACTGTTTAATGTATAGTAATTTTTATATCAAAATACTCTTTTCATGACTAATTAAACATATATTTTTTTACTCCTAAATTAGTTTTAACTTAACAAAGTTGTGCTCTACATAGTACTAAATCATTTATAAATCATAAAATTCAACCAAATTATATATGACAAAATAATGTCAACTATAAATATTTAATATCCATAACATAACATTGCGGAGGCTCATGCTCTCTGTGCATCTGAATGTGAAAACCAACCTATTATACACCTTTAAATGAGTGAAAAATAGATGTAAAAAAAATGAGTGAAAAATGATATATATATATATATATATATATATATATATATATATAAAGGAAAATTATTGAATACTCTGAGAATATCATAAATGCGTACTTTTTCCTCTCACATGAATTGTGGGTCTCACTATAAATTTAATTAGTGAGACCCACAGTTATGTAAGAGGAGTAATTCTTAGGTAGTCCCGGAGCACGGAGAATGGTGCTCCCTCCTCTCACATTCATGGTGGGGTCCGCTCATTAAATTTATGGTGGGGTCCACCATGAATGTGAGAGGAGGGAGTACCATTTCACTATACTCCGGGACTACCTAAGAATTTTCCATGTAAGAGAGTGGAGCATGCATTTATGGTACTCTTGTAGTACCCAATAATTACCCATATATAAAATCCTAAACGTAATTAAATGAGTAATATTTAGGTATTCTCAGAGCACGAAGAATGTGAGAAGAATGAGCATCATTTATTTATATTCCAGGAATAAGAATTTTCCTAATTAAATAAATTGACATGTATTTTATAATTTTATTAGGAGAGTAATTATCTGGTATTCTTGGAGTTAGGGGTGTCAATTCGGGTTAGCATGCCGGGTTCGTGTCATGTCGAGGTAGGGGTATTCGATTAAATGGCTCAACCTTAACCCGACCCATTTTATAATCGTGTCATGATCCTTCAACCCTAACCCAGCCTGTTAGTAAGGCGGGTTGACCTGACCCAACCCATTTGACACACTTAATAAACGAATCGTGTTAGGTTGATACAAATGTAACACAACCCATTTTAACTTGCATAATATTTAATATAACATCCATCTAATTTTTTTATTTTTTTTTATATCTCAAAAGCAGTGCATACACTTAAGTCTTCAACCCACATTCAAAATAATATAGTTCAACAAAAATATAACATACACCTAGAAATAAGTTTTTTACAATACAAAAGAAGTGCATACACTTCAACCCAAATTCAAAAGAATATAGTTTAACAAAAATAACATAGCTCAACAAAAATATAATATCCTTAGAACTCGCCAAATGCTAAGTATCAATATTGAAAGATTTGGAGCAAACAATAGACTAATCCTGACTATGACTACAATTATTATCCATAGAGAGAGAGAGAGAGAGAGAGAGAGAGAGAGAGAGAGAGAATAATAACCGGTTTAAGACTTTGAGTTTGAGAATTGCACATGAGACTATAAGATAGTAGAATGAATAGTATGGCTAAAATAAAAAAATAAAATTAGATATTTATAAGAAGGTTTAGAGATTTAGGGTTTAGAGATCTAGGTTTGTAAAGTTTCAATTTCCAATTATATCCCTTGTAAGTTTTTGTAATTACACATTTTTCTTTTTAAATTTAAAATATATGTTGGATATAAAAGGTATTTGACAAATGAATATTTATTTGTTATACAGGTTAAACAAATTGTGTTAAGTGGGTCATTTTGGGTTGACACAAATAAATTGGCGTGTCAAATATGTCTATTGTGGGTTATGCGAGTTGACCCGCTTATGATACGTTTCTTATCGTGTCGCTTTTGGATCGACCCGTTTATGACCCAAACCCATTAAGACACAACCCTAACCCACAAAAACCTGTGTCGGGTTCGTGTCATGTTCGTGAGTTGGGTCGAACATTGACACCCCTACTTGGAGTACAATGACGCCGTATTCTATTCTCTCACATTTATGACAGATTCAATTAATTAAATTCATATTAGTGGGATCCACCATAAATGTATAAAAAAAAATTTAAAAAATAAAAGAAAAAAAAGAAAAGAATATCATGTTATTGCACTCCATGAGGGAAAATTCCTAGATATTCCTGGAACACAAAAAAATGATACTCTATTTTCTCACAATTATGGTGGACCTTGTCATGATAATAATGTACACACACTTGGGACTGCATGGCACGAGAAAAATCCGTCATTGCATTATCCTCTCTTTAGAGTGTGGAAAACCACCATTGTAGGGCAAGGGAGTTAGTGGGGTCTTAGGATGGAGACATTTTGCCATGTTAATTATACTTGGTGTTCATTTAGAATAACCAAAATCGATTGGCTTGCTATGCTTATAAAAACATGTTGGAAAAAAATACAATTATAATTGCAAATGATAAAATTTTACATTATTTGACTTAACAAAAAAAATAGTTTATAATGATTAAAAAAAATCATATGCATGTCCAGGGAGACTTTTTTCATGCTTACGAATTTATAAAATTGACATTGCCTTCTCTCTCTCTCTCTCCCTTCTTTTCTTTTTCTTTTTTTTAACTTCTTAGACAGAAAGACAATAGGAGGAAGAATTAAGAGTTTGAATCACAAACATGGAACACCATAAAAGATATAATTACAACTTGGTTATCTCTTACGCTGCCTTCTATTTTGTCTTGTTGTTTTTCATTACTTCTGTTATGGTAATTACATGGAAGGAATATATTAAAGGATGTCAAGTGCACTCATTAAGAAGAAATTTAATGGTTCCCATTTTGTTGAAAGGGTATGGTAAGTGGTAACAGGTGTTTTTAGGGGATTTATTAATTAGTTCTCATTTCAAAATTTATTAATTTGGTCTATAAAGTCAACTTAGTCTCTAAAAACTGTTAGGCCAGTTAAACATTTTTCTCAAATGTCTTAGGGACTAAGTTGGCTTTAGTGACCAAATTGGTCTGTTTTGAAAAGTCTTGAACCTGGTTGGCATTAGCCCAAACTTTAGGATATTTGAATGGAATTTACCTTTTTTTCCCCATAAAAATTTTATAAAATTATTTCCTAAACCAATACCTTTAAGGCATTCGTTAATTTGTCTCATATTAGAAAATAGCATAAAAATAATAAACAAATATTCATTTAACTGAAAGTGGCTCAATTACCCAAAAAAAAGGTCAATTAATAACAAAAAACTCAATGTTAATTAATATACTTCGATACTCGTTAACCCTAACATGAAAGCACAAAGGAAAAAACTATAAATTACCGTGACTTTTGTAATTATACACACACATACACGTATGCCCTTAAGATATACATTAATAAATCATTTTAAGAAAATTTTTTGTGGAAACATAAGTGATTGACTTTTTTTTTATATCTTTTTCAATTTTCCATAAAAAATTTCATAAATTGGGTGATTAATATGTCCCAAAGGTATAGATTAAATGGACTACACATACACACACATACATATATATATATATAGATATATATATATATATATATATCACCAACACACATAATTTCATAAGATATGGAATTTGGATGTGGTTGATCAAAAGTGGTGAACCCATTAAAACATGAGTGAGTAAAAAAATGTTCACACATTAACATATTTTTTGGAGTGAACTTTAAGCATATATACCATTAGATTAGGTTAAAAGAATAATTTTAACTCCAATATAAAATTGATTGTGTTCCAAATATTATTGGTAATGTGAAAGCCCTTTTCTACTATAGGTGGGTTGGTCAGCCTCTACTCTACACCTCTATTATTAAGAGGGTGGAGGGAAAGGCAGGTTGCTCCATTCATCAATACGAAGAGGTGCCCATATACTTTTTGGAAATTAATAACATATGCATATAAAACAAATTATTATTCTCAATAAATAAAACAAAAAATAAAATAAAATTCAGGTTCTAAATTAGAAGTTCGGAAACGTAAGTTAGGGTTTTTGAATTTTATTTTTTTAACGTAATATAATAAAAGCATTATTTTAAGGCGGGTTGATAGCTTTAACAGCACATCAGCTGTTGAGTTTGACCGAGAATGGATTTTTAATCCTGTTTTGATGGTTTCCATAAAACCACCGTATAATTACTCCTGTCCTTATATACGCGCAATGCCCAAAAGAAGAACCTTATCTTGCAATTACAAAACTACCCTTCAATTGTAACTACAATTCCATTGAGCTCCTTTGTTGATGTAATACTTTTTCTATTTCATTTGTCCAAACAAATAATCCTTTATATATATATATATATATATACACTATTATTTAAGAGGTTTTTCTTGATTGGATTTCTCATTTTTTAGTTTAAAAAAGCTCCTACACTCTTATGTTTAGGTAGAAATCAAACTAAAAGATAATTCTATAAAACTACAACTCTAACTCCTACTAAAACATTACTTAAAAAATATGACCATTCTTTTGTTAATTTTCAAATTATTTTATATACTTATAAATTGGATTCTCAAAATAAAATTATATATATATAATTAAAAAAAACACTTTTTTTTTTACTAAAAAAAAAAGCGCGTGTGATGATGCTAGTATCTTTTTAGAGAGTTTCAATTTATGACGTCCGTTCTTGATGATAACTCTTATTATTAGACCAATACATCAATCGGTTTTTGGTGTAGGCGAGAATTGAATTTCAAATTTCAAATTTCAAATTTCTTATTCAACCATCAGAAATTTTACCAATTGAGCTAACTGAAAATTACTATCTTCATTAAATATTTAATTTAATGCCCATATCAAAAAATTTCAAATAAAAAAGAGGAAGAAATTGGGACAAGGAGTATGTAGTTGTCTTTTACAATTTAATAGTCACTAATTACAAATGTAGTGAGAAGTCATTAACAATAATTACGCAAAATATAATTTTTAAAATATAAATAGAGCCTTGAAACCATTGATATTAAACTTGGATTGGACTTTTATTTGATGTAGACTTTAGATCACAATTTCAGCTAATAATTGGTCTAACCGTACGTTCAATTAAAAATTAAATAAAAATTATGGGTATTAAAAAATAAGATTAAACATTAAAATGTCAATTTTATAAAATTCCAAAAAAGACATGTGTAAAATTTTCACAATCAAAAACATAAGTGTAGGGGTGACAGGCCCAATAGTATATATTGGGCTGAGGGCGCGGTCTGAGAACGCTAGATGTCTGAGGATGGGAAGACATTGTTATGAAAGTCGGTATAGATGAATAAAGGGAGGGGTTTGGTTATGATGGTTCGAGGAGGGATGCCTCTTCAGCTGAACGAAGCTGGGTCAAAAAGTACGGTCTGCCCTCCAAAAACAACGTTCCAGGAGATTCTATTGGTATGAATATGCCTCGTGAGAGCATAGTACAAAGGGAAGTTATGAAATATCTAAAAGAAAGCTACTACCACCGCATTGAATGCTCTGTAGCTAACTCTCTGGCTGCATTAATGAGGAAGTGATATCTAAATAGTAGTTTTCAGCCCTACAACTACTATCCAAGACTTCAAAAATGTGCTAATAGGATAATGATCAACATCAGTAGTCTGATCTACACGTGAAAGGTAGAGATAAATGAAAGAGGATAGTATAAAAGAGAGGGAGGACCCTGAGAATATGGGATTGAGGGGAAAAAAGAGAAAAACGATATATAGTCAAGAAAAGTATCTGTAATCAGTCCCTAAGTGAGATAAATTAAAATCAACCACCTCGGATTGAGTCCAATGACGATTTTCCTTAGATAAAATTGTTTCATCTTTATTTTTATTGTCATTTTGGCCCACTATGATTGTTATCCAAACTCATTAGAACCTAGTTTTCCAACTCATTCTATACAAATTCATTGTATTGGGCTCTTTGGCCCTATTCATTTTTTTCTTAAGGGATTAGGTACTAAATCGTGTCCCATATGGTCACATACTTTTTTTGTTAGATACATATATAATGACATACCTAACGCAATATTAACTTATAAGCATCCTTAGTTTTTTATTTATTTAAATAAGCTAACTTTTATTTGTTTTTCACACTTTTAGTATAAAAGTTTTAAAAATTATATCTTTTATCTTACATTTAGCAATTTTCTTTTTTGCCAAACATATACATAGCTCAACTAATACATACTGATATTATCAACAAAGATGAATATAGTTTAAATTCCCCTCTCCCTGTCAAACAAGAATTACAAGCACCCTTTCTATAAAAGTTAACACAAAGAGCTTGACATTTTGTTTTCACTAAAACGTTTAATCCTCAAATCCTTATATAACAAAATATAAATATATAGAGCCAATATCCAAGAAAATATTTAGATAAGGTCATAAAAGAATATTGATTTTAAATTTTTAAAGAAATATGTAATTACGTTATACAGTTATGGAAGGAAAAAAAAAAAAAAAAAGAGAAAGTGGACATATGTTAAGAAGGTCAACAAAAATATAATCTTTCTGGGGGAGGGGGAAGATAGGTAGATATTGAGGGAGGGGAGGTGGGGGAGGTGGGTGACAGTGTGACACAAGTAGAATAAAAAAAAAAAAAAACTCATTTAAAGAAAATATTATGATAAAAGTTTTGAAAAAATGACATGAAAATGCTTTGAACCATTTTACAAATTTATGCATAATAAATTTATTTTAAATAATAGATACAATTATGAGAGTAATTACAAATAAAATCATTAAATATATTTTATTAATTGACTTTTATATTTCTCAATGTATTATTTTTATTTTTTTCAAAATACTTAAATATTAAAAAATAAATAAAATTTATGTATATAAGTGAGTGAATGGAAAAAATCGAGCAATTTAAAAAAAAAAATTATCATACCAAGTTTTTTTTTTTTGAGAATGCATACCAAGTTAAACGGGCTATAAAAAGAACCACATAATTTCTTAAACGGGCTATAAAAAGAACCACATAATTTTACTGAGTTTTATCGAGTAATATGCTTCAACAGTCTAATTAAAGACTCTCACAGAAGTAGGTATCAAGTAACGATTCCAACCAACAAGGTCGATCTGAGTTTGATAATTATGTGTGAAATACATTTGGGAGCATGTGTGAATAGATTATTTATAATATTTTAGTGGTTTTTCTAAAATTATTTTGCAATTTATATATAACTACCATATTTCCGCGTTATTTACTCAGCTTGATCAAACCAATTTATACCAACTCGACTTCAGCATGCTTAGAATGACCAATCAATCCTATCAAAAAAGAAAAAGAAAAAAAAGAATGACCAATCAAGATTTCCCCTAGGTAAGGGTCAAGGGAAATCGAACTAAATGTGAGAGTAACGAATGTGCTCCTATATCAACCCCGTCTATAGTTACATATGTTACTCCAAAATTACCACGACATTAAGAATTGAAAAAAAAAAAAAACAGCTATATCCATATCAGAACATAAGTTTCATTATAATCCAAATGGCATGTCATTGTCAAAGTACACATTTGGTTGTCTAAAAATTATAAACATTCTTTCCAAAAGAAGAAAAATAAACACAAACTTAAGCATGAGAGACCCTATAACCACGCAAAGGGGGTCTTGTTAGGCCTTTCCACAGGTCAGTCTAAGTCGAGTTTGTGCCCAACCAAGAACCGACCCAATTATTTCGGGTCTACCATTTTTGGACTCGCCGCCGACAAGTAAAAAGGGTCGGTTTGGGTGGTTGGACCTCCCCGAAGACCGTTCGGTCATTAGTTGGGGTTGAAATTTGCAAAACCATACCAGAATCTACTAAAATCCACTGGATCTGTACCAAATCGAGCCATATATGTTGAGATCTGGCCATTTCTCGACTAATCGGACTAAAACCACTAGCGAAACGCTCCCATCTGTGGAAAACAATTAATTTTTCGGTGGAATATGGTTGGGTTGGTTTTTTCGATTTTTCATGTTCAGACCCGTCAACCGATCCGCCGATCTCAAGTTCTGGGGGCGAAGACTCGCTGCTGACCCGTCATTGGTGTTGGGTTGGTCGGTTCTCAGATCGGATTGGTCGGGTGGGTCAATTGACAGGTTGGTTTGGATACCCCTAGGTCTTATAACTGAATTGATGTCTTTCTATGCACAACGTGATTGGAGGTCTAAGAGGGAAAACGTTCGAATTGCAAAATTTAGCAGCATGTTGTAATTATTTGTAAAAGAAAAATGACCTTATGACCACATTAGTCATACATTTATTTATTTATTTTATGGGTAAATAGTGATAGAGAGGGTGGTGAGATTTCATTCACCGACATAGGATACTACAATTAATGCCATTATTGTTAGGTTATTACTTGAGCCACATAGGACACTAAAATGAATGCCATTACTCTGTTAACACTTCTAATGGTAAATGTATAATTGAATTTTTATTTTTTTTGCTGAATGGTATAATTGAATTTGAATATATCAAATTCTCTATTATCAATAAAATTGTGTTTGATATCGGTATTGATTGTTTGAGATGATTCTCTACATGACAACCAAGGAAATAAAATTCATGTTGGATACAAATTTTAACCAGAACCCTCAAGATGTCATATTTACTCGGTCAGTATGTGTGGTTCAAGTCACTCTCTCTCTCCTATTCACCAAAAAAAAAAAAAAAACAAAAAAAGTGACCCTCTCCTCTACTCTTGTACTTTACACGTGCCTCTCCCTCTCTCTCTCTCTCTCTCTCTCTCTCTCAATTTTATTGATAAATACTACTCCCGACAATTCTTTTTTATAGAGAAAAAGTACATTTATGGGCATTGATGCTATTGGTTTTTTTTGTTCATAAGCTAATCATTCCATTTCTCATCACCGTAACCGACTAATAGTATAAGTAAATAGATTAATAGAAAGTTATTATTGATTTACCGACCAAATGTATTTATTTTGGGAGCAAAAGGGGAAAAACGAAAGGACAAAAAAAAAAAAAAAAGGTGACAAAACTAGATGGAGTACAATTTATATTGATTTCACTTCAGTTTATTCTCCAAAAAAAAAAAAAAAAAAAGTTTCTCATAGTTCAACTATCTTTTTTTATTTTTTTTTAAATACAAGATAGAATTCTACTTTAACCTAATCTAAGTGTATATGTGTGTGAAACTCCTTTATAGAGACTTGAACCATAATCCTTGCTCTCCACACCCCACAAGTACTTATACTTGTGAAGTGACCATCAGACCAAGGGTGTGCAGTGGTGTTTAAGGATCATTCTTATTGAGCTTACAATAAGTACAGGTAAGTCGGCAAGGTAACCCGTATAATTCAATTAGATAGAATGAATATAGTACTATTTTATATATATTTTTGAAGTTAATTATTCATTCAGAGTCCCTCTAACTCTTTAGATACCAGTTTGCCATGGTGCAAAACAGCAGATAGACCAATGTAATTAGAAACCATGACATTTTGCTAATCTTAGAGCAATTGCATCAATGCTTCTAAAATATAAAAAAAGTGATAAAATTTACACAAATGAGCTACAATAACTGTGCAAATACACACACTGTAGCTTTGTATAAATTATTTTATTAATTTCCTTTCCTTCTCTCTATTTTCTCTCTTTTCTTGCCATAATTGCATTAGTTTTTATCTCTCTTCTTGCTATAGTCTTATATCTCATTGTAATAAAAAATTACAATAGAATGAATATTTTATTAAAATAAATGTTTAGAATAGATAAATTAATGCGAGTGATTTGTAAAAGTGACGGTGGAAAATAAAGAAAAGTAAGTTCTTTTTATAAAATAGATAGAAATTTTTAAAAGCACTGATATAATTGCTCTTACCATACAACAACGATTACTTTAAACTTATATAATTGGAAAATTTTATTAATCTCTTTAACCTTAATAATTAGAAGAAATTTATTATTTCAAAAGTAATTTATTTTCTCATCTGATTATCATCACAAAATGCTATAAGAACTTAAATAGATTTATTTTCATTATTATTAAGATGGGAGATTGGAAGTACATGATTCAATCCTAAATGGATGAATTTTAAGAATAATAAAACTAAGGACACAACAAAAATTTACGACAATTTTATGTTATTTTTAAATTAGTCTACCACCACGTTACACACGAGTTTATCACAATCTATAATTTAATTTTTCTTAATGGTACAAAGATATCAATGAATTTGTTTATTTATAATAAATTGATAGTTATAGCGAGAGAAGTGGATTAAATCTTTAGAAATACTAGGGAGTGCCAACCAATTAATTTATGAAGTTCTGGTTTAATGAATTTATTTTAGGTGGTTAATGTAGATGGAATTCACTAATTGAGTTGTAGTTTAGGTGGTTATGAATTGATGTCTCACAATGTTTCATGTTCTTTATATTACCTCAATATTGGACTAGCAGAAAAAGAACGTTTCATTATTTTAAATTTTAAAATACTAACATTTTAAAATACAATATTTTCCAATAAAAAATCTCAAATTTGAAGGGTAATTTGGGTATATAAAAAGAGAAAGGTAATCTGGTAATTGAGCCTATTTAATAATAAGACTAGTTTAGGAGTCCAGACAAGAAAAAAAAAAAATTCCCATCAGTATTCTCTCAGTCATTTTCCTCTCTCCCCCACCATTGATGGAGGGAAGAAGTTTATATAAAATCTCCCACCAAAGTTAAAAAAGCTACAGCCCCCCTCCTTTGCCTTCCACTTCTGGCGCCATTTGCAGACTCTCTCTCTTTGTTCAAACTTCTTTCACTTCCTCTCCTACAAAACCATAGAGAAAAACCCCACCAAAAACACACGCATATATCTATTATCTATATATATACAACATATATTTCTGTATCTCTTTCCTGTTTAGTAATGGAAGAGAGGGAGAGCACGGTTTCTGGGTCACTCGGGAACTCAGACACTGACTCACCACCAGCCCCGTTGAGCAACATGGCTGCTGTCAACACAAGCCTTGGCGTGTCAACGACGACAACGATGGTGATGATGACAGAAACAAACACAAACACAAACACAGACACGACGACAAAAGCTACAACAGTAACGACGACAACCCCAGTGAGTAGTGGTGATTTGTTAGGGAAAAAGAAGAGAGGGAGACCAAGGAAATACGACGCAGATGGGAACTTGAGGGTGTCGTATACGGCGGCACAACCACCGCCTGGTTTTACTTTGTCTCCTTCTGATTTTTCTTCTTCAAAAAGAGGAAGAGGAAGGCCTCCTGGCTCTGGAAACTGGCAGCTTCTTGCTTCTTTAGGTGAGTTTTTTTTTTTTTTTTTTGTCTTTTTTTTTAGGAAAGTACCACACAGCTGGGTGTACTTACTGTTTGGTTGCAGAGAAAAAAGTGTAGGAAAATCTAAAGAGCAGATTTATTAAGGTTTTGTTTGTGGTTGGTGGCCTGTAGTTAGCAACTTTCTTTTATTGTTGGTCAACAAACATCAAGTTAACTTACCCACCTTTTTGTTTTCATTTATTTTTATAATTATTATTATTATTATTTTTTTATTGTGTTCATGGAAACTAGGACAAAGAACAATACGGACTTTAGACTTTCATTTTATTTTATATATTTTTAGTCCAATTTCTCACCAACCTGTAATTAAGTCTCGTTAAGGGATTTGCAAAATTATTTTGATTTAGTTGTGGGTTTGGGTTCTATATTTAAATTTCACAGAAATAATAGGAACTTGTGTAATTATCTAGTATGTACTTTTTTTAAAATATAAAATTTGTACATATAGGTTGCTTAGGGGATTTAAATGGGGCTTAATATCTGGAGATAATGAAAATTAGGGTTTAGGTTTCTATGGAATATATATATATATATATATATATAAAATTTGATATATATCATAAGCCGAGGAAACATTTTATATTGTTGAATTTTGTGAATGGAATATTCGGATACTAATTAGACTAAAAATTGAGTACTCAGTTTAAAATATTATATTATATTATATAATGAGTTTCTTTTTCAATATGAGTTGCTTTGAATTGTTTTAGCTTAACTTATCTCACTTCTGGACTTTGATCTGTGAAGGTGAATTGTTTGCGAACACGGCAGGAGGGGACTTCACACCACATGTTGTCACTGTTAATACTGGAGAGGTAATGTTTAATAAAATTGTATTTACATGGCCATCTGCTATTTTTATCTTTGCTATAATAATAATAATAATAATTTTTATCAAGAATTCTCTATAATTGATTTGAATGGAAGCTCCAATGCTCAATTTCATAGTGGAGATTGATTTTCTCTTGAATCTAATGGTATATATGTATATGGTGTCACGTTATTCAAATACTTTATGACCTTAGAACATATACTAATTGTCTTTGGTTTACCTTTTTAAGGATTTTGGTTTGTCACTTACAGGATGTTGCAGCAAAAATTCTTTCCTTTTCTCAGAAGGGTCCTCGAGGAATATGTGTTCTTTCTGCCAATGGTGCTATTTCGAATGTTACCATTCGCCAGCCAGGTTCCTCTGGTGGAATCTTGACATATGAGGCATGCCCTAGGATTTGTTTTTTCTCTTCTCTTATTGCTATTATTCTCTGGATCTTTTTTATTTTCATTGAATTTTTTTCACATAAATGGTATTGTGCCCTTGTCTGTTATATGGTTTAATCACTTGAATTAGGTTCATAATTAAGAACGCCACATCAAGGATGATGATGATGCTCTATTAGTTTCTTCTTTCAATACATCCATGAGTCACCTATTTCATATTGTATTTGAATGTTTAAGCAAATATAAGCAGGTCTTCTATAGTAGGAACAAGCATAATTTAACTAAGAAAGTGTGGTACTCTTTTGAAAGTGCCCCTTGCCGCTACGAGTGGTTTGGTATAATAAAACTGTGTACCTTTTCCCATTAAACTGTCTACCTTTTGTAGGCATCTGAGGAGCTATTCGCCTATTAGAACTTAAGAAAATTGTTTCTCAAGAATGCTACCAGAAATAGCCCATTAAAGCTCAATATTATTTTGTCAAAGCTGGAGGGGCTGATTCTTTCCCTGACTTGCAAGTAAATTCACTCATTCTTTACCTCACTTGCAAGTAAACTCACTGAAGGCATGTGCTATTTCAGTTGAGAGACTTATATATATGTTCTAGTTTCTCATACCTTTTGAACTCATATTGACTAAGTAAACAATTTTGAGCACACATGTTGATAGTGGCAAGATCCTTTTCCAAACAGCAGAAGAGGGGAATCAAAAGGAGGAAGAACGATAAACTATTCTATTAGTACTTGGACAATAGTTGGTTGTTAGACATGCTGGCACTGATAATAATTTCTTTTCTTTTTATACAGAACTTTGATTTTTACTGGTTGCCTCATCTTACAAGCTGAAACTAAATTGAATTAAAACATTTTATATCCTTTTCTATTTTAGAAAAAAACTGCCAAGATTATGGTGGGTGTTGCAGTGCAAGTACCTTGGGGTTTTTTTTTTTTTTTTGGTTGTGTTGTTTCATGATTTCTGACGGAACCTGGAGTAGTGCATAAAGGAACCAATACCTTTTATAACCAAAATACCTCGATATTGGTCTCTTTTGAAATATTCCTGCATAATCAAACTGGTTTTTGTGTCTGAGGACATGCACATTATGGTTTCTTGCAGGGCCGCTTTGAGATATTATCTTTATCTGGATCATTTACAGTTACTGATAATGGTGGTATGAGGAGTAGGACTGGTGGATTAAGTGTCTCATTGGCTGGTCCTGATGGTCGTGTAATAGGCGGTGGAATTGCTGGTTTATTAACAGCTGCTGGCCCTCTCCAAGTAAGGATTTTATTTTAATATTGACTAATTGATTCATTTTAATTAATTTTATCAATGAAGTAATCCAAAAGGAAATATGAAGTTATACAGCTCTAATGGAAGCTAATTTTTTTCTATAAAGACAATACCTCGCAAGCCACATTACTGATAATTCTATTTTTCCTGCATGATATGCCAGATTGTTGTTGGTAGCTTCATGCCATATGGTTATAAGGCACATAAAAGGAAGCATCATCGGGAACATTCTTTGACATCTCCCATCTCAGGTGCTCCAGCCATGCTGACTGCTGCAAGTCCCATCTCACAAGCAAAACCTGATGTTGATAACTTTTTTAATCCAACATCACCATTACCAGCACAAAAACATGAAGAAGCAGATGACAACAGTGATAAACAGAACCAAAATGCCACACTGATTAGCTCCGGCTGGAATGGCTTAGAGCCGACTGCAGTTCAGTCTGTTCAGAGGCCATCTCCTGACATCAATATCTCAGCTCCTGGTGAATAAAATGCTAGGTACTTACATTTTATTTCCTCTTTTCTTTTAAGATCACTATTACTTCACATCCAACAATGTTCACACGAAGTCTAAAATGTGGACACTCCGTTACACATGGTATGAAACAGTGTACATTGTTGGAAGTGAAGTACTATAATTCTTTTATTACTGATATTATTATATCTTGTCTTTCAAAATCAACTTTATTGGTGGATTATTTTAATTTCAGGTGTATCTAAGGGACTTGGATGCTGAAGTGATAACTGAAGAGACTAATCAATTTCAGTTAGTTCTGTTGTAACAAATTGTTTTCTTAACGTGTACTACAATTTCAACCTAAGATTAGGAATTAGAGACAATATTGAGAAGTGATATGGGCGAAATTATTTCTGAAAATGCTAATACTGTCATCATTTATTTATTCCTGACTTTGTTATCTTCCTGATATGTGACTATTCTGTTTGTAATGTTCGTGCATGCATGCATTTGAGATAGTCTAACAACTGCACTGGCAATTAATCATATTCGAGATTGAAGCAGATTTGTGTTAACGTCCATCAGCCAGGTAAAAAATGGGAATTCTATGGTTGATGTGATTACTTTTCAGATAAATATGAAGGTGCAGTATGCTCATAAGTGATTTGCTTAAATCAAATGGACCAACTACAGTCAGTAAGTAGCACATCTAAAATGAGGCTAATATTAGATTCTTCATGTTAGAGGCAAGATATTGCTCAGCAAGGATTACTAAGTGATAATTTGCTTTGTGAATGAAATCCATAACTAGAGGAAGCCATTACATGATCAATTACACCAGCAGAGAGCTCACTTGTAACACAAAAACAACTTTCATTCCTATACCCAGATAAAGCATTTTAGAGGTCTCTGAATTTTATTTCGTAATTATGTTATTCAGTCGATCATTCCTCCTTCAAACTGCGGATAATCCTGGAATAGTACTCCCAATCAGAATGCTCTGGAGTTATTGCAGGCTGCCCGAATGGATGTTCTTTCACATGAGAAGGAACATTCTCTGCTGCCGCCAGTCCATCCATGTACAACCGCAGTTCACTATTTGGACCTATTGACAACATTAGTTTGAAATTATAATTCATTAATTCATCTGAATATATCAAGTTATCATCATTGAAGCATGATGGTTCTATTTCGTCTCACCTAATGCTGTATCATTAACTTGGTCAACATTGTATTCATTAAGAAATATTGCTGTATGAGGCTGCAGTAAATTCGGAAAAGAAAATTTAAATGAAAAACTAAAATCATAGTAAAATTTTAAAACTTTTAAAAGATAGTAATTATTTTACTGGGTTTAGCAAGGTCTTATATGGCTTGTCATCTATCAGCAAAACTTTTGATGAATGTTCAAAACCGAGACTCCCTAGTTTCTTCAGCTCCTTCAAAAAGATTGGCTTGTCCTTCTTCTCCAAAGTCTTAAACCCAGAATCGGTGCATTTATCTTGGTCCTAAAAAAACCAAGATAATAAAGATTTAATTGAAAAAAATAAAAATAAAATCCCTATTTCAAAGTCCTTTACTGAGATAAAACACATGTTTAAGTTATTTATTCTCACCCAAGCAACTGCAAGCTTGCTTTTCATTCCTCTCATTATACAGTCCAAGGTGTTGTTCAGATGCCATCTAATAACCACACAAATTACTTCATAACAATAAGTACATAGAATAAAATGCAATTTATGGAAAATATGAATTGAAAACAAATGCAGAGTTCATGGCTTAGTTCGACTGACTCCCTTGCAGAAGACCATATTCCAACTTCGAATCTTTCAAAGCAAAATTTCATGAACTCTTCACAATGAGGCCTCTTGTAAAATGATAAGAGAAACATGTTGCATTGATTGATTAGCTGCAAAAACTAAACATATAAACATGACAAAATTTAAAGACAATGATATTCACCTAAAAAGCTTCCATAGGATGTATCAGGGTCGCGATATCTTGGAATCTTGGACTTGTCATGGCGGAAGACTCTATTTCACAGTAAGCCTCCTAAGCTAAGAACAAGAAGTTTCTTTCTGGGAACAAGGCTCAACTTCTCTAGTGCTAGGCCAAAATCAACTAAATCCTCTTCCTCATCACTACTGTCGTAACTTACAGATTTGTTTTTCAAGTTGCTAGTCTCTCTAGCCATCTTTGTTAATATGGAAATAGTAGTATACTGTTGGATTGGAATAAGAAGAGGCTGTTGTAGTTTGGCTTATATTGTTGAATGTTGCCAACTTTTGGGCTTCTATCATTTACTACAACGGATGGTTTTCCAAGGATCACGTATATAGAAAATGAACCTGCTAGCTATTGGCTTTGACACTTCGTTTGCTGGTTTTACTTTGACGTACCTACTTCCAACGTCCAAAGGTCTTGATTCATGTGCTACCTGACTGGCAAGTGGATGGGGATACACATCCCCTTTGAAACAAAGAAAAACATGTACGATAGAAGGGTCACCAAATAGCTCATGGCTCACGGTCTGACCAAGTAGCATGACAGCTCACTAGGCTGGGCAATCCGGCCCGTTGTTATTGAAGCCCATGGATAGCTCTTTAGCTTAGTGACCTAGTCTATTAGCTTAGCCTGTTACCCATACCAATAACTCAAAATTTATAACAAAAATATATAAGATGAGTACGAAGGATTAGTCTTATGACATTGTAGAGGAATTTCTTAAGAAATCCTCCAACAACTAAGATACTTGAAGTAATTATGTTAAGTTTAGTTTACTAAATATATATTTTTTAGTAGTCTAGCAACTTTGAATTAATCATTTGAGTTTTTTTATTAAAAGATTAAAATAAAAAACCTTTTAAAGCCTTAATAAAAATAAATAAATAGGTTTCCATCATAAAAAAAAATTAAATAGATTTGACCATAAAAAAAATTTAATTAAGCATTAAATTCTTTGATTCATTCCATTAATTTTTTTTTATTATTCTCTTATTAAAAATTTTGACCACCGCACACCCTTAGTGCGGTGGTCATTCTATAAGTATAAGTGCTTGTGAGGTGTAAGGGGTAAGGGCCGGGGTTTAAGTCTCCAAGAAAGAACTTCACATACATATACACTTATATTAGGCTAGAGTAGAAATTCTATATTGTATAAAAAAAAATTGATTCTTTCCTTATAAAAAATAATCAAGATAAACGAATAGGTAGCCAATTAGGCCCAACCCAGTAGCCTAGCTCACTAAAAACAAAATGGGCAATGCCCATGGGCAAGGTCACAGGTTGGAGTTTTCTTTTTCGGCCCAACTTGATCCGGCCTATTAAATAATTAATAACAGATGCTTTGAGAGCATTGATTTAAAAAATATTTTCAGAAACTTTTTATGAAAAAAGAAAAGAAAAATAATTTTTTGACAACTTTTCATATTCTCATGTAAGTGGTGTCAAAATTTGCTTAAAATTGTTTATTAACAATTGCTCACAAGTACTCATTTTCCTTACTTTTTTTCAACTACTGACATGATTTTTCTATAACTGTTGCTTAGTAAAAATAGTGTAAGTGTTTTTGCTTTAATCACAAATTACCAACTTAACAAGTCAAGGGAGGAAAATTTCCCTTGCATTGCTTATAAGTTCTACCAAAAGGGTGTGCCCCTATGAATGGTGTTTACCATTATTCGAATTGGAAAATCTTATCATGCATTTGCTATATATTACTCTCTTTTGAAATCATGTTTTTAAAACATAATTTTAGTCCATATGACAGTGTCTAATAAGAGGTATGTAACTATTTTTACTCTTTTAGAATCAAGAAACAAAATCCTCCTTATTTTATCTGAAATTGAAAGAGTCCATTTCATTGCTATGTCATTCCATTAAATACACTTTTAAATTTATAACATCTAATATAATAGTATCAAGTGGGTTCATATTGTAAACATTAAATGGTGGAAAACTTTTTTTTTTCTCTTTCAATAATCATATGGTAAAAACCATGTTGGTGGAAAAAGATGGAAGATGTGGAATATATATATGTGTGTGTGTGATTGAACAAAAATTAATATTAAGTACTCCTGATATATGATAATATGAATCCCTCATTTCATTTAATAAAACTTTGCTACGACTATAATTTTTTAATTTTTTATAAACAATTTTTTAATTTATTAAAATAAAAGTAAAAGGGCAAATTACAACTTACACATCTGTGGTTTGGCTGAAATTTAAGTTGCCTACCTGTGGTTTGAAATTCCATGATGAAAGTGTTCTAATGGATAGTTTTTTATCTTATTTAATCTTGTATTTTTATGTTTATTGTGTTTTTGGAGAAGAGAGACATAAAAGTGGAGCAAAATTACATATTTAGCTTTATTTTTAACAGAGGTAGGTTATAGAAATCTAACTAAGCTAACCTCAGGTGGATAAAGTGTTAAATTTCAAACTACAGGTAGGCAACTTAAATTTCGACCAAACCACATATGGGTAAATTCTGATTTGCCCAAAGTAAAACTACTACTTTTTATATACATAGATAAAAAAATTTGAATTTTGGATATATTTGTTGGAAACTAGGAGAACCAACCAGATTGAGCTACAACTCTTACAGTGTGTTTGGAAACGGTGGAAAGGAATAGAAAAGAGGGGGAAAGGATGGAAGACATGTCCTTTCTGCTATTTGCTTGTACAAGAGAGAAGAAAAATGAATAAAGTGGAATGATTCTTTTTCTGTGGAGCCCATTGATTTGGTATTAGCTCAATTTAGGTGGAAATAGGAGGAAATGAGGTCACAAATTTTATACAGTTCACTTTATACTATAAAATAACAAATATGTCCTTAATTCTTTTAAGAAATTTTCCTATCATTAATAAGGGCACAAAGATAAATGTATATATTTTTCTTTTCTCTTCCTTTTACAAACCAAACAAAAAAAAGATAGAATGATCACATTTTTTTCTTTTCTTTCCTTCCTATATCCAAACGCATCAAGAGAAATATTTTCTTTTCCTTTCTCTTCCCTTTCCCAATCTACAACCAAACATAAGAGCATTACCATCAGGTGTGTCAAATGCCAAATATTTGGCATTTGACACACTAAACACCAATATTCATGCTTCATGAGATGTTCCAAATCTCAATTTTTTTTGCAACATGCTATAGTGTGGTTTCATAAATGAAACCGCACTGTAGCACGTTGCATAAATTTTTTATCATTTCTTTCGTACACTCCAGAGTATCTCTCATTTCTTCTCTCTCTCTCTCTCTCTCTCTCTCTCTCTCTCTCTCTCTCTCTCTCTTCCCTCTTCCCACTACTCAAGATCTTTGCTCATTGATCTTTCTCGCCGATCTGAAGCTCGCCGATTTGAAGCTGCGTCGTCCTCCACAGCTCTCGCTGCCTCATTCTCCACAACTCGCCGCCGATCTCACCGCCGATGGTTGGTTGAGTTTGGTCATTGATTGGTCTGTTGGGTTGTGGTTTAGTTGAAGATTTTGAGTTTTTTTTTTCCCCCTTTTTTGTTGAGGTTTTTGGATTTGGAATTTGTTGGAGGATCCAGTGATTGTGGTTGTAGTTTGTGGTAGTGGTTGTTGGTTCTTGGTTCTTGGTTGGTTGCCATTGCCATTGCCATTGCCACTGCCACTGGGCTGTGTGTTTGTATATTGGCTGAGTTTTGAGTAAATATATTATTTAATGTATTGTATATATTATTTTAATGTTTAAAATCAAATAATAGAACATATAATAAATGATGTATTATAAAATGATGTAGTAAAATAATAAAGTAAGTTTTTTAATGGGTTAAAATGACATAATTTTGCAATGGCATGATGAGAATGGTCTAATAGTGTTAGAATGGTAAAACTACCACCTACTAGAAAACCAATAGTAGAATACACGTTGCACATACCACAACGTGGCAGAACCTTCCAGCACCACCTCTCCCATATCTTTCCAGCACCTTCTAGCATAAAGTTCAACCAATAGTACTTTTAAACCTTATAAAACCATCAACTCCGACCATTGTCCCTGTCAACTTCAAACAACACAAACACCCACAACAATATCTTTCAAAATTTCAGATCAGAATCCAGAGGTGTCACAGCAAAAGATGAAGAAAATGTCGAAGCCAATTGTCGACGACAAGAAGGAGGAAGCAGTGACAATCCGAGCGGTGAGAGGCGACGAGGAAGGAAGAAAGAGAGTAGAGAAAATCGAAGTGACCACTAACAAAATAGACACTGTCAAGAACATAGAGAAGAAGCTGATGGACAAGGGTGTGCTACGCATGGATCGCCACCCTGCTGATGGGATAGGCATTGGGAAGCCACCACCGAAGTCTGGGCATGGCGGCAAGTACACGTGGGAAGGCCCTGATGATATAGCTGAGAGCGAGTTGTCAGAAGTACCTCCTGCGATAGATGAGAAGGACCCCAACTTTGTTGATGAGGAAGAGGAGGAGAAGATTTTGAAGGGTGAGAAGAGTGAGGTGGCGGGTTTGGTTGTTGGGGTTGTGGAGGTACCTAAGGTTGTTGAGGAAAAAGAAGGGGTTGCTAGAATTGAGGTTGATCCTCGCTTGAATGGTTAAGAAATTTTGGAATATGTGAGTTTGTGAAGGTTCATGTTTGCATATGTTTTGTTTTGTTTGTCTAACATGGGATATGGATTGTAAGGGAATGAAATAGTTAATGGTATTTTAACTTTGTGTTAAGCATTAGTAACTTATTTATGTTTTTGTCTGAGATTTTATCTTCTTTTTTTTTTTTTAACTTTTTTTCAAGGGAGAGTGTAATTTGTTGGTGCATGTCTCATGGATACTCTCATTTCATCTCATGAGCTCATTTTTTTGTAGGATCAAGTCTTCAAGATCATCTATGACTTGAAAGTCTCAAAAAAGGTGTTTCTTTTTTTTAATCAAAATTGAAATTTGGTTAGTAAATGTGGGTGTGGCACATCATTGGACTAGGATTTGAGGTACCAGATCAATCACACATGCAGGTGAATTGTTGTGTGCAGACTCAATTCGATAAACACCTTTTGCCTTGGGAAATCGTTTTTACTTTGCTATTGGAAACTTAATTACGGATAGTTTTTCAGAACATGTTAATGAATGCTGATTTGTTGCGTGTTAACAATGCTTTGAAGTTTTTTCACATGTAAATTGGTTAATATATATATATATATATATATATATATGTGTGTGTGTGTGTGTGTGTGTGTATGTGTCATACATATTGGGGGATGTATCCTACAATTTGTGTGATTGTGTCCTTCATAATTGAGATTCTAAGTTCTTACTAGAAGAAAGGAGAGTTCTATTAGATTGTCGGGGGAGGGGTAAAAAAGGCAGGGTCTATGGGTTTTAATTTCTACGAAGATAAATTATCTTTTTTTCTTTTTTTTTTTGGTTAAGAAAAATAGGAATTTACTAGGTTAGCTCCCGGCATGGGGCTAAAGTTGGACAGATTCAGTCAACTCGTGTGATGCTTACAAATGGGCTCTTGTTGGCAACGAAATTTGAACTTAAGTAGGTTAAACGAAGTGTCTGAGCTTTATCAACTAAGCCAAGCCCTATTGGCCTAAGATAAATTATTTTATACATACTCTCTTTCAACTTAGGAGTCCCCATTATTTTAGTGGTAGGTACTCACTCAAGACTTGGCTGTCAATTTTAATGGATTTAATCCTGGCCGTGTATTTATACTTAGTGAAATACTTATTACCGGTAAAGCAAGTTACCGTATAAAAGCCAAAGATTAAGCTAAAAGCCTAAAACAAAGAAGCCGATCTTCACTCACTCGGTTTAATAACAATGAAGAGTTTTGGACTTGGGTTATTAGGTGTAAGGTCAATGAGTTCTAGTATACCATGAAATGAAATTGTGTTATTATTATGAGTTCGTTCTTAAGATCTTAATCTTGACCTACTCAATTGTATGATAATGACCTGGTGCATGTGTATTCAATTGTCTTTGAGAACTTGTTGATTGAAGAAATTGATGATAGGTTATGGTTGTGGCATGTTTTGTTGATATCAATATTCACTGGAATGATATAATTGTTGAATTTTATTGTGTCTATCTGGATAAGTTTGCTTAATTCATTTTGTATTTGTCACGTGCTTTATGGTTTTATGTATTCTGGTGTAACTTCTTTTTATAATTGTTATTGTGAATACTTCCTGCGATAGTTGGAATCTAGTTGTATTTTTTTTTTTTCATATTTGCACAAGTTTTAATCACTAGTAAATTGATTCCAACGTCTTTTTAAGTAAATATTTGATAGACTATGCAAATATCGTATTTCTCTATATATTGTTATTTTGTAGTATGTTTAGAAATTTGATTGGGCCATAATTGTTCTATGGTTTCGTAATGGATTGTAGTTTTTTTCTCAACTACCTTCACAATATTTATTTAGTTTGTCTAAACTTTCTATATATTTTGTTTGTGTTCTTTGAAATTTGAATATAATGGAGTCATTTTGTATCTTAAAATATGAAAGGAATTGAGGGCAGAAAGAGCAAAATACAGAGAGAGACACTCTGTGTGTGTGTTTTGTTTATTACATAATGTCATTAATGTTCCTTGTCATATATGTTCAATTGGTTGGAGTCTGAATAGCTTTTCTTTGGACACTGTGTTTTAACTTCTTTTATGATAGATAATTTCATGTATCATAATGTCTCATGTTATATTGTTATATAACTATTGGAGTTGGGTGAGACGTATATCAAGTTCCTGCCATGGTATTTATATCTGAAAAAGAAACAAGAAATCACCTAAAAGAGGGGGCGCATCTGGTTTAGTGATGAGAGCCTTTAGTGGTTGATGTATTGGTTTTAAAGAACTTCTTTTGCATCAAATACTTGAAATGGATGAGATTTTAAAAATTTTGTCAAATGTTTATATTATGTTATGAACAAATTGTGGATATGCAATGATATTTATGAAAATGATTTGAGAAGTAAGTGTTCCTCCCTTTTTCTTTTTTTTGGTTTCTGAAAAGCGCGTTCATTTTAGTTAGATTTTATCTTTTACTTTGGCTGTTCCTAAGTTTTTTTTTTTTTTTGGTTTCTGGTCTTTGGGTTATAAAAGCTTATAGCAACATTTTGGCTGTTACTGAGTTGTTCCATTGTTTTCCTTGAAACAATGAAACCCAATCAGGCACCTCATGCGTTTTTAGAGCAATTTGGGTGGAAATGGCAGCAACTGGAGCTTCATTTGTCAAAGTAAAGAGGCATATACTCGGGTTTACAACTGTCTTGAAGTCTGTAGCTTGTGAATTTTAATTTTCTGCTACTCGTTGATGCTATATTATCAAATCTGCTGACAAAATTTGCTAGTTATTGTAAATTGCAACGCCTTGTATTTTGTGTTCCAGGCTTGAACATCTCTTGGGCCATGAGAAATTTGGTTAGTAACTTTAGTTTCAATTGGACCAGGTTTATTTTGCTCTCTCTCTCTCTCTCTCTCTCATTTGTTGTGAAAGTGTAGGGGTGAGGCTTAGTGCACTGGATCCGTTAAGACGGTGATATGTGTGTAGACACGTTATAATCTTAAAACTACTCATAATTTAATAATATTAGCATTTACTAGTGATTAATGTGTTGATTAGTTCTAAATTCTGTAATGCCCTTATTTTTGTGAGCCAAAATGACTAATTCAAAAGAGTAGAAGCAGCAAATAGCAATACAGAGAGAGAGTAAAGGCTATTATGTCAATTATAGCTGAGCAATTGCAGCAGTGGAGCTAAATAGCTATTTTAGCTCCACTCAAACAAAAAAAATCCTCCTGCAGCAATGGAGAGAAAGCAAAAAAATTTAGCTAAAGTGCTACAGTGCTCATGTATCAATACAAGAGCTATAAAAAAATAAAAAAAAATTTATTCACCTTTCCAATTAAATTGTGGTTGAATATTTTTTAGGTAGTGGGATATATTATTTTATTGTAGTAGATATATTATTTTATTATGATGTTTATATTATTTTATTGTGTTGAAAACGAAAATAGATCCACTGCTGCAGTATGTTTTGTAAAATGAGTAAGTAAAATAGATAAAGTAACTTTTTGTGGAGCTAAATTGCTAAAATTTTAGCTCCACGGCTGTAGATGCTCTAAAAAGCTAGCTTGTTGCAATGTTTGCTACGATTTTAAATTAAAATGGTATATAAAAAAAAGAAGTTATTTCAATGGCATTTCAATGCCTACGGTATTATGTCAAAACCACATCTCAGATTGGTTTTTCACTTTTTCTAACAAATTAAAAAAAGGAAAATTAAGGAACAGACCAATCATCAAAAAGAGTGTAAAATAAGAAAATTTAAATGGGTCATACTAACGAGTGTCCTTAGAGTGTTGATTAACAATCCATTTTAGGAAAGTTTTGACAAGAAATGAAAAAAAAACTGTCAAAATATTAATTGCTTTTTTTTTTCCCCATAAAAATTATTTTTAAATGGATTATTAACCAATGCCCTAAGGACATTCGTTAGCATTTTTTTAATTTAAATCACCTTAAGATAGCTAGGTTGTGTTTACTTTACTAGCGTTTTTTGTACGTCTTTGTTTTTGAAAAAATTGTTCTTTGTAAATGTTTTTTGTTTTTGTTTTTACACCATGTTTAATTTTGGCCACCACATGTTACACAATGTATTTTGTAGAGCAAAGTAGAGAAAAATATTGAATGAGATTGAGGAAGAAGACTAGTTTCCCTTATTTAGGTTCTAAGGCTATATTAGTCATTTTTTAGGTTTTAAGAGAATGTTGGTATTGCACAATATGAGAATGGTACTATCAAATATAAGAAAAAATAAAAGAAATTATTGAATGTGGTACAATCACATGTGATATTGGTACCATCAAATTTGAGAAATTTCAACAAGATCCACATATTCTCAAACCCAAACCCATCATCAACGAGACCCACCAACAAAAAACCACCACCGCCAATTCAAAAAAAAAAAAAAAACTACCCACACAAAAATACCGTATCAAACCAGCAACCAAACCCAACACATACCCCAAGCCTAACCTTAATTACGGTAGTGGAGAAATATAATACCTGTCTACACGGATATGAATTCGTTCCATTCGGGTGTGTATGTTTAGATGTGAAATTCACAAATTGTTGGACCCCATCTAAATATTCTTGAGATCTTCTATTGCTAATTTTCATCCAACTCTTATCCATTGCTATAAAATGGTTTACAATAAACACCTATAATGTGATTTCATGAAAGCACAAACCAAGAGTTAGTCCATGTTTCAATTAGTTCATTTCACATTTAATTTAAGAAACAAATCATCTTTTGTCTAACAAAACAAACCTATGTTCCTAAGAAAACAATGATCTTAAACACATGAAGAAGTTATCAATACATTTGGTAACTATAATACCATTACAAGAAATAATCTTTAGTAATGGATATCTCTTTAAATATCCCATTTCATTTCAGTGTTCCACGTGTAAAAAATATAGAGAGAAGTCCCTAAAATGAATTAATCAAATAAAAACAACGCAACAAGAATCATCTAAAATTACACAAAACAATTAACACTTTCAATATCAACTAAAATCACATTATAGCTTTAACCAAGCCACCCGCTTGCTCCAATTCAATAACCCACCACAAAACCAAGTATCATCAATTTCACCATAAAATTTTACAAGCTTGTATACACAAATCACTTAATATACTCTACCTGAGCCTCTTAGAAAGAAATCCAAAGTCTGTACAAGCTGAGAACACTACGCCTACAAAAAAGAGTGAGCGAGAGTCAAAGATAAATTGGGGTTTTAATCATATTTTGGTTTTTAAGAAAGAAAGGATTATAAAAAATAATAAAGGGAGTTACTTCTTTCATCCTCTTGCTAGCCAGATTAAGAAAATTTTACGCACAAGTTTAACAAACACTATGTTCTCCTTAAAAAAAAAAAAAAAAAACTACCCTTTGGACTAACAGGAGCCCAACCCAATTTGATGGTTGAGAAATTGAGTTATAGGGTTGGGCTTTTTGTGTTCAGGGCCTTTCTTGTTTACGAAGAGAGAGGGAAAGAAATACACAAGCTGTAGCTGACATTGTAGATGTAAGTCAGGGAAGGGCTTAAGCTCGATCAAGAAATCATGGGCTGGGTTTCGTACTTAATGTGTTTCACAGTGGTGCATATTAGACAGTCCATCGCAAGTTAGCCCAGTACTGGGTCCATACAGAATCAATCATGGCTCTGAATAAAAATAAATTGTTCAGTACCAATGAGTTTTACTCTCATTCCGTGGAGCCTAGAAAATTGACCATATAGTTGAGAAAGTTTTGTTCCTTGTTCGTTGTTACAAAGCTCTAATTCCAAGATTTTGTCGGTATGAATGGCACATTTATCAAAAAAGAGAGTTTTACTCTCATTCCTTACCCTCTGTCAGTTTGACTTTGACCAATTATATGATGTGATATTACATAGTTCTCTTCTATTTTTTATTTATTTATGAAATTTTGACACTAACTATTTTATGAATTTTTTAATGGAAAAATAAAAAAAAGTTACTGATTTTTTATTTGTTTTTTCATTTCTTTACATAATATTTTTAAAAATAAATAACTAATATATGTCCTAAAATCATATATTAATTGAAAATATTTTTAAATAAGTCAATCTAAAAACTTAAAAATAAGTAATAAATTTAGAATCAACTATATTTCAGAGTATAAAATTTAAATACTTCTAAAATTTAAGAGTTGAAACTTAAATTCTGAAATTTTAATAGGTAAAATTCAAACACTCTCACCTTAGGGGTGTAATTTATAATTTACTCAAAAAACAACTTAATGTTATTCAAAAAAAAAAATTGTTATTATCATTATTATTATTGTTATTATAAAATTTTAAAAAATTCATCACTCAATCACAACGTTTTTAGAAAAAAATATGGAAAGACTAAGAATAATATGCACATCAAGTTGTTGATCTTTAGGTTTTCACAATAGGAAAGAAAAACCTTAAAAGCATGACAAAATATTAGAACTAGGGAATAGTTTCTTGACCGTGGAAAGTCACCGACAATTTTCTTTTGGCTTTTTTCGTTCTTGGCCAAAAGGGTTGGTGATATATGTTTATTTAAACTTATTTTGTAGACTAGAAAATGAATGGAGCATAAAAACTAATTGGCCAACCTAGCACGTGTTCGAGATGTCCTGGATCTTTCATTACAGTTGTATCATTATTTGAACTTATAATTCAAGATCAAGAAAGGTTTTGTTTTTCAGCGAGAAAAGAGAAAAGAAAAGAAAAAGAAAAAGAAAGCATGATTACTGATTAGGTTGCTGGTGCCTACATCATGAGACCTTGTCTGGTTAGGATGAAAATTCCATTTGTACTTTGTTTTACCAGCGAAAACTGAAAAGGAGGTTCAACATTTTTCCAGTTTCCAATCACTCTAGATGTTCTTAATTCTCTTTTTTTTTTTTACCAGAAATGTGCAGTGCTAGGAAATTATGAATTTCCTCTTTAAGTAGTCAATCACTGACCAGTTTATTACGCAACTGGTTACTGTGAGTGTTATATATGGTCTTTCTTTCATGACACGTGAACTACATTATGGGTAAAGTGCATTATTTCTCATGCATCATGAGGCCTATGTACAGTTCGCTGTATCACAGCTAATTTGAAGCACTTTCTCGAGGGATAATCAGACGACACCATTGCGTGCACAGCCCGGCATTATAATCGATATTTATATCTCGCATAGAAGATTCATAATGAGTTAAACCGGATTGGATCATAATCTAAATCAAACATAAATTACGCTCCACATATTCTAACATTATTAACATTTAATATTGGCCTATTCACATTTGAATATGTTCAAGTGGAAGAGCAAAATCCTACTTAGACGTGGTTATTAGGATCATTTTGATGAAGTACGTTGAGCTCATTTGTATAAGATTTTAAGTTTTTGTCGTTAAGTTAATAATTAGAATCATTTATTGGAATTTAGTTGAAGAAAATGATGGTTTATCTAGCTAGCTACCAAGAAGCAAGGCATCAGCGTTGCAAAACAAGTTTTATTAACTTGCAGTAGTGGTTACATCTTGAAACATGACATGTATTAGACAATTGAATTAGACTAGGCCAGTGTAATCCAACTAGTTATTGATAAGGAAACTTAGAGGACTGACCCACAAACTGATAAATGCTTGTATTAATAAAGCCATTAAAGCAAGTATCCATGTCCTTGTATAGTTGTATGAGATGTGATTTGATCAAAGTGGACCTGCCCATCTTTCTCTCATTTATTATAATAGAAATGATTAGTATATGCAATATGCATCCTTTTTTGGTGTCTTACACTCTTACCTGGTTTACTATGATAATAGGAATGATTAGGCATACAGAACACTGAAATATATTGTAAAAAGGTGTTAAAAAGAATCCAAAGCGAAGACCTCTAAGTAAACATGCCTCCAATAATCTTTAGGGCAGAACCATTTTTTTACAATTTTGTTTCCAACAGTTCCCGTGGCATGTTATGATTGGAGTTAAATAAAATTATGTTAACGGTATGCTTACGTGAAAGTAATGTTATTTCAATTAAATTTGTTACATCAATAGTTGTAAAAAAAATTATGAAAATTATTATATTCCTAGCTTGCACTAGGTGTGCTTATAAGCAACATAAGCCATTCGGGTATGATGTACGGACACAAGTATAAATACGGTTACAATACGGTGACATGAGTAATTTTTTTAAAATTATAACATGATATGACAAATAGAACACTATTACAATACGAGTATGATACCTTAAATAAAGTGTCCATGCATCATCCTAGCTCGGTCACCCTGTCTGGACCAATATGAATCAACTGTCTTAAAGTAAATTGTCATGCATAAGCAAGTGGTTAGCTTGTGGAAAATGACTATTAATTCTACAATTAAGTGCATAGGTTCATGATCAATAATCTGTGTATTACTGTAAAATGTTACCTGAGTGGTGTTTTTTCTTCTCTGCCATTCGGCTCTTTTCGAGTTTGGTGGGAATCAGAAGAAATAATGTAAAGAGGAAAGTTGGGACCACAATAACTACTACGAACTTTCATTAATACTTCCTTGGATCTTATAATGGAGATGGGGACACATCTCAAATATCAAAATCTAATCACATTTGTCCTCTGAAAGATAAGTTAATCATACAATTTCTTAATTATATATTGCACAAATGATGGTGATTTAAATGTGACAAATTCTTTTCGTTGTTCTTTACTACTACTTTTGTATCAGTATGAACTATGAAATCTATACATCTACTAAAGACTTTATCTCATTATTGTTTTGTACCAATAAAACATTTCATGAGCCAAAAAGAAAGAATCTGAGAATCTTATATATGTGGGTAATAGGGACCATGTAAAGAGGGATACCTTGTAAATTAGCTGGAACGAGAAGTAAATTATGAGAGATTGGTATTGTCAATTTCTTGATGCACATGTGCTTCAAGTGGTGGAGAAACTAAGAACCCCACAATGCATGGTTAATTTGAGCAAGAGTTGAAGGAAGTGGACAAGAAAATAATTCCTTTGGATATAGAGAGCAACAATGACGGGCCCAGATATAAACATTAAAATTTTGGACAAAATTTGAATACAACCTACGATAAGAAAATGAGATAGGTCTATTGTACGGACCTCACCCCCCGTCAAGCACAATCGCCCTAAGGCCCATGAAGACTAATTCTGATAAGAGCCCCACGCTAATCACACATGGTAACGCACGTGCCGTCCAAGAACTTTGAGCTTGGAGTGCTCAAAGAAGCCTGTGACGTGCCCCTGCCGAGCACAGAACTTACATGCGGGGTTAGTCCCAACGCCACTATCATTATCTCCTTCCCATCACCAAACATCTACCTAGATGAAACGGTATTGGACCTCCCTTCCATTGCCTAGGGAGCGCCCCTGCCGAGCATCAAACCCAGCGGTGGTTCCAGTTCCAATGTCACTCTCATTTCCTCCCACTCCCAACTAAACCCCCACTTATGGGTAATAGTATTAGACCCTTCCTTCCACCCACCAGGGGAATAATCATGACCGTTCCACTAAGTTTAACTATAAATAGGCAGGGAAGATTTAGTTGATGGGGGTTGGCAATTCCAGAGTGAAGAGACTAGAGAAAGTAACACTAATCATCCACAGGGAAGAGAGGGGAGTGTTAATGGGAAAAGAGGGGAGACTCAGGAAACGGGCCTGCCGAGCATAGTGTTACCCGTGGTAGGAAATCCAAAAGCCCACTATACAAATAGATTGTGAGCCCAAACTCTTTCGAGGCCCAGCAGCCTTATTTTGGGACGCACAAGGTCTATGTCATATGCAATGCACATGACTCATTTGAATAATTATATATAATCAATTAGGTTTAATTTAGTAAGTGAACACATGTCATCTTTTTATTGTTGATTAAAACCAAATTTTATTTTAAATTTAGCATATAACGTGAGCATATGCACAGTATAATTAAAAACAATTACAATTACACATATAAATGAGTTTAAATTGTACCTGGTGTAAAAGTTACACATTTTTTAAGTCAAAAGATAAGTTTTACTCTCTCTCTCTCTATCTCTCTCTCTCTCTCTCTCTTTATTTTTTTTATTTTTGTTTTTTTATATACACAAGTTTACTTTTTTTTTTTTTTGGGTTTTTTGTGATTTATTTATGTTAGACTCCTCATTTTTAAAAAAGACAATATTAACTCACCTACAACAAAATTTTTAAAAACTTAGATAAAACACATGGCACAAAACTAGACACCAATTAGAATCCAATTTAAAATCTTATTAGATTTTCTCTTAATTTTGGTTTTAATTATATAAATAGATTTTTGTTCTAGAGAAAGGAAAAATTGCATTGTTATTTGACTTTCATAAATAATATTACACTTATTACATTAGGCCAACGTATCATATTACCAACTTTGAAGGACTGTATCTCTCACATTTGAGTGAGACAGAAGTAGAATGTGCAGACAACCTTAGGGATCAAGTTTTAATGTAGGCATGAGATAGATATAGTAAGGTATGGTGTCTAGTTCAACTTGAACACAAACACAAACATTCCACAAGACAAGTGATTGAGAGATAAAAATTTATTGACTACATCATTATGAGACCCAAATTAACATGTCTAGTGAGATTTTAGACGACTTAGTAGACGGTACATCATTTCCACGTGTACCATGGACCTTCAATTCCACCTATCAACTTTGCCCTGTAATAAATATACTTTCATGGAAAATAATTGAATTATAATAGTGAATAAAGTATATGAGATAAAAAGGAAAATCAATGCTTTGAAATGCACTCCTTACAATCTAATCCTTATATGTATACTAAAAGTATTGGAGAATCTAATTTCTGTAAAGATAAAGATTACTGCACTATCAATAACCAGATTCTCCCTTATTTAGTGTACACCAACAACTAGTCAACTATATTTATGCGATTCCTGTTCAGCTTTATACCAATAAAAGCCATTGTTTATAACTTTTCTCTTTAACAAAAGAAAGAAAACTGAAAAATTATATTTTTAATTTTTTACACAGTAAAATGGAGCCTTGAAGAAATAATAATGTGGTGGCCAATGTTATTCATAGTGAAGTGTGAGATGAGATCATTTGCAATTTGAAATTTAATTTAACTATAATTAACATTAACATTGTCATTGATTATAAGATCCATATCTTATTGACTAACACAGGGATATTAGGTGAAGATTAAGAAAGATCAATGACTGTTGACAATGTTTGTTTGTTCTTTTTTTTTTTTTTTTTTTGGGGTAATAATATAGATGATTTCAATAGTCTTTCTCAATTTTGTTCATCCACCCGTATGTATGGTACAACTTTAAATATAGCATTATATATTAATATCTCTTTATGATTATAAGTAAAGGACTCCCACACACACACATATATATATATATTGGTAACATTATATTGTGAGGGTGGTGAGCACTATATATGAAGCTCAATTTACAAAGTTTGTGAGAAAAATGTACATTGCGCTAGCCTCCAGGTTACATGTGTAACGCTTCTATGCTTTGTTTACTTTCTATGAGCCTGAATGTCGTGACACTAAAATCAAGATATTTGCTAGGATTGCATTGAATATGATTGGAATGACAATTTCAATTTTCATGATCACTATATCAAATATCTCTAATGTGCTGGGATCTTAGAATGACAATTTCAATTTTCATGATCACCAATTCAAATATATCTAATGTGCTATCTTAGAATGACAATTTCAATTTTCATGATCACTATATCAAATATCTCTATTCTCTAATGTTCTAGGATCTTAGAATATCGATCTCTAATGTGCACTGCCGACTGCCGACTGCCGATTAACCTTTTGCTTCACAAGATGAAATTGCCGTAGTAACTTTCTTATAGGAATAATTAGTTTGGAAAGTGATGGGATATTGTTACTTGCATCATTCTGTTCATAATTTGATTAGCTAAACACCCATTAAAAACTAAGAAAAATATTAACGAGTACTTTAAGGACATTTGTTAATGAATCATATTTTTTTTTAAATTTTTTATAAGAAAATAAAAAAACAATAGACTTTTTTGATAGTTTTTTATATTTTTCATGAAAGTGGTATTAAAACTTTTCCAAAATTTTGATAAAATTTTTTTCTCCCAAAACAATTCATTAACAAATGCTCTAATGGAATCTATTAACAAGATCCAAGAACTAAAAACACCCTCTTTGTTGGTAATGCAATCTTAATATATTAAGAAGATGGCTAAACCTTGTATCATTTTGAGATATTACGAAGATGACATTATTTCTAATGGATAACATTACTTTAAATTTCTCCATTTTCACTTATTATTTTCTTTGAAAAAAAAGTAATTAGCATTATTTACAAAAAAAAAAAGAAAAAAAAGAAAGAAAAAGAAAAGTAGATGAACTTGATCAATAACTGTTTTGATTAGTTTTCAGTTTCTTTAATATATCATAAATGTATATGTCAAACTTCATTACTTCTTAGTTCTTATCCTTAATAAGTTGATGGAACTTTTATATTAAAAAAAGAGGAATAATTACCAGTAAAACATAAAAATCAGTACAGTAATTATATCAATTATAGCAAGTGATGTTGCTCTTTCAACAAATCTACGTTTTTCATATATTTATTTTAATTAATTCTATTATTATTGGTTCACCCTTTTTTTTCTCTTTTTTAATCCCAGGTAAAATTTCAAATAAAGTGCATAGGGTGTTTATGTATTTTCCTGGAATTAATGGTTGTTACACGTGAAAAAAAAAAAAACCCTTGCCGACTAAAACTTGAGTTTACACGTACAGTACTGTGCAGTGAATCAGTACATGTAAAAGAGCGACAACTCCCAATTTCAAACTGACATATCGTCAATGTTACACATGCAAACAAAGTTGATGATTTTTTCGGAGTAAGTTTAGTGCGACACATTTTGACACAATAAATGTCACAACTCGTCACATAGTGAGTTATTGCCGGTAGAGGGGTGATGGTAGGTTTATGTGGAACACCTCTCCACCAATTACAACTCACAATGTGGTAAGTTGTGGCATTTATTGTGTCAAAATATGTGATATCAGACTTATTTATTTTCTCCATTAAAAAAGTGGGGTATGTATCAGTGCATATTCTTATATTCTTTATGTTCATATATTATTATTATTATTATTATTATTATTTAAATCCTAACAATGTTCTTGTTCGAAAAAAAAATCCTAACAATGTTCATAAAGCCTAATATGGTCTAAATTAGTGTAAAATATACTAAAGAAAACCCAAATGACAGCATAAAATATGTATAGAATTTCTTTTTCTTTTTTTATTAAAAAAAAATCGTGGCAGAAATTATTCTTACTCTTTATGTTCATATATTATTATTTTTTTATATAAAAAAAAACTAATAATGTTTATAGAGCTAGGCCCTTTTGAATATACACCACTGAAAGTTTTTTTAAAAACCTTTACCCTCTATTCCGTGTGTGTGATAAAAATATTTAGTATTCTAAAAAAAAAAAAAAATGTTCATAGAGCTTAATTTGGTCTAAATTAGTGTAAAGGCAGCCTAAATAAACTATGTATTGAATTTCCTTTTTTGAAAAAAAAAAATAGTAATAATAAAGGCAGCTAACCGACGAGCTGTCGATAAATCTCGCCAGCTGTACCTCACTCTCTATCTCAATCTATCATGAGTTTACATTTTGTTTTTTTAATTCCTCATGCTTGGATTCTTACAACCTAGAATATATTCATGTGCTACAAAATGAGGGCCATATATATGTGCCACATGAGTGGTAGCAATACTTGGTTGTGTGGTCCGTGCTGGGACATATATATATATATATATATATATATATATATATATATATATATATATATACACACGCGCATATATAGACATACATACATGAAAAAGTTAATGGGGTTTTTTTTTTCATTTTTAGAGAATTTCAACCTATGACATCCGTTCTTGATAATAGTTCTTTATTATCAGACCAAGACACTAATCGGTATTTGATGTAGGCGGTGATTAAACCACAAATCTCTTATTCAACTATCAAAGACTTTCTCAAAAAAAAAAAAACTATCGAAGACTTTACTAATTTAATTAATTGGAACCCACGAGAGAGTTAACGAATGTCTTAAAAACATTGTTTTAAGAACTATTTTTAGAAACGTTTTATAAAAAAAAATGATAAAGCAATGAACTTTTTTTTTTTTGACATTTTTTATATTTTTCATAAAAGTTGTATCAATTTTTTTTATTTTAAAAATACTAGTTTATTAAGAATTGCCTTAAAAGCACTTATTAATATACCTCGAATTATATATATGTCCACGTGAGATGAGAATAGAGAAAATCCCTACTAATTAATGTATTTTTTTTTTAGAGGAAATGATAGTAGATTTTATTCTTAATTAAGGTATACAATTGGTAGGAGAAAAGAGGTCATTGTTTAACCCACACAAATAGTCTTCTCTTTCTCTTGTGCAACTAGCTCTATTAAAAAGTCACAAAAAGAAACTAAATTAAATAAAAGCTTGAAGCTGTAGTGCAGTACGGTAGTACCGCTCCATCCAAACGATTCCGTAGATAAGTAACGTAGTTAATCATACAACCTTTGAGTTGTCATATTAATCATATTTTATTTTGAAACACTGAGATTTGATTAGTATTGTTCTTATCTATACACCACAAAAAAACAACTAATGTTTTATGTTCTAGAATCTAGTTTGACCAAAAAAAACTATATAAAATATATTGCTGTATGGCACACTATGTAATTTTTATTACGCAGCGTTTTCCACGCCGTATGAATATCTACACAAGTCAATCCAAGCTTCCTCGTGTGGCAGGCAGCCCAATAAACATTGCATTTCAATTTGAATAATTATTAATTATTAGGTGTACCCACGACTTGTTTAAGTTTTATGATACATAGGATTCAAGAAAAGTGAAACCCTCGTTTTATTTAATGTAAAATAAAACGATTTCTGTTTTTTAAAATTTCAAAAACATAAAGGCACAAGCAATTTATTTTCGAAATATTTCTGTTTTTGAAAATTTCTCTTTCTATTATTAACCTGGAACTTGAATTAATAAATAAATTACAATTCATAATTTACAAAATACTAATGATTTAGATAATGGTATTTATTAAAATTGTATTTACAATAAAATTAGAGAACAAGTTGAGATATTACCTCGTTCCAAAATTGAATAAAACTAGTCGCTAACCCATGCGATCTATGAAAAAGTCATTTATATAATAAAATCTAAGAAATTTAGAAATAGAAAATTGAGTCAATAATATGCATATTATAGACATTTTGTTAGTTAGCTTTTAAAAAAAACTATCATAATTAAATAAAATACTATGGGATGAAATATTTAACTTCTATGCATAGTTTAGAAGTGTTGTCTAATATAGAATGTTATTGGGTTGTAAGAGAGATTATTATAAAATGTTAATACCATATATATATATATATATATATATATATATATATATATATATATATGCTTATGTTGTCAACATCTCACTGCAAGTGCATAGTTACTGAAATTTACAAAGTAATTTACAATTCTTAAATTAATAAAGCAAAATTCCCAAAAGTTATATATATACACACACTCAAAACTAATATAAATTACAAAGATATAAACAAAGACAATGATATGAGGAAGACACATCAAGTTTCAAATTTGAGCAGCAATATGACTTTCTCAATCTTACTTAGTCATAGTAATAACAATATAAACAATTTAAAACATGGAATAATATCAAAATTATAACACCTAATTCCATTATCATTTATGTTGAATCCAAACAAATAATTAATTGAAATTAATCCAAACAAATAATTAATCAACCAAAAATCACAGCTTTAATTAAGAAAACAAAAAATCACAATAACTCAAATAAAAATTCTCAATAAAGCAAAAACATATAAGGTAAAGAATTAAGATCAACATACTGAGACGCAAATACCAAAAACCTCAAAACTTAAAGCTTCCAAATTTTATAGAATCCCCAAATTCTACTTCAAAACCAAACAAAATTCAAAAAATTCATATATAATATACCAGATAAAAATCTACCATTCCCTAGGCTGGAAGAAAATCAAAAGAAAATCAACCCAAATACTCAAAAGAAAATCAATTCTAAACATAACAAAATAATAAGATAAAAAGAAAATCTCAAGCACATATGAAAACAAATATAAAAGAAAGAACCTACATTTTTTTTTTTTTTTTTTACGTGAGTTTCTTGTTTTTTTTTTTTTTTTTTATAAATCCTAAAGTGAAGTTAAGTTTAAGGTTTTGAGATGGTAAATGCTAGGGTCTGAAGGAGAGAAGAGAGAGTCCTACCAGGAGTCTTCTTTTTTTTTTTCTTAATCCTTTTTTTTTTTTTGACATGAGTCTTTCTTTTTTTTTTTTTTTTTTTTTGAAACCTAAAGTGAGTCCTTTTTTTTTATAATTCTAACATGAGGTCTAATTAAAAAATTTATAATTATTTTTTTAATCTTTAGTTTTATATTATATAAAGATAATAATAGTGATGTGGGAAGTAGAGTCCTAACTGGAGTCTTTCTCTTTTTAGTTTTTTTTTTTTACGCGAGTCTTTTTTTTTTTTGAAACCTAAAGTGAGTCCTTTTTTTAAATTCTAACGTGAGGTATATTAGACAATACTAATTAATTTTTAATCTTTAATTTTATATTATATATAGATAATAATAATGATGTGGTAAGCTCTGGAGATGTCAACAAAATATATCTAATAGAGTTTTGCTTAAACTAAACTATTATAACACTACTAAGATAATTACACATTGATGAGAAATAATAAATATATAAGATATAAAACCTAGAATAAAAAGAAAAAGAAAATAGTGGTGACGTGAAAAATTGTGAGAGCTTTAGAGGTTTCGGTTATATATATATATATATATATATATAGTTGATACATGAATCAAGTCACTTTCTTGAGGCAATACACACCGTCTACTGGGTTTCGGTGTGTTAATTGAGAAATTGAATAAAATACTTATGAATATTATTTCTTTGAGATATCATCTACAGAGTTTCGGTGTTTCAAACTGAGAAATTGAATAAAATACTTATGAATATGATTTATTTGAGAAAAAAAACAACCCTTAGTTTTGGTTAACTAAACTTTATAACCAATGCAAACCTTATTTGACTTGTCAAAAAAAGATACAAAAGGCCAACAAATATAATATCTACTTCAATATGTTTCATTTTATTAATCATCACACTTAAAAACAATAAAAGAGTCTCTCTCATATTTAATGTGAGATTAAACATTAATTTCGCTAACTCTTTATTTTTCATATTAACTTTTATACTTTTATATTTATATTATAATATTAATTCATTTTAATTATTTAATATTCAAATACTATAACATTCTAAATATAATTTAACACAAATGTTTGAAGAGGGAGCAATACGGTTGTTGGAAATTGGAATGTAAAATCTACTAATAAAATAATAGTTCACATCTCAAAATGCTTACACCGTATGTAGATATGTCTATGGTGTAGCCTTGTCATTTAATCTCATGTTTAAATCAAATTAAACTTTGGGTAAAATGTGAAACTGACTCTCTAAGTTTCTTTACATTTCATTTCATTGTAGTTCTTTAACTTTCAAGTTTATTCAATTAAGACTTTTCCATTAATCTTTTGTTATATGTTGTGGTTAATTTTTCAATTTTATAAATTTTTCTTCAAATTTTTTAAATTAAAAAAATTCAATTAATGATTGAAAAATATTTTCCAGATTTTTTTTTCAAAAAATATTAATAAAAGTTAACGGAAATGCCTTAATTGAATAAATCTGAAACTTAAAGGGCTAAAATGAACAAAAGTAAAGTTAGAGGACTGAAATGAAATCTTAAAAAATTAGAGGATAAATTTTATATTTTAGCCTTAAACTTTCTACCGTGTATGTATTCAAAACCTTTGACAATAAGGACAATAACGCTTGGCTATTGAAAAGCATTTCAATACTCATGGGAGCGAGCAACTACTGGGTGAACAGTCAACGTGGTAGAAATTATGTTAATGAGAAGTTAAAAGATATCCGTATCAAAATTATGGAGTTCATATGCTATCAATTACTTAAATGACTTTTTAATCAAAATTAATAAAAATATTCCAAAAAAAAAAAAAATTCTCATGACATGCGTGGTTTTATCCTACTTTCAAAAAAAAAGAAAAGAGGTAATACATTTTACAATATCTTTGTTTTGAATAGTAGTGAATTAAATATAATATTTTATTATTTTATTTCATTTTATTTGACATAGAATAATACTAGGTCTACAACGATTTCATGAGTAGTAAGTGTGCGTTTGGGTTAGGATTAAAAATTAAAATTATTTCACTGTGTAGCTTATTTTTGCTACTATTTATGGGTCTTACAACACTTTTTGACATTATTCACGGTCGTATTGTACTATTTCAACTAACTTTTACTTTTATCTACAATACTTTCAGCAATAATTTTTCAGTTTTAGCAAAATAAGTGGTATCCAAACACATCCTAAGTGTGGTTTTATCCAACTTTCAACAAAAAATATGAGGTAATACATTTTTACAATATCCTTGCTTTGAATTGTAGTGAATCAAATATAATATTTTATTATTTTATTTGACCTAGTGTAATGCTAAGTTTACAACGATTTCACAAGTGGTAAGCTGTTAAAGGTTCTTATTTGGGTTCACTGACATCACATTTTTATTCACCAATAACAATTTTTAATCACTTAGGGAAAAATGATTTATTATAAAATTGTTGAGGATTTAGCATATCTCATTTGACCTATGGTGGAGTGACATCTTTGCTTGTTGTGAAAATATCATGAAATTTTGTTGCGCCTATAGAAAAACCCTTCACAATTATTCACACTTATTTCTGAAGTTTAGTTTTGAGTTCCAAATGAAGGCATAAATAAACAAGTATGGTCCAATTAAGCACAAGTTAAACAACAATAAATGCCCAATTATGATAATTCTAGAGCTACAAATTTTTTTATAATATGCTAATATGGTGAGTGGTTATAAAAAATTTTTGTAAAAAAGTTTGTAGTTCTAGTTTTTTTCTAATATGTATTATTGTTCATAATTGAAAATTTATTATTCTTTAATTTGTGCTTAATTGGACCTTTATTTTTTATGCCTCTATTAGGAACTAAAACGAGACTAGTGTGAAAAGTTCTTTTATAGACACAACCAAATCTCATAATATTTTTCACAACAATCTGAGGTGTCACCCTACCAAAGTTCAAATGAGATATGCTACATTTACAACTTTTTCTTAACAAAAATATCCCAAGTGTCGATATGTTACTACTAAATAAATAAGAACTAGTAAGATTTTGACACACCAACAATTTGTAAAAATATTGTAAAATAGTTTATGGTTGTAGAATTACTTTACATATTATTTGAAAAATATAATATAATTTTTTTTTTGAGAAAGTTTCAACCTATGGCGTCCGCTCCTGATAATAGCTCTTTATCATCAGACCAAGACACCAATCAGTTTTTGGTGTAGGCGGGGATTGAACCTCAGGTCTTTTATACAACCATCAGAGACTTTACCAGTTGAGCTAACTGGAACCCACAAAATACAATTATTAATAATTCACTGTGTGTAATTATCTATTGCTCTTGGAATATAATAAATTTGTGCTCCCTCTCTCACATAAATAATGATTCCCACCATAACCACCATGTACCCTTGGTGCGGTGGTCATTCTACAAGTATAAATACTTGTGGGTGTAGAGGGGTAAGGGTCGAGGTTCAAATCTTCAGGAAGGAGTTTCACACACGTATACACTTAGATTAGGCTAGAGTAAAAAATTTACCATGTATAAAAAAAAATTAGTGATTCCCACCATAAATTGAATTAGTAAGACTCCGTCACCGAATATTATGTGGGAAGGGGGACATATATTTATTGTTCTTTTGTAGTATAGAATAATTATTCCTTTAATGTAGTTCGTTTTTTTTAATATATAGTAATATTTTTGAACAATTTGACTTTTATTAAAAAATGAATGAATAAAAATATTATTATTTAACAGAGTATTAAATATATCTTAACCTATGCCCTTATCATACTCATTAACAAAAGTAAATTATAAATTCATTGCCATAAATTAATGGAAAAATGCATTTATTTTTATGCATTAATTAGTGTTATATTAAATATTTATTAAAATGATTTATATGGATATTTTTCTAAAAATTTTAGCTGAAACAATTGACTTAATATCTGACATTCTCGCTCAAGTTTAGGAATGACAAGAAGTTGGGATTAAGATGACATTCCCCCAAATCTCAAACCCTCTAACTATTTCACATACCAAAGCCTATCAATTCAGATTCTATCCCAAATCCATCATATTTATACTTGAAAAACTCAAACCCATACTAAACCCGCCCGATCGTCTTATAAAGATTTTGGTCAAATGAATCAATCAAGGGAAGCAACCCAGAATTGAACATTTAAAATACTAGTTAACACAATTTAAGCACTGCTAAGCACATTTACACTTCAATTTTTTTTTTTTTTTGTTGCTCCTAAAGTTTTAAAATTGGATTGTCCTTAACGTTATATAATGCTTCAATTTGAGTTACTTCCATCTATTAATAGGTGTCGTCACTTAATTCATCAAGTGCCACTAAACCTACAATATTTATAACTAGTCTAATTGATCAATTGCCATTGGTCTCAGTTTGTTGAAACTTGACCTTGATTTCTTCATTTGGGTTTGGGATCTTCTCGTTCGGGATTTCAAATTCATGTAATGGTTCCCTTTCTCTCTCACTTCCCTTTTTTCAAAGCTCTGATGGCCTTCTTTTTAAATCCTAAAAATTTTATATATCCTCGATTTTATTAACCTCAACAGTCATCTCTAAGCACTACTTATTTCAACCCGGCAACTGTCTTCAATTACTAATGTCACGTTTGGTATACCCACTCAAACACATGTTTTTAGTTTTTAAATAACATTACACGTATTTTCACACAATTTTTCATCCACACGTATTTTCACATATGTTTTCAAACACATGTTTTTAATTTTTAAGTGCATGTGCCAAACACCCCCTAATTTTCTAAGGCTCGGGAACTTGTTTGGTGTTTGGTATGCTTTTCATTGAATTTTTCAAGGTCTATTTTGGTTGCCTGGAAATATATTGAAAAAAAAAAAAAGAAATTTCATGTCATACCAAGAGACTTTATTGGGGTGGTATTTTTATGTTAGGTTGACTAGTTATGGTTGCTTTAGTAAAAGAAATGTTAGATTAGTCTTTGATGATGCTTAGAACTTTTTTTTTTTTTTTTTGCTTGTTTGTGAGTGTCTGTTTTGCATTTGATATAAGGTTGTTTTTGGTGTGTTTGGATGGGGAGAAAATTTTGAAGAGCTGTGAAAAATAAAAGGGAAAAAATAAAATAAAAACATTTTTAAAGTTATATATATATAATATATATATATATATATATATATATATATATATATATATATACACACTCTTTTTTCAAACATGTACAATACGATCGACATAGTTTCCAAATATCATTTGAGTTGAGATGAAACTTAATGACCACTTCATCAATGAACATAAATGGAAAGTCTTGAAACTATTAGGATTGAGTTTGGTTAGAAACATATTAAACCTAACCCATTTTCATCTCTAATTATCAAAATTAGTTGATTCAATAACAACTGAAACAAAACAGAAATAATATAAAAGCAAATTTAATAATACACAATCAATAATATAAACAATAATAATTTCTCATTTCAAAATGACTATGAATTAACTCAAACAATATATTCATGTTCTTAATTATACTAATCTTAACAATTTACATTTATTTTCTTTTTAATGGGATGTAATATAATTGAAATTCATTTATCAAAATACTATATGTGGACTACAAAGATGATTTTTTTCAAAATAAAAAAGTATATAAATAAAAATTTACAAAATATTTCAATTTAAACAATAAACAATGTCAAGGCATTTGTAGCTCAAGTGACACCTTTTAGTATTTTCAATAAAAACATCGAAGATTTAAATTTCTCTCTCTCTCTCTCTCTCTCTCTCTCTCTCTCTCTCTCTCTCTCTCTCTCTCTCTCTCTCTCTCTCTCTCTCTCTCTCTCTCTCTCTCTCTCTCTCTCTCAAGTGCCAATTTAAAGACCGTATTGCAAATTCTTGAATAAAAAAAAAACACATATTACAAGATCTATGTTGTCATAGTAGTCACACATACAGCAACTAGCTAGTTAATCTCTAATGATTGAATCAAATCATATTTGAATTCAATAATAAAAGTCAAGTAAGGAACCACCCACGAAAACAAACGAAGGTCATACCTTTATTTGAATTCATGAATAAAAGTCAAGTAAGGAACCACCAATTAAAACAAGTGAAGGTCATATCTTTTCCTAAATGCTTCTAAAATCTAAATAAGATTGACATCAATGAACATGAATAATTAATTAAGCATCCAAGACATCTTAAAGAAGCAAGAGTGCACTTGAATTAGAAACATTGAGTTTAACTTAATTGGGAGGTCATCTAAAACTTTTTTTTTGTTGAGGAAGAGGTCATCAAAAACTTAATGAAGATATCCATTCAATAAATGGTTAATTCCTTTGCATAAGACTTAATAACTAATTCAAATTAAAGTTCAAACTATTTGATTGACACTTGCACGATTGTGTGTATGCATGTTTGAATGTTGCTCACATGCTCGAATGCTTACAAGATTAATTGTTACATGCTCGGTTGCTCCTCACACGATCAAATAAATCTTTACACGCTAAATGATCTAATTTATGAATTATAAAAAGCATCACATAAGTACGTAGAGAATGAAAAAAAAAATGATCTTATCTTTATACGAAATGTATTGTAATTAATTCTAAACTGTAGTGGGTTCTAGTTAGCTCAACTGATAAAGTCTCTGATGGTTGAATAAGAGATCTGAAGTTCAATCCTCGCCTACACCAAAAAGTTATTAGTGTTTTGGCCTGATGACAAAAAGCTATCATCAGAAGTGGACGTCATAAATTGAAATTCTCTCAAAAAAAATTCTAAACTATAGAATCAATCTTGGCCACGCTTATAAAAAAAAAAAGTTTTTTTTTTTTAAATATAAAAAATATAAGCCAAACTCATTAAAATGTGTTATTCTATAATTTACCAATACGTTCCATGCCATATTCCGTACCTTATTTGATTCTTCTTACTAACCCCTTTCCTTTTTTGACATCAGAAAGATTCAGAACCTTCAAGTGTGCTTGACATTGTATTCTCAAAAAAAAAAAAAAAAAAAAAAGTGTGCTTGACATTTACATTATCATATTATGTTGACTTTCTCCTGCAACATGTAAAATAAACTAATTGATAGTAATCCTTAATTAATAAAATTTACAAAGTCACTATCTTTTGCATCCCCTCCTGATTACAATAAAATAAATGATCTGCTTTTTTTCTTTGTAGGAAAAAAAAACAATATTTAGTGATTTATCTCGGTAACATCTTTATTTGTTGGAATGCATGGAATAATGGGATTTGATTTCAAAGATCATTTGAAATTTTTTGTCCTTAATTTAAATGTACAGATCTCCTAAATTCATTGAGATATATTTGTGCTATGAATCTCATCTTTGAGGGGCCAAAGTATGAAGAAAGGAATTTTACCATTTTTTCTAGAAAAAAAAATGATACTCATAAAAAGATTTAATTATAAATTAATAAATGTAAAATAAAACTGGCATATGTTTAGTGTTAACTACAAAATACAAATAAAATAAAAGACGTAATAATTATTTGTTAATATATTTCAATTTAATCATATATGACAACATAACTCAACATTCTTTTTAATCATAAAATTCATATGTGATTGATTTTGCACCAAATTTTGCTACAATTTCTTTGGACTTTGAAGTATAAAGTCATGGACTACCCTAAATTCTTTTATATATACAAAATTATGTTATAACTAGCATTATGCGCCCGTGCAATGCATGGCTTAATCAAAATTCATATGTAAATAATTTTTTTATTAATTTACTTAAAATAAATAATAAAAATAAATAAATATTTTACTTTTAAGTTACATAATGAATGCATGTTGTTTGAGAGTAAGGTATCATAAAATACATGTATATATATATATATATATATATATATATATATATATATATATATATATATATATATATATATATATATATATATATATAAAGATTTGCAATAATACATTGAACTTTAAGGCTCAATTAATCACATATATTTATAAATGGAAAACCCTTGAATTTAATAGTTAAAAACTATCCAAAACAATAATTGAAATCATGTTTAAGTGAAACCTCAATTCAATAATTAAGAATAGTCTAAATTATTAAATATTTAAAAATTTGAAGTAGAGCGAGGCTCACATAAGAATTTGATTTTTGTCCTTGAAAGCATGGAAGAAGGCATTGAAACTTGAGTGAGTTTCACCCTACCAAGTTTAAGTCAAGTGCGTTGCACATTACATGTGTGTGTATATGTATGAAAACTAATCTGAATTTGACATTTATTATAGAAAAAATGTGGTGTAGTTTTACCCTTGTTTAGCTAATTTTTGTTATAATCCCTTTTGTGTAGCGTGCATATATGCATGAAAAATTATTTGAATTTAACATTTATTGTAAAAAAGAGGTGGTGTAGTCTTACCCTGTCTAGCTAATTCTTGTTATAATTTCTTTTTCTTTTTTTTTTTGCGAGGGGAGAGAGAGAAATACTTCTTTTGGAAAAAAAAAAAAAAAGCCAACGTATAATATATCATAGCTAAAATATTAATCTTTGGAAGTGATATTTCATACAGATTATTATTTCAATTGTTGGGTTTGGTAGTTAGAAGTTAGTACATAGTAGTTAATAATTAGAAAATTACTATGAAATTTTTTTAAACCAATCCCTTAAAAAAGTTTTAGTAGAATTTAAATCATGTTAATAAATTATCTCTCTATTCAATTTTTTTAATTATATTAATAAAAATTTACTGATAAAACTATTATTAGTAAACATTTCTTATATAACTCTTTTTTTTTTTTTTCTAAAGAGTATAACACAACCAAAAACCTATAAACAACAATGTACATTCAATATAAAGAATATAATCAAACTTATTCATAATTTAAAATTAAGAAATTAACATAAATTATAAAATAAGATATAAATTTAGAAAAAAGAAGAAGAATAAACCTGTTTGTTTTCTCGATCACTTTGAGAGATGAAAGTGTGAAGTATGTAACTAAAACCTGAATCAATTATTGTAGAAAAGAATAAATAAGTACAAAAGTTCAATATTATAAATTGGGTTAAAATGTATGTGAGAAGTTTTTATTAATTTTTTTGAAGTTAAAGAAAAATAGATTAAACAAAATGAAAAAATAATAATAAAGAAAGAATGCATACCTGCCATGGGATTTAGGCATTCACATATTGGAATAAATTTCACCTCAAAAATGATATATATATATATATATATATTACTGGAGTAATATATAGGTAGAGTTTCATTTGATTTAAAATTTACATCCTATTGAAATTAAGACTTCTAATCAATTTTTTTGTTTCTATCTCATAAATCACATAAAAAGTGGAATTCATATGACTAGAAAGAAAAAAAGAAAACATTTTTTTTAGAAGAATAAACGTTTATTATATATAGATACTTTTTTTTGGACAAAAAAGATAAGGTGTTTACTTTAAACTAAAAAACTTATTACCTTATTTACAATTTTTTTTAACTTTATCCAAAAACATTTTTGGTAAATTGGTATGAACACTAATTGTCTAAAAAAAAAGAGTCACGTGTGAAGAGGAAGATTTTGCCGTTTAATAAGTAGCTGTTTTTTTTTTTTTTTTTTACGGGTATTATGTTATTTTTTCTTTACAGGTCATATAATTTAAATTTTAAAAAAGGAATAGATGAAGATTGTTATTGTTTTTTGTTTTTTTACATGTACTATGTTGTTGTTGTTATTTATTTATTTTTTTTACACATAGTAATATAATTTTTTTAAAAAGGATTAGATGAAGAGTTTGAATTATAATCAAATTAAAAAAATTATCAACTTATAAATTAAAATAATAAAAGGATTAGATGGAGAGTTTGGATTGTAATCAAATTAATATTCTTATCAATTTAGAAATTATAGGAGAAGAAGATAAGTACAAAAAAAATTTATATTTATTTTTTAAAAATTTTTTTAAAAAAATTTGCAATTTTTGGATTGTGTGTGTACATATGAAAATTTGGTTACTCCAAAACTAATGTTTAGGATAATTTCTGACTCAAAAACAGTTACAAACATTGCAATAGGGATTGCACCAAACCCTTTCCAATTATATTGATTCTTTGGTCTCCTTGCAAGAACCTAAAAAAAAAATTGAACCAAAGCTTAAGTATGAAAAATTTTAATAGCTAAAAACAAATAAAGATGAATTTTTTTTGAATTAGAGGGTGAAAAAAATAAATCAAAGTTCAAATTTTGGAAACTTGTACCCCTTTCTTAATTTTTCAGAAACCAAGCAATATGAAGAAAGAAAAATAAAATAGAAACTTAATTATATCAACAATTAAACACGTTTACACACATATACAGATTACAGAGAGACATAACATTAAAAAAAAAATGTAAAAATATAAGCTAACCCTTTTAAGAGCAAGTCTCTGCAACGGCACCACCTTTCAAATAGTTGGATGTCCACTTCTAATTTGGGTGTGTATTTTTTGATAGTATGGGTGTGATTTAATTTGGGTTTTATTTTGTGTTGTAGAACAAATTAAACACTACGTTGCTGTATTTTTATCCACTTAGAAGTGCAGCAAGTGTAATTCAACTTTAATCTAATTAAGATTTTTATCCACTTAGAAATTATAGTTGAAAAAAAAATTATATCCACTTAGAAATTATAGTTGAAGAAAACTTATATATATATTTTCTTTAAAATCTAAAAATTTAAGAAAATTTCTGCAATTTGATGCTGCCATTTGGCATAACCACGATGTCTAACCCCAACTTTTATTATATATATATAATATAATATGATATCTCATCTAGCACCTAATTCCAGCACCACCACCATTAAAAAAACAGACGTACAGCTATGAGAAGTATAAAAGAAACTATGAATTAATAACCAAAGCCAAAAAAATTGACACAAAAGTAGCACCTCCAGTTCGGCTCTATCAAATCTATTTGATACCATGTTTTACTCACCAAAATTACAAAGAAAAAAGGGGTGGCACTGGCTTTTAGAGTATAATTTGTTTCTTGTTTTTGTTGCTATATAGTCACTAAACATAAAAACATACTTAGCCTTCATTTAAAAAAAAAATATTTTTTAAATCTTGTAATTGAAATTAGTAATATAACTAATAAAAATAAGAAAAAAGAAATGAGCTTATATATTTTCCAATTTCAAATTTTAAGCATTTTGTAGTCAAGAAAACATAATTATTAATAAAATTATTTTATATTTTCGAAATTAATTCCAAAGACAGAGCATGGAGGGAGGGGGATCCCTGATGTGCCGTTGACACCTGAAGGAGTTAAAAACACTTCTTTAGTTGGTTGATGTCTTCAATACGATAATATTAGTTGAGTTTATGCACTTATATTAACTAAAAGCTTCTTCTTCTTTTTTTTAGAGGTTACTTAAGATAAAGTTTGTACGTATCTATGAGAATTATATTCTATGTCAACTTTTTCAAAACTCAAATTTTAAAAAGATAATAATCTTAAATGGGCTAAAAAAACTTTGTACTATCTATGAAATGATTATCCTTCTTAGACTAGACTTTTATATAGTTTAAAAATACTCCTAAATCTTATATTTAATAGGAAAAAAACTTGAGGATTACCTGCTAAAAATATATCTCCAACTTCACTTAAAATGCTTACAAAATAAGATACTCTCATACAGGGGCGGCCAGGGACGGAGGGAGACTTGCCTAGGGGGGGCTAATTTTTTTGTTCTATAAAATCACACTTTGCCCCACTTAATATTATCATTGAATCTTTTAGGATTACTACTCTAGCCACAAAATTTTCTATAACATTTTTACAAACTGTTATGGTAGTATACTTTTATTGGTTTGCATTTGAGCTTATCACTTACATTGCATTTTTGCTTACTAATAACCACTCACCACATTAATAATTTGTAAAAAAAAGTTTGTAATTCTAGCAGTTTCTTGCTTTTAAAGGCTAGATCTAAAATCTAAAGCAAAATAAACAAGCTCAAAAAAATTATTCAACAACAAAAATTACCAATAGTAAAACTAAAAAAAATTAAACTCAATCATCCAATTTTACCTAAAACAAACAACCTGACCCTCTAAAAAATTTTAAACAAAATAATTTTGTCCATACTTGGATGCACACATAAAAAACACACAAAAAAAAAACTCATTAGCTGTTAAGCAACTGAGTCGAAAGCTAGCAACTAATAGCAAAAATGCCTCCTAACTTTATGTTCTGGCTCTGTCCCTGGGGGCGGCCCAACAAACTTTGAGGCCTAAGACGATATATTTAAATAGAGCATTTTTGTTATTAATTAAATAATATTTAACTAGTTCTCAATATCATAATCTTTATATAACAAAAATGCCCCCCAAACGCAACTAATAGCAAAACTGCCCTCCTAACTTTAAGTTCTGGCTTAGTCCTTGGGAGCGGCCCAACAAATTTTGAGGCCTAAGGAGATATATTTAAATAGAGCATTTTTGTTATTAATTAAATAATATTTAACTAGTTCTCAATATCATAATCTTTATATAACAAAAATGCATCCTTTTTATCTTGTAGTATGTTTTTTTTTTTAAGAAATGCTAAAACTATAAAAAAAATATTACTATAAAAAAAAAGTGCAAATGTTGTAGCAATGAATGTGATTAATTACACATCAAGAAAATAATAAACAAGTATTTGAATGAATGATGTTAAGGATATTATAAATTTTACAACATGATGCTTATAAAGATGTATCACTAAGTAATTTAAAGATGCATTTAATAGGTTGTTAACGTCTACAAATCATATTAATTGTCACATCAATTTGTATAAAGGTTTTAAAGTAAAATTTATAGTATTTTCCTATCTAAACGATTTCTTGTAATTAGTGACACATATTTATAAACCCTATGTATTTAAAATTGTAATATCTTTTTTTTTTTAGCAAAAAAATTGTAATATCTTTAACATTACTCAATTATTTGGTACTTCTTAAAAGTATACGAAAAATGTAAAACTAATTTTTTCCCTATATCTCAAAAAAAAAAAATATTACAAAAATATATCTCAATTTTTGCTCCAAAATTTAGTAGGGGGCCCTAGGCAATTGCTTAAGTGGCCTAAGCCTAGGGCCGGCCCTACTCTGATACTAATCCATGTTTTTAAAATAAACTTATCCAAATTAAATAAATAAAAAAGTCTCATTTCACGCACAAAGCGTGTTTGATGAGGCTAGTAAAGACTACAGTTAATTAGGTTTTAAATTCGAATTTAAATCTAACCAATTTAAGTTTGGAAAGACTTTATGATCTAATTGAAGATTAAAAGAGTAATGCTAAAGATACAAACCATTTTACAAAAAAATTTACAAACTGCTGATGAGGTAATTGATTATTGGTAAATGAAAAAGCGATCTTAATGGTGGGCGTAGATGAAAACTAATAAAAAATTGGTCATATTACCAATTTATAAAAATATTTTAAAATGGTTTATAGTGTAGTATTAATCCCATTCAAATATTTCAAAGATGATGATTCTTGCCTTAGTAACTAACATGAGAAAACTTATTTAAAATTTGAAATGGAAAGTCAACTAAGGAAAAGACAGATAATTAATGGGTTACTCAAGTATGAATCTGAATTGACATCAGATTATTAAATTTGATTTTTGATTTTTTTTTACATCAAATTTTTGCCAAAAGGATTTAAGATGATTAAATTTGAAGTTTGGATTAGAATGTCCATTAGTAAATGACAAGACAATTTATAGTTTAATTTTTTTTTTTGACCTAATATGATAGTAGACTTTATTTATACAAGGAAAATGCTACTGAATACCCTTAAGCTATTGGTTAATAATCCATTTAAAGAAAGTTTTTATAGAAAAAAAACAATTAATTATTTTGACAGTTTTTTTCATTTCCCATAAAAGTAGCGTCAAAACTTTCTAAAATTGATTGTTAACCAATGCCCTAAAGGTACTCGTTAACATGACATCATGCTGTATAATAGGAAAGAGAAAAGAAGGGCATTTAAAAAAAAAAAAACTAAACAATGACCTCACTTTCTCTTTTGTAGCACTAATCAAAGTTAGAACCACACGATCACATCGTAATGGTATACTAGTAAAAGAAATAAACTTAAAACTATCTTTAATTATTTTTTTTTATGAATAAAGCTATCTTTAATTAAAGTAATGTCTTGGATCCAAGCATCCTCAAGAGGAGAAATTATTATTTACACCAGGAGGATTGCTAATATAGTCCTCCCTAGCTAATAATGGGTTACTCAAGTATGAATTTGAATTGACATCTGATTATTAAATTTGACTTTTGATTTTTTTTTTTAACATCAAAATTTTGCCAAAAGGATTTAAGATGATTAAATTTGAAGTTTCGATTAGAACATCAATTAGGAAATGACAAGAAAATTAATAGTTTAATTTTTTTTTTGACCTAAATGAAAGTAGACTTTATTTATACAAGGAAAATGCTACCGAATACTCTTAAGGTATTGGTTAATAATTCATTTAAAGAAAGTTTTTATAGAAAAAAAAACAATTAATATTTTGACAGCTTTTTTTATTTCCCATAAAAGTGGTGTCAAAACTTTTCAAAATGGATTGTTAACCAATACCCTAAAAGCACTTGTTAGCATGACATCATGCTATATAATAGGAAAGAGAAAAGAATGGCATTTTTTTAAAAACTAAACAATGACCTCACTTTCTCTTTTGCGGCACTAATCAAAGTTAGACCCACACGATCACATCGTAATGGTATACTAGTAAAAGAAATAAACTTAAAACTATCTTTAATTATTTTTTTATGAATAAAACTATCTTTAATTAAAGTAATGTCTTGGATCCAAGCATCCTCAAGAGGAGAAATTATTATTTACACCAGGAGAGTTGCTAATGTGGTCATCTCTAGCTAATAAGATGATGTCATCTATATAAATGTATGTGTGGACTTTCTAATCAGCATGAGGAATAAAAAATAAAAATTACCGAATAATGTCACATTTGTATAAGTAATAGCATTTTATTGGTTGAGAGTTCAAGGAGGACTACATCAACAATTCTCTTGGTGGACCTAATAATTCCTCCATAACCTCCCAATCAATAAAATATTGTTACTTATGCAAATGTGATATCATCCGGTAATTTTTATTTTTTATTCCTTGTATTGATTAGGAATCTCACACATACATTTGCATAAATGACATCATCTTATTAGTAAAAAAAAATCACATCAACAGCCCTCCCGGTGTAAATAATAATTTCTTGAAGTAAACAAAGTTTGAAAGTAATTTTGCCGAATTAGTAGCTTAATTAACATTAATTAATCCGTACTAAGAGACTTTTCTTTTTTAATTTAAAATAGATTGATATCAAAGGACGTTAAATGGCTAATTGATTGATAAGATATTTCCTAATGTTACGGATGTTGGAGAACGATGAGATGAACATAGAAAGAAATAAGGAGATTAAAAAACAAACAAAATTTTTTTTTTGATACAAGATAGAATTCTACTCTAACTTAATCTAAGTGTATATGTGTGTGAAGCTCCCTCCTAGAGACTTAAACCCCGGCACTTGCCTCCCACACTCCATAGACACTTATACTTGTGGAGTGACCATCGTACCAAGGGTGTGTTGTGGTAAAAACAAACAAAATTTTGATGGCTTTGAGGTACGATGAAATCGTTTTCCTTAAATGTTGTAGCTGTTATAAAAAAAAAAAAGTTGAAAATAATTTTGCCAACGTACATATATCTAATGGTACAATTTTTGGCCGAAAAACTACAAAATTACAATTTTTTGCATAATTTTGCCCCTTTGCTCCTCCAAAGTGTCAAGAGAACTATGAAAATTTCAAGTAAAAGAGCTACTTTTTCATTTGTTTCTTTACTCTATCTCACCTAAAGAAGTAGTTACACTTTTCAACATACATAAATGGATTAAATAACATTCTTTCACTACTAAAGTGGGATCAAACTTGCATTACAATCTATTTGGATATACAAAATATCCAACAAAAGCTAATTTATGAGGATATAAAGCTAATTTATGAGGATAATAAGATTTAATGAAGACATTTGTGCAATTAAGAATCTCCTATATAAAACTTAATAATTATTTCAAATTAAATATCATATTTTTAATGGATAATTATATGTCTTACAGTAATTACATGCCTTAAAATGCTCACATGCTTATTTATAATTATTTCAAATTAAGAATCTCCTACATAAAACTTTTTTTTAATGAAAGAATATATATATATATGTTATGTTATAGTAGTAAACTATAACATATTATACTCGCATAAGTATCAACAAACAATAAACGACCATATTGAAATTTCATGAAAAGGCATATTACAAAAGAAGCATCTATGGTGTCATAGTAGTCATACAGAAAGGGACAATAATAAGGGCCTTAAAGTACATGCCCAAATTAATTTTGGATCGATCAAACTATATGGCCCTTTCTTTCCCTTTCATTTACAAGTTACAACCCTCTTTTTTTGCTTTATAATTAAATACGTATCCATATAAAGCACAAATTATTTGTTTTAAAAAAAAAGCACAAATTATTTGAAAATTGAATACCAATTTTGTATATTTGGTAAGTAATTAAAACATTTTCCATAAAAAGATAAGGCAAAGACATCTAAGAATAAGAATATTCTTTAAAAAAAAAAGAAAGACATCTAAGAATAAAAGGAAAGCTAATGAATGAAATAACCGTTGAGTTAATTAATAATTGGTTGAAATTACAGCCAATTATGGGGGTCACAGACTCACATATTTCAAATGAGCTTGATGATTTTTTTTTTTTTTTTTGATAAAAGCTTGATGATTAATCAGGTACCATATTTGAAAAGGAAATTAATGGCCCACAAATTTCCTCCAATAAAAAAAAAAAAGAAGAAGTTGGACCCACATCGCCGGGAAAATCTGACTCAGATGGTCTCACCGCCGGCAGTTATTTATTTAATTTCGACTCGTTGTTGGTTGATGCTATTTTTATATAAGCCGCACACTTGTAGGTGGAACAGTTAAGGGTGTTGAGGCTTTTGAAGAGCTAACACATTCATTCATTCATTATATAAGAAGAAACAAGAGGGAGAGATTATGACACACAAATAGAGCTTACATAAACAACAAAAAAAAGAGCTTTTCCTCTCTTTCTCTCTCTCTCTCTCTCTCTCTCTCTCTCTCTCTCTCTAAATTCTTTCTATTGCCATCATTATTTTCCTATTCTCTACTTCTAAAAGGTTCTCATTTTCATTTTCAATTTCAGAGTCTTTTTTTTCCTTTGAAGGAAAAAAAAAGGACATTAATTTTGTGTACCAACACTTTAGGCCACTATTAATGTGTGCGTGTTGTAAGTGCTTGATAGATTGAGATCTCAACTGGGTTTGTTATAGATTTTTCCTTTTCTAGATTTGTCTGCAAAGCAAAGTGGGGGGGTTTTAGCTAGTGACTGACATTCCAGCTCTGCCTCCATTGTTTTTCTTGACAAGGAAGCAAACAATCACAAACACAGCTAAAAGGCAAAAAAATATTCGTGCTCTTTTCGCAAAGTGAACCATCTTGATCTTATACTCTTTCACTTCCTTGTTAGCTTTCCCATCACCTTCTCATAGCTTTTTGGTTTTGTTTTTCTTATTAACAACAAAAGCAACAAAGGAAAAAAGCCTCGAAATGGATCGGCTATCATCGTCGACAGTTCTTCCAGACGCGTTCCAAGGAGCCAGAGATGACATTTCCATGCAACTTGGAATTATCTGGGCTCAGATCAAAGCGCCATTGATTGTCCCTCTGTTAAGAATCTCAGTGGTTTTGTGCTTGATCATGTCGTTGATGCTGTTCTTCGAGAGGGTTTATATGGGCATTGTCATTGTTCTGATTAAGCTGTTTGGTCGAAAACCCGAAAAGCGTTACAAATGGGAGGCAATTAAAGACGACGTTGAGCTTGGAAACTCAGCTTATCCTATGGTCCTTGTCCAAATCCCAATGTACAACGAGAGAGAGGTGCTTTTTGTTTCTCTCTTCTCTGCTTATTACATATTAGTCAAGATCAAAATATGTGTTTTCTTTTTACAATTCTAGCTTTAAATTAACCTTAAAAGTTGTGTGCTTTTTTATTAAATGTAGGTGTACCAACTATCAATTGGAGCTGCATGTGGGCTTTCATGGCCTTCTGATCGAATCATAATACAAGTACTTGATGATTCCACAGACCCAACAATAAAGGTACTTACATGTTTGATATTTCTCCATGAAAATCTCCAATTTTTTTGGTCCAATTAACAAACCCAAATTGCCAAAACCATTGATTAGTCAGTTTTCTTAATTGGGTCATGTTCCAAAATTGTAAATTGATTAGGACTTGGTGGAGCTAGAATGTCAAAGGTGGGCAAGCAAAGGCATAAACATAAAGTACGAAATTAGAGACAACAGAAATGGGTATAAGGCAGGTGCTTTAAAAGAAGGCATGAAGCGTAGCTACGTGAAACAGTGCGATTATGTAGCCATTTTTGACGCGGATTTTCAACCCGAACCAGATTTCCTATGGCGAACCATACCTTTCCTTACCCATAATCCTCAACTAGCTCTCGTTCAGGCCCGTTGGAAATTCGGTAATTCCGCTAAATCACCCATAAACTTTTATATTTGGTTAGCTATAGTCAGTTCTAATCTCACTGGTTTACTATTATTATTATTAGTATTTTAATTTTTCTGATGAGAATTTTTAGTAGGTTCTAAAAAAAAAAAAAAAAACAGTGGCTGCTTAAAAAACTGTCGGTGGGTCTGTTGTTTCTGTTTGGGAATTGAGAGTTTGACAGGAAGTGGTGTTTGGTCCAATGGTCCCATATATCTTGTCTCGGTTCTGATTCTTCACTGGGTTGCCATGGTTGGGACACGTGTATCTTTATTTTTATTGTTAATTCCAATAATTACAACGGATTAGATTTGAACCCTTAAAATCCAGTTAGTAACGACAGAAATAAACAACAGAAATATTAATTGAAGTACAAATTTTTTGATTTTATTACTTGTCGTAAAGAAAATTAAAAGAAAATTATCTTATAAAACTGTTTTATAAAGTGCTTTCTCACAATATCGGTGCCTACGACAGTAAGATTTATTCGATATAAGAGATGTGTCTTATGAGATGGTTTGATTAGTTTCCCCAACTCAAACCCATGCTGTCTCTCAACTCACCCAGATGAAACGTTATTATTTTTTCCTAAACAACCAGGCTAATGAAATTAAATAGAATGTAAAATTAAGGCTAGAAACACAAGAAATAGATACAATTATTTTTTTATAAAATTATAATTTATTGAGGTAATAAACATGATCGTATAAGATCATCATTGATACTATATTTAGTATAAAATAAAATTTTGTGGAATTTGTTATGCAACCTGCTGACTGCTGTTCCCATGTATGATTGTTTTTTTCTTCTTCTTCTATTTGATTAGGTACCATAATTAGAATGTTCCTCGAAAATAGTAATATTAGGCTTAGGGGTTTTTTTTTTTCTTTGATTCTAAATATTATTTTCCTAATTAGGAGGTCACAATTATGAGAGGGTACCCATCATCTTCCCACTCACGAACTGGTCCCAAACTCTCTCTTTGCCATCCAAAAAAAGAGAAAAAAAGAAAAAGAAAGAAAGAGTGAAAGTAACATCTCTTAAAAGTTTCACTTTATTACGTTTTTTTTATGAACGAAAAAAAAAAGTTTATTAATAAAACTCTTAAAAGTTTTATTAATAAACTAACCAATTATATATATATATATATATATTGGAGAAGGTTTACAAATATATTTGGATACGGTAATGAAGGAGGTTATAAACTTATCATGATAATTTAATCATGCTTTTTTCGCCGAAAAACTTGATGAAACATGAATTAAAGAACAACTTTTCCATACTTTTAAATTTTGACTAGAATCATCGCGCACTCTTGGTGCAGTGGTCACTCCACAAGTATAAGTGCCTGTGGGGTGCCGAGGGCAAGGGCCGGAGTTCAAATCTCCAAAAGAGAGTTTCACACATATGTATATTTAAATTAGATTAAAGTAGAAATTTTATCTTATATATATATATATATATATAAAAATCCTCAGCAGGGATACCCAAATTCCTCCCCAGGTACTTGTCTGGGCTCGAATTAGGAACCACAAATCTGATTCACAAATCCCAACCACCAAGCCACCCCTCTAAGGGCACATTATTAGCATTTATAATGATGTTGACTAACACTGTTTCATATGTATTTAAATTATTGATAATATAGCAAAATTTAATTCGCTTATTTTATAATACGGGTTTATTTGGGACTTGCTTATTTTGTTGAAACTGAAAATTATTTGTTGAAAATATTGTAAATAAAGGTAAAAGTTAACTGAAATAGTACAATGAGACTCATGAATAGTACCAAAAAATGCAGTGAAACTCATGAATAGTAGCAAAAATAAGCTGAATAGTAAAATAAGTTGGCAAAAATAATTTTTACCAAATGAACACTACGTGCATAGAATTTTCTAAGTGGTTTGTTATCGAATTCAAATCATGTTTAAAATATACAAATTTTCCATTTGATTGTTTGTAGGACACATCATTGTGATTTTGATTTTCTAAATAAAATCCCTACATGAAATTTTCAAAGCCAAAAATACTGATTCTTCTCCTACCACCACCAGCAGCTGCATGTGCAACCTTAATGGTGGACCTCATATCGTAGTCACTATCTATCCTATACTAACCGACAATGGAATTTATGTGATCTGATTTTATCATTTATAATGATTGTAAAACTTATGCCAGCTATTTAGTGACGTGGCAGTGCTTTTTCTGTGCTGTTTTTTACAGTGAACTCCGATGAGTGCTTGATGACAAGAATTCAAGAAATGTCATTGGATTACCATTTCACAGTGGAGCAAGAAGTGGGGTCCTCCACCTATGCCTTCTTTGGTTTCAATGGTATATCACTAGCTAAATTTATTTTTTTATCAGAAATCACAGTTATCCTTTAATGTTGAGTGTTTGAAAAAAAATTTAATGTTTTACTATTGGTTTTGTGTAAAAGTAAATAAATTATAATCTAACTTTTAATATTGAAATGATACAGGGACAGCAGGTGTGTGGAGAATTGCTGCACTTAATGAGGCTGGAGGATGGAAAGATAGGACCACTGTGGAAGATATGGACCTGGCTGTTAGAGCTAGTCTCAAAGGATGGAAATTTTTGTACCTAGGAGGTGTTAAGGTATTCAATTATTAGAAAAAGTTTAGTCATAAATTGATTTGGAGGAAATTTCTCCAATCCATTATGTGGGAATTGATAACGTGCCGCCACGTAATGGGTTGGAGGACTAAATATTGTCCTCAGTAAGTGTAGTAGAGACAAAAATTACACAACTGTTGAGGAACCTATTACTATTAGAGCATAATAAAAGTAATATGCAAAACCATGTAAAAGTGGCGTTATTTCGATTATAAGTTATCACTTTAGAGAATTGTGAAAATGGTTTTGAAAATAATTGTGTCGTAGTATTACTCTTTATCGATAGTCTTATGCACAGATGTTTATTGCTCTCTTTGCTTTTTGCTCAGTAGTAGAGCTGTGCTTTGCAATTAGGAGAGTCAATCACAGTTAGCTTCTGTGATTCAAGAAATCCATTAAGAATGGAGGAGAATTTGAATTCTTATATAGTCACTTTGAATCCCACTGAACTAGGCCACTAATAGCAAAAGAAAACGTCCATGATTAAATAACAAACAACACATACTGGCTTTTGTTGATTAAGGTTTCTATGTACAGACTGTAATGTTTATACATGTTCTTAATATCACTTTAGGTGAAAAATGAATTGCCTAGTACATTGAAAGCCTACCGGTACCAACAACATCGGTGGTCATGTGGTCCGGCTAATCTTTTCAGGAAAATGGTAATGGAGATTATAAGAAACAAGGTCAGTTTGCTTCTTTGTTCTGTCAAATATAACAACTTTGAGGAAGTAGAATGAAAGTTTTTTTTGTCAGCTCACCCTTCATTTTTATATGTGTCTAATGCAGAAAGTATCTTTGTGGAAGAAGGTACATGTGATATACAGCTTCTTCTTTATTCGGAAGATCATAGCCCACATAAACACATTTGTGTTTTACTGCATTGTACTACCAGCAACTGTTGTAGTACCCGAAGTTGCAGTTCCAAAGTGGGGAGCAGTTTATATTCCATCCTTCATCACCCTTCTGAATGCTGTTGGGACTCCAAGGTCAGCTATTCTTTTCTGATAGGTTCACAGAATTTTGGCATTGAGTTTTTGAAATTTGAGGGAAGCACTATTTGGTGGAAACTAGGTTCTTTATCTTTCCTTTGGGTGACAAGTCTACTTCACCTATTTTTCTGTAAAAATAGTTCCTAAGGATTCAACTTCCTCTGCCTCTTGATGAACTTAAAGCAAGGACTAGAATAATTCTTGAAGGAAACATTTTCCAGGAAAAAAAACACAAACGACTAAACCTTTTTTTTTTTAAAAACCCAAGTGTTGGTCTTGTGGTTTCCAAGTCTTGTGTGATCCATAAGGTTCTAGATTCAAGTCCCTTACCATTGCCTTCAAACCAGCCTCAAGGGATTTCTCCTTATAACACAAGGGATTAGTTAGGTGCCTTAAGAGCTGGACACCATGTTAGCCAAAAAAGGGGAAATTTTTTCAAATTATTAACTTACCTGCTACCTAGGCCAGTGAATGTTGCTTCAGCAATTATATTAAGTGTCATTTCCTGACATTGTTGCCATAGTGATCTAGGCCTTAACTGATTTTTCTTGGGTTTTTGTTCATGTTCTTTCATAATCTTTCAGGTCACTCCATTTATTGGTTTTCTGGATCCTTTTTGAGAATGTCATGTCACTACATCGAATGAAGGCTACCATCATTGGTCTACTAGAGACAAATCGAGCAAATGAATGGATTGTAACAGAGAAACTAGGAGATGCTCTCAAGGCTAAACCAGGCTTGAAAGCACCAAGAAAAGCTCGGTTCAGGATTGGAGAAAGGTATGCATTCTTCCTAGACTTGCTGTGCAGTTTAGTCATGCCCTCCTTTTTAAAGTAATATCATCTATACTAGAGAATATCTGATCAATATTTGTCATTTTGTTCTTAAACTGTGACAGACTCCATTTACTAGAGCTTGCAGTTGGAGCTTTCCTATTATTTGTTGGCTGGTATGATGTTTTCTTTGGAAAAAACCACTTCTTCCTATTCCTTTTTATGCAAGCAGCTGCCTTCTTCATCGTGGGGTTTGGGTACGTTGGCACCTTTGTCCCAAACTCTTAAGGAACTCCCAACAATGATACTGAAGTTCTTTTTGCCATTTTGTTAATGTGTCTGTATAATTCCTGCTTCAGCAACATATACATGACCATTCATACCGACAATATCTTGAAATTATAGCTTTGTAAAAAAGAACAAAACTATATATGGTCAATTTTCTAGGCTCGCATAATATTTTGAGTTAGTGATTCGAAAAAGTTAGTTCTCTTTGTGTATACCTCAAAGGAAAGTGAGGAAATTACAGAACAAAAGGATTGTTACCAGAAGGTGCATTATACAGAAAGGAGGAACTGAAGGCAGTTTGTGGGATGGACCCAGACCCCAAAGTAAACATCTTTGAGTGGGTTTTTTGTCTAGCTTTTTATCATATTTTTCTCTGTTCTTATGCCCTTATTTTGTTGGATTTCTTTGAAGAAGAATAAACAGTAAACAGTTGGGAAAGGAAAAGATCAATGTTACATCTCTCTCTCTCTCTGTGTTTTGCAAGCATTAGGTATGTATGGTAAATATGTTACTGACCAAATAGGTAGTACAGTGAAGGAGAGTAAATAACTGAACATTATGCAGGAAAATAATGAACAATGAAATGGCTACACAGAGTTGAATGATTCATACACCAAGATTACTTTTCCCTTGACACTACAGGAAATTAGTCTTTCATTAACCCATAAAAACAATTACTTATTTAATGATTGTTGCATCACACTCACCACTTGTCCCATGAAATGGTAGCAATTGTTTGTGTGTGGTTGGATTAGTCAGGCTCAGCATTAATAATTTCATGAAGTAGTAGAGGCGTGTCATAAATTTAAGTTACCCAAAGAATTTATTAGTTCACATATCTGCTTCCTTTAAAAAAAAAAAAGTCAATGTACATGGCATACATAGATGGAACTTATTAATAACTTACCAAGAACAGAGTGCCTAACCTAACTATAGTCTCATCCTCTTAAAGCCTAATAATTGTGCTATGAATACCTTCAAGGAAACCAATCAATGAATTTATCCCTTTTACTCTTATTTTATTATATTATCATTGTTAATGACTATAAAGTATTATGTTCCTATGGTCTTTTTGCCTTTTGGTTGAAATTGGTGATGCCAAAAATTTTAGCTTTTAGCATTACAAAAAGCTACTTAATCTATTTTACTACCTCACTTTACAAAATACCTAACATCAATGATTTTATTTTAGCATTTAACATATTATAATAATATAAACAACATAATAAAATAATATATCCACTACAATAAACAACCCCAACCAAAAGAAAATAATCATTATAACAATAAGAAAACAAATAATGTATATTTTTAAGTATACCACATGAACTACAGTGCGCCCTGTAGCTCAAAAGCCAAAAATTATACTTTTAGCTTAATGCAGCCCTATTTTTCTTATATTGGTTGTTAAATTTGGCAATATGGCAATTTGACACCACCAATACTAATGCTCATGTGAAACCTACTAATGACTGGTTTGGGCCTCAAAAAATTTCATGGGCGGTCCTTTAAGCCCAGAAAAAGGCATGGGCACAAAGGCTCATATATTCTGCAGAGGGAGCTCCATTAGTTTGTCATTTTTGGATCTTAAGCTACTAACCCATGAAGGCCCATGGATTTGTACTTGATGGGTTTATTTATAGCGTACTTTTCTTTGGGCGTTCGAGGTGTGGTGATGGTGAGAGGCTTCGTTGGTTTTGTTTAAAGAAGCAAATGAGAAAGCGGTAAAGGTTTAAATACTATGCTTGTAGGACTTGGTTGAAGAGGTTTTGAAAAACTAATAGATTGGGCACAATGGTGAAAGGACATTGAGGTAATGTGGACAATTTGAACAAGAGCAACGACACAACATTGTTCATAATTTATTAAAGTGTAAGTTAGGCATGGAGCAATATTATTTACATTAGCCCACCAACACCATTTTTATAAATCACCAATTACGACATGCCAAATTAACAATTGTTAAAAAAGTTGTCCCTGTACTTATTGTGTGACCTCTGAGCAAACTGGAAGCCGTGGATTCCAGCCAAACTGCATCACTTGAATCCTTCAATTGACAGTTTTGGTGACATGGGGGAGATGAATGAGGCAGAAGAAGGGATAAAGGGGATGGCATAGAAGGGAGTTTTCCCAAATATTGAGACATATAGTACCCTAATTGATGACCTTCTGACATGAGGGAGGTTGAAAGAGGCCCAGTTAGTCTGCTAAAAAATGAGCGTTAAAGCTAGGAGAGGTTTTCAGATGTTGTCAAGTGAGGCACAGCAACTTATAAGTATCAATAAAGAGAGACAAATGATATTTAAGCTTATGATCTGGTGCATGACTTTTTTTTTTTTTTTTTTGATAAGCAATCTGGTGCATGACTTTTATGCTAGGGACATTTGCTTGTGGCTGGAAAAAAAAAATTCTAGCATTAACACTTACGGCCAGGGGATATCTAAGCCATGGAATATGTTTTTTTCCTTTTGCCATTTGGAGCCTTTGGCTTCATAGAAATAAAAATGTGTTCAAAAGCTCTCCTCCAAACCATGAGCTGGGTAGGGAAGTCTGTGCTATTGCCAATGAGTACCTGTTCTGTGCCTCTTGGTCTAAGAGGGTTAAAAGGAAGCAGGTTGTCAAAGTCGGGTGGAATAAACCTGAAGTTGGCTGGGTCAAGCTTAACACGGATGGCTCTTCATTAGGCAATTGGGGTTTCACTAGTGGAGGGGGCCTTATTCGAGACCATAATGGGGTTTGGATTAAAGGCTTCACCTATTCTATTGAGGTATTCACTAGTGTTGATGCTAAACTATGGGCTCTAAGGGAAAGATTACTTTTGCGTACTAGCTTGAACTTTGTGGTTATAGAAATTGAATTAGATGCTAAAGTAGTGTTTGGATGGATATCTAATGAGTATTATAGTAGTTTGCATCATGCTTCTCTTATCATGGATTGCAGGTTCTGTTGGAGTATCCACCAGTGTTGATGCTAAACTATGGGCTCTAAGGGAAGGATTACTTTTGCGTACTAGCTTGAACTTTGTGGCTGTAGAAATTGAATTAGATGCTAAAGTAGTGCTTGGATCGATATCTAATGAGTATTACAGTAGTTTGTATCATGCTTCTCTTATCATAGATTGCAGGACCCTCATTAGCCAAATTCCTTAAGTGAAGATGAGTCACTACTTTTATGAAGCAAACAAGTGTGAGGATACTCTGGCCAGAAAAGATTCAACTATGAACCAAGACATTGTTTATTTTGATAATCTTCTTGTGGACTTATGTACGCTACTATTTTATGATAAGTTGGGTTTGTACTATGAGATATCTTATCCTTTGGAAATACTGTTGGTGGTGGTTCTGTTAGCTAATGCAATCCGTTTTTACCACCCAAAAACAAAAGACTTGTACATGTCTTCTGGCTTACTACTTCTTTGTTGATATTGAAACATGGAGAAGAGACAGTGCATCTTATAAAGGAGAGTAGGACAGATGCTGAATAGGCAAATGTTTGGTAAACCTGCTTTTGTGAGGAGTTGGTGGGAGGAATTCAATGTGAGTAAGCTTCTAGCTTGGAAATGGATTCCCGAATCTAGGCCACAAGCATTCTATTTATCAAGATTATGAAAGCAGTTGATATAACTTAAATGATGAGTAGAGAGCATTTAAAGTGTGTGTTTGTTTCGGCTCTTTAAGCCTCAAAATGCGCTTTTGTAAAAAACAAACACTGTTTATGTGTTTGGTGAGTTGAAAAGGTTGACTTTAATGAAAAGTTGCATTTCTCTGCTCTTCACATAACGCGCATAAATATTATGGATGTCTTCAGACCAATTTGAAAAAGTGGACTGCGCATTATCAATGTATCCGTTGGACCACATGTGATGTTACGAAATTGCCCTTACTTTACTCTTTCTTACTTTACCCTATGAATACCTACGTTTAGGTGGAAATTTCCAAAAATCAACACTGATTTTACACTGTCACAGATTAACTTTCCATCTAGGTCAAACTGGGATCATGGTTGAGTCATTTACACGTTCAAATACAAATTTCGGTTTAGATTTGAAAGACAATTTTTGTATGTAATGTGGTGCACTTGAAGGGAAAGAATGGGCGGGGAATGTGTTTTGTTGAGGTGTATGATATTAGTAGTACTGTGCAAAACTTTTGTTAGTTGATAAACTAATTCTACTGCTCATCTGACTTACATATATTTGTTTGCATGGTAGATGTTAGAGATGGGTAAGGGCCAGACTTTCAGTTCTCTCTTAATCTTGCTTTCCTTTCATTTTAATATAATCTTCAATTAAAATAGACGTGCGAGGAATGACCTATAAGACTCACTACATAAGCATGTGCCATTTACAATGAAACGATAGATTTGAGGCTTCAGGATGTCATTGATGCTATTGCTACAACCAAAAGCTCCCCAAATATGTCATGGGAAGTGAAAATTAAACAACGAAGCTGTGTTCAGTGTATCTGTGCACCAGATGCAATATGATTCGAACACGGGTCTGCATCATATCGTGTCTAGTGCACAAATGTACAAGTGTCGCATCATATCATGTCCGGTGCACAAATGGACTTAAGTCTCACCGGACACAACCTTATCCAAATTAAAGAACCCATGTCCGGCTCCTTCTAGTAGATAACTAGGGAGATTAAAATATAGCCCACCACTTGTGTGGGGCTATAGCTATTGTTTGTAAAGTCGCTTTATAAGTAGAAGGTGCCCACTAGTTCATTCTCCTTTTCAAACTTGTTGAAGTTAATATATGTTAGCTTCTCTACTATTTTGAATTCTGGATCTCTTGCTTTTACTTTAAGGTGTCTAAGGGAAAGAAGTTAGTTTAGTTAAAAACGCACGATTGACCTTTTGAACTATCATCCACTTTTTCTTGGCCGATTGTTTCAATAGAAAGTGAAGGGCTGGAGGTTTCCCAGTATCAATTCCTTCGACCTTTATTCATTCAAAATCTTCACTGTAATACATTGATTGATATGATTTACTCTGCCAGGCATGGTGACTAAAGTCAGGGAAGAAAACTACAACTAATTAAAAGCAACATTCAGAGGTTAGCAATTTGTTCAAGATCATGATTCTTGCTTTTGATAATTCGTAGTTCCAATGAGGATGGGGGATACTACTAGTTGAGTTATAAGACTATTGGCAACAAAAGAGCTTATGATGGGTTCAAGTATGACAACACTTCAATTGTCCAATCAATCAATTACGTATATAAGTACATAATCTAAATTTAGTTTGACATGAAAAACCGTCTCAAGAATTCAACATCCTCCTTGGCCAACTATTTGGTGTTCGCCACAGTGAGTCACGATTTCAAACTTGAAGTCACGATTTTAGTTGTTTGCAACGACTAAAGTGCATGCAACAACTGAAGTCGACTCAGTTGTTGCACGCAGTGTGTGCAATGTGTGCAACAATCACTACTCTGTGAAATTATCATCCAGTAAATCAGAACATGTAAAATGAGAACCACTTTAAAAAGGACTTTTTAAAAAAAAGGCTTGTTCTTTAAATTGTTAAAAAGGATTTTAACAAACACTCACTCCAATTTCTATCATATCACAAATCCTACAAACTCATCACAAAATGCATCAAAATTACCTAAAAGACTAACATTTTCAATTTCTACCCATTATTAAAAACCATATGGCACTCAAGCTCCACACATTTTTATTAACAAAAAAACCAGTCATCCACTGAAGAACATGAAAATCAAAAAAACAAAAAGAAGAAGCCGTAAAAGTACAACCTCAGGAAATTCAAAGCACTTTGAGAATATCCTCAGCTCCACTGAAAGTAAAAGCACCACCTTCCTCCAAATTCAAGACCTTGACAACTCCATCTTCAGCCAAGAGCGCGTACCTTCTCGACCTGACACCCAAACCCACAGGCTGATCACTCAGATTGAGCTCAGCCCCAATGGCTCGAGTGAAATCCCCATTGCCATCAGACAACAAAAGCACCTCGTCGTTGACTTTAAGGTTCTCCTTCCACGCCCTCATGACAAAAGCATCGTTGACCGAAATGCAAGCGATGGTGTCGACGCCTTTGGCTTTGAGGTCCTTGGATTTTTCGACGAAACCAGGGAGGTGTTTTTGGGAACAGGTTGGAGTGAAGGCACCTGGTACGGCGAAGAGGATGGCTTTTTTGTTTTTGGTGAGGTCGGAGATGGTGGTGGTTTGGAGTTCGCCAGATGGGTCGAAGTAAGAGAGTGTTGCGTCGGGGAGCTTGTCTCCGACGGAGATAGTGGCGGAGATTGTGGATTTGGCGGTGGAGAATTTGAGGGGTTTTGGGTGGTGTTTGATGGGGAGGGAAGTGAAGGAGAGTTTTGAAGAGAGGGATTTGGCGGCGGGGAAGAAGGAGGAGGTGGTGGCGGTGGCGGTGGCGGTGGCGGTGGAGAGAGAGAGGGAGGTGGGGGAAGAGAGGAGGAGTCTCGAGATGGAGAGAGTGGCGGCCATTGTTTGTGTTTGCGAAAATGTGTGAGAGAAACTCTCTGTGATGATGTTCTGTTTTGGGTGGTTTTGGACCTTTGGTTTGGGTGAGAGATTTGGGCGGAGGGAGCAATGAGGGGCTAGGATGTGTCGCGACAGAGATTTGTGTGTGATTTTTTCTAGGAGGCCTTTTTGTTTGGGCCTTTTGGGGCACTAGGGTAGAGAAGTGCCTTTTTGGCATTTTGTGTGTGTGTTTTTTTTTTAATAGTAAAATACTATTTTAATTTATAAATTTTATCAAAAGTTTATTTTTCATTCCTAAATGTTAAAGAATTCGTTTTCTTTTTTTATCCTTAAACTTTATAAAAAAATTTTAAAAATAGCTTTGGGACTAAAATAGAAATGAAAAAAAAATTCAATAGTTTAAAGACGAAAAATAAATTTTTTATAAAGTTTATGGATAAACAACAAAACGTTGTCGATTTTCAATAGTTTTAAGACAAAAAATAAACTTTTTAAAATTTAGAGATGATAAACAAATTTTTAAAATTATATATTACATTTTTGTATATATACAAAATATTTTGATGATTGGTTTTTATCATCAGCTTAAAACACCAATTAATTTTGTTATATAAGCAGATTTCAAACTCCCAAGACACCAAATCTCTTATTCCAAACAATAAACTTTATCCTTTGAACAAATTAGAATCCACTGGTTTGAAATATTTTGTTCTAAGTCAGTGTTAAGTCAAAAAAATGAGAAGGCTTTGTCATTGATTGTTATAGGTTAATAACCACTTGTCGTAAGTCCATGGACCACAAGTCCCCATGGGCCATGGCCCTGCGAATGGGTTAATCGGTCATATAACGCCCTGGCCCAGAGGGTACGAATTTAGTTTCAGCCTTGCGTAGATCAGTTCCATACAAGAATACTTCTGTTCTTATTTGTTCTTGTGTTGTATGGATGAAAACAAATAGCTCTTTTTCAGCGTACGACAAGTAAATTTTGCATTTTTTTTTTTTTTTTTTTTGTAACCAGAGGAATGCTCATAAAACTAAAAGGAAAGCAAAGGTTCAAGACAGAGCCGACTGCACATTTGTTGGCTTCATGGAAGATGTGTTTAATGCAATAGCGGAGAATCTGGGTAACCAACTGCCTGCAATTATCGATGAGAGGAGAGATAACAAAGTTAACATAGTTAGGATTATTAAGGGCATCAACTATGGCTTTAGCATCCATTTCTATAATAATAGCAGGAAGCTAGATGCATTCAAGAAAATAAATTTCTAAATCATAGTCTCCCTTCCCCCTTTTTTTCCTCCCTAAACTTCGTTGAACTGCAAAACTTTGGGCTTCCTATGATGCTTATCGAACAAAACTTGTCTCCAAACTAGTTTGGAGACAAACTTTTCAAACTTCTCATATATCTATTTTTTGGGTATGAATTTTGAAATTTTAACTGTTGAATTTTATGTTCCTTAATTATATTTTTAACATGGATATAAAATTTCATTCAAATTGAATGTTATTTACTATTCGATCAATAAACTTATCTTTTATACACAATTTTAGATCATAAAAACTTGAATTTTAACATTTGTTTGATAACAAAGCAATTGATTTTTTATTTTCTTAAAATTTTGCAAGCATAAAGGATATAATAAGAACATGCAATCCAACGGTTAAAATTCACACTTAATATAAATATATATGAGAAGTTTGTAGAATTTCTCTCTAAACTAGTTTGGAAAAAAACTTCATTTATGTTTATCGGCCACCATTTCACTAAAATGTTAATAACGTGTATTAATTATGGCACATTCAGATTTTCACTAAAGAAAAATAAAAAAATAAAAAGAGTTTTAATTCTTCAGGTACTTCAATCAAATGATATAAGCAAGTTAAAATAGCATATTAGCAGATCCTTTAAAATCAATAATCAGAATAAAAATTTTCCTTACAGCCCAAATAAACCTGAATAATAATAAAAATCATGAGAAAATGGTACAAGTCAAATATTGATAAAATCAAAGTAGGAATATAATTGTATCAAAAAAAAAAAAAAAAAAAGAGTAGGAATATAAGAATATTACATGCAAAGGGGTGGAATGTACTACTAAGATGCCCATTCAATGTTTCCATGTGAGTAGATGGAACGGTGAGAAAAGTGGATATAATTTATATGCCAAGATTCCAAGGAATATGTTTCATACAGCTCGATTTTAGTTATTAAATAATTTGTTAGTTGTAACTACTTTTTTTCTTTTTTGATCAATTAATGAGTTTGCAACTATTTTAATAACGTTGTTTATCTAACTAGATTTCATGATTAGGTTAGCTAACTTTCGAATGATTAAAGAAGCAGCAAAAGCTTATTCAGGTTAAAGATTAGTGCGTGATTATAGGACAATTCGGCCTATAGCCGCGTTTGTTTTAGCCGCAGTTTCAGTCGTGGCCTAAAACCCACAACTATAGGCTGAGGGATCTATAGCCGCGTTTTTACAAATGTGGCTATAGGCGCTATAGCCATGTTTTAAAAACGCGGCTATATATATATATATATTTTTTTTCCTGGCCAGATGGCAAATGCCTGGAAGTAAATGAAAAAATTGACTGGAAATAGAACCCTAGATAAATATGTGTGTGTCTAGTGAGTTTGGTTTTACAAACCTCAAGATTATGACCTCTATGGCTAAAATGCTTTATACTTATTACCGCATTTGTGCAGCACATCACATCATAGAAGCTGCCTATGAGGAGGCTACATGCAGGTCAAACTAAAGCTTTTCAGAAGACTATATTCACTATAAATTCTTCGAGGATGCATAGCAAGCTTCAACCAGCAATTTAAAAAAAAATAAAAAAAAAATAAAGCATATCAAAGAATATGATCCATGAAAAATAACAACTAAAGCCCATTTACAGAGAATTGAAATCCATGAAGCTAGGATCCAATTTAAGAATTTAACCATATACTTAAAAGGACTAAATGTTAAAAATTATTTGCTTACTTCAGATAAATTTATTAAGAAGGAATTGACAATGATTTTTTTGTGAACCACTACACATTTCAACTCGGATTCAAACTCTAAACAAAAGTTCCTTTTTATTATTCCATTTTTTTAAGTTGCAGCTTGTAGAATTTGTATAAAATCTAGACCATGATTGATTCAACCAAGTTGCTACCCTTTTTTTTCACCAAAAAAAAAAAGTTGATACCTTTTCAAAGGTCATACCCAGTGGTCTCAACAGCCCTAACATAAAAAAGTCATAAAATTCCTGCAAAAGATGTACTGTAACTGCTACAGTTCATCATAAATAACCATATAACATTAATGAAAAATGACATAGTAATGATAGCTAAAGAATTTCATGCCATAAAAAAAAATAAAAAAAGAGCTTTTCCTTTCATGCCATCCACTTGTTTGACTTATGTATTTACTTTGTTTATGTACCAATGCTAAGATTAGTAAACCAATAAAACTTACAGCCGACTGTTGTAAAGTTGACAATTTTCAACCTATCACTCATCATATGCACTTTACACGTGTGATGTGAACAATTCTACGTTTTTCCATAAACTCCATTTTCTATCTTCTTTTAGCTCTTATGTTTAAAGCTAACACAATTTTATTCACAATTTCTATCACATCATCATTTGTATATATATTGAGTAATGCTATAAACACAACTAACAACTTGACACCACTAACACTATTTTATTATCCACTATTAACAACAATTTGTTTTCAATTTTAGTGTGCTTTATTGTTTTTTAAACTAGAAAACCCCATGTTCCTGCAGTTATATATAACTGGATGCTTTTGGATAACTGTGCAAACGATTATGGCTAGAGTTTAGGGTTTGGTTTAGTACCCATGAACTAAACTTGGAGTTAGACCAACCCAATTCTCTTTGGGTCACAGCGCTCAAAAACTGTTATTTCCCGCATGCTTCTTTAAGCGAGGGGGCCATGTCCCTCTCCCCCAATGCTCATAACTTTCTTTATTTTGTTCCAAATCTTAATTTTTCAACCAATTAAATAAAATTAAATTAAATTAAAATGGGTTGGTTCTCTCGTGACTTAACCAAAAATTTAAATAAATCTACATTTTTCTTTTATGCTATGCTTAGGAAATTAAGGCAAGATAGTACATGTTTTACTAAAGAACTTAACATTTGGTTCAATTTTCAAAAGAGTCATGTCGTCCATCTTTGTTAGTATTCACATTGTTAAGTATCAAATGGGCCTCGACACATCACCCATTCACATTGTTAAGTAACATGACTTATTGTGTAACTGGAGTTAAATGAGTGACATGTCAAGGTTCGTCTAACAATTAATGGTGAAAGTTGAAGCTACTAATAAAGATGAACAACAATGCCCTTTTGAAAATGAAAACGGAACCAAACGTTAATAGCCAAAATGAAACTTTTGAAACCTTAAGGGCCAAAGTTAAAGTAACCCCACAAATTTAAAGGCCAAATATATATTTTAGTGAAAATGAAAAATGTGGATTTATTCAAATTTTGGTCAAGTCATGATAGAACTAGGTCATTTTAGTCTTATTTTATTTATCATGGAAGCACCAACATTCGTCCCTTGTGGCTCTACCAAATTGGACGCTATCATATGCAAAAATAGATGAGATAAGTGCAGACCACCTCTACTAGAAGACACCCCTAAGAGAACCCTTTACTTCTACCTTTATGATCAATGAAGTAAAGACCTTCGGCACATAAAAGAAACGTGTATGGGAACTAGGAAGAATGGATCCTTTTCTCTCATGCCTATTGCTAGAATCATATATCCCGCTAGTAAACCATTGATCATAGCAAAATAAGAGATTGAAATCAAGCAAACCATTAACCATATGTTGATACAACGCTAGCCCCTGGACCTAGGACACTTAGACGATGGCCTTGACCCCTTACTAGAGAAAGACCTTCAAATGTGGGGGGGGGTTAATAAGTGATATTTTTAATTTAAAAGAAATTGTGAGTAGTTTTTTTTTTTTTTCTCAACTCTTAAAAACGTCCAAAAAACTGAGTGACAGATTTTATTGCATAGCTTTTACAAATCAATGTGTTACCAATCAAAATAAATTATTCAAATACTCATTTATTATATGGTTGAGGTGTCATTAATTACATTTATTATCAAGTAAATTTGTAGAAATTTCGGAGTAAAAATTGTAGATTTGTAGTAGTTTTAGCATTTTTCAAAAACATAATGAATTAATACAAATTTAACCGATCACTATTAAGTAAATTAGTCGCATTGAAAGTAAGAAGAACTAATTTTAAATAATAAAAAAAGTTATAATTATGATGACACTCAAAATTGTCAGTAGGTCTATCGCCCAAACCCGCAATCTTCAATGAAAGGTGAAGAGTGGTGAACCTGCAAAAAATAGAAACACCTTCAAAGGGCACCACACCTTCAAAGGGCACCAATGTGGTGCCAGTCTAAGACCCTCCGAAAATTAAGTCAGAGATTGATGGTAAACTTTTTGGAGAGGAGTTTCAGTGAGTATTTTTTGCATACCTTGGGATAGGAGTGTCTTAGTGTTTATATAGGAGTTTTCAGATGATCACTTAGCTAAATTGTAGGGATATGGGGTCATCCTCTAGCTAACGTGTAGGAGTTGGGAACTATCCCATAGATGATCCGCAAAGAGTGAGGAGTTATCCTTAACTAGTTTATAGGAGATAGAATCTATCTCATTATTTGCAACAGTGTGCATGTAGGAGAGTCTTAGGTAATGTGGGCATTGCAACATGTGTTGTGTGCTTGGTCGTACTCGTCAGCTTTTGGTCATGTCATATGTCCATGTTGGTCGCGTTTGGTCTTCCACTTCCGGTGAGTAGGAGCTCTTTGGAAGACCAACTTATTTGGGAAGAGTAGCACCCTCCGAAAGAGTAGCTATGGGGTTAGTCAAAATATTCCTTATCAAATTATATTTGAGTGATGTTTAAATAATAGTAAATAAATAAAACTTATTAAAACTTCTTCTTTTTTTTCTAAGAATGAACTCATTAAAACTTAAACTACTATATTAAGCCGAATCCAAATCTTTTGTCTCATTTTTTTTTGCTCCACTCTATACTCCACTAATAAAAACTTGTCACGTGTTCACCTAAGTAATTAAATACTACTATTAATTAATAACGGTAGTATTAATAAGTCAATAATGGTAGTATTTAATTACTTAGGTGAACACGTGACAAGTTTTTATTGGTCAAGTATAGAAGTAGAGCAAGAAAAGTAAGACAGAAGATTTGGACTCTATTAAGCCGGCCCAATATTGATACTTCTGTCTGTGCTAGATCGCACGAGTATGCACTCAAGAGTCAAATGGTCTGTTTTTTTCTTTTTAATAATTCAAAATTTCAAAAGGTCTTATATAATTATTGCGATAAACTTTTGTTATAGGTAATTTAACACCAACCTGGCTAATTAATTATTAATTTCTTAGCGTGGATACGTGGATTGGAGCCAAGGTCCATGGACTTTCGGTAAAAGTAGTATTTTTATGTTTATTTTCAAAATGCAGCTTGCGTAATGCAAGCCCATGCGCAGAAACCGAGGTCACGCCTTCGCCTACCATAATTTGTTTGTTTATCATGACTTAGTTTTGTTGAGAAAAAGAAAAATACAGCTAATGTAGAAATGTTATTAAATTTTTTTAAAATGATTCGTTAACAAATGCGGTAAGATTATCAAATGCCACTAGAAAACCAGCACGGTCAATTAAATATGTCTTCTAATGCTGGTTTTCTCATGGAGGTGACGTATCTTCAAATCTTTAGATAATCCAAAAACATCTAAATATAGTGAAGACAATAACTTAGATATTTTGTGCCCCTAAGAAAGAGAGGGTCCAGACACACCAAATTGGAACCAGGTGAAACGCAGGCTCGTTCAACATGTATGCTTTCATAGGTTAATCAAATATTTTAGAAGTAGAAAGGGCCAATATTTTTGGAATTGACTCCATTGGATAGCAAGAAACCATTTCACAACTCACACACACACACATACTTCTATCATCAATTTCAGTGACTATAAAAATTAGTCACATAATTTCACAATTATTTAAGATGAGAGAAACTCTGTGGTCCAGAATGAATCTTGCCTTGATGCTGATATACAAATTTGGAAGCAGCAAATTGCTGCAGTCATGAGATGTATGTGATGTAGAAAATATTTTTAAAAAAAAAATACAATTGAGAACTGCAAAACGTTGCAGTCACGAGAGTCAAGAGTCAACCATTGACATTTAAGAGGCCCTTAAGCGGCTGAACATCCCTACAAAAGCCAACAAATTAAAAAACAATCTGACATCATTTTAGCATTGGTTAAAAAAAAGAAAAAGAGATTGAATAAAAATTTTAATTTAGATTTTTACTTTAATTTTCATAGGATAAAAAGAAATATATGTATGATTGGGTGACCAGTTTGGAGATAGTAAAGGTCCCCATGGAGTATACAGATTTCCTATCTTATTATAAACTTTGATTATTTAAAAAAAAGTGTTAAAAAAATCTATAAAAATTTATGATTGATGAAACATAAAAAAAAGAAAAAAGAAAAGGGAATTGATGATTTATATTCCCATTTGAAGTGACAAATTAAAATGGCACTTTTTAATACAACTTTTTTAAAAGCTTTTTTTTTTCTTAGTTGTAAAATTTTCAAACAACCAATTTTCAAATGAGTGAAAATAAAGTACACCAAACAAGCATTAAGCCTCAACATTGTAAAGCATCTTAAGGATGAAACACCCTGCTTTTGTGTGTGTTTATAAAAAAATTTATGCACATCGTATTGACATCTCCAAAATACTAGTTATCAACTTTCAATACTTTTATTTTTGCCCCTCCTCCTTATCTCACATCTCACTCACTTTCACTAGCATTGACATCACCTCATTACACAAGGTAAAATGGCTTTGCCTTGCCCTAGTCTTACTTTCATTAGCATCAACACCACCTCACTACGCATGGTAAAATGTATTTGCCTTGCCCCACTCTCATCTGTTGGAAAATATGGCTAAATAAACAAGTTTTGATTTAACAATACAAACCCTAAAAATTTAGCAATAACAAAAATAAATAGATAGAGTTAGAAAAATCTCACAAACTATAGACTCAGGCAAAATGCGTTGTCTTTAAAGGTTGATTCGTGCCACCAGGAGTAGAACTCGGTGTGAATGACTCTCTTGGCCAAACAACCCCCAAGATTATATTATAGTAATTTCTTCAAGTTGATCACACACTCAATCAAGAAAAACTAGGAACAACCTTACTTGCCTTTCCTTTTCTTAAAAAAATAATGAAGCTGAAATTTCTGTGCTGAAATTTTTGTGCAGCAAAGAAAAAAAAAGAGCAAAACAGAGGGATACGGCTGGAGAAGAAGATAGAAATTATCAGTGTTGAATAGTATGATTTTTTAGGATTTTAAGCTAATGATGTGAGTGATGTTGGACTGTGCACCAACGGCTACTGTGCATGCCAACGGCTGCACATTTAATGCCCCAACGGGCAGAATCAGATTGAGGCCCAAGAGAGATAGAAACAAGTCTAAGTTCAACCCAAGCCCAACTCTAACCCTTAGCCCATTTATTTCAATCTACCACTCAAGGTGCAATGGTTTATGTAGAGAGGGAAAATTCCCGACCTATCACAAGCTGACACATCATACTACCAAGTCCACAAAATACAACCAATTACAAGGCGCCACGTATTGCTACTAGGTTTTTCCATCACTATTCGGATTCCAATAGAAATTTGCCAAGTGTCATTGAAATAAAGGCATGAAACTGCATCAGCACATGTAAGCGATGACACAAGCAGCCCTGCACGTGTAAGCGATGACACAAGCAATCCAGCACGTGTAAGCGATGACATAAGCGGACCAATCAAGCTATGACAAGTGTCACCAATCAGACTCCGCCACGTGTCGCTCACCTACCCCTAAACTCCTATAAATAGAAGCCTTCCTAAGACATTTAGGAGGACACACAAACAGAGAGAAGGAAGAGGAGATCTTGAGTTCAGAAATCCAGAAGCTCTGCCGGAATCAAACCCCGAAGCCTCTAGGAATTTCAAGAACTTCAACCTTGAATACGGACAACATTCGAAGCAAAATCATCCAAACTACTCGTCCAAGTCTCAAAGGTCACTGAAATCAAGCTCAAAAGCCTCCAGAAACCTCAACAAACCACAAATTGGTGAAGCTCTACGGATTCAAGCCTCCAAAGCCCCGAAGAACTTCCACCACAAACCTTCAAATACGAAGAACAATCGAAGAGGAATCATCCAAATCATATTCCTAAATCTCAAAGTTCACTGGAATCAAGCTCAAAAGCCTCCAGAAACCTCAACAAACCACAAATTGGTGAAGCTCTACGGATTCAAGCCTCTAAAGCACTGAAGAATTTCCACCACAAACCTTCAAACACAAAGAACACACGAAGAACACGAGGAACACGAAGAACAAAGAATTTCTAACAAGCTCATAGCTAGAGATTCATTGTAATTCCGTTTCAAAGATCTTCGATCCATTCCTCAGCTAAATTGAAGAATATCTTATATTCAAATCAAAATCACATTACCACAATTACAATCAATAAATCTTTCAAGGAGATCGAATCAGAGGATCACTCTTTTGTAATTACAGAGAATTGTACCACACATTTATCAATACAAATTCGTATTTGTGAAACTATTTTACTTGTTTGATTTATTTCGAACTAAGAAATTTAGTCGTCTACAAATTCTGGCACGCCCGGTGGGACCTCTCTGCCTCTCATCTCATTCTCCTTCAAAGAAAAAAATCTTAATCATCTTGCTACCAACTTCAATGGCCTCTAGCAAGAACATTCAAGCTTCAACAATAGCTACTTCAATTAAACTTGGTGCGGCTATCACCAACAGTTGCATTGAAGCAATCAATTATAGCCAACCTAAAGCTCACAATCAACTTCAATCTCAATCAACCAAGGAAGCCAAGGTCCAAACAATCATCTCCTTAGACCCTCTTAAAAGAAACAAGGTCATCAACAAGGACATCTCCACCTTGGAACACCACAAGTATGGGGGCAAATCCCCTTCTTCCTTCACAAGAAGTTGGTCGCACGATTTCTCTCTCATCAAAGGGAACCCAAAAGATGAGATTTCACGTGCTCACTTCAATTCACTTCCTTTTCCATCATTTGTGGAAGTTGTGTCAGTCATGATGACTAACACCTCTACCATGGAAGAAAAGATGGCTGAAATGGAACAAAGGGTCGTCCTTCTCACAAAAGCACTTGAAGATAAGGACCTTCAAATTGCAACTTTAATGAACAAGCTCAAAGTACAAGATCTTGGTGAATCAAGCCATGGTCATAAATTCACATCTGCGAAGGATGATGAAGGGAAAGAAATTGAAAACACTCCCCGACAAGAACAATCCACCTCAATGGCCTCAATATATGTCCAACAACTGCAGGACATGATAACGAACACCATACGAGCACAATATGGAGGTTCTTCCACACATTCTCTCATGTATTCAAAACCTTATACAAAACGCATTGACAATATGAGAATGCCAAATGGGTACCAACCCCCTAAGTTCTTGCAATTTGATGGAAAGGGAAACCCTAAGCAACACATTGCTCACTTTGTAGAAACTTGCGAGAACGTAGGGACTCAAGGGGGCCTCTTTGTAAAGCAGTTCGTTCGTTCACTAAAAGGGAATGCCTTTGATTGGTATACAGACTTAGAACCCGAGTCAATCGATAGTTGGGAACAACTTGAAAGGGAGTTCCTCAACCGGTTCTACAGCACACGTCGTACGGTAAGCATGATGGAGCTTACCAATACTAAGCAGTGGAAAGACGAGCCCGTTGTTGACTATATCAATCGATGGCGTTCTTTGAGTCTAGACTGTAAAGATAGACTTTCTGAAATATCTGCTGTAGAAATGTGCATCCAAGGCATGCACTGGGGACTTCTGTACATCCTGTAAGGGATAAAGCCCCGGACATTCGAAGAATTGGCAACTCGTGCGCATGACATGGAATTGAGTATCTTTTGCCACGAAAATATGAAACCTCCCGTACCTGAGGAAAGCAGAAAGGAAGTAAAGATGAATGACAGGAATGCAAAAGGCAATCTCAAAGACCCAATAACTGTTAACACTGCCATAATTAAAGTTTCAAGGAGAGAAGCAAAGGAAAATGAAAAACAACTTGAAGGATGGCAAAAGAACGAAGTGCGTCGTCTGACCTTTAAGGAACGTGAGCAAAAATCATATCCATTCCCCGATGAAGATGTGCCAAACATCTTAGAACAACTATTGCAATTACAGCTGATTGAATTGCCAGAATGCAAGCGACCAGAAGACATAGGGAAAGTTGATGACCCTAACTACTGCAAATATCATCGCATCATTGGCCACCCAATTCAAAAATGCTTCGTCTTCAAAGAACAAATCATGAAGCTTGCCAAAGAAAAAAAGATTGATCTAGACCTTGATGAAGTTGTCAGGTCAAACTATGTGACCATTGCTTGTGATGTACTTCCAACTCTCTGGCAGGGGGCAAACACCAATAAGGCTTACAAATTGATTGACAATGAGGGTGTAAGGATCGGCCCCATCAATGGGAAGTTCCTCAAACGCTTCTATGCTTGAAAATCAAGAATTACTCCTCGGTAAGAGCTTAAACTACCCACTACAGCACTACAAGGGTACATGATGTTTTCCCACTACCTTTGAAAGTGCACAAATAAAGAGAAATTAATCCCACTCTATGTCACCATTTGTGAGTGTGGCGTAGTGGTTGGATGCCCATGTCACCCTTGAGGCCAAGGTCTCGGGTTCGATTAGAGGTGATACCCACTATTGCACAATTGGTACCCATGAAATGCCGTGGGGTGTAGGGCGAGGATTACACACGTGAGCCCTCCCTTTTTTGTAAACAAAAAAAAAACAAAAAACAAAACAAAAGAAAAACAAAAAAAAATCATCAAAACCATGAAAAAAAAATCATCAAAACCAAGGAAAAAAATCATCAAAACCATGAAAAACAAAATCATCAAAACCAAAGAAAAAAAAATCATCAAAACCATGAAAAAAAAATCATCAAAACCAAAGAAAAAAATCATCAAAACCATGAAGAACAAAATCATCAAAACCAAAGAAAAAAAAAATCATCAAAACCATGAAAAAAAAAAATCAAAAATCAAAAATCAAAACCATGAAAAAAAAAAATCATCAAAACCAAAGAAAAAAAAAATCATCAAAAGCATGAAAAAAAAAAAAAAATTTGGTTGAACTACGTAAATGACTTGATCCCTCTCCGGGGTACGTAGGCAGCTTAGTACTTTTCACTAAGTTCAGTCACATAAAAAGAAGAAGGACTGCCAGTCTAGCTTGAAGAGTTTGTCCAAAGGTCGTCAACATACTTTCAAGAACCCTTTGATTGGCAAGGCGTCGCTTAAGATCAATCAATTGCTCACTATATGATGTTCAAAGATCATTGTGGTAGAAAGTGATAGCTGCAAAGAATTGGTGTTACTTAGCTTTCCTTGAAATAATGATAAGTTGATTCTCGGTTGTGGAGTAAAATAAAATCTTCAACCTCTGTTGCAAGGAATGGAGTCTGCATGGCATTGCTCATCTTTTGTGGACATATTCCCACGTCTCTGAAGTATACTTTGCATCACTTATCTCCTGGGGGCATCTTTTTTGTACCTTTCAAGTCTAGGCTATATTGTCTCTCTTCTAGGTTGTGCCACTTCACAACTCTGAAATTTAAACCACATCATCTCCCTTCTGAGTGGTGTTGTTTCACATCATGTCTCTAAAATCTGGACAACGTCACCTTCCTCCAACATCTAAAGTTGATGCTGCATCATCTCTCCTCTAAGGGCATGTTCGTGCAATGTCAAAATCATGGCGGCATTCTTCTCACATCTTCAAGGTTTTATTGGCATCTCTTTGCATCCTCAAAGTCTTGATGGGAGCTTCTTAAAACTTCAAGCTTCATTATAAAAGCCAATATTAGTGCAACTTCGATGCGAATGAAGTGTTGACATAGCTTCAGGGCAAAAATGAATGTCGGCATAGCTTCTGTGCAAATGAAGTGTTGACGTAGCTTCATGGCAAAGATGAATGTTAGCATGACTTTTGTGCAAATGAAGTGTTGACGTAGCTTCATGGCAAAAATAAATGTTGACCTAGCTTCTGTGCAAATGAAGTGTTGACGTAACTTCATGGCAAAGATGAATGTTGGCATAGCTTCTGTGCAAATGAAGTGTTGACGTAGCTTCATGGCAAAGATAAATGTTGACCTAGCTTCTGTGCAAATGAAGTGTTGACGTAACTTCATGGCAAAGATGAATGTTGGCATGGCTTCTGTGCAAATGGAGTGTTGACACGACTGCGTGACAAAAATGGATGTCGGCACGACTTCAATATAGATGAACTGTTGGCCCAGCTTCGATGTGAATGAAATGTTGACGTAGCTTCATGGCAAAGATGAACGTTGGCATGGCTTCTGTGCAAATGGAGTGTTGACACGACTGCATGACAAAGATGGATGACGGCACGAATTCAATATAGATGAACTGTTGGCCCAACTTCGATGTGAATGAAATGTTGACGTAGCTTCATGGGCGATAGCATTATTGCCTAGCTGAATATCCTTATGGAAACGTTGTTGTAAAGACAAATATCACTAAAAGATTGTTGATGCAAGAAAAGAAGCTAACAACATGAAGGCATACGTTCTTGCAACGTTGCTATCAATGAAATACAAAGTCACTAAATGAAGGCAAACACTTCTATGAGAACATCAGCGTGAAGTTTGATGTCAAAACCCAAAAGATCAAGGAAACTGAGCTGCAAAACAAAAACAAGCAACAAAAAAAATGTCAGAAAAAAATCTCATTGCATGTCTAAACAAAGGACAAAAGAAAAAGAAAAAGAAAAAATCTTAAAAGCTGGAGAAGAAGACTGAAGGCTAAGAATGCCCAAATGAACGAAGCCAATCTCACCTCTTATATAGAGAATTTCTGCTAAACTAGCAGACAAAAAAAAAAAATGAAGAAAGTCAGCAAAAATGGTTCTACCAACCGACCAATGAAAAAAACTTATATTCACATTTCAGAAATGTGAAAACAATTGGAATTCAAAGTCAGATTTTGCAAACTCAAATGCACCTAAAATCAGAGAAGTCTGCGCTGAATTTTGAAATGAAAGAGCATCTTCAGCCATAGAGACAAAAGATAATGCAAGTCTGAATTCATGGCAAGTCACGTGGTAAGTCTGAATTTTTACATCCTGTCAGGGCCACCACAAAATTAGACCAAAAGGCCATAAGTCCAACAAAGACCCACGACTTTCTCATCTGAATTTGTGAAAATCCAAACATTATTTCACAAAACCGACCTTACAGGAGTCTTCTACAACCTTCGATCCACCAAACCTGAAAATTTCAGGCCCAGATACCCGGCCACGCGGCGCCACACATGGCCAAGAATTTTCAGCGACCAGCGAGTTTCTCATTCAAATCTGCGCAAATCTGAGAACAATTTTACAAAACTGATACCACCATTAGAGCTATCGGCCTTCGATCTACAAAACCTGGAATTTTTAAGTCCAAACGATCAGCCACACGCCACTACGCGCCGCCACAAGCTCGCGATGACCACCGGTTTAGTCCATCAAAACTGTGCAAATCTGTGCACAATTTCACAAAACCGACCACATAGTAGTCTTCTACGGCCTAATAGCTACAATATCTAAAAATTTCAAGCCCAAACGATGGGCCACGCGCCACCACCCGCCGCCAGAAGGTCCGGCAATCCTAGCTGCAGTTGCACGCGCTCCCACGCGCCGCTGGATGAATCCACGCGCTCCCACGTGCAGGCAACTTCTCACGCGCGTGCACGCGCCACGCGTGACACGCGCCCCAGGTCGCTGACGTCACGGATGACGTCATCATCCACGACCCGGTTTGACCCGGACCGGACCGCCTGAAAAAAAAAAAAAAAAAAAAAAAAGCATTGGCTAGTTGGAACTTTGACTTTGACCACAAAAAAAAAAACAAAAAACAAAACAAGGCTATCCCACTCGGTTTTTCGCGTACTTTCCAATTTTGGAGTCTGTTTCTTCAACCGAGACTTGAAAATTGCACAACAGTCCAATTTCTAAAAAATTGACTTTTGCACAAATTTTGACCAAAAGTCAAAATTTTTGAGATGGACCTGTCCCACTCAATTTTTCGCGTACTTTCCAATTTTGGGGTCTGTTTCTTCAACCGAGGCTCGAAAATTGCACAACAGTCCAATTTCTAAAAAAATTGACTTTTGCACAAATTTTGACTAAAAGTCAAAATTTTTAAGATTGACCTGTCTTGCTCAATTTTTCGCGTACTTTTCAATTTTGGGGTCTATTTATTCATTTGAGAATCCAAAATTTCTCAAATAGTGTGATTCTACAACTATTGGCTTTGATGTAAACTTTGACCGAAGATCAAGATATTTAAGCAAAACTTGTCCTATCAGGTTTTCGCAAAGATTTTGATTTTGAAATCTAGGTATTTGTTTTGGACTAAGAAACTACACCAGCTTCTCCAAAGTACTAGCGGTGTCCAAAATTTAAGCTCCCAAGATCATAATTTGAGATCCATCCATTTGGTCTGGATTCCCTCAAAATTATCCTCCAGACTTGATCAAGGCTCCCCTTTCAAAAACAAACGAACTCTCACAAGTATGTCTCAAAATTGAAATTACATTAGGTCACTACTTCAGCCAATTATTTCCGTCGGTGCCTACCAGTCTCCAACCTAACATTCCCATTCGGCGCCTACCGTTCCCATCCACCGTTCTCACCAAAAAGTCTCGTCCGCCATTCTTAACCACTCAGCTACCATTCTTCATCTCTTCACTATAAATAGAAGGGCCGGATCCGCTAAATCCATCAAGAAAAAAAAACGCATACACTGAGTCATGAAATGAAGATTTGCTTCTTTCAAATTTTCAAATCCTCCTTCTCACAGCCAGTTCTCACTATGGCCTCATCATTCTCAACACCTAGCAACCAAAATCGCTTCATAATCAGTTTGAAATCAACCCTTTCATGGTTCAGTAGAAACCCTTCTCACAACTTCATCGCTGTTTTAGGATTCGAACAAATTTTGTTTCCCTACTTAACGACCACATTTGTTCATAAAGTTACTCATAACAAGGTCGGCATCGTTGTTCCATGCTTTCTTGGATTTGGTTCACCAGGAAATCCAAGTCCAGCAGAGACACCCGTTCCTAAGACCAGGGCTTCCGGAGTCTCTCTCCAACTGTTTGGTCTCCCATTAGAAGCAGCGGTTCGGAACAAACAGCAACTTGGTTGGTTTCTAAAACCAGGATCACAAGTTAGCTCCATCTTTCATCTTTTGTGCTTTCCCAACAAAGTTACATTAGGTGAAGGTGGTGAAACGTGTTGGGGTATCCTACAAATTGTCTCCCATCCAACACTTGTGATGACCTCCAAGGTACCAGCTCATCAGAAATTAGTCTTTGGTGTCAGTGAATGGTCGCCAAAGCCTCATTCCATGTTTCCACCAGCAGAGAGAAGGAAGAGGAGATCTTGAGTTCAGAAATCCAGAAGCTCTGCCAGAATCAAACCCCAAAGCCTCTAGGAATTTCAAGAACTTCAACCTCGAATACGGACAACATTTGAAGCAAAATCATCCAAACTACTCGTCCAAGTCTCAAAGGTCACTGAAATCAAGCTCAAAAGCCTCCAGAAACCTCAACAAACCACAAATTGGTGAAGCTCTACGGATTCAAGCCTCCAAAGCCCTGAAGAACTTCCACCACAAACCTTCAAATACGAAGAACAATCGAAGAGGAATCATCCAAATCATATTCCTAAATCTCAAAGTTCACTGGAATCAAGCTCAAAAGCCTCCAGAAACCTCAACAAACCACAAATCGGTGAAGCTCTACGGATTCAAGCTTCTAAAGCACTGAAGAATTTCCACCACAAACCTTCAAACACAAAGAACACACGAAGAACACGAAGAACACACGAAGAACACGAGGAACACGAAGAACAAAGAATTTCTAACAAGCTCATAGCCAAAGATTCATTGTAATTCCGTTTCAAAGATCTTCGATCCATTCCTCAGCTAAATTGAAGAATATCTTATGTTCAAATCAAAATCACATTACCACAATTACAATCAATAAATCTTTCAAGGAGATCGAATCAGAGGATCACTCTTTTGTAATTACAGAGAATTGTACCACACATTTATCAATACAAATTCGTATTTGTGAAACTATTTTACTTGTTTGATTTATTTCGAACTAAGAAATTTAGTCGTCTACAGTTTATAAACCTATATGAGAGCTCATCTCTAACCAATGTGAGACACAAGCATAGTTTAAGAGTTTGAAACACACTTACTCCAACATCATCTTGTACAAGTTCTTGTTACCTCGAAGAGGAGACATAGTACTATGATTCATTTGTGTCCCACTTGTTGCCATGAGAGAGAGAGAGAGAGAGAGATGTTGACAAAATATAATAAAACAGTTATCTTGCTAAGTTACAATACTATTTAACTTTAACTAGACATTGTAACCACCATGACCTAGAATGTAGTGGTCACCTGCTTGTGGGGTGGAGAGCATCACAAATTCGAGCTCCGAAGGGGAGCATTATTTGTAGGGTATATTAGAATTTTTAACTTAGCTGAAAAAAGAAAAGAAAAAGACATTGTAGCACAAATGTATTAAGTCCATGTGGGCTACCCTAATGCTGGGTCATATGGGTGGGTGGTGAGGGGGGGGGGGGGTTGTCAGCAACATTTCGGTTGGATTAACTAGATGATTTTTTTTTTAATATATAAATTTGATAGTCACTATGGAAGGAGAATTTGGACTTCAAAATCTCAATTGGAAAATCTTATAATGTTAGTTGATTTATAAGTTCCTTTAACAAATAACTAGATGGTTAGTCCAATGTGGATACTCCTTGTTATGGCATAAGGTAATCAAGTTGGTAGAATTTCGATATCAAATTTTCAATTGATGATAAACACTTGGGCCTCGTGATGCCCAAACATCACTAAACAGCAATAAAAAAAATTAAATTTAATGTCTACAAAAGGAATAAAATAATAAAATAAAACCTGTTATGAGTTTTCTTATTATGAATAAACCTGCTATTAGTTGGTTCAATTAGCAGTCAAACATTTTGACGTAATAGATATTTTTTATTCATTAAGTTTGATTAGACATTTTAAAGGAATGAAGAGCAAAAAAACACATTATGTAATCCTTACCATGGTACATGGTAGACGATACCTGTAAATTATAGCAAAAAATAAAAGCCCAATAAAAGAATTTTTTTTTTTTTGCAGAAAAAAAAAACTCCTCCGTAGTTTACCAATTTATCACGACATGCATCTAACTAGACGATGCTTTCACTCTATAGTCTGTAGCCTATACTCTAGTCCAATACCAAACTCTATTTTGTGACCAAACTGTGAGACATAAGAAAGAAAGTGGAACTTGCCAATCTTTGACCACTTAAAGTTTGAAAGTCGGTTATACCTTCCCCACTCATCTACTTTCCCAATCATTTTTCTTGATAAAAATAAATTTTTATATATATTAAAAGTTGAATACAAATATATTATATTTGAATAAAACAACATTTTAAAAAGCTTGTAAACTAATAAGTTAAATAAACTGAAAAGAAAAAAAAAACACCAAACCAAACAAGTAAGTCTCGAAAGTCAAAACAAAATTTGACCCTTGTAATTTTAATTTCAACGTGTGGATTTTCAATTTATGAGGGTTTTTTTTACAAGATTAATACATTAGTTTTATTTAATCTTTCTTACTATATTTTTGGAATTTGTTGTCTTTCATTATAATGTAAGTATATAATATAGTAGTAACAATTTAGATATAAGCCAAGAACTTTGTAGTTTAGCTGATTGATATCTTCTAGTTTTTCTAATGAAAGTATTTAGGGTTTAAATTTCCCTTTCTCCGTTGTAACCATTGAAATATCAATAATAATAAATAAATAAAAACCATTTCATTACAAAATAATAATAAATAAAGGGCAAATAACACTCTCCTCCCTTGAGGTTTGAGAAAATGACACTCACCCCAAACTTAAAGGGAAAAAATAATTTTCCTTTTTTGACATTCATTTAACTAAACTCTGCTAAATTGATGTTAAAAATGTTGTGTACTATCCTACCGTTTGGTTAAGAGTATATTCTCAAAATTGCCCTCAACTTATTCTTAAAAGTTTTACAAAACCCAAAAGGGCAGACATTTAAGATTATTGTAATCCATTCTACTCCATGAGCATGTACATTCGTGCCTGTAGCCAGATCCTCCGCCCAATGCCTAATATTAATATGTTTCCTAAGGGTGAGCTGGAAACAGGCCAAGACACCATGCTTCCTCCAAAACAAAAAAAGTTGATTGGTAGGCCAAAGAAGAAGAGAAAAAGAGAGCAAGGTGAATGTGCACCAGGGTTACAAGAAGCAAGGAGGTCATGCACTGTGGGGTGTACTTCTTGCAAAGAGTTTGGTCGTTCACCAATTAATTGAATTGGCTCTAAAAGTTTTTTTAGATTGATAAGTGACTTTGAAAATTTCAAGGTCATTTTTATACAATAAAAGCTTGAAAGCTTCTACAAATTGTTTTATTTCATAAATTTTGATCCCAAGTGTTGGAGAGAGATGCGATAAAAAAATCTAAGAAGATCATCAAAAATTAAAAATAAATTAAAAAGGTGCTAGAAGAGACTAAAAAATCCACTTAAGCAACATGTTTTATAATATGTTCATTTCATTTTTTATTTTATTTTAATTTATGTGAATGCTCTTTTCACTAATCATGGTTAAACTTTAGTAAAGAAAATCTTTTAAAAAATTGGAATATTCTGTTACTAATATTAACAGAATGGGGAGAGTGTTATTTTTATCAAATCTCAAGGGAGTAGAGTGTTTTTTCCTTTCAAATTTGAGAGTGAGTGTCATTTCTCCAAATTTCAAGGGAGGGGAGTGTTATTTGCCTATAAATCAAATAGTAGGCATTTAAGAATTTGAATTGGAACGTTATAAATTTTTTTTTATTTGAATTGGATCTATCCAATAATGAAAGGGTTACTTATTTGGTACGTTATAATAGGTATAGGTTTTGTAATAAATAACTATTAATGTGGAATAATTATTTAATTATTTGGTTGCATCTTTATTTATTTCTTATGAAGAAATATCTATTCCTTTGATGAGTGAATAACTATTACATCTATTGTAGAGATGAATAATTTAAAAATTAATAGTTATTGACTTGTTTCTTTATATATGTAATAACTTTATAAATTATTATATTTCTAAAAATACAAAATATCTTTATGTCCATAATAATTACAAAATAAGTATAAACATATTATATGTCTAACAAATAAAGTCTGTGGGTTTTATTATAATTTCACAACCAAACATATTAATAAGTACAATTATTACAATGCATCATCTTTTATTCTAAGTAAAGTAATATAAATTACCATTTCTTTTCTTCTTCTTCTTTTTTTCTTGAGGAAGAGAATTACCATTTCTATTTTAACTTAATTATTATTTACTATACTAAACATACCCTTTTAACACATATTTTATATTAAAGAAAGCAATTAAACATTTTTTTTTTTCGTTTAAGGTGATTTTTGTTAGTTTGTTGTTGTTTTGCAGTTCAACTAATTGACACATCTTAGCATTTCTAAACAAGATATTCATGGTTTTAATCCTTATCTCCAACTATGGAATAATAAATAAATAAATATATATATATATATTTGTTACCTTGTTTCACTTAAAATATAAATGGGATATTAATAAATTGTTTTTTTTTAAAACTAACAACAAATTATTTCTTAAAACAATTTAAAAATATATATTTGAAACCTCCTCAAACCAGCCAAATAATAAGTCAATTTTTGTTGTTGCTTTAATTACCTATCTCTCTAATTTTTAAAAAATATATCTCTCTAATTGTTCATACAATCTGAAATTTTGAATCCAACACAACTCTCATTTCTAAACGTCGTGCAACATAACCCTTCGATAGTTCGATTAGCCAAAAGGACGAAGAAGAATATTTATATATTTTTATAAAAAAGGTTTGGGTTATTTTTCCTTTTGATTGCACCGCCCAAAAATTTAATAGAACATGCACATGACATGAGCTTGACAAAATTTCTATGTAGCCCTTGCTCATCTTTCCTGATGATGAAATATATAGTGTTTTTTTTTTCCAAAAAAAAAAGGCCAAAGGTTTGGTTAATTGTTATTTTGGCAATTTAAATTTCATTTTCGACATTTTAGTTATGTAAGTTCACATATTTTATTATCATTAGCCCTTTCTCTATTATATTTGTCTTAAATGATAAAATATAAAACTTACGCGACAAAAGAATAATGGACCAAACTTAATGGTGTAATTTGATTTTTTTTCTTTCTTGAAAAAGAAATTTTAAAACTTTTTTAGTTTTGAAATTTTATTTTTTAATAATTAATGAAAGTTTTAAACAAATAAAACGCTAACCGTGACAAAAAAAAAAAAAAAAAGTGAACTTATAGGACCAAAATCACAAAAATAAAATCTAAAGAATTAAAATGACAATTGAGCAAACTTAACTTGTTTAACAAATTGAAAAAGAACTATCACTATGTACATTTGGCGCAATAGTCACTTTACAAATGTAAGTATTTGTGAAGTGTAAAAAAAAAAATGGTGAAAATTCAAGTCTTTAAAAGGAAACTTTACACACATATATAGTTATACACATAAATTATGGTAAAGTATAATTTTTATCTTGTATGAAAAAAAAAATGAAAAAATTTTATCATTTATCTCAAAAAAATAAAAAATAAAAATAAAAGACAATAGCTTGAAAGTAGGTTGAAAATTTCTTGCTGGGGAAGTAGATTAGGGTGGAGAATCTTGTATAAAAGAATTTTGAAAAAAAATCTATCATTTATTTCAAAAAAAAGAAAAAAAAAAGACAGTAGCTTGAAAGTAGGTTGAAAATTTCTTGCTGAGCAAGTAAGAAAGAAAGAAAGGCTTCCCGCTTCTGTCGATTTCGGTCGCTGGTAAAAACCTAATAATAAACTTTTTAATCAAACGGCTCATGTTAACCTAGTGCATCTACAAATACGGTCTACTTGAATAGATCTAAATAATCGCCGCAACTATTCTTAAAACCGTGAACCCCACTTACTCTTCTCGCTCTCTCTCTCTCTCTCTCACTCTCTCTCGAAACTAAAAATCTCTCAACTCCTATGGCTATCACAATCCAGGCCATCAAGGCACGCCAGATCTTCGACAGTCGTGGCAATCCCACAGTCGAGGTTCGATTCTTAACACGCACGATGACTCTTCGATAATTCCCATGTCCCTGATCTGTTGTTTTTGTCGATAGTGTGTTATATAGACTGTTTTGTTTCGTATCGAAAGTCTCTGTGTGTGTGTGTGTGTCTATGACCATCGTACACAAGGGTTTTGTTAATCATTAATCAATCAAATCTTTGTTCCTTAATCATGTAGGTCGATGTGACAACCTCAGATGGCACTTGTTATAGAGCCGCTGTTCCAAGTGGTGCATCCACTGGTATGTTCCTTAATCAAATCTTCGTTTTTATTTTTTATTTTTTTTTTGTAGTTCATATTAGTCTTAGATCAGTAATATTTATTCTGAGCCGTGAAATGAACTATGGAGACGATCATTTTCATATTTATGTTGTTAGATCATTTTGAAAATACATGATATAGTGAAGAAATTGAGAGAGGATTTGAAAAATCAGATATGTTTTGGTGTTTTGTCACATAGACCAAACTCTTTGTCCTTTTTTGTTTTCCTTTAGGAATTTATGAGGCACTTGAACTAAGGGATGGAGGTTCAGACTACCTTGGAAAAGGTGTATCAAAGGTGAGTCATGATTCGGCAATCGCGCTGTTTACATGCTATTTTGTGCTGATCTATCTCTATGTGTAGTTTTTACTTACCTTTCTTCTGGATGTGTAGGCTGTTGAGAATGTGAACGCCATCATCGGCCCTGCCTTGATCGGCAAGGTTGGTTGAAACTTGAATCTAGTTTCCTTTTTTGTTGATTTTCAATATGGTTGCCTGCATATTTAGTGTAGTGATGTGATGTGTTTATTTTCAATGCTCTCGACAGGACCCAACTGATCAAGTTGGCATTGATAACTTCATGGTTCAACAACTTGATGGAACCGTTAACGAGTGGGGTTGGTGCAAACAAAAGGTACAATACCAGATTTTTAACTAGATTAGTATTAGTTCACTTGAATCATGTTCAAAGGAGAGCGACTAATGCATTGGTAAGAAAGACTGAATTAATCCAAGTTGTGGGAACTAAAAAAGATAGAGGAAGAACATGTGAATTAAGTAGAAGTAATAAAAGAGGACTCTCACATAATAGAGAGTATGACTTTAGATAGAGTAGAATGTTGGAAAACTAATCTGTCAAGGTTTTGTTTGTTGTTGTTGTAGTAGTTAACTTGAATCATGTGAATCTAATTCTCTTTTTGTTGTTTCAGCTTGGTGCCAATGCCATTCTGGCAGTGTCTCTTGCTGTCTGCAAAGCTGGGGCCGGTGTCAACAAAATCCCTCTTTACAAGGTATTACATGAATCAGTTGTTTGACCATTCACTGCACTTCTACTTGTACATTTTCTGTTATAGAATTATTTTAGGTGTTGGGATATCTTACCTACAGAATTTTGTGGCAGTATTGTTACATTTTCTGTTAGGGATGGCTTAGGATTAATCTGATCAATTTTTTACTATGTCTTGTGAATGCAGCACATTGCAAACCTTGCTGGTAACAACAAGTTGGTGCTACCTGTTCCTGCTTTCAATGTCATTAACGGTGGATCACATGCAGGAAACAAGCTTGCAATGCAGGCATGCTTCTTGAAATTTTTGTTCAATTTATATTTTTACATTGTTCCTTGATTATGAGTTGCTGATTAACTTGCCTCTGCAGGAGTTTATGATTCTTCCAGTAGGAGCCTCCTCCTTCAAGGAGGCCATGAAGATGGGTGTGGAAGTGTATCACAATTTAAAGGTTGGTGCTAGTTTGATTTAAGCAATGGGTCATCTAGATTTTGGTTAGGATTATGGAATGTGTTTCTTATTGTTCTACTTTGGACCTTTGGGATCAACCACACATGACTGATTTAGCTATTTAAGTGTAATAAAACTTTTTCTGTTGGAATGATGCAATTAATCTGATCCATATACATTTCTTTGTGTATCATGTTTTGACCACACAAGAGTTTAACCGATTAGATGGTGGTTGGGTGAGATGCATATGGATTAGATTACTTGGATCATTCTGACTGAACCAGGTTTATGACACCATTTTTTTCTCAGCAAAGTTTTATCACACTATAGCTGAAGTCATGGTGAAATTAGTTGAACCTGCTTGAGTACTTTGTCTGTCCCTCCTTGTAGGTTTTACATAGATATGATAATTTTACATTGCCTGGAAAGTTTTAAGTTATTGCATAGATCTCTCCTGTTTGGGGCACTTACATAATTACAAAGTTTTCTTTAACCCTTTGGTTTGTTCACTGACTATGGTGTCTTTCTTTTCTCAGTCTGTGATTAAAAAGAAGTATGGTCAGGATGCAACAAATGTTGGTGATGAAGGTGGTTTTGCTCCTAACATTCAGGTCAACGATTGTCTTCTAAAACATCTTGGCAATTGGATTATGTTGGTTGTGCCTTTTTAATATATATGTTTATAGCTTTTTCACATCCTTTTTTGCTTGAATTCAGGAAAACAAGGAAGGTCTTGAATTGCTTAAAACAGCCATTGCTAAAGCTGGTTATACAAGCGAAGTTAGTTTTTCTTCCATTTTAATTATTGTTCAATTGAGTCTTCAATATATCTAGGGATTTAAGGGACTAAAATTTTCCTTTATTTAATTAGGTTGTCATCGGAATGGATGTTGCTGCATCTGAATTTTATGGAGAAGATAAAAGATATGACCTGAACTTTAAGGAAGAGGTGAGTTTGTGTCACTCTCTAGGACCCTAGGTGAATGCAATGTTTGAAGGAAATCATATCAGTGCATATGAATCGGAGCAAGACCTGCAGCAGCTTTGCTTACATTATCTATTTACTTATTTCTATTGTTTGTCTGTGCAGAAAAATGATGGCTCCCAAAAGATCCCTGGTGATGCTCTAAAAGATCTGTACAAGTCATTTGTGTCTGAGTATCCTATTGTATCAATTGAAGATCCATTTGACCAAGATGACTGGGAGCACTACGGAAAGATGACCAGTGAAGTTGGAGAGAAAGTACAAATTGTGGGAGATGATCTCTTGGTCACCAATCCTAAGGTTAGCCATTAGCATGCTTTACTGATTCAGTGATTTGACTTAAACTGTATTTTTCCCCCTTGTAAATATATCTTGATAACTATTTATCAAAAAAAAAAAAAAAAAAAAAATATATATATCTTGATAACTTATAGATTAGGCGCACCAACTGCAAGAACTTTACTAACTGGTGGAACTCTAAATTGTGCAGAGGGTTGAGAAGGCTATCAAGGAAAAGACTTGCAATGCCCTTCTTCTCAAGGTATGATTGGAGTGTCTTTTTTTCCCTCTTCTTTTTCTCAAATGGGCCATTGGGGTTTCTATCACCACTAATATATGCACCACTCTGATATGGTTTGGGAGCAGGTCAATCAAATTGGATCTGTAACTGAGAGCATTGAAGCAGTTAAAATGTCCAAGCGAGCTGGGTGGGGTGTGATGGCTAGCCACCGCAGGTTTGAAGTTGACCTTGAATACTGTAGACATGGTGTTATTTAATCGTCTTCACCAAACCCATTAGAATTCCTTTCATTGATATACTTTACTTTATTTGGTTGCAGTGGAGAGACTGAGGATACTTTCATTGCTGATCTCTCTGTGGGTCTGGCCACGGTAATTCTGTGCTCAAGTTCTAAATTTGAGACCCTTGTATCATTACAATTTTCCCACTTTTGTTCCATTTTGAATATTTACTTATAAAGTTAATAATATTTTGCATTCTGAACAGGGCCAAATTAAGACAGGAGCTCCATGCAGGTCTGAGCGTCTTGCAAAATATAACCAGGTTAGGATTCTGGGTTTTCACTGGCTCTAGTTTTTGCTATTATATCATAGACATAATAAATTTCGTCAACTCCTGTTTGTCTTATACAATTTGGTTTAGAACTTGAACAAAATATGTTGGGCATCATTCATATTTACGTTTTTATTTTCTTGTATGTGTAGCTCTTGCGTATTGAAGAGGAGCTTGGCTCAGAAGCAGTCTATGCTGGAGCAAACTTCCGCAGGCCTGTTGAGCCCTATTAGAGTTTGAAGTGTTGGATGAGAAATTGTTGTTTGCGGGGGAGTTGCGCAAAGGGGAATTCAATTGCAACAAATAAGTTCATACATAGAATGGTTTTTAGTCAAAGGAAACTTTGAGAGACCTTTTCCCTAATAATTTTGACTGCTGTTTTGTTCCGAGAGCCTGAACAGTGCTGTACTGAGTTTTTTTTTTTCAAAGTTGAAGCATGTTTAATCATAATTGAATTTTAGTTTTCTATTTGATGCTTGCTCAATTAACTAGCGGAGTGGTCTTTCTCATTTTGGAAAGAGCTTTGCTAGAAACACCAAAAACTTGACACCGAGAGTTTCACACCAATCTCACAAGTCACAACACGGTTCACTTGACTTGGCCCACTACAATACAAAAATTGTGAGAAGGTGTGTAATTTTCATTGGAAATGTTTCTATATCTTTTTGGCTTCCATTTCTTTGGCAGCTACTCTGCAAAAGCTGGAATGGTAGGTACATATGGATATGCTGAGGAAGTCATTTCCTTTATGTCGTTTGAAAACATTTGCCAGGCCTTAGGCAAGGGCCTAACTTCTACCGCACTCGTGAGACGAGCTTTTTGCCCTTCCCAACGTAATTTCCGACCTTTGCGAGTTCCACTCAATGTTATGTATTTAACTACTCTATTTTGTTTGTGATTGTTTGCCAGATGTACTTTGTTTGAAATGCATAATGACAATGCCTTGATTAGGTTCAGCAATTTTTTCTTCATGATTATCTGTAAACCGAGAAAACTGTACACTCACACCAGGAGAAAGGAAGATGGCGCGTCCTTTTTTTTTTTTTGATAAGAAAGATGATAAATTACTAAAAAGGCAAAGACAAAAAAGGGGGAACCGATCCATCAAATTCCTTACAAAAGATCCAAGGAGGGATGGAAGAGATGGATTGGGGTCCCCAATTTGGAGAAATACACGCCCAACGGGCTAACTAATGAGCGAGCTCATTACAAGATCGATAACAAAAAGAGAATTTTGAAATAGAAAAATAAGTAAAAAGGTTGCGGATGTCTGAGATAATGGAAGAGATTTCCCATAGAGGATCGGAAGATGAGCAAACAATAGAGTCAATGACAACCTTGGCATCACCTTCAAAAATCACAAACTTGTAGCCAAGATTTATTGCAGTGGACATGGCAAGGAGGGCAGCTTTGGCTTCACCCCAAACTGGGGATTAAGAAGGTTCCTTGGCTGTACAAACGGAGGTAATCATACCATTAGGATCACGGCCCACAACAGAGATGAAGGTCGCATTTGGTCTGATGGCAACGTCAAAATTGAATTTGATCCAACCTGATGGTGGGGGGCGCCATTGGAAGGCAGTGGAGGGGGATAAGGACAGCCAAGCTTTAGAATGTGAATTGAAGGCTCTGTTGATGTCGGCAGCAAGCCTATTAAGGGGGTTGGACTGGTCTTCAAAAATCAGTTTGTTTCTACTCCACCAAATGTGGTCACACGTTATTGCAGCTAATAGGGAGAAAGATGGGCCAACTGATGGGCAGAGACCGAGGAGACTCACAGGATATAGGATGGATTTAACCCAATCAGAAGCTGACTTTGGTGGGATGGAAGAGAGATTGATGGGGATACTTGTGTGCCGCCATACAATAATGGCAAAAGGGCACTCAAACAAAATATGAACCACAGATTCTTGAGGATGATGACATCAGGGACAAGAAGAATCCAACCCAACAATTCTTCGAGCAAGGAATTCTCTAGTGGGGAGTACATCCCACGCAATTTTCCAAATGTGGTATTTGAGTCTTTCATTGAACTTCATGGACCATAATTTCTTCCATTTAACAGCGGTAAGGGGACCAGAAAATGTGAATCTGGCATTTTGGTCAGCAAGGTAAGCCGACTTGACAAAAAATTTCCCACTTGGACATTTTGCCCAAATAATGGAATCTGCAGCTGTAGAGAAGGGAATGTGGATTTGTTGAATAGAAGAGGCTGTATCATGGTCAAAGAGGTTGTGGAGAAGAGCATGGTTCCACTACCTAGTTTCAGGAAAAATTAGTTCAGAAACCAATTGTTGGTCAGGCAGCAAGGTTATAGGCGTTGGGGTGAACGATGGAATTGAGGGAATCCATGGATCATGCCAAATGTTCACCGAAGAACCTGAACCAATGAGGAAGCAGTAGCCTTTTTTTATCAAAGGGATGCTTTTGTGAATGCCTTTCCAAATGTAGGATGAGTTATTTTGGAGGGTAGAGGTTAGGAATGAACGACCGTGAAGGTATTTGGATTGGAGGAGATTGGCCCAAGGTTTATCTGCACTAGATGCAATAATCCACCCAAGTTTGGATATGAGAGTATTGTTGATATCATGAGCACGACGGAAGCCCAAACCCCCAGCAGATTTTGGTTTGCATAAAGAATCCCAAGCTTTTGGATAGATATGGTGACCTGAGTCAATAAATCCCCAGAAGAAATCCTGAAGTCTAGCATCAATTTTGTTGCAAATGGACTTTGGTAGCTTAAAAGATGACATCTAATAAGATGGTATTGAGGATAGCATAGATTTTATAAGGGTTGTTTTGGCAGCCTGAGAAAAAATCTTTGCTTTCCAACCAGAAATTTTGCTATTGATCTTTTCCAAAATGATGTTGAACTGAGCTTGGTGACCTCTTTGGATATGAGTGGGAAGCCCAAGGTAGAAATTCTTGGAAGTTGGTTGGTTCAAACTAATTAGGTTGCACAGAGAGATTTTGGATGATGGAGGACCATTTTGACTAAAAGTTATTGCCGATTTCCTCTTGTTGATGGAAAGCCCAGACCAAGTTTGAAATTGTGATAAGCAAGTTTGGATTGCCGCAAGGTCGTCATGGTTAGCTCGAGAAAATGCCACAAGATTATCAACAAACGTAAGATGTGAAATTGGGGGGTAATTCCTTGCAATCTTGATGCCTTGGAGAGAACCTTCAGCCTCTTTCTGAATAAATAATCTAGACAAAACATCAATAACGAAAATAAAGAGAAATGAAGAGATGGGATCACCTTGACGAATGCCACGCTTAGAGGTCAAAAAACCTGCTGGAGTGCCATTTATTAATATGGAAAAAGATGCTGTAGAGATACATTGACTAATCATTTGAATCCATTTGTTTGAGAAACCAAAATGCTTGAAAATTGAGAGCAAAAAAGGCCATTCGACCTTGTCGAAAGCTTTTTCCAAGTCAAGGTTTAGAGCTGCCATTCTAGAGGTGCCAGTGCGTTTTTGGTGAAGGGTGTGGAAAATTTCATGCGCAATAATTGAGTTGTCTTGGATGTTTCTACCAGGGATAGAGGTGGCTTGCCGTGGTGTGATTAGTTTAGGGAGGAGGATTTTTAGGCGATTGGCTAAAGTTTTGGATATTATTTTGTAAGAAATATTGCACAGGCTTATTGGGCGGAAGTTATGAACAGTGGATGGATTAGGGGTCTTGGGGATGAGAGTGATGAAAGTGTGGTTCATTTCTTTTAACATGAGACCACTGGCAAAAAAAGATTGAACCATGGCTATGACTTCTTTGCCAACAGTACCCCAATAAGTTTTGTAAAAAATGGCAGACATACCATCAAGACCAGGGGATTTGGAGGACGTAAAACTGAAGGCAACAGATTTTATTTCATCATCAGAAGGGATGGCACATAAGGCTTCGTTCTCTTCAAAGGATATAGAGTGAGGAATGATATCCGAGAGATCGATATGATGGCTGAACTGGGTATGTTGGGAGGTGAAAAGATTTTTGTAGTAATTGATGAAACAATTACTAACTAGATGGCGCCCTGACAGCCAAGTACCATCTTCATCTTTTATAAAATCAATTGCATTCTTCCTTCTTCGGATAATGGTGGATAGATAGAAGAATCTGGTATTGAGGTCAGCAGAGGTCAGCCATTGATTTCTTGATTTTTGACGCAAATGCATATCTTCACGAATCATGCATTCATTGAGCTCACACAAAAGAGAGTTTTCTGAGGAAACGTTGGAAGCAGATGGAGGAAGGTTTTGGATTGTGTTTATTTGATCAATAAGGGTCTTGATTTTAGAGTGGATGTTGCCAAAGACATCTCTGTTCCATTTTCTCAAGGAGGATTTGGATTCTTTTATTTTTTGGGAAAGACAAAAAGCTGGAGTGCTAATGAACTATTTGGACCAAGCGGATTTGACAACGACAAAGCTGGAGGGGTCACGGGTCCACATTGATTCAAAACGGAATGGTTTAGGTGTGTTTCGGGCTTCCCCCATGGTACAGAGAAAGATTGGGGCATGGTCAGAGGCAATAATGGGGTGGTGAAGGAGATTGGCTCGAGGGAAAAGAAGCCTCCATTGGTCATTTGCAATTGCTCTGTCTAAACGCTGTTTAATGGTGTCAACAGAACGTTTGTTAGACCAAGTAAATTTATTACCTTGAAATCCAAGGTCGATGAGACCATTGTTGGTGATGAAACCAGAGAAACCGCCATCGGAGGATGAGGCAAAAGGGCGACCCCCCTGTTTTTCTAACTAGGATAGGATGCAATTGAAATCACCAATCCCCACCCAAGCACCACCAAAAGAGTTTATTGTGGTTTTGAGATTGTTCCAAAAGTTGACTTTGAGAGAGGAGTATGGAGGACCATATACAAGGGAGAGTATCCAAGGAGTGTCTGGGGGATCAGAAAAGATGATGACATTGATGAGGTTATTGTTTGAAGAAAGGGGTCAATATCCACACCATTTTTCCAAGCAAAGCAAAGGCCGCCAGCTTTTCGAATTGGATTGATATAGACAAAATTTACAAAACCAAGTTAGGTAAGAAGAGGAGAAATTTTTTGTTTAGGAATTTTTGTTTCAAAAAGAAAGATGCAATCGAGGTTGACATCTCTCAAAAGGCCCTTAAATTTTTGGATTGCCATAGCCCGGGCGAAACCACGGCAATTCCAAGAAAGAAGCTTCATGAGGCGGTTGGGGGCATGGGTAGGCCCGCCTCCTCAGCCATAGGTAAAATCAAATCAGAATTTGAAAGGGTGGATTGGGGATGGATTTTGTTTCTGGCCAATGTCTTCCATTTGGGTTTAGCTTTAAGGTGTTGGGTGTATGAACCAGGATGGAAGAGGGGGACATGCTCGGGTGAAGGAGGGCAGGATGAAGGTGGGAGTAGTTTCAGCTTCAACTTTTTGTTGTTGGAGTTTTCTGATGATGAAGGGAGTTTTCGTTTGGTAGATGTGGAGGTATCCATAGGGATTTGAATTTGGAGGGAAGAGAGGTCAGGGCAAGAAAAGTTGGGCTGGATGATGGGTGAGGATGATTTTTCAGTAAGGTTGACAAAGGTGATCCATTGGAGGACACGGGATTGGGCTTCAGGAGCTTTGAGCCATGATCCTAATGGATTAGAGTCAAGGATGTTAGGCCCAAGGGAGGGGATTAGAGACTCTAGGACAGATTGTCGGATTTTTGTGGGCTCAAGGTGATGTTGGGTTCGGTTAAGAGTAGGGCCCACAGTGATTGTTGAGTTATGGATATAAGAGTTTGGATGGGTTATGTTTGGTAAAAGGGTGTGGGCGTGAGAGTTTCCAAGACTTTCTGGGTGTAACATGTTATCAGAGAGATTTTGGGTGGTGATGGGATTTGGCAAGATCTTTGTGGTTGGGGAATGGGAATGAGGGGATGGGGATATGGGATTTGGGTGGGAGGTGTCAGAGGGTGATGCTAAAATAACGGGAAGGGTGGCTAGGGGATTTGACTCAAGGGAGGATGGTGGAGTGTTTTGGTTTGTTTCTTGGGGTAGGTGACTGACCTGGGTACTGCTTGTGTCAAAAAAAGGAGGGCTTGAAACAGCAGCCTCATCTTTGAGAAATTCCAGCCAGGTGGGGGCCTTGAGGCCGGAGTTGCCTGCTTTGATCCAAGGGCCAAATCCGCGGGGGCCAAGATGAAAACGGTGCAGAGGGCTTTTGTGGTGGATCGGCGATGAGCACTAGCTTCTAGCATGCCCAAGTTTGCCACATCCAAAACAGAAATCTTGAAGTTTCTCATATTTGAAATCTATCCACATATCTGGGTTTGGGTGGCAGTCTAAAAAGAAACCACAAAGGAGTGGTTCATTGACATCAACTTGGACTTTGAGGCGAAGGAACTTGTTCCAACAGAGGCTGCCCTTGACAGGGAGTTCAGTGTCCATTAGCTTACCCAATTTATTCCCAATAGTGGTTGCATTTTCTTGGTACATCCGATCGGGAGGTAAGTTGTGTACTTGGACCCAAAATGGTGACCAAGTGAAGTCAATGTTGCAAATAGGCGTGAGGGTACTGCATGGTTTGAGGACCAACAGAAATCCTTCAACAAACCAAGGGGCAAGGTCAAGAATGGTTTGTCTGTCATCTTCAATATTGAACCTAAAAAGGAAAAGGTTGTCTCCCACATCATTCACTGAGACACCACTGGTTGTTTTCCAAGCTTTAGATAGGATTGCTCTAATTTTGTTTCTATTGATGGTTTTGCGTGCTATTAAGCGACCGGCAAGACCGAGAGATGACAGTTCTTTGGCTGCTTCGGGTTTCGCTGGGAGAAAAAGGGATGAATTGGAGTAGTGGGGATGTTTTTGGTTGTGGGATATTATTGTAATTTCTGGATTATTTGTATTGGTTTCCATGATTGGGTGGGTATATAGGGAGAAAGATGTTTGAAAATGATATTGAGAAAATGGGTTGTGTTGAAGTTTGTCAGATGTGAAAAGGTTGGATTGTGGGTTGATGTTTTCCAGATGTGGGAAAAAAACTAAAGGGTGGAATTAGTTGGGTAAAGAGATTAGGAATATTTGTGAAATGTTTGAGAGAAAAGGTGAAATGTGTGTGGGAGGTTGGAAATAGACCACATACAGTAGAGAAAGACCATAGACAGGCTATGGAGAGAACCACTACAGCAAGCAGAGTGGTAGTTTCCTGCTTAATCAGATGGCGCGTCCTTAACATCTCCTGAAGCTAAATATCATATTAACTTTGCATTCTCTCATTTCATTTACCCCCTTAATTGTGAGGCAGGCAGACAGATATCGTAATACCAAGTGCCTTCGACGTGGTTTCTGAGGGCTTATATTACATTTTAGTTATTTGGTCCAATTCAGTTCATTTAGTCTAATTTGGTCCACTTTAATCCACTTTGGTCTATTTAGTCCATTTTGGTCTACATCAATGCACTTATTTAAGAATGGAAAATAATAAGTTTTGGTTGAAAGTACCTGTTCTAAATTCGAAATTATTGAAAAATATGGATCTCAAACTTTTTTCTTTTTTTTTTTGATAATATAGATCTCAAACTTGTTCATATACATATTGAACCTTTCTTTAATTTTGACTTTTGAGTAAAAAATATATGGATTTTGTGTGCGCCAAAAAAAAAAAAACAAAAGAAGAAGAAAGAAAGAAGGTAAGATGATAACCCTATTACATAAGGGAGAGATTACATTGCACTTTATAAAAAAAGCAAGGACGGTGACTTGGCCGAAATTACAACTTAATCCACATGTGGTTTGCATGCCCCAAAAAAAAAAAAAAGTATGATGATAACCCTATTACCTAAGGGAGAGATTACATTGCACTTTACAAAAAAAGCAGGGATGGCGACATGGCCAAAATTACAACTTAACCCACTTGTGGTTTAGCTGAAATTTAAGTTGCTTACCTGTGTTTTGAAGTTTGACATTTTACCCACCTGAGATTAGCTTATTTAAATTTCCTTAACCCACCTTAGTTAAAAACAAAGCTAAATATGTAATTTTACTCCATTTTTATGTCTCTTTCCTTAAAAAACATGAATATACAAGATCAAATAAGATCAAAAGGAGTTTAGCGTAATACTTGCATCATGAGATTTCAATTCACAAGTAGACAACTTATATTTTAGTCAAAACTCAGGTGGGTAAAGTGTCAAATTTTAAATTACAGATAGACAACTTAAATTGCAGCCAAACCACATGTGTGTAAGTTATAATTTGCCCATATTTTATTGATTCTGGGCTTCTATGTATATTTGTTGACTATCTTCTAAAAAAGCAATGCATTGTTTTTTTTTAAATTTTATTATAGTCTAATCTAAGTGTATGTCTATGAAGCTCCTTCTTAAAAACTTGAATTGTGGCTATTGCCTCCCCACACACTCAATAAACACTTATATTTGTGAAGTAACCATCACGCCAATGGGACCTGAATTTTTTTTTGAAAGATCACATTTTTACAAGTCATTATTCTTATGTATATAATACTAATATATATATATAATTGAGTTTAAAATTTACACCCTTCTAAGAAAAGAGTTTCAAATTTATAAAGATTTCTTATAACATCTTCTATTTTTATACCATTAGAATATTGTTACATTATATTTTCTTTAAATGGTAGAATCGATGACAAAATCTTTATAGCTCACAAGCTCAATGGCATTCTCGCTCTCTTTCCCGTGGAGAACTAGAGTTCAAAACTTCAAATTCTCCCTTCCAAGTGTGTGTGTGTGTGTGTGTGTGTCTCTCTCTCTCTCTCTCTCTCTATATATATATATATATATATAATATTGTAAAGACACAAGTCGAACCTCCAATCCACAATCAAAAGGGAATGGGCTTGAAAGGCCTTTTACAATAAATTTGTAGAGAGTGGGTTTGAAATCTAAATTTTGAGGGTGGTTCAAACAACAAAGAAAGAACGGGCCTCGGGCCCAATGGCACAAACAAGGAGTTAATTGTAAGAATATGAATGAAAGCTCTTCCTTGGACACAATCCGAGAATAGTTTATAATATTGCTTCTCAAGGTTAATTACAATTATAAATCGTCAGATTATCACATGCTATTCTTTCTTCTTTTCAAGAAAAAACCTCCTTCTTCCGAAGGTCTTTCCTCTTATTTATACTTCCTCTTCCTCCCTTTATCATCTTCCACCTCATGGTTATAATGCTGACTTTAGATACTTGTCCCATCAGATTTCCCCGAAGTCCTCTAGGATCAGGGACCAAGTTCCAAACCTCATGCTCAAGTCCCATTTCTCCATTAATGCAGTCAGTATATCAATTACAGAGTCTTTAATGTGTGGGCGGTGGTAGCAACTTTACCTTAGATATTCCACTGCTCTTTCTATTGTCCTCCACGTGTACCGTGTCTTCCCGTAGCTATATGATTTTCTATAACATAGCTTGGGGATATTAAATCTCTCTTCCTATGACCTCGGCTTTAATATCCGAGGACAAAGCTTTCCTCGGACATAATTGTTCACACGGTATCACATCTTTACCTGGCATTTTTTTTACGAGGTACATTCATGTACTCTTAGATCATTTGATGTCCTCGGATTGGGTTTTTAGTCCAAGAGACTTTGTTGGGCCATTCTTTGTAAATTACTAGGCCCAATGTCCCTACAAATATAATATAATATAATATAATGAAAAAAATGTGTTTGGTGTCCTGTTTCAAACAACATATTTTAAAATGTAAAAAAACATAATTATGAGTTTGGCATGTGTATGTATTTAGAGTAGCAACTTTATGACTTTACAATTATTTTATTAATATTTATTAGAGGAGAGAGGAGGTTCTTGGTTAGCATGAGAGAGGGAGAGAGAATTGTAGTTAATGTTAGGTTTTATTAAGTGGGTACCACACTTTTCTAAATATTTACAAAAATGCCACTGAATAATGTTACTTGAAAGCTAAATGAGTAATGACCCTTAAATTTTTACCAAATGCAAAATATTAGGATTTGGTTTTCAAATCATGCGTTTTGGCCCCAAAAAGCTGAACCAAACGGGCACTTAATGGGTAAAGTCTTAACCCAATCCATTTGAATATTTGGGTTAAATGGGTAAAGACCCATTAGGTAACTTAATTATATGGGTCTAAATGGATAAACTTAATTATATGGTTCTTAACAAGAAAAAAAAACAGGAAGAAAAAGAAATTACAGAGTTTTGAGGGAGAGAGCCCCGCCAGTCACAAATCAAGCCTCTCTTTGGTCAGCAACTTCCTCGGTTGGATGGGCTCTCTTCGATTGGCCAAATGCTTCGATTGCAGCTGATTTTTGAGAGGAAGAGAAGTGAGAGGAGGAAAAGAGAAGCTTGTGGAAGAGTAAAGGAAAAAAAGAAGATGAACTGAAGCAGAGGAGGAGAGGTATGAAAATGAAAAAGAAAAGAAACAAAGAAAAAGAAGGGAAACAGAGCAACGATAACAGGAAGTAGATGTGACAACACACTGTCATTGGGCCAACAGTGCACCATAATTACACTTTTGCATAGGCGGCTCTAAGTATAGTCCAAGGGTTCAAATGACCCTTCAAATTTTTTTTTTTAACACCCTAGATCTTTTTTTTTAAGCCTAGCTTAAATAGATTTGAATATGATCATTTGGGTTCATGATAATATCTTGGTCTTTTTAAATACAAAAAAAAAATCCAATAACAAACTGTTAGGGTACTTTTTTTTTTTACACCTAATTTTATTTAAGTACCACCTATCTATACCACTAATAAGTTATTGGGGTTTCCCAAATAATTTTTGCTCTATTATTATGTTAATCGCAAATATTTCATATCTCATTATCTAAACTGGGTCATGATATAAACTATTACAAAAAACCAAAAAAAAAAAACTCATATTTTATCCAATTTTATTATCATTATTTAGTTAAGCCCAAAACCAGCCCTACGAGCCCAATACACACATCCTATTCTATTCAAAGCCCAATAATATTTATGCTTAGCAATATTTGAAAAACTCATGATTCAAGTCCATGGCAAAAGAATCCATAATCAAAGCCCAAAATTTTAACCCATAGCAATTTTATTAATGGAATTCAAATCCATAATCAAAGCCCATGGTTTAAACCCATGGCAATTTATTTATCCAAAACCCAATTCACATTGGCAATATCCAAGCCCAATTCTCATTGGCAATATCAAAACCCAATTTTCTTTGGCAACATCAAAGCCCAAATTTCATTGACAATATCAAAACCCAGTTCTCACTGACAATATTTAAAACCCAATTTTTATTGGCAACATTAAAACCCAATTCTTATTGGCAATATCAAAACTCAATTATTATTGGCAACATCAAAAGCCAAATTCTCATTGGCAATATTCCCAACTTACGTTGGCACTATTAAAAGCCCAAGCTAACTACGTGACACTATTTTATCAAAAGCCCAAGTTAATTAATACTTGGCAAAATACTATATCATAATTATTTCTCTTATGAACAATACTTTAGATTTTTGAACCTATTACTATAGTATTACAGGCTCATAGAATTTATGAATTATCTATTTTCAAAACCCATGGCAATCATCTTATAAAAGCCCATGAAAAGTTATGATTATTTATCTTAGACCCATGACATTTATTTATTTCATATCATACTGTAAACTCATGTTCACTATCTATCTTACATCACAATATTCATAATATTTACTTTCAAAACTCATGACAGTTATTCACCTTACAAGCATATTATGAAAAAAAAAAATGAGAATATCACATTTTTCCTCTATAGTGGTTGTTACCATATTTTATTTGAAACCCATAGATAATGCCTCTATTTAAAACCTATGGTAAATATTATATTAGAGGTCATTATTTAAAAGCCCCAAAGAAAATATCATTTACAAAAATTATGAGAAATTATACAAGTTGTTATTTAAAGCCCATGAAAATTAATACCCAAAACCTATCATAAATATTTAAAACTCATGGATTCATTTTATTTCTACTAACAACTAAAACTCATGTGGAATAAAAATACATGGCAATATATGGTAACTTTGCCCATTTTGTAAGCCTCACAGTGAGAAAGCAAAATAGTAGGCCAAAGTGGAGAGAACCACCAAGTTAGAGGCCCATCAAAATACTCAGCTATCATGGCCAAGCCCAACATGAAATCTCAGCCCAAACAGTCCATGTGTGCAAACTGACCCAGCTGAAGAACTCCATTCAGTTCTACCTTCCGTTGGAGGTCACCTTAAGAAGCAACAAAGCTCTCAAACCAAATTAGGAGTTGGCCACCTGTCCCACTGCCAACTCTGACGTGAACAATACTAGAGGCTGACACCTAAAGGTTAATGGGTAATAAATACCATTCTTCCCCAAGTTTTGGTCACAGCTCAAGAAAATCACAACCAAAACCTCCAAACTCATGAAATCCTCAACCAAATTGTTTATTTTATTACTAAAAATGTATGTAATTGGTTCATAAACCAAGCCCATGAATCCTAAGGGGAAATTTTGGGAACATGTTGTTTGGAGGGCATAAAGGGGTCTCCAGTGGAACCTTTTAAAGTGGACTTAAACTTTGACACCTAGCTTGGGGTATTGAATCCTACTTCCTAGGGTCCAAATCTTAGTTGCAGTACCAGGATTCCTCCTTAATACCTGCCATAATCCCATTGGATAAACACAATCTCATAATTATTAGCATTTTATGCAAGATTATGCTGATTTTTACCCATGTGTGACATTGCTGAAAGAATCAAAACAACCCTAAAAGCAAATCTCCCATTTTAGGCCAAATCCTAGGATAATTAAGTTTGTTGTCCTGCCCCTAATCAATCCTACATTTTTGGACTTTTGCTAATCAATTCCTTAAACTTCACTATAAAAAGGAACTACCGTAAACTTATGGGGGACAACAAATCTTATCATAAAATTCCTCTCCCATCATGCTATTTTCAGCCCATAAGTCAGTCCCTTAGTTAAAAAACTAGCATTTAGTCCATAAATGCTCATATACACTTACCCATAAACATCACATTCCATCTTTTCAGAAAGTCCCAGCACCTTAAAATACACACCAAAACCCCCTCTGAAATTTTTGATTTTCTCGCCACTTTGCTTGTGGTTTAGCTCTCCCTAAGCTCATAAATCATTCCCCTTAGCCCACATTCACTTAACTTTAGACATTTCCTTTCTTTTTCTACATATTCACAACTCATAAATGCTTCCTAATTAGTCATAAACAACTCTTTACCCATTAAAGACTTAGTTTCAGCATTAACTCTATCATACCATCACAAGCTTACATACCCACTCACTCAAAACAACCTATACTATTCCAATCATGCCACTCACACACACACACACACGCATGCATATATATATATATATATATACACACACACATATATTCCCTAAAAATCTTAGCTCAATATACGCTGCACTGAGTTGGAATCTCTCTCTCCCTTCATTCCATCCAATTTTTTCTCTTTTATTTGTAATTATGAAGCCTTTAATCCTTATTTATTGTTATTATGACGAAAGCCATAATGTTTTGGATACTATGAAAGTTTGCCCTTATGTTGTATTGATAATAATAAGAAAAATATATGATTTTTACCATGTAAACACACTTATTAACCTGTCAAATGTCTACTGCTAGAGGTCTGTCATATTCACTGCTGGACCATTTTTCCTCTCGTGTACTTGTTATAATGGGCTAACTTTTATATTAACTAACTAAGGAAGAAATGCATAATTTTTACTATGCAAATACATTTATTGATTTTCCAAACATCTATCGTTAGATGTTTCTCTTACTTACCGCTAGACTATTATTTAAGCACTTGTTGTGGTGGGCCATCCTTTGTGCGAGCTTATCTTTGCAGAAGGTATTTTTTGGGTTTTATTATAATCTTTGTTGAATGCAACCTAGACTTTGAGCAAAATGGGCATTTCACACTTCACCGATAGCTTTTGGGCCATGTTTCAAGCCTAAAGTCGAGTTTCGGTTTTGTTCATCTAAACCTTTAAAAAAAAACTCATTTAATTAGATCTTAACAAATTTGAAATAAACTAATACATTAAAGTTTTTTGTATTGAAACATAAAAACGATAATTAATATGTTTTTTGTATTGAAAAACAATAGATGATTTATAATATTCAATCTTAGCAATAATAATTAGTATTTTCTTTGTATTAATAAACAATATGCAATGAACTTATATTTTATCTTATATGAGAAACGTTATGTTCATAACACTTTTACAACAAATTTTAAATAGCAGATTGTTATTGGTTGTTACCGATGGGCAAAATATAATTTCAATAGTGAGTTTAAATTAGAACAAATAACTTATCACCTAAGATTTGTTGGAAACGTGCTGTGAAAATGTTGTGCACATAACATTTATCATCTTTTATTCTCTTTCTAGTACGTACTATGGACAACTTTATAATAAGGAAATCACATAGACCATAGGAATTTTTTTTATACCCAAAATACATCTTCTTATGGACCCCCTAAAAATATATCCTAGAGCTGCTACATTGACACTCTTCCATGCCTTGGCTAGTGTACTATACACTGTGCATTCATATCATATTAAAATAATTAAATAAATAACCAAATTTTAGTTCTCACGAGTTAAAGCTTTGTGCAAAAAAACTAAAATATAGCGCCCCTTCCGTCACCAAAAGCCCTCTACAACAAAGTCACCACCGCAAACTCCTTCCCCTTCACCATCCTACCCTCACAAGCAACCCTTTGCCTCCTTCCTTACTCAACCCTAGCCAAGCTACTCAACACCACCATAACCTTCTTTGCTATCCCCGACCCTTGCTCCACCACTAGCGATGAACAACTTCATCGTACCGGCACTCACCGCCCTCTCCTTATTCTACTCTATCGAATAAAGCTTGTACATCGTCCTCAACACATCTTTCTCCCTTCTATTGGACCTATTCAATAATAACAAAACCAACAGCACAATGCCCCACAAGTACTGTAGATAAAGGTAAAAGTTAGCTGATATAGTAAAGTGTGATCCATGAATAGTGCCAAAAAGTGCAGTGGAACCCATGAATAGTAGTAAAAATAAGCTAAATCGTAAAATAAGTTGGCAAAAAAATTTTTTGTCAATTTATTTTTGCTATTATTCATAAGTCTCACTGCACTTTTTTGTACTATTCAGTTTTAGCAAAATTAGCGGATCCCAAACAAACCCTAAATACTCTATTCTTAGCAAAATATCAGTTACTCACTGTTGTATAGAAGAAATTAGTTATTTTAGCAACCAAAACACCAAAAACACACACCACAGCAAAAGAGGTAAGCCTAATATTTTTTACTTGATTGCTACAATGGGTTGCTATCTCTAGCAACCTACTATAACCGGAAGGTATACCCAAAAAAAAACATTTTTTATTCCCCACACATTCACAAATCACTTCACATGCATAAAAGGTTTGTTTTCTTTCTTTTCCTTTCTTTCTAACTCTCACTTCTCCTCTACTCTCTGCTCCTGCCTCAATCCATATGAAATCGAATTGTTGACATCAGCGTTAAGGTGAGATCGGTTTCTTAGGCATCAACATGGAGATTAGATTCGTGGGTTTGGGTTGCTGGTGCTAGTGGGTTTTGGTTACCGGTGCTAGTGGATTCGTGGGTTTGGGTTGCCAATGCTAGGTTTTGGTTGTGTTTTATGGGTTCGAGTTGCTGTGTTTGGTTATGTGTGTTTTTCTCAGTCTGGTGCTAGTGAGATTCTCGATCTGGTGCTAGGTTTTTCTCGGCAGTAATGACTGTAGTGGTGGATTTCTTGGTGGAGTTGCTGGGTTTTTTTTGTTTGGATTTCTTGGTTGTGTTGCTCTATTTTTAATGGGTTTTGTGGTGGGTCGTTGATGACGGTGGTTGTTGTCGTGGTTTTGGCAATGGTTTTCTTTTGGGTTTTTTTTTTTGTTTTGTTTTGTTTTGCACTGGGTTGTGATTGCCACGGTGGCGGTGGCGGTGGCGGTGGCGATGGCGGCAGTGTTGTGGTTGTTATTTATTATGTTAGATATATTATTTTATTGTGTTGTTTATATTATTTTAATGTGTTGAATGTTAATATAAAACCTTTGCTATAGGACGTATTATAAAATAGGTTGCTAAAATAGATAAAGTAATGTTTTGAGTTGATGTGAATGCTCTTATGTGGCGTTTGGTATGGGGGAATCTACATTATTCTTAGCATCCAAATTCATAGGAATGTAGCTATTCCTATGTTTGATTTCATTAGAAATCTCTTAAGATTATTAGGAATGTGAGATGATAATATTTGATTTATTCCCAGGAATCTTAAATGAATTATTGATTTTCCCATTCTATCCTTAGATTTGAATGTTAACTACCAAGTCTTTAAAAAAAAAAAAAATCTTATTCTAAATAAATAATGAAAAACCAAATATAAACTATTAATTATGAAAAATTCATTAAAATTATAGTCTAACATTTTAAAATGACAAGTACAATACAAAAATAATTATTTAAATTCTCAAATGCTTTTATTCTTAATAATAATTTTTAAAAGAGTTTAATCCATAATAATTTGCTTTATATTTTATCTTAATTACTTAAATGATAAGGAAAAATAGTTAGAATTGTCAATTTATAAAAAATACTATTTTCTTTAAACTTGGGAATCTGGATTCCTATCTGTTTTAAAGGGAATTCACATTCCTACTTAGAGGGGTTTAAGGTAGTGAAGTCGATACAGTACTGGTATCGGCCGTACCGGTATGTATACCGGTATTGAAACAATAACATTTCGTACCAGTTTAAATACCGACCGTACTGGCCATGTACCGGCCAATTTTGGGTAATACCGGTTGGTACCGAGCGTACCGGCCGGTACAGAAAAAGTTTTTTTTTTTGTTTTTTAGTTTTGAAATTTTTGAATTTTTGTAAGAGCATAATGATAACTTATTTATATTAACTTATTAGTATGTAATGAACATTTAAGCTTTCTATTTTTTATATTATGTTTTTTTTTCTTTTAATTGATGCTAAAGTCTAAAATTATGAATAATTTGTTATGAATTGAGGTAATATTTTATGATAAACTTTTATATTTATTATAATATTAGTGAAATATTATATGATTATAAACATGGTTCTAGAGATTTTGCGTATGTATATATATATAAAATAGCGGTAAACTCGAAATGTTACACTGATATTGACCGGTACCCGAAATATATCGTACCGTTGGCCAAATTGGTACAACCTCCGGTACGGTATTGACTTCCTTGGTTTAAGGGGGGAATTCAAATTCCTTTGGTATCTGATTCCCTAGTATGATTTGCAACCAAACATGAGTCAAACATGAGAATCTTTAAACATTCTTAAAAATCCTAAAACATTACTTGTACCAAACGTTACTAGGCTTTATTTTTAAGACCTTAAACTTTTATTGTCTTCTAATGGCGCTTTGGGGTCTGCCAATTTGTATGCATAGTACTTCTCTTGTTTGATTGCATTTAGACGAGTTTGTATACTTTCTGTTTACATATCAATATATTTTCTATCTTTTCAATAAAAAAGAAGAATCCCCCTTATAATAAGAGGTGGGCTGTAATAAAAAGCGTCACCTTTGCAGGCTGTGGGGTTCGAACCCACGCGCACTTATGTGCAGCAGATCTTAAGTCTGCCCCCTTAAACCACTCGGGCAAACCTGCTGATAGTGTACAGAGATCGCTTTAATTAACATATTTCCATATTATCTAAATCTTTATTTGTTTTTATTTGTTAAAATATAAAAAATAAATAAAACCCTAGATCAGAGTTTATAAGAGAGATACAAAAAGCAAAGTAAAGCAAAGCAAAGCCAAAGGCCCGAATGGTACAGATTTGAGTTTTGATGCTGATTCAGTAACAGCTCTTATTATCAAAGTCAAGTCAATAATCAAACACACACACACACACTGAAACGGATCTCAAATCCGAACACGAAAACCAAATATGGCGGAGCACTTGGCGTCGATATTCGGAACAGAGAAAGACAGGGTGAACTGCCCTTTCTACTTCAAGATCGGAGCCTGCAGGCATGGCGACCGGTGCTCGAGGCTCCACACCAAGCCCACAATCAGCCCAACGCTCCTTCTCTCCAACATGTACCAGCGCCCTGACATGCTCACCCCAGCCCCGGCTCTTAACCCCCAAACTCAGCCCAATCTCGACCCTCGCCACATCCAAGACCACTTCGAAGACTTCTACCAAGACCTCTTCGACGAGCTCAGCAAGTACGGCCACCTCGAGAGCCTCAACATCTGCGATAACTTGGCTGATCACATGGTTAATAACTCTCTCTCTCTCTCTCTCTCTCTCTCTCTCTCTTCGATTTTCACTTTTTTGATTTTTTGACCTAATATTGTGTTTGTGTGTGAGAGAGAGAGCAGGTTGGGAATGTGTATGTTCAGTTTCGCGAGGAGGAGCACGCCGCGAATGCGCTGAGGAATCTCAATGGAAGGTTCTACTCAGGTTAGTTTTTTTTTTCTTTTTTGCCCTAAGATTTGGTAATTGAATCTCTGTGAATAGTTGTGCTTTTGTGGAAAAAATCATATTAAGTTTCTCACCAGGTTTGCTTTGTTGCAATTGGTTGAATTGTAATGGTAGGACTATACTGCTGTGCAAGCAGTGTTTTGTAGTTATATGCGTCAAGGAACGTGTAAATGTAGCTCTTTATACATGTTTTGAGTTTTGTCTATTTATGCCAATTTTTACATTTTTGTTATCTGAAATTCCTTAATTATGTGTTAAGAACTTTGGCTTTCGACAACCAAAAGATTTGTTTGTTCGATGTGAAAATTATGTTTTGAGGTGATCTCGAGACTATGTATTGATCTTGCCTCGAGGATTTTACCTGATTTCATATTTGAAGGATTAAGGTTTGGTAATGCCTCAATGAAGAGGACTTGAGCTGAGATTCGATGATAATTGACAACTAGGTTGATTGAGTTTGTGATTATGTGCATAATGCAAAATAAGGAAGATGGAGGCTAAACTAAACCCATTCCCAAGCTATCTTGAAGTAAAACTACTTAGAAAAATGCAGTAAAGTACAATTTGGTGCTACCTCAAGCTAAACGTGACTAATTATAGGGAAATTAAACATTGGAAGAGAAGTTACTTGCATTTATGTAACAGAACAATTACAATCCGTGCTTAATGTGTACTAAAATGGGATATTACAAGGATAAACAAGTAGAATGTGGGTATTGGTGGTAGAGATGACGCACTTTCTCTGAAATGTCAACCTTATATATAAGACAATTATTACCAGTTGCTATAATCCATGTATGTTCTCATCAATCTTCAAAGACACTCCTCTCAATAAGTTATTTTTCATTCCTTAATTTTTGGGGTAGTTATCTACTCCGGTTCTCTAACTCCCTTCATTTGAATTCTAAGTTTCATGTAACTATTTAGTCAGCCAATATATGGCTGCCACCTAATACGCACATGTTATAATTGCACCAATTTGGTTCTTTAGGTTACACGACACATCTCGTCCTCTTCCTGCCAAATGTCACCCTGCTATTAGCCAAAACTGGATTTTCTTATAAACAAGATTAAAAATAATAATTACAAGGTTAGAACTTAGAACTCACAATAATTGTGTTGTAATTGCTGTGGGTGTTGTAATACAATTTGGCCTATGTGGAATAGTGTTCCCTCTATTTAGGGAACCGCCAACCACTTTGTTGGACCTCCTCCACTGTCCTTGCCATAACATCTAGAGATCCTCCTAGTGAAGATGTGGTAATCTCATGATACTAATCAAGTATTGTGCAATGGTGGTTTGAGATTATTTTTCATTGAATCTAGATCATTTGAACATTTTAGAAGAGTTGGGGGGTGGGGGGGGATCAGTATTCATCCCTCGAGTCTAAGTGTGAGGGAAAGATTTTCTATGTATTATTGGCAAAGGAGAGTGCAGGATGGCTGTTAGCAAACTTGGTGGATTTGGTGACATAGTATTCAAGGGCTTTTTGGCTTAAAGAAGGGGATAGGATTACCAAGCTTTTCATTGATTGTGCTACTTGCACAAGCAAAATACACCCTTCTTGGTCCTAAACTCAGAGCTCTCATGCCACGCATTCACATACGCACACATGCTCTTGTGATATAAATGAGGCCCATTGTGCAAGGTTGTGCTACACCTTTTGGTTGCTTAAAATTTGGCAACACAATCACCATTGATAAGGCTGCAATTAGGGAGGACATTGAACACTTCTACATTAATCTCTATCGAGGATAAGAGCTTAGAGGCCTAAATTGGAGGAGATGCCATTCAATACCATCAATGAAGAATGAGTAGCTTATTTAGAGCGTCAATTTGAGGATGGAGAGGTTATTTGGACCTTAAATAGCATGGGGATGACAAAGTACTGGGTCCTAATGAGTTTACCATTGCCTTCTTCCAATATTTTTGGATTGCATTAGGAGAATGCATAATGCAATTTTTATGGATTTTTCTCCACTAGGGTATTTGGAAAATGGTTTAGATGCTACTTTGTGGCTTTGATACCTACAAAAATAGCCGTTAAAGTGAATGATTTTAGGCTTATTAGTCTTGTGGGTAGTTATTATAAAATTCTAGCCAAAGTTTTGGCAAATAGAGGAGTATTGGGAGAAATTGTGTTTGACACTCCTAATGCATTAATTTGAGGCAAACAAACACTTGGCTCTATTCATATAGCTAATGAATGTTTGGATAGTTGTTTGAAATCTGAAAGCCAAGGTATAGTTGTCCCCCATTGTTTAATGTGGTGTCTTTGGAGGGAAAGAAATAGTAGGTGTTTTGAAGATAATGAGAGATTCATACCAAACCTCAAGTTATTTTTCTTTAGAACTATATTGGATTGGTTGGTTGCTTTGTGAAACCAGCCATTCTCTTCTTTCCTTGATTTTCTTGATTCTTGTAATTTTTGTACTTGCTTGTTGACCCCTGTACACTCCTTGTGTACTAGGGTGCCCCTTTTTTATATCAACAAAACTTATTACTTATCAAAAATAAATAAAAATCTGAAAGCCTAGGGGTTTTTTGTAGAAAACTTGATGTGGAAAGAGTTTATGGACATGTCAATTTTAAAAAAAAAAATTTGATTTATTGGTTACAACAATGTGGCTTTGGGGAAAATTTGGAGAAAGTGGATAGCATATTTTGTTTTCACAGTAAGGTGTGAATAGCATTCTTGGTGGTTTTGAAGGGGTTACGTCAGGGGATCCACATTCCTTATTGTTTGTAGTGGTTATGGAAGCTTTCAGCAGGATGTCAGCAAGAGCGGTGTTAGGGGGTTATTTGAATGGTTTCTCTGTTAATAATTTGAGAAGTGAATCAGTGGTGATATAGCATCTCCTTTTTGTTGATGACACATCTTTTTGTGAAGCAAACCCTAATCCAACTTCATTATTTAAGATGCATCTTCATTTGTTTTAGGCGGTTTCAGGTTTAAGGGTGAATTTGAGTAAATATGAAATTGTGCCATTTGGAGAGGTTGTTTATGTAAATGAATTGGCAAGTAATCTTGGTTGCCATGTCTCATCTCTTCTGTTGAAGATCTTTGGTTTGGCTTTAGGAGCTCCTCTCAAGGCAAGACACATCTGGGATCCCATTTTGGAGAGAATGCACAAGATACTAGCTAGCTTGAAGAAATTGTGCTTATAAAAAGGGAACAAATCTTTTTAATCATAAGCATGTTATCTTTCTTTTTAGCTTATTTCTTATCTATATTTCCTATGCAAGTATGAGTGCCAAATAGTATGGAAAATTTTCAGAGGGATTTTCTTTGGGGTTGTATGGGTGAGAAATTCAAATTCACTTTAGTTGAGTGGAATATTTGTTGCACTCCGATTTGTGTTGGAGTTTCGAGGATCAATAAGGTTTATATAATATATATATATATATATATCAAGCCTTGCTGGGTAAATGGTTTTTGTGATACAGGATAAAACAAAATGATGATTTGTGGAGGAGGGTGATAGATGTCAAGTATGGAATCACTTGGTGAAGTTGGTGTTTCGACGAGGTTAGGGGCCAAATGGTATGGGTTTGTGGAAGAATATTAGAAGAAGATAAGATAACTTATTGCATTTTATAAGATATGATGTTGTTGATAGTTCTAAAATTTGTTTTTGGCATGAACTATATGGAGTGGTGAATCTACTCTTCAGGAGAGATATCCTATTCTTTCCCAAAATGCAAGAGATTCTTCGGTGGCGGATTATCAAGTGTATAGAAATAGTTGCTTTTATTGGAATTCTCTTTTCATTAGAGCAGTGAATGATTGGAAACTGGATTTTTTTGGGATAGTTACTAGATGACATATGCTACAAATATTTGATATGGGAGGTAGATAAATTGGTATTAATCCTTTTGAAAAATCAAGGCTTCCAAGTGAAGAGCAACTACAAGGTATTAAGAGGAGGAAATTACTTTCATTGGCTGATCATAGTTTGTGCACCACCAAGGTGGCTTTCTTCATGTAGTGTGAAGTTAGGAAAGACTTTGACCATGGGTATTCTAAGGAAGTGCAGGGGGATCATTATTATGCATTGGTGCTTTATGTGTATAAGCCATGGAGAGAGTGTAGCTAATCCTTTTCTCCATTGTGCAGTGACTCAGGAATTGTAATTTTTGGTTTTCTGTTTATTTGTTGTTTCTTGGGCAGTGCCTTAGTCTATGATATAGTCAATGTAGTCAAAGGAGAGGTGCCAATAAGGCTCCTTTAATGAGGTGCTTGCCTTTAGTGCCTATGCAAGTGCCCAAGTGCCTTAAACAGACTGTAAGGCACTTGAGGCAAGAGCCTTAGTGAATTTCAGCAACAAAAAAAGAAGGCAGTTTTGTAATTTGGCAAAAAAGGATTGTTCTATAATTCACTTTAGGTTAGTGGTTGTCTCTCTTTTGCTTTCTTCTCTCTTTCACCTCCCTCTCTTTCTGCATCAATTTATAAATAATATATATATATATATATATTTTCAATATCAACCATATAACCATTTAGCTTTGATCATTATCTTTTTGTTTTTTTTTTAAATATGGAAGATTGTTGTAAAGTCCTTTTTAAATTAATTAATATAGCCTCCTACAAATTTGAAGAATAAAAATAAAATTTTGCCTAATAAGCATTAGATCCATATGATTGAGTTCAGTATATGTATGGTAATTAACTTTTCTTTTTTGATTGAAAGTCAAAGTGTATTTTTGCTTTAATTTTTCTTTTACCTCTAAAAAAAAACCTTATTTTTTCTTTATTTTTGCTTTGGTTTTGCCTTTGTGTACTTTTGTGTAGTAGGGTTGCACCCCTTCGCACTTTTTCTTTAATGGATTAAATTACATATCAAAATATTAAAAATAAGAATTTACAAATGTAGTTAGAATGATGTTGACTTATTTTTTATTTGTTTACAAGATAAGATTGATAAGAATTATTATATGTGTTTTCTAAAATCAAGTTTTATGAGAATGAAAATGGTAGATAATAATATTGGGATTTGGTTTTAATTTTACTTATGTTTTATGAAATTGTGAGATTCATAGAAATACCCAAAATTGTAGCTATTGTTGTCGATTGGCCATTACTCTTGATGGACTATAAAATGGTAGGGTGATGGATTTAACCAAGGGGGCCCTGCCACAAGAATAAGTTTCCTCTCCATTTCTCTTTGAAATGGACAGACTATTTCATGGTTAAAATATAATTGTGTCAAAATCTAATGGCTGCAAATCTTATCCCAAGTCTCCACTTATTGCTGCTTGCATCCCCTGGGCCTTGTATTTTGATAAATCCTATAGGGGTAGTTATTTGTGTGCTTTGGCCCATAAAGGTAAATATTCTTGATTAGTTCTGGCATGTAGATTTTGTTGTGTCATTGCATTTACACCACTTTTACCAATAATTTCACTCACTCGGTTTTTGCTCTTTTGGGCTGTACTAGTAATAGTAATAGAAGTAGAAACAATGTTGTTAACTTCTTCTTGTTGCCATTATTGGTAGTAATATAATAATTTTGGGTGTAATTATTATTATTATGGAAATATTATTTTGACAATTCATGAATATCGAATGTACTAGGGCGTCCTATCATCGTTGACTTCTCGCCAGTCACTGATTTTCGTGAAGCTACATGTAGACAGTACGAGGAAAATGTATGTAATCGTGGTGGCTACTGCAACTTCATGCATCTGAAAAAGATTAGCAAGTGAGTGTTTTGGTGTGATAATTTTCAACTTGTAAGTAGTAGGCTTTGTATCTATATAAACCTATTCATGTTGATCTTCCTGATAAGCTTTTTTAAGTAACTTTTAGGGAGTTGAGGAGGAAATTATTTGGGAGAAACAGAAGAAGGCGTAGTCGCAGTCGAAGCAGAAGCCGCAGTCCTGTCAGGAACCGTGGTTATGAAGAGCATTCACGCGGTGGCCGTGGTTTTGGTAGAGGTGGTGGTGGTGGTCGTGGTTTTGGTAGAAGAGATGATGACAGAGATTTCCGTTCCTTCCATGATAGGGGCAGGAGGCCGAGAAGCCGCAGTCCTGGACGTAGAGGGGAACGAAGCAGAAGCCCTGGAGGAAGGAGGAATAGGAGTCCTGTCAGGGAAAGTAGTGCTGAAAGAAGGGCTAAGATTGAGCAATGGAATAGGGAAAGGGAACAGACAGAATCTGGTGTTCCGAACCATGAGGATAACATTGACAATGACAGCAATGGCTTTGCACAGAATGATCAGTATAATGAGCCTGAGCAGCATCAGCAGCATGATAGATACGATGATTAGCCCATCAGACTTGTCTGGTTTGTCCCATCGCTCTTTTTAAAATTGATTAGGAAAAAAAATGTTTCTTAGACTTAGAGAAGTGCATTTCTTTTTTTCACTTAGACAACCCATTTAGTTAATATAGCTTACTACCCATTTCCACTCTGCAGGTGGAGTACAGGTTCCCTGTCATGTGTTATTGAAAGTAAAATTCTTTTAAAAAATTTCTCCCCCTTCTAAAATGAAAAGCAAAAAGAATTGATTTATAGGTAGCTGAATATGAAATTACAAATTGATTGCTGCTATGCCTGTATTGTAACGCTTTAAATTTCACTTCCAAGTTAATTCAGGTAATTGCGTAGATTTTTTTTTTAGTAACATTTACTTTTCATTGGTCTTCAGTTGATGATCACTTGTATGCATGTTTATGTAATTACAAAGTGATTTCCCCTCAGGTCTCTAAATTTTTTTTTTCCTTTGAAAAACAATTGGCTTCCCATTATTAGTTATTTAAGTCAAGGGAATTCATGTGTCAAAATGGAGCATATATAAATTGACATAGCTTCTGGATTTGGAGCAAAGTGGAAAGCACCTTCAAAATACGATTTTTTTCCTCGATTATAAGCCACTTCATACAGGATGTGTCATAAGGAAATTTCGTTGTTTTATTCTTTTAACATATTAAACTCTTAAAACAAAAAATTTCAGCTGTTCAGCATGAAGTTCATATTTTTCTACTTCATAGTACAAAATTAATTTTGTTCATATCCCAACTGAAAAACAAAAGGGGATTGAGGTATTGTTTTTGTTCCACTCAATTTTCCTGTGAAAGTTATTTATCAAAAAAAAAATTTTCCTGTGAAAGTTGTGATCTCACCTACTGTACAAGTTTTGCAGGTTCAGGTGTTCCTGCTTCCCAGGATAGAGCCTCAATTTTCAGCTTACAATGATATTTGTATACAGGTTTGGCTGTCATTGTCTGTGGAGCATTGTGTGCAGGACCTGATGTGAGTGTTGTGAAAGCATTGCTGAAATCTCCTCGAGCTTCTTACAGGAGAAAACTGCTGAAAAATATTGTCAAGATTTCTATTGTAGAGAACAGATTTAAGCTATAGAGGACCTTAGAAACAGTAGTGATTTGATTTAATTATGCAGTTCCATCTGGTACAATATTTTAGTTTTTTTACTGTAATGTTGAACTCTTCGAGTGTGATTCTGTTGTAGACTATAAGTATTAATTTGGCTATTAAAGTTTTCTTGTTTAAATTTTCTCTAGTCCAGTACTAGAAAGCTATTAGAGGAGAAGATGGCTGGTTAGCAGAGTTGCCATGGAATACTACCACTAATTGGTAGATCATGAAATGAGCAGTAGACCCAAACATCCTAGGTTCTATCCCACTAGGAGTTCCCGTGGATTTCATTATACACGGTTCTGGCAGTGGGGTTATGTATCAGTGGCACTACCATAATTTGTATCAGTGGGGTTATGTAGAATGTTTGATTTACCAAACCATAATTTGTTTGGGATGAAGCTTTTATTCAAACCAATATATGGCGGCATTTAAGATTGATTCCTACAGGGTTAACTTTTTATATTTTTCGCGGCTGAATATTTGCCAACAAGACCCAAGTCATCTTATTTTGGGAGAATCAACAAGACTGAAGTCAAAACAACGATTCAAGCGCCCCCTTGTTGCGCTTTCCTTTGCACAGATCGTGGGTTTCCTTAAATCGTCCAAGAGTCACATGCTCGTGGTTGGTGCTTTTGCTAGGATCTTGGTTAACTGGATGTATTGTGGTTGGAAACCCTCTTCATTGGTTCTCACTTGTCGGCCTTCGTCTGGTGGCAGCTTGAGATTCGATGGTAGTGTTTTGGCTAGTTATCCGTTTTCCTTCTTTTTTTTCTTTTTTTTTGGCGACCTTGATGGATAAACATTGTGCAATTTTATAATCAGTAGCATAGGAAGAACTTGACATGAAATTTTAATAACAAATTTCTATAATATTTAAAAGCTAAGACAGACATTTATTATTGTTACACTCTTACTGAGTCACATCAATGTAGTATTTTTGTTCACAGTAGGCCAATTCCAATTCACTTCAGTCCATTCTAGTCCATTGACGTATGCTTCTATCCAGTTCAGCCCATTGCATTCCTTTTTGGTACATTGCTGTTGGCTTTGGTTAGTTTGAACCGTTTTAAAGGATAAATCATTCGTAAGATGCACTAGAAACAAATTATAACAACACATTATATTATTTACAAAATACCTCGCTTTATATAATAATTGAAGGTAAAATGCATTATATTTTTTTTTAAAATAAAATTCACAAAATTCGAAACACTTTCAGATAATAAATATAGATATAGCTTATTTTAAAAAAATCCAATATACCGTATAAATTGTACTTTAAAAAATAATCGGAACAAACAATTATGTCTCTTATCTACAATTTTCATTTTCCAGTAAACAAAAATACAAATCATCACCTACAATTAGTAATACTAATTTATCAAATGAAGAGATTTTACAGACTTCGACAAATGATAAGATGGAATCACTGTTGAAACAAACAAGCAATATGACTAGCTCTCTTTTATTAGGAGAATCAAGGTTCAAATCCTCCTCCCTTTTACTCAATCGAATTATTTTTAAAAAATTAATTAAGGTGACAAAATAAATAAGTTAATTGGTTGGTATAGTCTCTTATTATCGAATAAGTAATTTGGAGTTCATAACTGTCTATACCAAAAATCAATTAGTGTTTTGACCTGACGATAAATTATCATCATGATCACACCTTCCTGTAAACTCTCTTGCTGCGCAAGAATCAGCAAGTTTTCGCCTTTCTGGCTAGCTTCCTTACAACTTTCAACCCATCCACAAACCAGTCTTTGTGGCACAACCAGTCTTTGTGGCACAACCAGACCCTTGACAATTACATCTATGGGAGCAAAGATCACGCAACTGAAGTGCAACTTTTAAAATTAACGCACACAAAGGATATTAACTTGTTGCACAACCAACAAGTTAAATGACGACTAATTAAGAAAAAAAGAGAGAATTACAACAATCAATCCTAAATCAAATTGCAAATAGAACTTTACTGAAGTTACTGTCAATTAATTCCAACGAAGTTGACCAAAAGACAGATAACATACTAGACATATAACATACAACACACTCGCTTTACATTTGACTGAACATAACTTGGAATTTCTATGTCAATTTACCATGCACTTCATTTCCCATCACTGTGTTTTGCCTTTGTATGAGACTGCAAACCAATTTCCGAGTTGAAAGACCTGCTAGGGCAATATTAATAGTTAACACTCCCATCAAATAGGAACAAGGTAAAAAGTGAAAAGACAGAAGTACCTGTTACACAAGCTGCAAGGGAATGCTCCACCTGATTTTGGAGTCTGCTGCTTTGTTGCAGCCTTCTTTGAAGGATGAGGAGTTGCAACATGGCCACCACCTTTCTTGCCATCTGCAGCAATGAACTCTTTAGCAATATAAACAAAACAATTGTGATCATCAGGACAAGAATGACAAGAATTTATGCTAGATCTAGCTCAGATTTGAGTACCATATTCATATAAGATCTTACACAAAAAAAATAATGCATGGTGTACACATTAAAAGTAACAAGTCCCTTCTAAGTCCAAACAGATCCAACCTGCTAAGTCATTACTAATTGGTACCAGTTAAAAAATAAAAAATAACTCACCAGTATTCTCAGGAGTCACCAACTTTGCCTTCTTATCAGGAACAGGTGTTTTTTGGGCAGATTCCAAGGGTCTCTTCTTGCTTGCATTGGCCTTTAACCATGCAAAACAAATGTGCATTAATCAGTGACAATGACTGGGAGTAAATAAGAAAATTGAGAGGCTCAAAACATTTCACAACTCTTTACTACATGAAAATTTGGCTATATTTATTGGAATGTCTTTACCTTCATTGGCGTCTCTTCATCCTCATCTTCACTACTGTCCTCATCATCACTACTATCGTCATCTTCACTGAATTCTTCCTCACCATTCACCTTAGCCTGAGCAACAAAACCAACAAACATAACTCCCAGTATGCTATCCTAAAACCAAACACGCAAAGCTTGCAATAGAACATTTGAACAAGTAAATTTAGTAACATTTCAAAAATATGACTTTCAACAACTATAAATCATGCCCAACTAAATGATACTAACCTAAACTTCAATAGAAACTATTAGTTGGCATAGACGTATCCTGATAAGAGTACCTAACTAAAACAGTAATCATCAATTCTATATAATTTGGTTAATGCCTGAAGTAGATTCTCAAAAAATCTTCTTGAAATGGTAAAATCTATTATAATGGAATTACATATTTGTAGTAACAATACTAGTCTTTGCCATCACTCACATGATAAGGTCTCAATGCTTTCAACAATTAACAAAAAATTGGAAAAAGCCTATTATTCATTATAATTTCAGGTTGTAGGTATACTGTGTATATCAAGTAATTACAACATAGCCATCTTCAGCTGACAACTAAGCTCTGTAACTTCCAAAAATGACATCAGAACCAATTTGCACAATACCAAATGAAGTCTCAAGAAATAAATTTATTTAATCTGCATCAGTTGAAATTCACCAAGGCATAAGCCAATTAATGAGAAGGAATACAGATTGGTCATCGGATAGATCACAATACCTTAGCTTCATTAACATCATCTTCATCAGATGAATCATCATTCGAAGATGCACCCTTATCCACATCATCTTCATCCATGTCTTCATCTTTATTTGGCTCCACAATCTTCACCCGCTTAGCTGCAGTACCATCAGGCTTTGCGGCTGGTTTAGCTTGTGACTCATATTTTCCTACATCACAAGGAACAAAACACATAAGATGCACAGGTGCCTAAAAAGTGAAATTGAAAAAAACCCAGAATGGGCATTTGTCCATACCACTATTATGGGTACCACCTGGAAAATCCTCTTCTGAATCTGAGTATGTATGAAATTAAGAATTAGATAAGAAGCATGAACAAACATACAGAATGAGATGAACTTAAAAAGGAAAAAAAAATGACAACAAAACATTTAAGCAGCGACTCACCAGAAACTTCACCCGTGATGACAATACAAACATCAGTCAAGGAGATTACAGATAATAACAAGAAAAACCAAGTGATTAAACCAGCTAAAATTATGGGAATAAATAGATTAGATCACATTCAAAGAGAATGGAGTGTAACAGGATATTGTTCAGGTGGACAAGCTTTATATCCAGTGAAGTACACACTTCCATTTTTCCAGTTATGGGATAACTCGAATTTCTTTTCAAACACCAGATCAAAAGATAACTGGGGGAAATTCTCAGAAGAGAGCGTTCCAAGAACAAGCTTTTGCTTGTCAACTTTCACAAACAGGCAGACGCTTTCATTTCCTATGTTCTTCTTAACCTCTCCAAGACAAGCCTGCAGCATAACATACTTCAGATACTATAGCACAAACAAGGTTAATGCTAAATAAAATGTAAATTGGACAATCAAAGATTATGGAAGATCAATAATAACCTGTGAAAGATGCAATATGAAACCATCACCAGGATACACCTCAAGGGGCTCTCCGCTCTTAACCTCGGCACCTGGACATTTGTATCAAACAGCAAGTTTTATATAAGCAAAAATCCAAACAAGAGTTAATGGAGAACAAAGAACACCATTGTGGGATAGTTTCAGAATGAAATCAGAAGCCATTGTAACACATACAACCATGTACACATCAGCCGCACAAGAGCAAACATGCACAGTCACACAATATACAAACAAACACAAACTCTTTAATACACAGTGCACAAACATACATGAAACAAAATAAAGGACTGCTTCCAACCACTTAATTCCTAATATACATGCTCTAAAAAAAGGAAACTATTAGTACTAGGGAGAGGGAGGGGGGGGGGGGGGGAGGAGGGGTGGAGGGGAGAAGGCGATCAAAGTAATATAAATTCTCTCCCAGCTTAGGATTTGATCGGTTATAAAAAATAAAAAATAAAAAAAAAAGAACACCAAGTATGAGGTGGATAAGTTCAGTGGCAAGAGAAATTTTCCCTTTGCCAAGGTTATCACCATCACTTGCTTTCACAATGGTTCTGTGCATAGAATGATGGGGCTGAAAAAGGTGATCACCCTGAAGGACAAGCTGTTCATGGAGGTCAACCCTATTTCGCTTGATGTTGTTTTATGTAGCAAAAATTTACTCAGCTGACTTAAGGAGTCCTATACCACATAGTTTAGGACCATGACACCAATGCAAATTTTGTATATCATCTATTATACCATGCCTCCTAATATATACCTTAGGAGTGCTCAATGCATTTATCACCCGAAACGACAGGTAACAGCAGAAACAGCCTGTCCACACTAGAATGGACTGGTATTTGAACCAATATGTTTCAATGGGTGTATCTGTACTAGCTGGGACAGTACCCTAATGAGAACATTGGGAACCTTGGGACATGTCTTCTTTGTATGTGTGCTTGTTGATTTGTTTTTATCTATACCATAATAAAGTATATGAAAATATATGAAGAAGAAAATAAAGAAAGAATGCAAGAAATTGACCATGGTTTGGCCTTAGATAGCTAAATCCGTAGCGGAAGCCCTTTGATGGTTACATCTTTTATTATTAAGCTATATATTTACAATGAATAGCAAGACTAACCTAGAGTAACAATATTTTCACTACATATATATGACTATGATTTGGTTATCAAAAAAAATACAACTATGATTACTTGCGCTCCAAGTATGATCAAATAATGAACAGAGACTAGAGTTATATAACATATTTGGGCCTCGAAATCTCAACCACATTTAATGTGAACGCTAAGATGAGTTGCATTTTGTACCTATCATGCAACAGATCCAATTGAAAAGCAGAAGATCTTTTAGTTTTACACACAGCAATCAAACAAAACGTAAAACAGAGCATGTCATAGTACATTTCTCCAAAAACACCGTAATTCAGAGTACGATAGTATTCACTGGCCTAAAGCAAATATCTAACACAACCAAACAATACAATACGACATAATACATGTTCAAATTTTATTTTCCTTCAAACTCTAGCCAAGCAAACAAGGGGAAATAACTATACAAGACCAAAATACTCAGCGTAGAACACGTAGAGTCTACAATTTATTAGAAATCAATACATGATAGGGAAGGGAACAGTAGAAGCCTATAAAAACCTAACCATCTGTTTAGATTCCGAGAAAATTCAGTAGAAAAGAAAAAAAATGAAATAAAGGCAAACAGGCTAGGTCAAACGGCCAATTTCCTTCTCTTAAGCACCAAATTTAGATAAAATCTAAGGTTTCCGAACCGTTTCCCCGTATTTTCCCGGCAACCAAACGGCGAAATCGAGTTCCGTAATCAAGAAGCATAACATTGCACAAAATAAGATGAAATAAAAGAAAATGATAAACGACGACGTGCAGAGAATACAAAACTCTAAAACTACGAAGATCGAAATGAGAGAGAGACAGAGATTACCCCAAAACTCCATGAGAGAGAAGCAGAGGAGCAGAGAGAGAGAGAGAGAGAGAGAGGGAGGAGTGTGTGTTTTTCTTTCTAGAAGACTCTAGAGCAAGTGCCACAAGTAGAAGTAACTGTTTACAGTTTCGGTGACTTGGCTCCCGTTTATATATGGCGTGGCCTTTCAGTTCCTCAAGCTTTGAGCTTTGATTCCGCGTTACGCGCCAACTACCGTAATACGAGCCGAAGCAGGCTCAGCCTCTGTTGAAAGAAGTATTAAGCCCATGCGCGTGCACAGGAAGTCTCCTATTTTTTAAGGTAAACGTTAATATGTGTGTGTGTCTATATATATATATATATATATATATATTTAGATAACTTGAAAACTTTTGTTAAACAGGAAAGAACATTACATTATGATGGAGAGCTTGATCTATATATATATATATATATATATATATATTTATAGATAACTTGAAAACTTTTGTTAAACAGGAAAGAACATTACATTATGATGGAGAGCTTGATACAAGAAACAAAAATTCTCTTCCATCCAAACCATAAAGTCAACAATACTACTAGCATGTTTTGCTAAGATATGGGAGGTCTATTTCCTTGTCTACATACATGAGAAAACAACACTTTTCTAACATCATTACAAGAGCTTTGAATTCCATAAATTATAGACATCACAGAAACTGATGGAGGCGACAAACCTTGAAGGGCACGAACCACATTGAGAGAATCAACTTCCTAAAATAAACTCACGTAATCCTTCATCTTTGGCAAATTGCAGACTAGATTCAAATGCTTTGGCTTCCACCTCTAAAGGACCCAAAGGAGCATGGAATTTTTTGCACATAGCAACCACAACCAAACCATTAATATCACGTATTATCACTCCCACCCCAGATTCTTTTCTTTCCTTGAAAACAGCTCCATCCACATTCACTTTATACAATTGATTTGAGGAAGGCAGCCAAGAATGTTGAAGCACTGATTCGAACTACACAGGTACAGTAGTAGCAGTGATTTCATTTGCTTCCTGAAATTGTAGCAGCCAGAGTGAAGCATCATGACATAAATCCAATTCACCAAGCCTCTTACCACTATTACGAATTTCATTTCTGTTACCCCACATCTTCCAAGCAATCGTTCCCACCAAAGCAACTGCACTATCTTCACAATGGTCAACCATTATCATTTTCCATGCTAGCTCCATGAAGCTGTTGAACTGAACTGCATAATTCGAATTAAGAAGCCTAGAACAACTCCACACCCTTTTAACTCTCAGACATGACCAAAATAAATGGCCCGAAGGTTCGGCCTCTAGCATATCACGGCAAGCACACCATAAAAAATGTCTAGCCTTATGAGGAGCTGATAGCCGCCATAATTTCTTCCAAAAGCAGCGTAAGTTGCAATCATTCGAAGAAGATGCACCACCAGAATTACCATAAGTTTCCATAGCCAATTTATAGGCACTCCGAATAGTAAACAAGCCATTAGAAGTCCCTGTCCAGATTAGCTTATCAGATGGAAGTGAATTACTAAGTGGAATGCTGCTAATTTTCTCCACTTCAAACTGTAGAAATAATTGCTGCAACAAATGAAGATTCTAGCACCTGTTCTCCATATCAATGAGCTCAGAAACTCAAAGATCCAATGGAGAATTCAGCCTAGGAGAAACAACTTTATAAGTTGAAGATTTTGGCTACCATTTATCCTTCCACACCTGCACCTTGAACCTGTTTCCAATCTGCCATCTCAGACCATCTTGCACAAGGTTTTGAGCAGCCATAAGACTTCTCCATACATATGACGGGTTAGCACCATGAGAAGCTTCTACAAAATCATAATTAGGAAAATATTTTGCTTTTAAGACATGATAAACAAGAGAATTCTTACCCATTTGCAACCTCCACCCTTGCTTAGCTAATAAAGCCAAATTGAAAGGTTTCAGCTGCTTAAATCCCATTCCCCCATCTACCTTAGGCATGCAAAGTTTATCCTAACTCATCCAATTCAGTTTTCTTTCATTTGGTTTTTGACCCCACCAAAAGTTACGAATCATACTCGTCAATTTCTCACAGAGAGGATCAGGAACTTTAAAACAACTCATAGTATAAGTTGGTATTGTCTGTGCTACCGCCTTAATCAAAATTTCCTTACCTACCTTAGAAAAAAATTTTTCCTTCCATCCAGTTAGCTTCTTTGCAAGTTTTTCCTAAATGTCATTGAAAGTAGTTCGCTTTTTTTTTCCAACCAGCAAAGGAAGACCAAGATATTTCTCATGTTACTTGATAACTTGAGCTCCAAATCTTCGTTTAATTTCCTCTTGAACTGAATAATTTGTATTAGAGCTAAAGAAAAGAGAAGTCTTCGCTCTATTTAATTGCTGGCCAGAAGCTCTCTCATAAACCTGGAGAATCCTTTGTAGGGAGTCACATTCTTGCAATGATGCTTTACAAAAAATGAGGCTGTCATCTGCAAAAAATAAGTGAGATAATTTGGGCCCACTCCTACAAACAGAAATACCCTCTAGCTGACCATCACCAACCCCTTTCTTGATCAAAGCAGAAAGGCCTTCAGCTCATTATAAAAAAAGATATGGAGATAATGGATCACCCTGCCTTAATCCCCTTGAAGGGACTATATGCCCATGTAGTTTCCCATTAATCCGAATAGAGTAACTGTAGAGATGCATGTCAACAATAGCTTCCTCCATCTACTCTTAAATCCCAATTTCTCTATAATTTTATCAAGGCAACCCCATTCCACCCTATCATAGGCTTTACTCATATCCAATTTAAGTGTCATCTCTCCTTTGTTGCCTCCCTTTCTCATATTGATATGGTACATTGTTTCAAAAGCCACCAATATATTGTCAGTAAGTAATATTTCATGCACAAAGGCACTTTGAGTGTCACTGGTAATAGATGGTAAAATCTTCTTCAATAATTTCTATTCTTTATAATTTGAGTTACTATATTTTTCAATCACAAAAAAGGCCTAGGGGTGTAATGAAAGTTAAGACTTTTTTTTTTTTTGGTGAGAATTGATGAAAGTTAAGAATTGATAAAGGTAATAAAATTTTAAAAAAAAATTGAAATTGTGAGTTTAGTGATGGAAGGAATATGGGTAGTTGGAGTATTTCAAATACCTGAGAGTGGTCCTATTTTGTAGGCAATGTTTTTGCAATAGTTAAATGATAGTTTTACCAAATTATTCTTTAATTTTGTCTCTACTTAAACCTAGGGATGTGTGGGTATTTTGGAACAAAAAAATATTATCCAAACAGGGAAAGCCACTTAAATAGTAGTATATATTACACATTGTTTCTTTAAAAAAAAAAATTAATTACACATTTTGGTCATCAACTTTTCCCTGAGTTTTAAAATGGTCTCAAACCTTTCAAATGTTTCGTTTTTATTTTGTAATCTTTTAAAGATGTTATAAACTTTAAAATTCCATGTTGTTAATTGGTGAATTGAAAAATATGACATGACAAATAAAAACACTCAAATTAAACATTGTTGAGAACAAATTTTTCACACCACATGATTTTATTTCATTGGCAACCCGCACCACATCAACATTATCATGGATTTTGGAAAAATCTCATTTAAAGCCCTAAGAGCCCATATTTACACAAAAAGGTGTCAAAGCCCATGGTCTAAAACTCATGGCAATATTATCTCATCAAAGCCCATAGTTCAAGCTCATGGCACATTATCTCATTTTCAGCTCATAATCTAAGCTCATGAGTCTCATCAAGGGAATTTTGGAAGTTGTGATTTGGAGGGCCAAGAAGTATGTTTAGTAAAGCTCCAGTGGTTCAAAATTGATAGAGGAAAGCATGTTACTTGGCATGTCTTTCCCAATTCCTTGAACATTGACGAGTCAGTGTGCAATAGGTAATATTTGGTAAGCCTCTCATATCACATAACACTTAAAATGATAAAACTCTCCATGCTCTTTACATAAAAATTAATGTTCATCATATAATATAAGTTTAAAAATGTAATTATATTATTTCATATAAATTATATTATTATTTTCATTTAAATCAATTCCAAACACATATATAAATATATATTAACATCTTATATGTAGCATTAAATGCTCTTCTTACTCTCCAAGATTTGGTTAAAATACAAAGAGACCATAATTACATCTCTAAAATTTCATCAAATATCAACCAACTAGTCCATTACTTACCAAAATTATATATGGACTAAACATATAATTTTCCAAAAGAGGAAACTTAGCCAAAAATACTAATAATGGTTCCAGCAGAAGCTGCAACAGCTCGAGCAGAAGCTACAACAAATATTAAATATCAACCAACTAGTCCATTACTTACCAAAATTATATATGGACTAAACATATAATTTTCCAAAAGAGGAAACTTAGCCAAAAATAACAATAATGGTTCCAGCAGAAGCTGCAACAGCTCGAGCAGAAGCTACAACAGCTTCAGCAGAAACAGCAACAGCTCCAGCAGCAACTACAGTAGCTCCAACAACAACTGCAATAGCTCCAACAGCAGCTTAGGCAACTGACACATGTCCAAAAGTAACATTATCAACCCATTAATGCCCAATCTCAGTAGCTTGCTGCCATACCCAAAGAAGCAAGGGTCCTATAAAAGAAATCATATCATTTTAAGTTAAGATCTTTAACCTCCAACTACAATACTAAAAATAGAAGGATCCCATAAAGGTTATATTACCATTTTTAGTCAAACCATGAATTTAATGCTAAATATTTTCCTCTAGCAGAAGATGTCATTTAGATGTCATCATCCAGCAGCTACTACTGTAGAGCTGATAGCTCTAACAACAGCTCCAACAACATTAAAGGCTCAAACTTTCTTCTTTTGGCTAAAAAACAAAAACTTACTAATGAAACCACTTACTTTGTCAAAGACTTTTCCTTATTTGCTAAATTTTCCTTCAACTAATTCTAATCTAGTTACATGCTTGGCTCTATATAAAGAGGACCAAGCCACACACTAACACACCATCCATCCCTCTCTCATCCTCAATATTTTGAAACTTCATTCACTTTGCTACACATATCTCTAAACATTTTCATACTTCTCCATCTCCCTTACAAAAATATCTCTTCTTAGATAACACCATTACACATTATCCATCTCTCCCACACTTTAATTTTTCGAAACTTCATCATTTTGCTACCCAAAAACACATCTCCATCTCATTCTTTATTTCTCAAACAAAATCTCCCTTCGTAGAAAGCAACATAACCCATGACATAACACAAAAAACCACTCCAGTAGTAGCTATAATCTCATGTATTTACTATATTTAACATTTGAAGAGGATGAAAAACATAAGACGGATATTTCCTCCGTCCTAGGTGGACGGAATGGGTGTAGACGGATTAATACCGTGGGTATGCATATAGGACGGTGCCGATCATTGAGTACCCGTCTGTTAATTGATTAATTGTAAATCCTTAATTGTTTGCCACACGATGTGTTTAACTTGGCTTTGCTTTACCTCCACACAAGCGTGTACATCTGGAGTTCTTGCATTACACGTTCGACCATAATAAGAAGACTCCTATATGGAAAAGGGCTCAAGAAGGAAGTAGAATCCTAAGCGGAAAGGAAATTTTACGCCAATACAAATACTCCAGAAACCCTAGTATCAAGGTATGTACAATTATCTCAACTCTGGCATTCTAGGGTTGAAAAATAAGACTCTAACTTGACATTCGGAGGGTTTTTGGCCGGCACCACACCGGTGCTCTCTTTTAGGTCCTCTTTTTTCCTCTTTTGCAGGTGTTGCTTTGGTGAGAGGAGTGCTTGCGACTTACTGGTGATTTTTCGGCATCATCAATTGGCGCCGTCTGTGGGAAATCTTTCGATTAATTCAGCCTCGCTCTATTCCTGAGACAAAAAGTTGCATGTTAGTCACTTGATCGATGGCAACAAACAACAATCAAGGCGACGAACCGCACGCCACAACTCTAGAGAGGCAGGTCCAAACACTTGCAGCGGCGGTTGAGCGCCTCACCAAGCAAAATCATGATTTGGAAGAACAGTTGCGACAAAGGACCGCACTCCCAAGTGCACCAGAGGAAGACCAGGAGGGTGCTAGTCCGGAAGGAAGGAACGCAGAAGGACCTGAGGGCAGCAACGCTCCAACTAGACCTAAGCGGCAAGAAACCAATCGACCATCCGTCTCAGACACTTTGCCGACTCACATAGCTGGCGAAATGCAGGAGATGAGGGAACGTATGGATGTGATGATGAACGCCCTTAGAGGACGGGTATCCAGTGACCTGGACGACCTAGTCCATAGAACGGATTCGCCTTTCACAGCGCTTGTGAATTCATGCCCCCTTCCTCCAAGTTTCGCATGCCTCATGTGGAAAATTACGACGGATCCAAAGACACATTGGATCACTTGGAATCTTTCAGAACCCTAATGCATCTTTAGGGTGTACCGGATGAAATCATGTGCAGGGCTTTTCTCACCACTTTGAAAAGGCCTGCGAGGGATTGGTACAGTAGACTGACACCCAATTCCATTGGCACATTTAAGGAATTAGGCGCATAGTTCGTATCACACTTTATCAGAAGTCACCGGCATAAGAGGTCTATTGCGTGTATATTGAGTATTAAGCAACGAGAAGACGAGACTTTAAGATCATACATAGCCCGCTTTAACAAGGAAGCCCTCTCGATAAACGAGGCGGATGACAAGATACTTGTGGCAGCATTCACAAACGGGCTGCGAAAGGGTAAGTTCTTGTTCTCTCTATGCAAGAATGACCCAAAAACTATGTCCGACGTGTTTTACAGGGCGACGAAGTATATGAACGCAGAGGATGCCTTGCTGGCCCGAGAGGACTATAAGCCAAGAAAAAGGGAAAGACAGGAAGAAACTAAACCGGACAATGGACGAAAAATGGCAAGAACCAGAGACCGACGAGAAGACCGGAGATCCAAACCACCTTCAGGAAGATTTACAAGCTTTACCCCCCTCACAGCTCCAATTGACCAAGTGTTAATGCAAATCAAAGATGAAGGAACCTTGACGTTCCCGGGCAAGTTGAAGGGAGATCCGAACAAGAGGCCAAGAGATAGATACTGTTGTTTTCATCGCGATCACGGCCACGATACGACGGACTGTTATGACTTGAAGCAACAGATTAAGGCCCTGATCAGGCAAGGAAGGTTGCAGAGGTTCGTAAGGAAGGAGAGAACGGATCAACCCCAGGAGCAGAATCCCAGACGGGAAAATGAGCGTCCCAGGCCACCCGTAGGAGATATACGGATGATTGTAGGGGGCAACACTTCTGCAGGGTCATCCAAAAAGGCCCGAAAAACCTACTTACGGACGGTTCAAAGCGTCCAGTCGATAGGTGCTTCACCAAAAGCGACACGACAAGATGGTCCCAGTATCTGGTTTACGGAAGAAGATGCGCGACGCCTTCACCACCCACATGACGACACGCTTGTGGTCAGCATACGAGCAGGGGACTATAACATGCATCGAGTTTTGGTGGACAATGGGAGCTCTGCAGATATCCTCTATTACCCCGCATTCCAGCAAATGGGGATTGACAAAAAACGACTGGTCCCAACAAACGCACCCCTTGTTGGCGTCGGAGGAACAAGGGTCTATCCTTTAGGCGTCGTTACGTTGTCTGTGACGGTTGGAGATTACCCACAGCAGATAACCAAGGATGTTTCCTTTCTCGTGGTTGATTGCTCTTCAGCATATAATGCCATCCTCGGACGGCCCACTCTCAATGCATGGAAGGCCGTAACCTCTACCTACCATCTAATGATCAAATTTCCTACCGAATATGGAGTTGGAGAACTGCGGGGAAATCAGGTGGCTGCACGGGAATGTTACGTCGCAATGATGGAAATGGACGATCACCTATAAGCAATGAATATCGAGGAACAGAGAACAACGGCGGAACCGATAGAAGAGTTGGAAGAAGTTCAACTGGATGATTCTAGGCCCGGCCGAACAACCAGAATCGGCACCCTCGCCGACCAAACAATTTGACAAGCGCTCGTATTATTCCTCCAAAAAAATCAAGATGTTTTTGCGTGGAGTCACGAGGACATGCCGGGAATAGATCCAACAGTTATAGTTCATAGGTTGAACGTATCACCTTCCTTCTCTCCGGTCCGATAGAAAAAATGGGTGTTTGCCCCAGAACGAGATCGAGCCATAGCAGAGGAGGTGCGGAAGCTACAAGAAGCGGACTTCATACGCGAGGTATACTACCCTGATTGGTTGGCGAATGTAGTAATGGTCAAGAAGTCCAATGGGAAGTGGAGGATGTGCGTCAACTTCACGGATCTGAATAGAGCCTGCCCCAAAGACAGCTACCCACTCCCACGCATTGACACCCTTGTAGACTCGACCGCAAGACATGAACTTTTGAGCTTCATGGATGCTTTCTCCGGTTACAATCAGATCAAATTGGATAAGTCTGATCAGGAAAAAACCTCATTTGTGACGAGTCAGGGACTTTTTTGCTATAAGGTAATGCCTTTCGGGCTTAAGAACGCGGGAGCCACGTATCAGAGACTGATGAACAAAATGTTCACACACCAAATTGGCAGAAATGTGTAGGTTTACGTGGACGATATGTTAGTAAAAAGCGTCAGGATGACTGATCATCTGAAGGACCTCCAAGAGACTTTTGATACTCTTCGGACGTACAAAATGAAGCTGAATCCAAGCAAATGCGCGTTCGGAGTAACTGCAGGAAAATTCTTGGGATTTATGGTGTCCCAGAGGGGCATCGAAGTCAACCCGGAGAAGGTAAAGGCGATTATAGAGTTATCTCCTCCAAAGACGGCAAAAGAAGTGCAATGCTTGACTGGAAAGATAGCGGCTTTAAACAGGTTCATGTCAAGAGCGACGGACAAATGCCTCCCATTCTTCCAAACGCTAAAGAAATCTTTTGAGTGGATGGACGAGCTTCAAAAGGCATTCGAAAAGTTAAAGACATATCTCTCCGCTCTGCCATTGCTTAGCCCATCAGTGCCAGGGGAAGAATTGTTCCTGTACCTCGTTGTTTCCACGGAAGCGATTAGTGCAGCTCTGATCAGAGAAGAAGGAAAGGTGCAGAAGCCCATGTACTTCATAAGCCAGGCATTAAGAGGAGCAGAAGAAAGATATCCACCAATGGAAAAACTCTCATTTGCTCTTGTGACTGCGGCCTGAAAACTCAAGCCATACTTTCAAGCGCACACCATAAACGTCCTGACAGATAGACCCCTACGGAGAGCAATGAGCAATCCCGAATCGGCTGGACGGATGGCTCTATGGGCAATAGAGCTAAGTGAGTTCGATATCCAGTATCAGCCACGGACGGCAGTGAAAGGACAGATATTGGCGGACTTCGTTGCTGAATTCACTACCGCAGAGGAGCAGGGGGCAGAAAAGACGCCCATTTGGAGAATTCACACGGACGGATCTTCCAATAAGCACGCTGGGAGTGTGGGAGTCGTACTCCACACCCCGGAAGGAGACAAGATTGAATGCATGATCCGTCTGGATTTTCCTACTACTAACAATGAAGCAGAATACGAGGCCCTTGTTGTGAGACTGGAACTTGCAATAGCGGCAGGAGCAAAGAAGGCGATCGTCTACTCCGATTCACAAATCGTGACCAGTCAAGTAAATGGGAATTATGATTGCAAGAATGAGAGGATGAAAAGGTACCTTGGGGAAGTAAAGGGTCGAATGAGTGACCTCCAATTCACGATAATTCAAATCCCAAGAGAGGAGAACCAGGAAGCGGACCGACTTGCAAAGGCAGCTTCGGCCGAACCAATGATCGTCCCGGAACAGGTATTGTCCTTTGTCCAAATTTCATCATTACTAGATGATATCAGCATGCAGGCGGTAAGCAATGAAGATTGCTGGACGGCCCCAATTATGGTGTATCTCAAGGAGGGCAAGCTGCCTGATGACAAAGAGAACGCGAGGAAGTTGAAGGTTACAGCAGCCCGATTTGTCTTAATCAAAAACGTCCTCTACAAACGAGGATTCTCCCGACCATATCTAAGATGTCTCGGCCGTGAAGAAGCAAACTATGTGATGAGATTGATCCATGAAGGGGTTTGCGGAAACCATTCTGGGACAAGGTCTCTAGTGCACAAGCTACTCCGGACCGGATACTACTGGCCAACAATGCAAAAGGACGCCTATACATACGTTAGAGCTTGCGACAAGTGTCAACAATTTGGCAATTTCATTAGGCAGCCAACGGAAGAACTCACCCCTATTACAGCTCCATGACCGTTCGCACAATGGGGGTTGGATATCATGGGTCCTTTCCCTACAGCGGTAAGACAACTGAAATTCTTGGTGGTTGGTATTGACTACTTCACCAAATGGGTGGAAGCAGAAGCTCTGGCTACTATCACGGAGAAAAACATCCGTAGTTTTGTGTGGAGAAATATTATTTGCAGATACGGAATTCCAAGGGTGCTCGTTTCAGACAACGGGAAGCAATTCGACAACAACGCGTTCAGGGACTTTTGTTCTCAGCTGGGAATCAAAAATCACTACTCGTTGCCTGCCCACCCACAGGCCAATGGACAAGTTGAAGTCACGAACCGGTCCTTGTTGAAGATTATCAAGACCTGACTCGAGGGGGCAAAGGGGATCTGGCCGGACGACCTACCAAGCGTTTTATGGGCATACAGGACAACGGCGAGAACACCAACGAGAGAGACACCGTTTCGATTGGCGTATGGTACTGAGGCCCTCATACCGGTAGAAGTTGGATGAGCGAGCTACCGTGTGGAAAGCTACGACAAGAGCAAGAATAACGAAGCATTGCGTTTAGAACTTGACCTTATAGACGAGGTCAGGGCAGCAGCTGCACAAAGAAAGGCCCGATACCAGGACATGATGGCAAAGCATTACAACTCCAAGGTCAAGCACAGGGACTTCCAGATAGGAGATCTGGTGTTACGAAAAGTACTCGGCGCTACAAAGGATGCCTCCCAAGGAAAACTGGGTCCTAACTGGGAAGGGCCGTACAGAATCATCTCATGGCGTAGGAAAGGAACGTACTATTTGGAGACGTTAGACGGAAGGAAACTGAGCCATCCGTGGAACACAGAGCACCTGAAGAAGTACTACCAGTAGTGCAGTAGGGCATAAGATAGCACCCACCTCCTTATTTCCCATATTTCCAGTTCATTTTTAAACAGTTGTAGTTTTTAATTATCAGAACTTAAGTTTTCCTTTCCATGAACAATATATGGTCTACTGATCTAACATTTTGAAAAGAGTTTTTATTCAGAACATATGAAGTGTATGATGCTCAAAATTTACCAAGTCCACAAAGTGGACGGATCATCCAAAAGGATGGCGACCAAAGTCCACAAAGTGGACGGATCATCCAAAAGGATGGCGACCTAAGCCCACAAAATGGACGGATCATCTTAAAAGATGACGACCTACCAAGTCCACAAAATGGACGGATCATCCTAAAGGATGAAGACCTACAAAGTCCACAAAGTGGACGGACCATCCAAAAGGATAGAGACCCTACTAAGTCCAGAAAATGGACGGATCATCCAAAAGGATGGAGACCCTACCAAGTCCATAAAATGGACGGATCATCCAAAAGGATGAAGACCTTGAAAGTCCACAAAGTGGACGGACATTAGCTAAATACACATAGTGGACGGACCCCTACTAAGTCCATATAATGGACGGGTCATTCAAAATGGACAAGAGTAAAATCCACATTATGGACGAGTCATCCACATTATGAAGAGATCTTTAAATCCGTATTATGAACGGACCACCCAAATGGATGAAAGTTGTCCACGTAATGGACGGATCAACCTACAAGAATTATTATCATATTATCACATAATATACGACGGAACGAAGTTCACAAAATACAAAGATTCAACAAAATAAGCCAAGTAAAATTTCATAAAATGAAATGTTTACAACTAAAATACGACGGTTCAACAAAATAAATTATAACGGTTAAATTTTTGACCGTGATAAAAAAATTAAAAAAAAAACTTTTACAACGGTTAAAGGGGCCACTACTGATGCTTGGGGGATGTAGGTTCATTCCTCTGATCGTCATCTGGTTGAACTGGAGGGAGAGTTTGACCTTCGTTAGCTGAAGCAGTGATGACAAGCACATCGTCTGTACTATCTGAACGGACGGACTGCGCGAGTGTTTGCCCTTGAGCATTAATGGAGACATGAGAGACGTCCAGGTCCGGATACGACGACTTGACATGACGGATGGCATCGTCGAATCCGTCAGCGAATGAACTCCCAAGCTCTGCAAGAAGAAGGTCGGAGTCGCGATACTCCTGGACGGCAACTTCTTTTGCATCACGGAGTTGGATCTTTGTATCCGTCAGCTCCTTTTCCTTGTCTTTTAGGATTTGGCACAACTGCTCATTCTCCCTCTCCAGCTCACCCCTAACCTGCTCCGAGCACTTGAGCTTTCTATCCGTATTGATCTTATAGGTCTTCAGGTCGTGAAGCTCATCCTCCATCGTCTTATTTTTCTTCCTAAGACGGTTCATAACTGTCTCGTGATTGAGACAACGGCCCATTAGCCCTTTCATCATCAGCATGGCCTGAAAACAAAATAGAATACTGTGTAAATGATGGATGATAATGAAGATTGCAAAGTTAAAGGACGGGCTCGAAAGTACCTGCGCAATGTTAAAGAGGCCCGTCTCTCCCATCGCCTCCATCGCATGGTTGCCGAGGTCCTCGTAATCGTCAGCCGTCAGGATGGACGAAAGTTTCTCCAGGGCGTAACTTGAATCTTCTCGGAAGAGAACGGGTGGTTTCTCCCTGGTGGGAATTGGGCCCTTCATCAAGCCTTTACCCTTGCCATGCTTGACGGGTGGCTTCTCAGCTTCCAAAGCTACGACGGGCCCTGTCTTCTGCTTCTTAGGCAGACGGTCCACCTTCTCTTGTTGATTCCGTTTTGATGGAAGAGATGGAGTCGTCGCCTTAGCTGAAGATCCAGCCTCTTGTTTTTTCTTCGCTGCTTGTTGTTTGATGAAGGCTCTTCTCTTGGCAGCGTCCATCTCTGCAAATCAAAGACGGATGTTAGGAAAGGCAAGAGTAGAAAATAGAAACAATATGAAAAGACGAACATATTTACAACGGACTTACGTTTGCGTACTCTGCTATTGTAACGACGGGTGGCAGCTGAAGGTTCAGGACCGTCACAGTACCAATGGAGGGTATCAAGAGTGACGAGTTGTGCCCACGTCCTCTCTTGAAGCTTCGTCTTGTTGAAGATTCTCTCCAGGAAGCTCCACTGCTCTAAGGTAACTTGTGGACGGTCCCGAGCTACAAAAAAGACGATTAGACTTAAAAAAAAAAATGAATGAAATGAAATAACTTTCAAGATTCAATTAGACGGAAACCAAAGCAATAGCATACCCAACGGAGGCATTATGCCCCATGTGGTGTCGACGGGCATATACGTGTCATCTCCTGGACGACACATCCATTCATCCCCCTCCAAAAAGAAATATCTACTTTTCCAATCCCTATTGGAGTCCGGTGTATCACTGACTAGCCTCAACAACCGACTCCTGGCTACGAAACTGTACATTCCTTTTGATTTGACGATCTCCGTCGGACGGTAACAATGGAAGAATTCTTCCACCGTCAATCTTCGGGCACCGTCGGACATGGCTCCATATAAAACCTCTACGCCTATGAATACTCTCCAGGTGTTTGGGGAGATCTGAGTGACGGATAGGCCAAGGTATTGAAGCAGACGACGGTGGAGAGAACTTAAAGGGAATCTGAGCCCTGCCTTCATTGCTTGCTCGTAGATTTCAGCACCGTTGACCCCCCTGTAGTAACACTTCTCGGACTTGTGGGGGAGACGTAGACGGACGTTATTTGGTATTTGATACTTGGTTCTAAGTGTTTTGAGGTGGGACTCAGTGATTGATGACCTAAAGTCATTCACTGTCCAGAGGGGTAACATGACGAATTCTCTAAGACCGTCCGGACCAATCACTGATTGAACGGGGGGATCCACACCATCTAAGCTACTACTCGACGACTCTGAACTCTCTGCCTCCAGACCTTCATCATCTAAGGAAGAAGAGGTACTGGACAGATTCCTCTCTTCACTTGAAGTGTCAGGATCTTTTGGACCTGACGGGAATCTCTCATCGTAGCCCACCCCATCGCGGACAAACGATTGATTACTTGACGCACTAGACATTACCTACATTTATGACGGTATGACCTAAGACTGACGAATCTAAAGAAATTGCATATATATAAAATAAAAAATAATAATAAAGAGATGGACGGAAGAAAGGTTAGGAGTACATACCGGATCGAATTGAGCAAATGCGAAATGACGGATAAAGTAGAAGGACGACACGAATGCACGAAATGGATGACGGTGGCGCTCTGATTGCAAACTTTCTATAGGAAGAGAAAAATGAAGGAAGAAAAGGCAGACTTTTATAGAGTGAAGGGCACAGAATACGAGGGGACGCCTTGTTTCAGGGGAACAGCTAATCAATAAGGGCCATGTGTCCTTCGTCATAAATACAAGCCACGTGTCCTTCATAAACCAGATCCGTCATATCTCAACAAATTTACTTGTCACTCCATGAATCCGTCTAGTTTAGAAAGACGGATCCAAGGAGTGAAAGGGGCAACTGAAGAGGATGAAAAACATAAGACGGATATTTCCTCCGTCCTAGGTGGACGGAATGGGTGTAGACGGATTAATACCGTGGGTATGCATATAGGATGGTGCCGATCATTGAGTACCCGTCTGTTAATTGATTAATTGTAAATCCTTAGTTGTTTGCCACACGATGTGTTTGACTTGGCTTTGCTTTACCTCCACACAAGCGTGTACACTTGGAGTTCTTGCGTTACACGTTCGACCATAATAAGAAGACTCCTATATGGAAAATGGCTTAAGAAGGAAGTAGAATCCTAAAAGGAAAGGAAATTCTACGCCAATATAAATACCCCAGAAACCCTAATATCAAGGTACGTACAATTATCTCAACTCTGGCATTCTAGGGTTGAAAAATAAGACTCTAACTTGACCTTCGGAGGGTTTTTGGCCGGCACCACACCGGTGCTCTCTTTTAGGTCCTCTTTTTTCCTCTTTTGCAGGTGTTGCTTTGGTGAGAGGAGTGCTTGCGACTTACTGGTGATTTTTCGGCATCATCAACATTCATATTATCTATCTCATACTTCCGTATATTTTACAAATACATTTCTCACAAACTATCCATACATACTTCTCACATGTATATTTTTAATCCATCTTACAAACACCATATCTCACAAAACATATATATTTTTTACTATCTCCATACATCTTTAAAGATACCAAACACTCTTTTAAGAACATATTACAAAAGTCTTTCTCATGAAAGACATATGAACATCAATACTAAGGCCCTTCTCCGAAAAGGCACAAAGACTTCATATTAAAGTCATTCTTAATGAAGACATACATTTCTAATACTTAAAACGATTCTTATGAAAGACATAAACTTATAAAATTAAAAACCCTTCTTATGGAAGGCAATACCACTTGTACTTGACTAAAAACTAAAAAAGCATTACATGGGGAAAATCATTTAAATACATGATAAAGGGGATAAACTTAAGTAACTTATGCACACGGTTGGACATATTCTCTCTCCCTCCAGTTACACCCATTTTTCCCTTTCAATCATGAAGTCACCATGAAATGACTCATAATATCATACCGCATCGCTGGACTCATTTTCCCATGCTGCTGAAATATTATAAGTCCACTGATGTTATACGGCTGGAGCTACGAACTATGAAGATAAGTCATTATATTTTTATCTCCAAAATTATACTATTGAGTATATTTTAATTTATTATCATTGTATTGTTGTACTCATATTATTCTACCGCTAGAATGTTATTAGCTCACTCATGCTATACGGCTGGAGCCATAAATCATATAAAAAATAAAGTGATTCTGTACAGCTGGAGTCAGAAACACACAAGATAAGTCAATATTTCTCTATTTTCAAGATTACATTATTAAGTACATGTTAAATCATTGTTATTGTACTGCTGGATGCAAGTTACTTTCATATTATCTCATTATTTAATTAAACATGATCACACTAATACTTCATTAATGAGCATATATCTTAATAAATTGATCAACCATAGCTGAACATATATTATTTGGACATAAACCACCGATGAACATATATTATTTGGACATAAAACATTATTGGACATACCTTATTTGGACATAGATCATTGCTGGACATATCTTATTATACTAAACATGAGCCATAGACCGTAGCTAGATATGGACTATTTTGGACTCATCCTATTACTGGACATATGACACTTAATTAATTACATTCTAATGGACATCACTTAACACACATAATAATAATGTTCAACTCACCATTTAATCAAAGCTATTCAATTAAATATATTATTTATTTATCTAAACCATCATCATGATTCTAAGACTTTGGGCTTTGTTTATTTTGTAGGCTTAAAACTACACCGAAAGCCATTAGTCTGTGCGGCCCAATGTTGAGTTCCGGACTTGATTCCCCTAACATCATGTGGGCAACGAATAAAAAACGCCCCTAACAAACATAAATGTGTATGTATGGTCCAAGTGACAACTAATGATGGCATATGATGATGGCATAGATGTTTTTTTCCCCCTTTTAACTTAGTGCTAATGTAAAAACAATCCCTAATGTATTATATTTTTAGTTGTGTAATTGATTTTAGGATTTTTGTTTGTCACATCATACTTTTCAATCCATCAATTAAGAATCGAGACCTTTTTAACACACATGTAATATAGTTAAGAATTAAATCGAAAGATTTGAAAGGTTAAAACCATTTTGAAATATATAACAAAATAATAAACACTCAAAATCTAAGTAATTAAATCTAAATATTATTAATTCTACCAAAAAATAAATAAATCTAAACAGTAATAGACTAATAGGGCTTATGAATTAGGATTTAGGACTATGGGTAATCAATATATGTGAACTATTAGGGCCCTTAAATTATGCTCTTCGGCACCATTTATTAAATGTCTTTAATTTTTATCATTATTTATGATCATTTTTTTTTTCGTTTATTACACAATCATCTTTTGTTTTGGTAACTTTCTTAACAAAAAAAAAAAAAAAAAATCTTTTTGTTTTGGAAAAGTTTGAATGATTGTTCATATCTTTTAACTTGAAAAGCTTTTATACAATGGGCGATATAGCTAGTCAGTCCATTAGCTAAACCATATAGTCGGATTTATCATGTTAACTTTCACAAATTATAGTATAATTAAGATCTTTTAAATAATATATTTTATAATTCACTAATGAAAATCTCATGCGGTTACATGGTTTTAGTCATGAATTTTATATATTGAGAAATAATAGCTAAATGAGTTATTATTACATAAATTTAGAACTCGTTTCTAACTAAATGAATGATTATTATTATATAAAATGTATAATTTTGTATATTTATCTTTATATATAATACCTTTAATTAAAATTATCAATAAACAATTTTCTAATTTTTTTTATAATTCCCTATTTATTAGGCTTCTTTTGGGAGTTCATAAGGGAATGAAATGGAATGAGATGAAATGATCATAAGGGAATGGAATGGAATGTATTTAAGTAAGGGAAAAGAATGGAATAGAATGTAATTAAGTAACCTTGATTGGATGTTTTAAAATAAAGGAATGAAAATGAATGGAATTTAAGTAATCTTATTTGGGAGTAATATGGAGGGAATGAAATGGAATCATTTTATGACAATATTACTATTAGACCCCTATTTTAAAATAAAAGGTTGAATATATAGGGATATTTTGGAAGTTTTAGTAAAAAATTCATTAAATCTAATTTCATTCCCTCCCATTCCTCCCAATTTTAGGGGGAATGAAAATTTGAGGTTTTAAGGGAATAGAGAGGAATGAGTGTTCCCTTCTACCTATTCCATTCCCTCCTACTTAAACTCCCAAACAAGGGAATGAACTTTCCATTTCCTTCATTAAAACTCCCAAACAAGGAAATTGAAGAATATTCTAAAATTATTCTTTTCATTCCTTTCTATTCCATTTCATTCCCTCCTCCCAAACGAGGCCTTAATGAAGAGAGTGATTTGAACTCAAGTAGTTAAATATTTTATAATATTTGCATAAATAAGGTTATCTTAAAATGATTAAATTTCAAACTCAAGATTATAAAATCGATTGTATTTGTATACCTAAAAGAAATTCCACTTTTAAGTCTTATTTTGATATTTAAATCATCTGTTTTAATATTGAATTAATTTATTCAAATGGTTAACACCCTAACTTATACAAGTTGAGTAATGTCTCTAATCATATTGTGCTTTAGCCTTTAAGAACACATATATTAATATTACACATGAAAAAATAAATAATTAAATAATCAAAACATTTGAAAACAAAATCAAGCCAAAATCCTAGTTCATTAATGAAAAACAGTCCAAATTTCCAAACTTTAAAAAAATATGAAAAGAAGTTAAGTAAAGATAGTCTTATACAAGAATTTAGATCGATAGATCTAATTTAGCCAAATATTATCTATGATCTAAAAGGATATAGGAGAAATTTTAAACTGAATTTAATTAGACTTTCGAGGAAGTATAATCATGAAAAAAGACACACACACACACACACACATATATATATTATTACAAATCTAGGATGTCCCTCTTTCTTGTATAATACGTAACAGATATTGTTTGTTTGGATACAGTCATCCATGTGAGTGTTGTGTGGAACACTCGTTCTAATGCTAAAGACTAGGAATGGCTACGGGTCGGGTTCGAGGCGGGTTTCTTTATGTCTGAACCCGCCCTATTTAATAAACAAGTTTTTTTCCAACCCCAAACCTGCCCTGTCGGCCTCGCAGGCCCCAAACTGTCATGCCCAGCCCTAAATCACAACATAAACATGAACACAAAAATAAAAAACACAAAAGTTTCAAATTCATGATTTTCCCGTTCAAAATCACAAACACAAACACAAATTTCAAAAATACAAAAATTTCAAATTTTCCCTTTCAAAATCACAAATATAAACACAAATCCTAACATAAACACGGATTTCACAAACACAAAATTTTTAGATTTTCCCTTTCAAAATCACAAACACAAACATAGAAATCACAAACACAAAAATTTTAGATTTATGATTTTCATTTTCAAAATAAAAAACACAAACATAAACATAGAAATCACAAACACAAACAAAGAAAAAAAATGAAAGATGAAATGAACTAAAAGAGAAAAAAGAAAAATCACAGCTATGAGGCTAAACAAACAGAGCCGTGAGGTTGAGCAAGGCCGTGAGAGAGTTGTTGAGCGAGGCCATGAGGGGGGGCTGGCAGTAGTGCGTGAGAGAGAGAGAGAGAGAGAGAGAGAGAGAGAGAAGGGCGGCTGAGTGAGAGGAGAGTTAGAGATTTAGTAGTTAGGCTTTTCTAAGGTTATATATATATATATATATATATATATATATATATATATATATATATATATATATATATATATATATATATATATTCAGGGTTTTTGGTAATTTTGCTCCTTAAGGGGTTGGGTTCGAATTCGAGTTCAGTGTGGGTTTCACTAAAACCCCTACCTGCTACAAGTTTCATTTTTAAAATCCAAACCTGATCCTATTGTTTTGCGGGTCAGGTAAAACCCGTCCCATTAGGGTTGGGTCGGACCAGGTACCCGTGGGTTGGGTACTTTTTGCCATCCCTACCAAAGACATCAATATTATATGGTGTCCCCCTTTCTAGTATGATAGGTGATGGGTAGTTGGGTATCAATTATATGCATACAATAGTCCATGAAAGTGTCGTGTGAAATGCTCATCAAAACCACCTTACGTTTTATGTATTAATATAATGAATAAAAATTTTCGGTCATACCTTGACATTGTGTTTGTTTTTGAGTGAAATCTAGGTGGATTTAAAAAGGAGGAGAAAAAAAGATCGATGTTTGGTTAAGAGTGAAATTATGTAGAGAAATTGGTGGGGTCAATCAGGTTTGGCTCAATGTAAAATGTTTTTCAAATATAAAATTTGTTTAAGTGAAAATATTTTTTGAAAAGGAAAATATTTTCAATTGTTTGGTTTTGTTCTAAAAAGTACGCCAGAAAATGGTTTCCAGTGTTTGGTTTGCACATAAAATGGTTACTAAAAAATATGTATAATCTGGCAAATACGTCAGACGGTGTTTTAGCTGGAGCCTCTCTCTCTCTCTCTCTCTCTCTCTCTCTCTCTCTCTCTCTCTCTCTCTCTCTCTCTCTCTCTCTCTCTTGAGTGGTTGGAGTGAGGTGTAAAATGGTTGTAGCGAAAATAAAAATATAAAGTAATTTACACTCCCACCCCCTCTATTTTACGGTCAAACTAAAATTGATTTCAGTTTGATCGTATTTTTTAGTCCACCCAAAACAAACTGTCAGGTGTAAAATATTTTCCATATATGTTTTTCACTCGATACAAACACGATGTAAGTGTTTTCTTGGTCCCCATATTCTTTGAAGAGAGAACGTCCAAATAACTTGGGTGGAAATGTGTAGTTAAGTCAAAATGACTAAGCTGCACTTCCACACCTTTCGGTGTTTCACAGTTACCTTTTTTCTTTTTCTTTTTTAATTTATTCTACCAACAACCACTTACCATTTTGTCATATTACAATGCCTCTTAAGTAAATTTATACAAATAATATTTTTCATAATCTCATTTTTCTTCTCAACCAAATAAAGGAAATTTATTTATATTTTGCACCATTCAACTTTTCCATCACCTAAACCAAACACATATGGTGACTTTTTTCTTTCTATCTTAAGACTTTTCTATTATTCCAACATTTTTCATTCTCCCAACCAAATAAAGCCAGAGTATCACTTTATGCTTCAATAATCAAACTCTCACACTTTATTTTTCTTCCTTGTAAAGTAACCAAATTTAAATGCATAATGCTTTCACTATGGTGATATAAATAGAGAAAATGAAAAATTAATTATTTACAGTACTCATTGGGATATGATTTTGTTGTGTAGACTAGATCAGAACTCACCAAGAGTCTTGTAGCTTAAATAATTGGCACTTCCGTGAGTTTGCTATTTCCAATAAATAATTTAAAGTTCAAATTCCCTTTGTTATAATTATCAAAGAATTATGTCAATGGGTGTCTTTAAGACAATTATTAACACATTTTTTTTATTAATAAACCATATTATAAAAGTTTTGAACACAATTTTTATGAAAAATATAAAAAAATTATTAAAAAAATTAATTATTTTTACTATTTTCCCATCAAAATGTATCTAAAAATAGTTTCTAAACTAAGTATCTAAAAAGTAAAAATAGTTTCTCATAGAATATATCTAAAAATAGTTTCTAAACTAACTAATCATTTCCTATCATATCAATATATTAAAAAAAAAAAGAAAAAAGAAAAGAAAAAGAGACTAGAGTTGAACCCCAAGAGTCAAATCACATAGACTTGTCCCATATAGCTCACCGCACTGAGTACACCGCACTGCTATTCTCAGCTCAGAGGAAAATCAACAAACACAGGGAATATGGATCTGGGTTTACTTCTCCACGCTCTAATTCCCTCATTAACCTCAGTGAGTACTCTTCTCTCAAAACCAATCTATCCCAAATCCCCGAAATCCCATCTCTGATCCATAGATTTTCTAACCATTTTTCATTTTTGTACACATTTGGGTCATCAGTTTGCTATCTTAGCCGCATTCTTTACATACTCGGCCATTGTTGGAACTATTATACCTGGAAAAGTAGTTCCTGGTGTAATCTTACAGGACGGTTCCCGTCTTCATTATCGCTGCAATGGTCTGTCTATATATTTATGTGTGTTTGGTTCAGTGTATTACATTTTCTTTTTCTTGAGAATTGGGTATTCAATTTTGTTGTTTATGTCTGTGTATTAAAAGGTTTGCTGTCACTTCTTCTGCTGGTTGCACTTCTGGGGATGGCTGCTAAGATGGATTACATATCACCCACTGTATGTGTTCATTGCTTTCAGTTGTTTTTATTATTATTTTTATTACTTTAATACAAGTAAGGCTAAATGTTTTTAGGACTAGGACAAAACTTAGGTACAGTTCCTTAGGAGTCGTATCTTTGATTCTCCGATTAAATTCAACCACGTGGCTGCTTTACCCAATGGGCCCATAGTTGGATTTTGTTGTCCTTGGGGGAGGATAATACCTTTTGTGCTGTATTGGTCAATGCAATCACGTGGTTGAATATAATTGGGAACCTAAAGTACAGCACCTAAGTTTTATACTTAGGATTGTATGTATTTGAATAAGCTCTAGAACATGCAGTTGAATTACCAAATCTCCCATAATGGGCAGAAATTCTAAAAATATTGTGTCATATAGCAGAAAAAAGGATTTCTTATACTATTATGGTCTGGCACTGATTTGGAGATTCATAGCCGCCCGAAGCCTATGCTGGAAAATCAAAGGCAATATGCGCATTTGGCGTATCCTACTTCAAAATAACAATTAGGTTGTTAAGTCGTCATATTTGTTTTTTGTTTTGGCATAAACTTCTGTGGGTGTGTTAGTTGCCCTGATGTACTTGGATCAATTTCCCATTACAAAACCACTGTTAATGTCTTGTAAATTGTATTTTTGAATGCTTTCACAGGGGTTTGTTTTGTTTCTTTCTTCTCCTGTGGTGCCAGTTTAAACATATGTGGAGATTAAGCAATGCAAGTCTTGACATACAGCACATGTGGATTTTAACATTTAACAATGCGTGCAGGTGATTTCAGACAGAGGGCTTGAGCTGCTATCAGCAACCTTTCTGTTAAGTTGTATTGTAAGTTACAATTGATATTTTTTGTACTTATTGATTATTTGGAATTTAAGTTTGTTCAATTTCAACTGTAGCACTAAATTATGCATCTAAATTGGTGACATGCGTGCCGACATTTATGCTTTGATGTTATTCTCCAAATGATTGAAGATTCAAATGTGATAAACTTTTTGTAAAGTTGTCACTTAGATGTTCAACTGTGTTGGTATGGTTCTCATGCAGGAGAATCTTCATATATTTGGGGACATTACAACACCACAGAATATGTTTGGAGTGGTTCCTAATGGGGATGGATGGGAATTGTAGGAAAATTGACTTAGTTCAAAGTAGTCACCCTCCATAGAAAAATATTAAGAGAGAGAGGAAAGCACTAAGCAGTTGGTTTATTCTTCAATAACAATGCATGACCATCCTCTATCTTCATTTCAATTCGTGATGATTGTTTGATAAGTAATGATGAAAATTTTCTTATTGCATGCTTATGTCGTGTCATATATATTTCTTACTGCTCATCTCCAGTCTATGAATTCTTTTGTTTTTTCATCTTTCAGTATTCAGGATTTCACTCTATATTTTGTTTCCAAACTAAAGTAGTTCACATTATGGAAAGAAATGGGCAACACCATTTAGCTATAAAGCTCTTGGCCTTTTAATATGTAGGATTTAAACCTTATTTTCCTGTAACACTATATTCCATAATTCAATCTTTTGCTATAAGTTGCAGATTTTTCTTTCTTTCTGATCAGCTCATGTATTTTCTCACTGTTCTTGTTTTCTAATGTTAGGTGACCTTGGCACTGTATGCTGCTGGCTGCAAGTCAAGAAATCAGGGTTCTTCACTGAAACCTCATCTCACGGGGAACCTAATTCATGACTGGTATTAAGGAAACCCCTAATATTTTATTCAAAGTAATATCAAAACAGTTCAAGGACTTCTGTTTTCATAGGAAATAGAATTTGGACTACTATTTACATTGATATTTTCCTGCCCATCCTTTTAGGTTTCTCTAGCTAAGAGCCTTCTAGCTCAATTGGGATTTCCTGGTGTTCCAACAAAGACATCAAAGATTCAAATCCCCCCTCCCCCATTGTAACTACCGAATCTTTGAAAAAAACAAAAGATTTCTTTTATCCACAGTGAAAGGAGAAGCTGCATATTACTAAAATAGAGGCAGTAATTTTATGGCAAGTTAAACCTACAAAACTCATGCTCTTATCCTATCCCAAGCTGTAGTTTACTCTACATGGTGAAACGATCTAATAACTCCTCGGTCAACATCAATTTTTTTTGAGAAGTTATTAAATTCATTATAAAAAGCATGAAAGGAGCACAACCCTAATACATAGAAATTATACAAAGGAAAACCACAAGCAAGAAGAAAGAAAAATAAGGTAAAGTAAAATAAAGATTAATGAAAAGTATTTAGGAACTCTAGAAAATCCATAGTAGAAAACAGATGAGAAGCAGAAATCCATTCAAATAATATTGTAAAAAATAATAACTTCAGCTTCGTTGAATGTAGATCTTTCCTCTCTAAACAGTGATAATTTTTCTCTCCAAAGGCACATTAAACACAAACGTGCAGCTTTCCAAATTCCTCCAATACTTTTCTTACCCAAATGTCCCTTCCAACATGATAACAACTCTATAACAAAGTAAGCCATTGTCTGATGAGCACCAGACAAGCAAAAAACCAAAGACCAAAATTTCTGAGCCACCACATAATGGAGAAAGAGAGGAGCTACACTCTCTCCATGCCTTTTGGACACAAAGAACTAGTCCATAATAAGTATCTCCTGCTTTCTTGAATTATCTGTGGTCATAGTCTTCCTTAATGCCACACACCATGCGAGAAAGCCACCTTGGCAGATCACAAACTTTCTGAATGCCTTGCCAAGGAAAATAGTTCCCCCCTCCTCTTAAATGCCTTGTAGTAGCTCTTCACCTAGAAGCCATGATTTTTCAAAGGGATCCATACCAATTCATATTCCTCCCCACGTTGAATTTTTGTACTGTATATATCATCTAGTAACTGTACCATACTGTCATAGAATCTAGTTCCCAATCATTCACTTCTCTGATGCAACGAAGATTGATTGGCAAGGTTTTCTTTGAAGAGAAAAAAAACTTAAATTGTATTTTTCTATTGTTGTCATCAATGATGAAGAATAAAGTGTATATTTTTTCTATTTTGTTGTCATTAATGATGAAGGATTAAGTATCCATGCTTCATTACTTGGAGAACATGTTTTGAGGAATTATCTTGATATTGCTTCCCTTTTTGTCATTTAATAGGTGGTTTGGAATTCAGCTTAATCCTCAGTTTATGGGCATTGACCTCAAGTATGTGATCTGGTTCTCATTTTTTCTGGGCATATTCTTCTCTGTCAATGAATACAAATCATATTATATAGCAATGAATTTGAGTTTTGTAATGACTTCTATTCTGCACATACAATGGCTCTCTATTTTTCCTGTTACACTCATGGATTGGGCCTTTTCTCATTTCTTGCCCACCTGGCATGTTATTTTACATTCTTAATCAGTTCATAACAACATTTCAATTAATCCCCTTGTCAACATCGTGAGTGGGATGGCTTAATTTATCTGGCATTCTTATCATTACTCATCAGATTAACATTTTGGGGATGGACTTCATGACATAATTGAATCTGACATTGTTATAATTTCTAGTGGACATAATTTTTTTAACATGATGGAACGCTCCTGTAGATTTTTCTTTGTTAGAGCTGGAATGATGGGCTGGCTAATTATCAACCTATCAGTTCTTGCAAGAAGTATTCAGGATGCCACGCTAAGCCAATCTATGATTCTTTACCAGCTTTTCTGTGTGGTAATCTGGTGATGTTAAGTAATCCTTTTATTAATATTTTCTCAGTTCTTTTTATTTAGGCATCATTTGTTATTGCTGAATATTCTGTCCACATTTTTTTTTCCAGTTATACATCCTGGACTACTTTTTTTATGAGGAATACATGACCTCCACGTAAGTGCAGTACCATGTCTTTGCAGCAGAATCATTCCACAATCTAGTTTTCTCCCATGTCAAAATTTGGTTTTGCATTCATCCTTAAGCATCTTTTGTTCGCTATAATTTGTCTTCAGCTCTTCTCTCTTCCTCTAACTGTAATATGCCCTACATTAATCTGATGATATATTAAAAGTAGGAATTGGCATGCTTGACTGTGGTTTCCAGTACCAGTAATGATCTTGGTATTGGCAGGCCTTTGGGCAAGTAGATATTGACTAAAATCCAATATTGGCCGATTTGGTGTGTTACAAAACAGTAATTCATGAACAATCCAAAAAGAAAAGACCACATAAAATGGATTATAGGGAACACCCATTTCCTAAAAAGAATAAAAGAGAAGATATTTTTGAAGAAGTTCAATAGAGGCATTGCCATGCTGAGCTGTGTGAAGGTTTACCTGGGTTCAGCCCTAAGTTTAGATCCCTTAAAATTTGATGAAGCCTGGTATAAACCCAAGACCTTCACCCAAATTCTGAAGCTCTGGCCAAGTTCATGCCAGCGTTAAATTTTCCCATTTAAATGCTGTCTGTCATAAATGTAATCTTTTATATAACAATTGAAAAGGTCAATCAGAGCTAAACCTAAATCTGTTATGTGACAAGGAATTCTAATTGATTAGAATTCCACATTTTCTTGTATGGCAATAAAAATCACTGTCTTTTACATAATAAAATGCTCTAAAATGGCTGGTCCAGACTTTGGCAAGTCTAAGACAATCCAATTTGTACAGTTGAAGTTTGTGCCTGAAATCTAACTCCTAGCTCATCCCTCACCTTTTTTGCACTGAAGGTCACCAAATATATATAGATATGGTGAATATGTGCAGTAAACAAAGCACATCCCAAGGTAAATTATAATTTAGTTTTCCTAGTAATCAACTTTTAGCTGCTGAAACTTTGTGAAGAAATGAGTGTGAGTTGAACGAAATGGCAATATGAGGCCCTGGGAGGTCTTCGATTTGGTTAAGTTCCCAAAAAATGCATATTAATGCACATATGGTGCCACTATTCTCTTTGCTGACATGTCCAGAAAGTTCTAGTAGATATTTTTCCAGAAGTTGAAAGACCAAATTTTTTTTAAATAACCCAGTATTTACCTTAAAAAATTAACTAATTTAAGTACCAACATAATCTTTAAAAGCCAATATTGAAATCTTACTTCAGCTCACCTGATTTGCATCCATGGCAGTTCATGTATAATTCACTTCATATTTTTTTATCTTCACATATGTGTTTGTCTTTTACAGATGGGACATAATTGCTGAAAGGTTGGGCTTCATGTTGGTATTTGGAGATCTAGTGTGGATTCCTTTCAGTTTTAGCATTCAGGCATGTTACAATGATCTAAAGTTTAGATATATGAGAGGTTGTTGCAGTTTCTCTGTACACACAGGCGTGATGCACTGCATAGTAGTTCTTAATTGCTTGGTTAAACTAGTGATTTTGAATTCAGAGTGTTGACCATTATTAAAGACTATGTAGCACAAGACAGGCTGAGCCCGAGTTCTATGTAAGATAGAAAATGGTTCCATTTCCAAGTAGTGTTCAAACCCTTACCTAGGTATTTCACACTGCATTATTGTTGCCACTTCAATGTCCAAGTCCTATCCAACTATTGTAAGTCATCACAGCATTAAACATTCCAGCATTCAGTGTTGTAGGTGTTCTCTCTTGCCATATATACAATACATTAGTGCTGGAATTGTACTTAAATGTTTAAGAGTCTTTCAATGTTTTATGCTTCCCAGTACGACGAATGCTTTTTTAACAGCCTCTTTATTGTTATTTTACTTTAAAAAAAAAAAATTATTAGTGCTCCTTAGAACCATATCTTTTCATTCTTTTCGACGTGTTTTTTTTTCCCAGTTCTTTGTGCAAGATCACCAATGATAAATCCCTACTCCCTAAGAAGCATTACTTTATTTTTACTCCTATGCATGCTTTAAGGACACAATCACACACATTCACAATTTTGTCAGATGCACTTGAAATTGTGAAAATAATTTAAATATTGATTATAGTTTGTATGTGCCAATAATATTTGATTTTGTAGGGTTGGTGGCTTTTGAATAACAAGCCAGAGCTTACAACAGCTTCTGTTATAGCAAATTGCTTTGTATTTCTGATTGGGTAACTTTCTTTCAATTTATACTAGGTACTTGGAAATTCCTAACCTAATGTTTTTTAAGAACAATTAGTAAAAATGCACTCCTTGCAACTGGGCAGGTATCTGGTATTTAGGGGAGCTAACAAGCAGAAACATGTATTTAAAAAGAATCCCAAAGCACCTATATGGGGTAGGCCTCCGAAGGTCATTGGTGGGAGGTTGCTTGCTTCTGGTTTTTGGTAAGACTGCTGTTCAAATCACTTATCATCATCATGTTTGTTTCTTCCTATCATCAGTCATTTCAATTAATAGGAATGAAAATAATAAATGAAACGCTATTTGAATGATTTGATGCATTTGTAAATTTTAGTAATCACAATGTGGAAATGGGGACAATAAGGATGGAGAAGCGGACTGATGAAGCCTGGTGTCTGATCTATCATTTAGCATAATTGATTATCAGTCCACTGAGCAATGTTTGAAATAATAAGGCGGATAGGACCTGAAATCGTTTGCATCATAAAATGGTAGGAGGAGCATCTGCTGGAATATGAAATGACCTGATGATGGAGCCTTGTTGTAGGCCTATATTGAAGTGGAGGATTTTCTATATATTGTTTCTTATTGTGACTCTTATCCATCTGTGAATATCATGATAAATCATTTCAACCTTCCATTCCCATCTCCTTAAAGTTGCTATGGACATTATTAATGATGCTTCATCTCTTTAAAGTTCTTAACACTGCAATTATTTTGTTAAAGGGGAGTGGCAAGGCACTGTAATTACCTTGGGGACTTGTTGCTTGCTCTGTCCTTCAGTTTACCTTGTGGAATAAGGTACCTTCCTGATTTCTCTATGCTGTGTTTCCATAGTAAGAATTTCCATATTGAAAATTCTCTCATTTTGCAGTTCCCCAATTCCATACTTTTACCCCATTTATCTCCTTATTCTGCTAATTTGGAGAGAAAGGAGGGATGAAGCTCGCTGTGCCACGAAGTATAAAGAAGTCTGGGCAGAATATTGTAAACTTGTTCCATGGAGAATATTACCTTACTTCTATTAGTAACTGGGCTCCACATTTGCCAAGTGACTTGTGGCTTAGTACCATTGTCTAGTTTTTCCCAAGTTGGAATCCCTCTTCCTCACTTGTAAGCCAAAAAAAAAAAAAAAAAAGACTGCATTCATTGAAGATAACTAGGTATAGCTGCTAGAGACCTCTTGCATGTTCTCTCTCTCTCTCTCTCTCTCTCTCTCTGAATAAGTAGTCTTTAATGGTTTGTTTGGATTGAGGTGAGTAGAGTATAGTAGAATTGGCACAAATTTGTCTATTTTTAGTAACTTTACTTTACTCTCCTCCACTTTCCCTCATTCTCTCCTCAATCTAAACGGGCCGTAGGTGAGACAAAGAGAAGAAGAGGAGGAGATTTAAATCAGTAGCATTTGCTTCATGAGGCATGGTCCTTAGTTGATTGAGCTACCCCTTGGAATTAGACCCCATGAATTCTTGTACTCACTATATATTTTTATCATTTGTTGAAGCAGTTTTTTGTACCATTAGTAAACTACATGAATTCTTTTTGGATTAATGTTTTGTTTTCTTGAACACAGTAGATCCTTGTTATATTGTTTATGTTTTTTGCTGAGGGTAAACATCCAAATGGGAACATGTTCCCCACAATCTTCTGCCTATTATCAGACAATTTCTTGGCTTTGGAATTTGGATGCTTACGTTGCGGATTCCCGACTTATTCTTGTAGTCCCGACTTATTCTTGTAGTAATAATTAATACCATTAGAATTTCCAAACATAATAATTAATTCCATTATACTTATTTCAGGTGATCTAGAATCTTTAAATAAAGATAGCTTGTCTGAAAAGTTTTCTTCTTGTTAGACTAGGTCTAAATCGGTTTTAAAACTCCTCCTGATCCAACGACTGGCATCGACGTCCTTTAGGGGTTTTTTTTTTTTTTTTGGTGCCTTGATGACTATATGGACGGCAGATGAACTGGTCACTAGTGATTGACTTCCTAAGTCAATACACACTAAGTCATGTCATGCTTAACCACCGATATAAATTATTTTTAGAAATTTTTTATAGATACCATATTAATTTATAAACTATTTTTAGAAATTTTTTATGTGAAAAAGAAAAAAGAGAAATACTCATGAATGCCTTTAGGGTAATGATTAATAATCCATAGAAAGTTTTTATGGAAATTTTTTTAAAAAAAGTGATTAATATTTTGACAGTTTTTTTCATTTCTCATAAAAATAGTGTCAAAATCTTTTAAAAATAGATTGTTAACCAATGCCTTAAAGGCACTCATTAGCATGACCCAAAAATAACCAACTTTTTTTTGGACAGCTTTTTATATTTCTCATGAAAATGGTATTAAAACTTTCTTAAGATGGTCAAATTAGTAAATATTCTAAGGACATTCATTAAGATCATAATTATTTAAGGTCCGGTTAACAAGTATCCTTAATATATTTGTTATTGGATCATTTTAAAAAAATATTGATATCACTTTTATAAAAAATATAAAAAATTGTCAAAAAAACATTTACTTTTTTTTTCTTTTACTATAAAAAAGTTTATAAAAATATTTCTTAAAATAATACTCACTCGTCCCACTTTATTTGTCCTCTATTCTATTTTGAAATGTCCCAAAATGTTGTCCTATTTCTAAAAATAAAATTAATTAATTTACTAATATTTTTATTATACTCCTACTTTATTTTCAAAACTATTTGAAAAGTTAGACACCTTTTTAGTTGCCTCATTAAGAATAACTCTTTTTTTAAAAAAAAAACTGAAAAATTTATTTAAGGGCAATTTTATAAATGGGTCATGCTAACGAGTGCCCTAAGGGCATTGGTTAACAATCCATTTTAGGAAAGTTTTGACATCACTTTTATGGGGAATGAAAAAAACTGTCAAAACATTAATTACTTTTCTTTCTTTCTCTATAAAAACTTTTTTAAAATGGATTATTAAATAATGCCCTAAGGGTATTTGTTAGCATTTTTCATTATAAATTTATACATTTTTATAAGGCAGATAAGATAATAAATAATTTTTTAAAAAAAAGTTTAACTTTTTAAGTCAGACAAATAAAGTGAGACAGAGGAGCAGCAGGCATTAACTTTTCTAGTACTAACGAACGCATTTTGCACTGAATTCAAAAAGTTTTGAACTGAAACCCGTGTGAAATAAACATTACTCAATACTCAATGATAAAGGATAGGGGGTAGGGGGCCTAGGGGCCATTGAAACTTATTACCTACATTAATTGTTTTAATTCTTGACAATGGTAAAGAAAGAAAATGATCACTGATCAGACTTGTCTGAAATGCGAGCCAACCTTTATTAATAACATTTTTTTTTTTAGTGTGGTTGCTTGGTAGTTGAGGAAGCTCTTTCATTTGCTTTGTATTGCGTGTTAGTCAAATGCAGAGACAAAATGAGTAAAGGAGGTGGTGGGGTACACATTTTATCATCCTTTGTCTCTTTAATTTTTTTTTTTTAATATATGTCTATTATTTATTTATCGTCCTTATCATTCAGGAAAAAAAGATAAAGTCACTCACACCTCTTTCACATTGCTTTGTGTACTGCATTGTGAAGCAAAAGAAGCAACACGGAGAGAGAGAGAGAGAGAGAGAGAGGCCCTTGATGGCGTAGTTAGAAAAAAAAAAAAAAAGACGGAAAAAATATCAAAGCTTTGATAGCTGCCTGTTCAATTGAGTGGTCCCATTGAAAATATGATAGAGAGTGAGAGAGGATGTGGTTGTATTGACCTATGGATAGTTGAGAGTGTAGTTTTAGCGTCCTTCTCAAATCATTGCTGTACCTGATTTGTGTACAGACTACAGATTCCACTGCAAAATAATGATATTGGTTTTGGCTTAGGCTTAAATATACTGATAGATACTTCTTAAAATTTGGCCGACGAGCAATTTTAGTTTTAAATAATAATAGCATTTAGTTTTTAGCCGACTCAAATCGATGGCTTTCAAGTGTTTTAGCGACTAAAATGTCGGGGAGATAACATGTTGAGGAAACATTAATCGATACTTCACTTAATCCAAAAGGTTAAGTCAATGAGTTTGGACTTAGTTACATTATTAATTTCCCAACTTCTTTATTTTGTGAGACTATCACTAACATGTGTATATCCAATATAAACAAAAGATCAAGTTTGTTAAAAGTTAAAAGAGATTACTTTAAATTTTAGATACTAAAATCATTCCTAGGCTAATATTTATGGACAAAAAATGTATTTTGGCCATTGATTTTTATTGAGTAAATTGCAAATTACACCCTTAAAGTTTGGAAGTGTTTAGATTTTAGACCCTAAAGTTTCAGAATTTGAATTTTACCTCTTGAAGTTTGGGGGTGTTTGGATTTTACATCTTAAAGTTTCAGAATCTGGATTTTACCCCTTGAAGTTTGGAGGTATTTGGAATTTACACCCTAATATTTCACAATTTGAATTTCACCCCCTAAATTTTAGATTGTTTGGATTTTACACCCCTAAAATTTAGAAGTGTTTAGATTTTACACTTTAAAGTTTCAGAATTTGAGGGCATAAAATTCAAACACCTCCAAAGTTTAAGAGAGTAAAATCCAAATTTTTAAATGTCAGGGTGTAAAATCCAAACACCCCAAACTTTAGGTAGTAAATTCCAAATTTTGAAATTTCAAGGTATAAAATTCAAACACTCCCAAATTTTAGGGGTATAATTTGGTACGGTGAAGAACTTCAAGATATACAAATATAGTTCATTTGGACCAATCTGACTCATAGGCAAGGCCACTCTTTCTTAGGCCATTGCCTAAAGCTCCCACTTAGAAAAAGATTCCAAAATACTCCCTCTGTCTCACTTAGTTTGTCCTGTTTGAAAAATCAAAGTTTTTAAGGGAACATAATTTATTGTCTTGTCTAACTTTTAAAAATGTATTAGTTTCCAAAACTACCCTTAAATAAATTTATCAAAAAATTGAATTTCTTTTCAAATGGAGTAGTTTTGAAAATTAAATAGGGGTATAATAGGAACATTAGTAAATTAATGACTTTTATTATTAGAAACAGGACAATATTTTGGGACAGAGGACAAATTAAATGGGACGGAAGGAGTATTAGTTAAGTAATTAATTTTATTAAAAATAATAAAAATAACCTAGTATAGATAAGGCTATATGTTCGGTTTCCCACTCCAATAAAGTCTCAAAATTGTGGATCAAAATCCAACCAAATTGAAATCCTACCTTGTTCACACACACCAAAAAAAAAAAAAAAAGTGTATCGAATTATCACTGATAATCAATTTCCAATAATGATTTGAGAATTAATTTTTGTAAATTTCCCAAGGAGTGGATTGTCAACATTTGTCATCCAATCTACTAGAAGACTAATTGGCTAAACATTAAAAAAAAAAATTTATATATATATACTCCCTCCGTCCCACTTAGTTTGTCCTCTATTCCATTTTGAGATATCCCAAAATATTGTCCTGTTTCTAATAATGAAAGTCATTAATTTATTAATGTTCCTATTATACCCCTATTTAATTTTCAAAACTACTCCATTTGAAAAGAAAATCAACTTTATTTAAGGGTTGTTTTGGAAACTAATACATTTTTAAAAGTTAGACAACACAATAAATGATGTTCCCTTAATAAATTTGACTTTTCAAACAGGACAAACTAAATGGGACGGAGGGAGTATATATATATATCAAAATCAAAATCAAAATTGTAAAATGTTTTTACTAGGAATATTAAAAAAATAAATAAAAATTATATGACATCTCACAAATTAATGAACAATTAATTTAAAAGAGTGAGAAGATAATGAAATAATATAATGCAAATCATAGTGATGGTCAAATATATAGTATAAGTATAACCATTCTTGATCATATAAAAAAAAGGGACTAAATTCTTTTTCAATACAAGTATCATTTATAACAGACGTTTCTGCAATTGTATCGAGCCGACCTGGAGGCTGAATTGAACGTGCCGCCCAAGCAGCTATGACGTCCTCGTTATCTAATCTTCTAAGGCAAGTGGAAGATATTAAAAATTTAAATAATTGATAGAAAATTACCTGGGCGAGCAATCACATAGGGATAAGAAGGAAGAGTTGTTAGCTAGGTCTATTTTGGTTGGAGATTTTTAGTATCATTATTTAAAATGATTTGAAACTTGTGGTTTAAAAAGAGTTATGAAAATAAGTTTTTATAGCATTCATAAAGCAAAAAAATGTGTTTGGTATAATATTTCAAATAACATGTTTTAGTGTGTGAAAAAACATAATTGTGTATTTAATATGTGTTTTTTTTTAAGCTTGCAAGTGGGCCTCCTCATTGGAATTGAAGAAGAAAGCTTTATGTGATGTCTAATCAAGTGTGTCTCATGGTTTTCAACATATTTACAAAAGTGTTATTAAGCAACATTGTTTGAAAACTGAAAACTAGTAAGAAGAGTTTTTTATATTTAGTGTTTAAACACCCTAAAATGAGTAACGTAATTCAAACACTCCCCAAAAAAGTCCTTACCAAACGCGTTGTTCTTTTTTTGGACGTGTTGTCTTTTGGTGGCACGGGTTTCACCCGAGGAGGAAATCTGATCATAAACCGTTTATATATATATATATATATATATATATAAACCGTTTTTTTTTTTTTTTTTTTTTTTTTTGTAACGGATTATAAGCCTAAGGGTACGTTTAGTATACTGAACGGGGATTACAATAAGAATTGTAATATTTATTATTAGGAATAAAATGTGTTGTAATGTAATAACTAAACCTATTCATTAGTTTGGTTGTGAGTTATAACATTAGAATGAAACTTAACATTTATTTTAGGAAATTTCTTATTCATACAATTATATCTCCTTAAAAATTGTTATTTTTAAATTTAAGAGAGATATGTGTTATTTTTTATGATTTTTTATTTTTATAATTGTTAGATGTATATGTAAAGTTTATTTATTTGGAAATATATTAGGTTTTGAAATTATTGCACTTACTAAGGAATAATTAATACAACTTTTTAAAGATGAATAATTATTTCTCATTTTGAAGAATAGCTATTCATAAGGAATGATTATTTATTGTAATAAAAACATAACCAAACTAAAAAATAACTAAACCATAGAAATAACTATTACATTATAGCGCCTATTACAGTCTACGAAACATGTTCTAAGTAACAGCCCAACAATCTTATTAAGTCATGGACAATACAAGCTGTGAGGACCAAAAACTCATAAAATCAACTTCCAAACGTTATTGCTGCTTTATTCATTTAAGAGTCCTCATACAATACATTTGGTAGAGAGGGTTCAACAACAAAAAGCCCCCATTCGTAGTCTCTTGATTCCTATTTATACTATTCTCTGTTTTCATCGTAGCCTTACACCTTGCAATCTGCGGTCCTTTTCCCGTGACACTTGTCCGTCGGCAATGGAACAAGATTCCACTTTGCATCCCGCACTGTTCAGGTCATGTCCACATTAATGCGACGGATAGAGGTGATGCTTGTTAATTAATGCGGCCAGAATGGTTGTTGCCAAGCATTTAATGCAACCTTCCAAATCAGCCTAATACATCCAGATATTTGTAACATGTCCCTTATGTCGTTATCGTCCACGCCACCTCATCTTCGGGCACACCCGGAGAGACCTCATCTTTCACTCTAAATGTTGGCCTTTCTTTCTTCGGGTCCTCGGGTTCTTAGGTCCTCGGGTCCTCACAACAGCCCCTTTAATACTTGAGTTATTAATTATGTATTAATAACTAAGTTTTAACTTCTTATACACGCTTCTTATCCTTTTTATGCTTTCACACGTACAGATGTCTCTTCACTGCCCCATGATCCGCATCTGGCGCCTCGTATCCCACGATGAGGCATTTATGGCGCCTGACGCTTCTTTTCCCGCGCACGTTCTACGGTTGGATGAGAAATGTACGGTTCAGATTTTGCTCTTAATTATGAGCGGGAAAGTTACCGCTCTTATTCTTTTACCCCATTACTTCTACTTCCCCCACCCTTATAAAAGCAACTTCTTACGCTAGATAAAGCTCATTTTGCCATTTCGAAGGATTGAAAGAAAAGTGAGCTCCCGAGGACCATCCTTAAGCGATCTTCAGAGGTGTGTTCGTTTTCCTTTCATTTTTTCTCTTCTTGCTTGCTTTTCTCCTCTTGCAGCGGGGGTTAATGGGTAGATACGCTAAGTTAGTGAGTACGGATGAGGCGAAGGCCGCTTTTAAGGACCGATATTGGATCCCCAATGACGTAGATATTACGTATTGTGAGGAAGAAGATATTCCACTGGTATCTCGGCCACCTGAATCCATTTTGATTCCGATGATTGCATTTATTGAGGGGGGTATGGAAATTCCTATGGGTAGAGTAACTAGGGATTTTCTAATAAATTATAGGCTTACCCCTTCGCAATGCTCTCCAAATGTCCTTAGAATTTTAGGATGCGCGGATGCCCTCAATCGAAAACTGGGAACCAACTTGACCTGGCAGGATGTAAATTGGGTATATAACTGCCAAAAAGGGGACAGGACTAAATACTATATGAAGTGTAGAATCCCTTCTGTTAGGATGATTTCCTGTTTACCCGATTCAAGCAAAGGGATGGATGAAGATTATCTCGTCATCTCACGCAATTGGCATGACGGATTGCATTGCCCTACCCGAGAAGGGGTACCAGGTAGGGTTCCCGAGGACTAACCTAGCACTTAGGACTAACCATATTCTGTGCTTTACAGCACACCACGTATTTGTTTTAATGCCTTCATTTATTATTGCAGAAGATTACCATACTGCCCCGAATCTGTCTGCCGTGAACCGTGCTGATTTGAACAGGATTCTTCGATCGGAGATATTCGTACATAGGGACGGACAGCTCCGAGCAGCCCACCTCATCCTCGGATATACCCCCTCTACTAAACGTTTCCAAAGCCCGAAGAACGTGATAAGAGCAAGAGATTTAAGGCTAGCTCAAATTGACGTTGCCGCCCCGGGATTCTTATTAGCCGTACCTCCTCCTGCAGGAATTCAGGACGCACAACTCCCTGCCCCACTTGCCGCCCAACTGATCTATCCTCCTTTGGAGCAAGCTGCTAATCCTGTCGTTGAGGTAAGAGCTGCCACGCCCGAGCTCCCTTCTCTCGAGGTGACAGAGAAAGACTTTGAGGTGTTCTACTGCCCAGACGCTCCCTCCAGTTCCCAACCGTCCAGCAGTCAAATGGGTTTCCAAGAAAAAGAGCCCGACCTGTTGGCCCTACTACAGGCACATGCAGGCAGCTCTTCGCCAGCAGTGTCGGTTCCTCCTCGTCCCGTTACTCTAGCTGTTACACAGGCACCCCCCTCGGAGTCGACAGATAAAAAACGCAAAAGGGGTCAGAGTAGCAAACGTGTTATAGACATCGAAGAAGGGGAAAACCTTGACCCCTCTGTTAAAGATACCAGGGCTGCAAAGGCCCTTTCCAAGAAAGTTGCTCCCACCGGTTCTTCGAAAGACCCCAGTGGTGAATCTACAAGGAAAGCATCAACCTGGCGGCCCAACTTCACTCTCAGCTCGGGCAGCCCTGTTTTGGATGACGCCAATCTGCGGGATCCGAAGAAGGGAAGCTCGAGCTTGGTGGCCGAGTGTCTAGAGAAGGCTTTATGCCTTCCCGAAGACATGGCAGAGTTGCGGTCCTTCCGCAAGAGGGAGGTTTTCTTGTCTTTGAAGCAGGACTTAGCCAAGGTACTTTCGAAGTTTTTGTGCATTCTAAGTATGAGTTTAACTATCTATTATGACTAACCTTATTAACTCAAATATATCATAGGCGGTCCAGGCTTCATTCATGGCTGAGGAGTGGGTAGATCATTCACTAGATCTTGCCCGAAAAGCTGATCAAAATGCCGAAGCGGCAACGAAGGCACAAAAAGAAGCTGAGCTGAACTTAAAAGAGACCCTCACTCGCCTGTCTGAGGTAGAAAAAGCTCACAAGAATGCTGAGTCGGCCCTGCAAAGCTATGAGTCGCAAGCAAATCTTGCTCTTGAGGCCCAGAAACAGGCTCAAAGCAGGCTTGCCCTCACTGTTGTCGAGCTCAAACAAACGAAAGAACTGCTGGCCAAGAAGGAGCAAGAGCAGGTTGTTGCCGAGCAAGCGGCGTATGATGCTGGGATGAAAAAAGCTTCTGACAGCTTAACTGCCCAACTTAGAGGAGTTGCCAGAGCGTTCTGCTCGGAGGTATGGGGCCGCGCTTTGGACGCTGCGGGAGTGGATGCTGACGCAGTACTCCGTATTCCCGACAACATTTATTATCCCCCTGCGTTACGCTTAGCCCCTACTCCTCCAGCGCCGACAAATGATCCTGTAGTGCCTACCCCTGCTTCTGCTCCTTCTGATGCCCCAGTCACAAAGGACCCTTCTCCCCCGGCTCAGCCCGTGGACGAAGTAACTGAGGGTGAATTGGCTGAAGAGCCAAAAAAGAAGAAAAAAGAAAAAGACCCAGAGAAAAGAAAAGACAAGCAATCTGTTGCTTAGTCCTTTCGTAGGTTTTGCCTTATTTTTTGCTTTATTGTTTTTTTTTTTTTTTTTTTTTTTTTTTACGGATGTAAGGGGCCATATGATTGCCCCGGTTTTGTAACAGACATTTGCTGATAAATGAATACCTTAGCGCTTTTCTTCTGTTTCATATATACGTCTCACTACAATATGCTGCCATTTATTTGTCATTTTGTATGTGTCCAGATAAAAGCTTACATGAACTAACAATCATCATTCCACTACGAAGTAGTTCATTATACTTGTGATTTTAAGAAACACAAAAAGTTTGACCTGGGCACCATAATTTCACCACTTGACCTTCTTTGACGTTTGAAACGGAAAGTTTGAGGTTCAATATGCTATTGAATAACAAGGCTCAATGATTTGTTTTATGTTAGTGCTTTACATATTGGAGATTTCTTTAGCCGTGAACTTGTTGGACTTACAATTCCCGTGTGATGGTTTGCAAGTGATTAATTTTTCTTAGACTTGTAGCCCAAGGAGCCGAACAAGCACTAAGGTCATTTTAACACTTAGGTTTTTGCCAGTGACTAATTTCTCTTAGACTTGTGGCCCGAGGAGCCGAGCAAGCACTAAGATCAGTTTAACACTTAGGTTTTTGCAAGTGATTAATTTCTCTTAGACTTGTGGCCCGAGGGGCCGAACAAGCACTAAGGTCAGTTTAACACTTATACTTTTGCAAGTGATTAATTTCTCTTAGACTTGTGGCCCGAGGAGCCGAACAAGCACTAAGGTCAGTTTAACACTTATGCTTTTGCAAGTGATTAATTTCTCTTAGACTTGTGGCCCGAGGAGCCGAACAAGCACTAAGGTCAGTTTAACACTTATGCTTTTGCAAGTGATTAATTTCTCTTAGGCTTGTGGCCCGAGGAGCCGAACAAGCACTAAGGTCAGTTTAACACTTATGCTTTTGCAAGTGATTAATTTCTCTTAGGCTTGTGGCCCGAGGAGCCGAACAAGTACTAAGGTCAGTTTAACACTTATGTTTTTGCAAGTGATTAATTTCTCTTAGGCTTGTGGCTCGAGGAGCCGAACAAGCACTAAGGTCAGTTTAACACTTATGCTTTTGCCGATACAGAATTGCCGATACAGAATTGAAACGAACAGAGGCCTCACACAAAAGGAGATTCTTTTCTTAATAATAATATCGTCGTAAGTTATTTACATTCCAAGGGCGAGGAATCACCCCTCCATCCAGATCCTCTAAACGATAAGCCCCTACACCTGCCATTGAGGTAATTCTATATGGCCCCTCCCAGTTAGGACCCAATTTTCCCCAGGCGGGATTCTTTGCTACCCCCACTACCTTTCTTAGTACCAAATCTCCAGGTACCAAGGGCCTGGTCCTAACTCCCTTGTCATATGTCTGCTTGAGCTTCTGCTGATAGTTGCCCATCTTCACATTGGCTATTTCTCTACTTTCCTCAATAGTATTCAAACAATCATTCATCAGATCATGATTGCTCGCTTCGTCATACTGGTCGGACTTCAGGGTGGGAAAACCTGACTCTAATGGTATTATAGCTTCCATTCCATACGTCATTGAAAAGGGGGTCTCGCCTGTTGATCTTCGGGGTGTAGTGCGATAAGCCCATAATACATGAGGTAATTATTCTACCCAGCCTCCTTTAGCGTCATCCAATCGTTTCTTCAAACCTGCCAAGATGACTTTATTTGTTGCTTCGGCCTGTCCATTTCCTTGGGGATAATACGGTGTGGAATATCCATTTCTTATTCCCATTTCTGCGCAATACCGCCGGAAAACCTTGCTATCAAATTGAAGACCATTATCAGATATCAAGGTGTGTGGGACCCCGAAGCGAGTTATGATATTTTTCCAGATGAATCTTTTTGCATCTACATCCCTAATGTTGGCCAATGGCTCGGCCTCCACCCATTTCGTGAAGTAATCCGTGCCGACGATGAGCCATCTCCTATTACCCGTTGCCCGAGGAAACGGCCCGACGATATCTAAACCCCACTTAGCAAAGGGCCATGGGCTGGACAACGGATTTAAGTTACCTCCTGGTTGATGTACATTGGGCGCAAACCTTTGACATTGATCACACTTCTTGGCATACTCTTGAGAGGTTCTCTGCATGCTTGGCCACCAATACCCTTGGGTCATGGCTCTATGAGCTAATGATCTTCCTCCAGTGTGGCTCCCACACACACCCTCATGCAATTCTTCCAACAGAGGTTCCACGGCTTCAGGATGTACGCAAAGGAGGTACGGACCTGCATAGGAACGCCTATAAAGTTTTTGCTCCTCCGATAGCCAGTAACGGGGTGCGCTTCTTCGTATCTTCTCGGCCATTTTTCCATCCTCAGGTAATATTCCGTGCTGTAAGAAAGCTATAATTGGGTCCATCCAGCTTGGGCCTACATGAATGCTGTGAACCCATACTGCCGGGATGCTTGTCAAGCTAGAGGACAACAAATCCTCCACCATAACCATACGCGGTAACTTCGATCCCAGCGAAGTGGCTAACATTGCCAATGAATCAGCATGAGAATTATGTCCCCTTGGGACTTGCTGTATCTTGAAACTGTCAAACAAACCCAACACCCCCTGGACTCGTTTCAGATAACTTTTCATCCGCTCATCTTTTGCCTCAAAATCTCCATTAACTTGCCCGACCACCAATCGGGAATCACAAAACACCCTCACTACTTTCCCTCCCAAATGCCTAACCATCTGAGTGCCCACTAAGAGAGCCTCGTACTCGGCTTCATTATTAGTTGCTGGGAATCCCAACCTCAATGACTTTTCAATGACTAGTTTCTCGGGGGATATCAACACAACTCCTACCCCGGCTCCCTTTCGATTTGATGCCCCATCCGTGTAGACTTCCCATGGAGTGATATTTTCCGTTCCAATGGACATTATTGTCATCACGGCATCTTCGGGGTGAGTCTGACCGTCCGTGAACTCGGCCACGAAGTCGGCAAGGATTTGCCCTTTGATAGCTGTCCGGGGCATATACTTGATATCATAAGCTCCCAGCTTGGTTCCCCACTTTGCTACACGACCCGTATAATCCGACTTCCGCGTGAGAGCTTGTAGAGGCAACTGAGTGAGTATTACCACGGTGTGAGCTTGGAAGTAATGAGGCAATTTCCTTGTTGCGTGCACCACGGCTAGAAGCGCTTTTTCCAGCAGTAGGTATCGCTGTTCAACTTCTTGCAAGGACTTGCTGACATAGTATATTGGTTTCTGGACCCCGTCATCACTCCGTATTAAGACAAGACTTACAGAGTGATTTGTAACGGCTAAATAAGCATATAGCACTTCTTCCTTCTCGGGCGTCGACAATATCGGCGGTCTAGATAGGTATTGCTTTAAATCCTCAAAAGCCAAATTGCACTCGTTAGACCAATGGAAATCTTTCCACCTGTGCAGAAGGCGATAAAATGGGCGGCACCTGTCTGCGGACCGTGAAATGAACCTGTTCAAGGCTGCAATCATGCCAGCTAACTTCTGCACCTCTTTCGGGTTCCGAGGGGGATGCAATCCTAAGACAGCCTTAATTTGGCCAGGATTAACTTCAATGCCCCGATGAGTAATCATGTACCCCAAAAATTTTCCCGAGCCCACTCCGAAAGAACACTTTGATGCGTTCAAGCGTAACCTATATTTTCTTAACACCGAGAAGGTCTCCTGCAAATCTGTCAAATGGTCTTCTGTCCTCTTACTTTTGATTACCATATCATCGATATAAGCTTCCATGTTACGTCCCAACTGCGCATCAAACATTCTGGTCACCATTCGTTGATAAGTGGACCCCGCATTCTTTAGACCAAAGGGCATTACTCGGTAATGGTAGTTACCATTCGGGGCACGAAAAGCCGTCTTCTCCTGATCATTCAGCGACAACGGGATTTGATGATACCCTTGGAACGCATCCAAGAAGCTCATTCGGGGGTGCCCCACAGTTGCATCCACCAATTGGTCAATTCTAGGAATAGGGAAAGGATCCTTGGGGCATGCCTTATTCAGATCTGTGAAGTCAATACAGACTCTCCACTTCCCATTCTTCTTTTTTACTACGACAGTATTGGCCAGCCATTCAGGATAGAAGATCTCCTTGATCGCACCGGCTTGCTTTAGCTTACCAACCTCCTCTTTAACTGCCTCAGCGTGCTCTTGAGATGCTCGCCGAGGAGGCTGCTGTCTAGGCGTCACATGAGGGTTAATATTCAAATGGTGGCAGATAACTTCTGGATTAATTCCTGGTACATCATAAGTCGTCCATGCAAAAACATCAATATTATCTCGCAAGAATTGAATCAACTCTTCTCTTTCCTTTGTCGGCAGCTTGGATCCGACTTGAAAATACTTCTCTTTATCTTCCCCAATAATTACCTTGGTTAGCTCCTCGGCAGACCCTTCATCCTCAACTAGGCCGACTTCCCGAGCAGCCTCCTTTAATTGCTATGATGTCTCAGGAACTTCCCCTTCCAACGAACCTCGGCCTGTGTGAATAGTGGCAGACATTAGACATTGCCTAGCCACCGCCTGACTGCCATGTAACACTCCCACACTTCCCCCAGTAGGGTACTTCACCATCACGTGTAAAGTTGACGAAACTGCCTCCATTGCATGCAACCACGGTCTAGCCAAAATGGCCGTGTATGGAGAATATGCCATAACAACTATGAAGTTTACCTGTACTTCGGAACCCTCCACCTGCACGGGCAGCCTAATCATTCCTCGTGGGATCACCTGGTTTCCATCAAAACCGACCAAGGGATGGTCGTATTTTTCCAAGTCCTCCTCTTTCAACTTTAACCCATTGAATAGGTCCGGATACATAATCTCGGCACCACTTCCATCGTCCACCAAGATTCGTTTTACATCATATCCCCCGATACGAACTGTGACGACCAATGCATCATCGTGGGGTTGAAACGTTCCTTCTTTATCCTTATCAGAAAAACCCAAAATAAGCGTCTCCGAGGATCTGAGTCTTTTATTTGTTTGATGATTGTCTTCCACGTCCTCATTCCCACACTTGTTTTAAACGGTCATGACCCGAGAGGGTTTCCCAAAGTCTCCTCTCGGTTGGGTCAAGATGACGTTAATAGTGCCTAAAGATGGTTGAGGGGTCTGACCCCAAAATTTCCGAGTACCAAGTTGTTCCTGATTCCCATTCGGCTTCGCCAATAAATGATTGATCTTCCCGTCCCTAATCAATTGATTTAAATGATCACGCAACGTTCGGCACTTCTCCGTGGTATGTCCCTTATCCTGGTGGTAATGGCAGTGGAGGTTTTGGTTCCTCATGGATGCATCTCCACTCATTTTGTTTGGTGGCCTAAAATATGGCTCATGCCGAATTTTCTCCAGTATGTGATGTACAGGTTCCTTAAATAGTGAGTTAACTAGAGGAGACTCGGCGATCCTCGGATGGCTTGTAAAGTCTCGCTTGGGCCGAATACCTTGAAACCCCCCTACCCGAAGATCCTTCCTCTCTAGATACCCTTTCATTTTGCCTTTGCTTTGCATCTGATCCTCTTCTACGCGCTTGTATTTATCTATCCGGTCCATAAGCTGACGCATGTCTGTCGCGGCCTTCATTGTCAAAGACTTCCTTAAGCCATGCTCCGTGGGAAGACCCACCTTGAAAGTTCTCACAGCTACACTCTCCACATCCCCATCAATTTCATTATACGTTTCCCAGTATCGGTCAGAATAGGTTTTGAGTGTTTCACCTTCCCTCATAGACATAGACAGTAGAGCATCCAAAGGTTTTGGAATCCTTGTACAAGTTATGAACCTTGCTCCAAATGCCCTAGTCAATTCCTCAAAAGACCTCAGGGAACCTTCTGCCAAAGCATCAAACCACCTCATAGCCACGGGCCCCAAACTGGCGGGAAAAACTCTACACATCAATGCCTCATTATTCAAATAAACGGCCATCTTCTGACTAAAATGACTAACATGCTCTACAGGTCAGTCCTTCCGTTATACACAGTAAAGATGGGTTGGGAAAACCTACGAGGCAGCTTGGCCCTGTTTATCCTTGCCACAAAAGGGGATTTGGCAATTTGTCTCAGGGCTTTACCCATTGCATCACTCCCGTCCTCGCGATATATTCCCTCAGTATCGAGCATCCTCGTCACTTTCAGCTGCTTTGCCCTAACGCCCAAAGACACACTAGCACGGGTCATACTTCGAGTAGGCTCAATCATTGGGGGATGACTTCCTCCTGGGTTTGCTTCCGAACTATCACTGGAAGAGCTAGCATTACCCTTACGTCTCCGCTTCTTACTATCCATGCGCTTGCGTAAGTACGCTATCTCAGACTGCATCTGTCGCAATACATCGTCGCGAGACGTGTGCCCCTCAGTTAACGATCGTTGCTCATCCCTCTGACCGCCATCATATTCCTTCACCACACCCGAAGTATGTCCTTTCCCCTTGTCATGCTGGAGACTTACAGCTACGTCTCTGCGTCGTGAACTTACTGATTCTTCCCCTTCTAAATACACCTCCGCCATACACTTCTAAATGGAATATGCTATGCTATTGTTGTTCCCACAGACGGCGCTAATTGTGAGGACCAAAAACTCATAAAATCAACTTCCAAACGTTATTGCTGCTTTATTCATTTAAGAGTCCTCATACAATACATTTGGTAGAGAGGGTTCCACAACAAAAAGCCCCCATTCGTAGTCTCTTGATTCCTATTTATACTATTCTCTGTTTTCATCGTAGCCTTACACCTTGCAATCTGCGGTCCTTTTCCCGTGACACTTGTCCGTCGGCAATGGAACAAGATTCCACTTTGCATCCCGCACTGTTCAGGTCATGTCCACATTAATGCGACGGATAGAGGTGATGCTTGTTAATTAATGCGGCCAGAATGGTTGTTGCCAAGCATTTAATGCAACCTTCCAAATCAGCCTAATACATCCAGATATTTGTAACATGTCCCTTATGTCGTTATCGTCCACGCCACCTCATCTTCGGGCACACCCGGAGAGACCTCATCTTTCACTCTAAATGTTGGCCTTTCTTTCTTCGGGTCCTCGGGTTCTTAGGTCCTCGGGTCCTCACACAAGCCATATCGCATGATCGTCTGCAAATAAAGGTGTCACGCCGATTAAAAGTACATTTCATCCTTTTATAACCTATGACCCAAGCTATGGACAATGCTGAGTCTTCAAAGAGGAGAAAAGCGATTTGGCAAGTACAATAGTAATTTTTATATTTGGTTCACTTTAACGTTGTTAAAATCAAGATTTTATTTCGGATAAAAAAGAGGATGTTCAAGATTGAATTTTAGGATCGAATTGAAGATCGTAAGATTTTATGAAATATGAAAATTAGTTATGAATACATTGAATAGTATACATATATGATACTAGCCTCATCACATACACTTTGCGCAAGGGATGAGGCTTTTTATCTTTTGGTCTAGTGTCAAAATCTTTCATTTAAAAAAAAAATTGGATAAATTTTTTTTAAGACATGAATTAGTAGGAGAGTGTCCTATTTTGTAGGCATTATAAGTGGAGTTAGAAATATATTTTTATCGTGTTGTCCTCAAGTTTTTGCCCTGTTAAATGTAAAGTTTAGGGGTATTTTTGAACCACAGAAAAGTTCAGTTTAAAGAGGGAGAAGGTATTTGGTATCAAATAATACCATGTTAGTGGTATCAAAATCTAATAAGTGTGAGACATGTCAGTAAAAAATAACTAACTCACTAATAATTGAAAGACATGTGTTAGTGGATAATTATTTTTGCACATATGCCTCTTATTTATTGGATTTTGATACTTGGTATCATTTGATATAAAATACTTTTTCCTAAATAGGGGAGTCCTCTTATAAATAGTATAGATATCCAAAGCTCAAAAATTATATTTTAGCATAAATAATTGATTAAATAAATTCGAATGTATAACTCAGAAGGGAGAGCAGGATATAGCTAAAAAGTTAGAGCCTTCATTTTAGAATAGAAGTTAACATAACTGAAATCAAAAGAATGAATAAATATTAAATTCTAAAATATAAATAAATAATCGGACATTTAAATTCTTCTTCCTATCATGTTTTCACTTTTTAAAATAATGATATTTATCTCAGCCATATACAAATCAAAATGTTAGATTCTCATTAAACTAAAATCTATAAATAATTATGAGTTCATCACAAATTCAAATTCTACCATGTTTTTTACTTGAAAAGTAAAATGATTGATAAATACAATATTATAAAATCAATGTCTAATTTAACACACAATGATATTTAAGATTTCTTAGTTTGTTAGATATTTATTCCAAACATGTTTTGTTTAGTTTTTATTGAGTTTAGATAATATAAATTTTTAATGTAGATTCTGATTTTGGGGACCATTTTCCCATACGAGGCTCTCAAATCACACAAATTGACTTTACTCTCAATCTTTTTGAGTTCAACCTATGTGAAATCTATGGACCCATTTCACACTGCTTGATTAAGATGTTGTTTGTTGTCTATTTTCCACTGTCCTTTGATATCAGTTCAAAGATTACTTATTTCTAGTAGCATATTTGTATAATGTGAGACAAAAAACTAAAAACTATCTTATTTTGAAAAAGTTAAAAATTAGATTATTTAATATAAATTTGAGATAAAAAGTAGTATAAGACATGCAAACAATGGATAATTTAAGCAAATATAGCTTTTAATCGGTTGCTAAATGTGCACTTAGTATATTCATATTTGGCCATTGTAGTCGCTCTTAGGCCCTTGAATTCATTTTACGACATTCTTCCATTGCACATTCATTCAACATTGTGCCTGGTTAATCTCTACAATCCAGTCTCCATTGTCATCCTTAAGGCATTTACAACGCATCCTTAAAGAATTTTCATGAGTTTATTTTTCAACCCAAGTTGTCTTCAAGTTCCCACCTTGAGTTTGAGGGAGGATGTTGAAGACATCAAGCTCAATTGAAGTCAAAGCCCAAACCCAATCCTACTTGGTGTAGAAGCAAAGTCTTCTACTCATACTCATGGTTTAGTGCATGGTTAGTCTAAAGTTTAGTCTCCATCCTATAAAGACCCCACATTGAGTTCATTGTAGCATATAATTTAATATATTGAAGATTTGGCCATCAAGTGCTTTTCTCCTTATATGTAGGTTGTTAAGTTGAATTATGTAATCAATGCTCTCTCTCTAATATAGGAAGTTGACATGTTTTCGAGCTATTAGTGAAGCCAAGAAGTTTTTGTCCATGATAAGTTGAGTTTTCCAATAAAGATGGTGTTGGTGAGTTGGAGAGATGTGAACTGGTGAACATTTGTGAGAGTAGATGGTGAGAAAAGTGTAAGAGAAATTGGTGGAAAATACAATGAAATAGGCTCTAATACGAAGTTAGAACAAATAAATAGTTTGACGTAATCTCTTATCACAATTTGATAATGAGATAGTTCTTACTTTTAAAGGTAAATATATGATAAGTTGTTCAACAAATCAACAATTCAAAATACAAACTTCAAATACAAATTTTAAATGCATATTTTTTTTAATAGCTCGGGAACACTGAGAGCATTCCATGCAAAGTTGAAGAGGAATCCTCTTTTCGACTCTAACTCCGTCACTCTAGTCATTACTTTTCTTTCTTTCTGTTACTTCGAAAATAGCTGCTTCTGTAGGTAGTAGGAGTCGAGCATATCAATGAGAAAGCAAGATAGCTTGCAATGAATAAACTCATTATCAAACTTGATTACTCCCTCTTTGTTTTCAATAGAATCTTCTGAATGGATTCCATCGTTCCCATCGCTTCGTGACTAATGGTTAGGTTTGAATCTACAATGGAGCTCCAAAGGAAAATGAAATGTGTTCTTGATGAAATTTTCTGTGTCTTTCAGTGCCGGACCATAAGTGCAGCAATAATTTCTCTCATTTCCATTGTAAGACTAACACACTATGCGATTGACAAGTGGGGAAGATATCGTGCATTCTTGCTATTATTATTATTACTTTTGGGTAGAAATCTTGCTATTGTTAACAACTAGCCAACTAGGTAGCCTTTTATCTTTAGTACTTCTTTTCTTTTGCAGTCTGTGCCCATTTGGTACGTTGTTGGCTTCTTTCTCTTCTCCCCACAAGGTAAAGCCTAAAGCTAGGCTTATCGCTTCCTTCACGATTTCTCATGCTTTTGTTTATAATAATGTTTCTTGGAGAATGGAGAGCTGCGTAATTTAAGTACACGTTGATTTACTAACGTCCGTTTTTAGGGTATATATTATTAAATTATTTTATGAAAAAAAATTATGAAAAAATAAATACTGTTTTGATAACTTTTTTAATTCTTTATAAAAAAAATTTAAAAATAAATTAGACCCAATTATTAGAGTACTAACAATAGTGATGCTAAATAGTCATATAACTATTTTTAGCATCACTAAATATCAAAATATACCCTACAATAATAGAGCTAAAACTATGTTTTTTGACTCCACAATTACAGTGCACAGCAACTTTTGACTGTACACTATAGCTGAAAGGTAAAAATTTTATTTTATTTTATTTTGTGTTCACACTGTTTTTGTCTTTCTGCTCACTACTTCTCCGTGTCTCTCCCAATGTCCACCTTGCGTTTACACTACTTTTGGTTGTGGTTGTGTTTTAGTGGTTAAATGAAATATTATTTTATTGTAGTGTTTATATTATTTTATTATGTTAAAAACTAAAATAAAACTACTGCTACTAGATGTGAGAAGGTAAAATAGATAAAATAACTTTTTGTAGTGTTAAAAAGCTAAAAATTTGGCTCCACTGCTGTGGATGCTCTTACACCAAAACCATGAAAAACAGTTTAAAAATGGTCAAGGAGATGTATATAGCCGTATAGGTAAAACAAAAAGGGGAAAAAAATATTTCAAGACCCCGCTAATTGTTGTATATATTCTCAATCAATTAAAAGTTAACAACTGCTCATAGTATTATGTAATATATATATATATATATATATATATATATATATATATATATATATATATATAAAACATGCGGTCATGCATACACGTGTACATAACCCCTGAAGTCAAATCTTGACTCCGCCACCTTATTAATAAGTGCCGCCTTTTAAAACTGTGTTGATGACACTTTTTTCACGTCTAGGAGCCAATCACAATACTTATTTCAAATAATAGACAAAAGCCCATACATATGGACCAAGCCCATGTGTATATTTTCTAAGGGAAAATTTGGGAGTCGTGGATTAAAGGGTAGAAGAGGATTTTTCTCATCTATTTTGGGTTCAGTGGGAAAACGTTGTAAATATGCTTTATATATTTGCAAAACCCACTAAACCCATGAGAAAACCATTTATTATCTATGAAAATAGCTTCGTACATACCACACCTCAAAACTTCTATAGATTCTAGACTCTCATTCCATGTCCACGACAAGAAACCTTTAGCAGCCACAGTTTTATAATATTGAATAGCTTTTATTTATTTATTGATAAGTTACACACATACCTAATGGATCTTGAATCAATGACCTCATCCTCCACCTAGCACTTACAAGGGAATGGGGTTTGAGTTGAGTTATAGTTCATTTGTCTAAATTGTATGTTACAATGAATAAACGTATGATGTATATGGTAATTAACTCTCAATTAACCCTAGAGTTGTAGTACTTACACTACAATTAAGACTATGACTACTTTACTTCTAGAATTAGGACTAGGATTAATTTACTTGCATCACAAGTACATGGACCTATAACAAACTTGAACGATATTTTACCTTTGATACCCCTTCAAAGTCAAGGTACTCGGAAGACTAGAAGTTTAAGTTTGGAATGAAATAGATTGGATATGTAGCATATATTAGGCACAATATGGAATAAATTGCAAGAAAACATTAGTGATAATGGCTAAGAGCATTTATATTGGGAATGACATATGCCATATGTAGGGGAAAATTTAGCATAAAAGCCCAAAACCCCCCACACATCTGGACTTGTAAAAACTAACTATTGCAAAAAAAATTACAATAGTGCTACAGTACAATTCTAAAGGTAGAATTGCACTGTAGCTCAATTCTAAAAAAAAAAATAATAATAATATTTTATTCACTTATTTTATCAATTCCTCTCTCTTTCTCACTGGGTTTTTGGGTTTTGAGTTTTTATTTTTATTTGGTTTTTGAGATATATTATTTTATTATGTAAAAATATTATTTTAATGTGTTGTATTGTAAAATAAAAATTGGGATGCTGAGAGTATTGTAAAATGGTACGGTATAATTGATAAAGTAACTTTTTAAAATAATAAAATAGGATGAGATAAAATTTTGAAACGTGAATGCTCTAACAATGACAGTTAACAATAGACGAAGACTCTGAAAAAGATGACTATTATTTAGGACTAAAGAATGGTTGCAATAAGGACAAGACAATTACAATGGCAGGATGATGGCTACACCAGGGGCCTAAGGAACAATGTCGGCAAAGGAACAATGTTTGAGAATGGCATATATATATATATATATATATATATATATATGTGATGCAGGAGCTAGCAATAGCAACTGTTTAGTGACAAATATGGTGGTTGCATGATGGAAATACCGATGGCAATAGTAGAGCAACAACATCTATTTTCGAAAGATATTATAATGTCGTGGATTACTCATAGTTAGAATGATGATGATATTGGTTATGGGAAATTTCGGTGGATTTTGTATATTAGACCAAGAGAAAATGAGTAATGAGCCATTTAGTGTTTATTTAGATCCGTCCACGTTTTGGATGTTTGCATTTCAAGTGTTTAATGTACTATTCATGAACAGTATATTTAGGCCAATGACTAGTAGTGAACAATAATAAACAATAATAAGAATTTTTTTTTAATTTTTTATTTTCAGCAAAATAAACAGTATTCAAACATATACTTAGGGTCCGTTTGGATGCAGCTGAAACTGAAAACTGAAAAATACTGTAGTAAAATAATTTTTTAATATGTAAATAGTACCGTAGGACCCACTTTTAATAAATTTTTTTGAAAAAGTACATGTACAGTACGCGCACTACGGTTTTGTCCCCCGCAGCCAAAACGAAAAAAAAAAAAAAATTACTGAAACGCGTTTTGCCTCCAGACGTGGACGCAAAACGCAGCTCTCAAACGCATTCTTACTATAGCTTGGTTTGGATAACGCTGAACGCGTCCAGCGTTCAGTGTTTTTTTTTTTTTTTTTTTTTTTCCTTGCTGCCGGTTTCTACTTTTAGGGGACAAGTCACTATGCGCACACTATTCACGTACTGTTCACACACTGTTCACGTAATTTTCAGCAATTTTTTTATTAAAAATGAGTCCTGCAATATTATTTACATATTTAAAAATTATTTTATTACAGTATTTTCAGTTTTCAATTTTTAATTTTTAAGTATATTTAAATGTACCTTATAACTTAGACCTCTAAAATGGAAGAAACAAACCCCAAAATTATAGATTATTATTCGAAAAATAAAGTGAGAGAAAGAGAAAAGTAAAACAGTAAAACTAAAATGATTCGGCCTGAAAGATGAATCAGACCGAATCATTTGGTACGGAAACAACACTTTAATAATAATAGTCCCTGACATGATTTTTCCCACAAATGACTACAGTTCCAACTACATTCCGTCACATCATATTATTGATATATTTAATTAATTAATTAGGTGGTGCACTTTTCAAAATTAATATGAATGACGCTTCATTCTTTTGGGAAATCGATGCAATTTTTTTTTTTTGAAAAAAATCGTGTTTATGTTATTTGTTTTTAAACAAATCAAGATTGAGCCTTAATTTTTTATTCGGCTTAGCTCATTAAAAAACTTGTTTATTGTTTCTAAATAAATAAAAAAATCTTGTTTATTTTTAGGGCCTATTTGTTACACAATTTCAAACTCACATTTTTACATTTTAAACAATTTTACACACATTTTTACATACTTTTTCACTCACACAAATTTCAAAAAACTACAAAAATCTCATCTCAAACTATTCTACCAAACACCTCCTTATTTGTTTATAAACAAATTAAACTCAAGCCTTAGTTTTTTAACTTGTTTAATAAACGAGTTGAACTTAAGAAAAAAAATGTCCATAAACAATAAGGCTCAATAAATAATAAGTCAAGCCTAGATTGGTTTATAGGTGACGGGGGCGTTTTGTGACAAGAGCCAAAAATGCAAGCTTAGCCCAAATCTCTCATTGGGTTCTTTGGAAATGTTTATTTGTGAAAAATCAAGCCCAAAATTTCAAATGTATAATGAACAAAAGGCTAATGGTGTTTTAACAAGAGAGAAATCAAAATGTCATAACTTGTTGGGAAATTTAGACCCTCGGTTGATAGAATTAACAAGTTTTAAATCCAAGTTGTTAGTTAGATTTATTATGAATAAACCTTGTTAAAACAAACAAACATCAATATCATGTCAATATCATACATATCGGAATAGTAAATAAGACAAGATATGATAACTCAAGAAAACCAATGAAACAAACTAGTTTCACAGTAAAAAACCTGGGAGGAAACCTTCTCGAAAAACAATTCACTATAGTAAATAGAAATTTCAAATCTAGTACAAAACCTTTATCCCTAGACTCTACAAACCCCATAGATGAACTTACAACAAAAACCTTCTACCGCTTCAGAACTTCTGAACTCTTCAATATATGAACGCCATCCTTTTTGCACGGATCCCAATATGTCACTAACTTCAGCAACTTGAAGATGTTGTTGGTTGCAAAGTTCTTCACTTCATCAACAATGAAGATCAAGAAGTACTTGGTTACAAAATCTTAAGGCGCAAAAGACGCAGTAACTTCTTGCAGAGAGAATAAGGCATTAGGTCACTTTCTGCATGTGTTCTCTATGTATAACGGCCTTTAAAATAAGCCTTATATATATCTAGAGTTGTGAGAAAAGAAACCCTACACATATATGTTAACATGAGCTGAAAATTAGATCTGAAAATTCTAATTTCGTAGATCTCGACAGATTTAGCATCTGTCGAGCTTTGTTCTTAAATCTCAATAGATACTGTTTCGGTCGAGGTATATGTCGAGCTTTAATGAACAGCTTTTCTTCACTTGTTTTTTGGTCCAATCTTCATGGCTTTAATACTTAACTTAAACTCTTCTTTCTTGAAGTACTAAACTCATCCTAGATATACCCAATTACAAATAAGGTGCATTTTATTAAAGGATTAGCCAATTACATAAAATATGTCCTTAACAATCTTTCCATTTGGCAATTCGTGACAAAACCACAACAAAACAAATAATCATGAGACAATTCTTAAATCACTCAACTCATAACTACTTGTTGTATTACAAAATAAATCTATCCCTACTACAAACTCTTGAAAAACTTTGCAAGAAGAGAGTTCATGGCAAAATAGACTTTCACAACCTGACTTTCTGAAACACTTAAACAAAACTCATCGAAGTATCATGTGTGAAACAGAAATAAAGATTGCATACATAAAGAAACATGTATATTAAGAGAAAAGAAACAACACATGTAGAAGTAGGTGAAGAAGACATACATCATCATCATCATCATCATATATATATATGTGTGTGTGTGTGTGTGTGTGTGTGTGTGTGTGTGTGTGTGTATCAAAGATAGGCACAATGTATGTAAAAATGGTTACAAGACCAGTGTACAAGAAGCTAAAAGAAGCTCCTAAAACAACAAGGAGGTAAACACTCCCCTAACAAGATGAAACACAACTCCCCCTTACAAATGCATGTATTTCTCCCCCTTTTTGTCATGATTGACAAAGGGTACAAGAAGTTATAAAATTTCACCTGAGAAACATAAAGATGATCAATGGGGTACAAGGAATCCATATAAATGTATGAATGTTATGAAACAAGATGCTATGGATGACAAGATAATGAAATATGCAAAACAAAGAAAAATGAAATGCATGCAAGGGTATCTCGATCAATCGAGGAGGTGTCAAGAATCTATTGAGAAGAAGCCAAGCTTGATGGATCAAGAATATGTCGAGGATGTGTCAAGCAGACAGAGAGCACAAGATTTGGCTCGATGGAACAACCAATTTGTCGAGAAGCTATCGAGGTCAAACCCAGAAATCTCGATGGATCGAAAATATGTCGAGATTCTATCGAGAAGGCAAAGAGCACAGGAAAATTCCTCGATGGATCGAAGATCTGTCGAGGTTTCTATCGAGGTTGAAGAAAGAAAGCTCGATAGAAATGGAATATGTCGAGGATCTGTTGAGAAGTTGTCGAGCTTGAAGAAAATAAGTTTTTCAAGGAGGAAAAAACACAAGGAGATAAATACAACAAGTAAGCAACTCAACCAAAGATCCAATCAACATATATAGCTCTCAAAACATCTCTCAACATATATGCAAAGCATCCATAGATCCAAAACACACATATACACACACACATTGAATAAGTCTAACCAATTTTATATTTCAAAAATAAGTCAAGACAGTGTAGTGAGCATTTATCAATACATGTATTCCTTGTGATGGCCAAATCACATACCTGTACAAGTATCAAGAGTAGCAAAGAAATATATGTGTTGTGTGTGAAAATTAGCAAAAGTGCATAAGTGTCTCATATTATGAAGATTTGAGACATGAGAAAATAAAATACACTCACACACAATCATAATTGTTTGATGGGGACTATCACCTTTAAAATACATCCTATAACTCCCACATCTCCTAGAAACACGCTTGCAACCATTTTAAAGGCATTTTGTTTCTTTTTGTTTTTATTTTTCTTTGCATATTTTTTCTTTTGAGCATAGCATGCATGGCCATATAAGGGAGAAAAGAAATACTCAATTATCTAAGCCAAAATATTGCAAATTTGCTATGCCGATGCACACAGATGTTATACATAATTGGCAGGCTTTAGTAGTGAGATGGTTACTTAATGCTTCCTGTCAAAAAGAGTGATATGAGTATTAAGTATAAAAGATTACTTAATCGTACTCATCACCAACACGAGCCACAAACCTCACTTGCTTAGTTGTGCATTAAAATGCTCATCTAAGCTACAAGAGACACAAAATTTAGAAATTTTATTTCAATTGCCATCCAAGGTACACAAGTACCAATATACACAAACACACACTGTTTTTGTATTTTTTTTTTCTGATTTTTCTCTTTTAATTTTGAGAAAAATAATAATAATAAAGACTAAACAACCAAACAGAAATAGACAAACAACAGGAAAGGATAAAGATAGATCCAGATGTATGAAAGCATGATTCCTAAAATAAATAAGAAATCAAGCAAGAAAGTCCTACTTTAGATAGAAAAAATTATAGTAGAGGACAGATAAAAAAGACAATTAAGTCTTAGACTCCTTTCTCACCCACACAGCACGAGTCTTTGGCCGTGAAGATGAAAAGACACGTGTACTAGTATGTGTACTCAAGGACATAGAAGAATTATAATTCTCCTGGAATTGAGTTAAAAAGCTCAAAACTTTTAATAATTCTCCAGACAAAGGTGTTGAACCTTGAGAGAGAACCTGTAACCGTTTGGACACTTACTTATGAGGATACAACTTGAAGCAATTAGAACGAATGTGTCCAAAAACACCACAATGGTGACAAACATGAGTAGTTTTTGAGCTACTAGACTTCCTAGAGTGAGGTCTAACGAAGGATTTAGAATTAGCCAAATCAGTTTTGGATTTCATACCTTTATCACCTTTCTCAGATTGGGGTACAAAGACAGTCTTTGATCTAGAAGTCGTGGAAGAGGAGGGGCTGAAAGAAGTAGCATATCCTAAGCCAGTCTTATCAGAATTAGGCTTTTGAGCACTCAATATCTGATCAAGCTTTGCACTAGACATCCTCTCTATTTAAGTTCTAGCTTGACTAAGCTCATCTCGGGATTCTTGACCTTCTTTTCTAATGAGGTGTTCTCCACAACAAGAGTCTCAACTAACCTTGTAGTCTCATTTAGTTTGACTAATAGTTCAGTTTTTTTCAGTTTTTTTTTTCAGTTTTTACTATTAGGACATATGTGAATGATGTTAGGAACATATGTCATTTAGAATTGACTAATCTTTTGACAAAACGCACTCTACTTGTAATTTGGTAGATCTAGGATATGTTTAATATTTCAAGGAACAAGAGTTCAAGTCCAAGTGTTAAAACCATGCAAATCTGTCCAAGAAACAAGTGAAGAAGTGCTGGATTTTAAAACTCGACAGCTAACTCGACAGATAGCATCTATCGAGGTTTAAAAGGCTACTTTAGCCTGATACTCGACAGTTGCTCGATAGATATCATATCTATCGAGATTTATGAAAATCAGTTTTTCAAATCTGATTTCACTCCAATTTGTGGGTACATATTTAGGTTTTCTTTTCTCACAACCTTAAATATATATAAGGATTATTTTAAGGGCCGTCAAAGGTTGCACAGTTACACAAGTGTAGAGCAAAGTTTTGTTCATGAAAATCGTGACCGGAGACAGAATTTGCCCTAGTTCATCTTTCTCTTGAAAAAGCTACTGCGTTTGTACGCCGTTGGGTTTTGTGACCAAGGAGTTTCGTGATCTTTATCATGTTGATGAACTGAAGAACTTTGCAGCCAACATCTTTCTCAAGTTGGTGATTAAGCTGCGTACTGAGATTCGCGCATCTATTAGTTAATCACGTACTAGGAGGCATGCATTGAAAATGAGAGATTGTCACTATAAAACAAGTCCAATTGTGTATTGAGGTAAGGGTTCAACTGTAGGTTGGTATAAAGTACTGAGATTCATTTACTTGTAACCGCTTGTTATGATAATAATGGATTCTCAGGAGTGGTGACCTTAAAATCACCTGGTGAGGTTTTTTGCCTTGGAGATTTTCCCAATTCGTAAACAAATCACCGTATTAACTTTATTTTCCGCTGCATATTAACTTAGTTAGTGATTTGTTTGTGCTACCACGCATATTGCATGTTAATTGGATTAATTAATTACCTTGGCTAATCAATCAATTAATTTATCACAATGGGTCAATACAGTATTGGCCTATCATTTACCTTATTAAACTCTTTTCTACAAAGATGAGAAATCTTTTCAGATTTTATAAATTCAGTGCATAGCTTATCATAGGCTTCCTGAAAGGTCAACTTCTTGGGTACTTTATCATCAAAAGAATCCTCACAGTCACTAGCACTCTCCAAAATCACATTATCGGTTGTGGTAGTAAAAGCCATATAATGACCACATTCATCCTCATACTCATCAGAAAGATCACTCTCAAAATCACTCAAGGTAGAAACCAACACTTTACTTTTTGAACTCTTGGTCTTTTCCTTCATAAGATAGTTTGGGCACTCTATCCTCATATGACCTAAACATTTGCACTCATGACATTGGATGAGGGATTTCTCATTCTTGCACTTCCTAGAGGATTCAAATTTCCTAGGGGCTTTGTTCTTATCCTTTTTCCTATATTGGAGAAGCTTAACAATCTCATTAGTTATAAAAGGTTAAATCCTCATCCTCATCTTCATCTCCATCTTCAGAGTCATCACTCTCTTCCTCTATACCCTTAAGAGCCATGTTCCTACTCTTTCCACATTTTCCCATTTTACCTAATCTAATCTCATAGGTTTTATGGTTCCCTACAAGCTTAGTCAAAGGAATTTGATCAATGTCCTTCACTTCTTCAATGGCAGTGATCTTGGCATGGAATCTTTCAGGTAGGGACCTAAGGATTTTCCTAACAATTTTGGGTTCCGCAATATATCCTCTAAGATTGAATGCAGAATTCACAATATCCTTGAGTTTAGCATAGAACTCATCAAAGGTCTTATCCTCCTCCATCCTTATTTCTTTAAAACTGCTGGTGATTCTTTGAAGCTTAACGATCTTCATTGCCTTGGAACCTTTCATAGGTGGTGTCAAGAATAGTCCATACTTCCTTAGCAATTTCCGTGGATAATATTTTCTTGAATTCCTCATTAGTCACGCCACTAAACGGAGCATTCAAAACCCTACTGTTCAAATTTGCTACTTTGATCTTTGCTTCATCCCAATCCACTAGCGCTTCATTTGGCTTAACCTAGCTGACTTCAACAGCTTGCCATACTTTTTCATCAAAAGCTTGCAAAAAAGCTTTCATAGGAACTTTCTAGTACGCATAGTTAGTACCATCAAACAAAGGAGGAATCAAAAAAGATTGTCCACGATCCATGACAATGGGGTCAAGGATCACATTTAGGAAATTAATCCAATCAGAGTGTACCCGCTCTGATACCAATTGTTGGAAAATTTAGACCCGGTTAGAATTAACAAGTTTTAAACTCAAGTTGTTAATTAGATTTATTATGAATAAACCTTGTTAAAACAAACAAACATCAATATCATGTCAATATCATACACAACGGAATAGTAAATAAGACAAGATATGATGACCTAGGAAAACCAATTAAACAAACTAGTTTTACAGTAAAAAACCTAGGGGGAAACCTTCATGAAAAGAAATTCACTATAGTAAATAGAAGTTTCAGATCTAGTACAAAACCTTTGTCCCTAGACTCTACAAATCCCGTAGATGAGCTTACAGCAGAAACCTTCTATCGCTTTAAAACCTTTGAACTCTTCAATATATGAACGCCACCCTTTTGCATGGATTCCATTACGTGACTAACTCCAACAACTTGAAGATGTTGTTGGCTGCAAAGTTTTCCACTTCATCAACAATAAAGATCAAGAAGTACTTGGTTACAAAACCCTAAGGCGCAAAAGACGCAGTGACTTCTTGCAGAGAGAATAAGGCACTAAGTCACTTTCTACATGTGTTCTTTATGTATAATGGCCTTTAAAATAAGTTTTATATATGTTTTGGGTTGTGAGAAAAGAAACCCTATACATACATGTTAGCATGAGCCGAAAATCAGATCTGAAAATTCTGATTTTGTAGATCTCGACAGATTCAGCTTCTATCGAGCTTCGTTCTTAAATCTTGATAGATACTGTTTCTGTCGAGCTTTAATGAAAAACTTTTCTTCACTTGTTTTCTGGTCCAATCTTCATGACTTTAATACTTGACTTGAACTCTTATTTCTTGAAGTATTAAACTCATCCTAGATCTACCGAATTATAAGTAAACTACATTTTATCAAAAGACTAGCCAATTACATAATATATGTCCTTAACATAACTGAAATATAAGAAAATTAAGAAAAAACACACAGGTTCGAAACTTTGACCCACAATTATTAAGAAGCGGAAATGAGAGAGGTTGTGAGGAAAAGAGGGAAGGTTCCCCTGTACCCATATTTCCACCCCTAAGTTTCAAAATTGTGAGGGTGTTAACTGGCTGAATGAGCTTTTGTTCTAAAGTTTCAGCTCTGTGGGTGCAAACATGATTCCTTTATTTTGAATCTGATTGGGGCCTATTGTATTGAGTTTGAGGTGCTCTAAGTGACTGGTTTTTGGCCAATAGAAGAGGCTTTGAACCCCAATGTCACAATCAAAGAGGTTATGGTCAGATTTACTTTAATTAGGTAAAAGGGTTGGCTTGCTTTTGGCATAATTTGGGAAATTGAGTGGCCTAAATTCATGGGCTGTTGTTTTCTAGACATGGTAGGCCCTTGGAGTTTATATTTGCTTGTTGCAGCAAACAAAGCCAGCCACTTAGGATTCGCTATGTGTTGTAGGCAGAAAATGGTAAAACAAAAAAGTTGGGTCACAATCAGCCAGAGCATAAAGGTTCTTTTAAGGTGGAAATTTCGGGTACAAGACCTCCTTCATAAGCCAGAAGTGTTACCAGTGTCCCTTACGTACTTGGTAGCACGCATGAGCTGGGCTCATGCAAAAGGTCCAAAAGGAACCGACCTATACCCTCCAAACCACACTCCCTCAGTTTTCCCAATAAGTCGCATGAGCTTGGCCCATACTTAAAAGAATAAAATATAATACAATACATGCATTAAGCCCACAAGGAAGTGGAGCTGGGTTGAATCGGGCTTGTACAAAATGTGTCGCAAAAATGGGTAAACCTATATCTTACTAAAATTTAATTAATTGGAAATTGGAACAACTTATCTAAACCAAATGAACTTGATAATATGCTTAATATAGGTTTGATTATTTACTTGTGGTGGATCTCAAGCACAAGAGCTTGATATTAAGCTCAAGCTCTATTTGATTGATGAATCAAAGCTGAGCTAAGCTCAAGCTTTGAACATTTTACTTTTTTTGTTGAGTTGAACTTGAATATTCAATACTTGTAAAAGCACAACTCGTTTACAACCCTATTAAAAACTACATAACTATGATAGTTATTCACAGTTTATCACGAAAATATATTTAAGACCAATTATTGTGGGAAAAAAACTAAGGAACTCAAGCTCAAGCCTAATGGACCCCCTGAACCAACCCCTTAGACCATCATTTTTTACCCTTGATTTAATATTGTAAAGATTGATCGCTCAATGTTTAGAAGATATTTCCAGATCGAATCTATCAACAAAATGTTAGACTTCCAATTCTACGTCCTCGTCCTTCAATCGACGTATAGGGGGGATCCGAATTTTTACTCAATTAAGGGGCCATATTCAATCAACAATAACCCACTTGTTTTGTATCGAAAAAGTTCAAACTTTTTGTTCAAATCAAAGCTCAGGATGTCTACTTTCTAAAAAATTTAGACCTCATCTTCAAATTCTTTTTCATTCAAAAGTTATTGTCAAAACGATAAACAAATGTCACTTTTTAGCACATTTTCAAAGTGATTTGGTCTTGTGAATAACTAGGTACATATCTTTTACCCGTGATTTGATATTGTAAAGATTGATCATCCAATGTTGGGAAGATATTTCAAGACTGAATCTGGCAACAGAATGTTAAACTTCCAATTCTACGCCCTTCTATCGACACATAAGGAGAATTCGAATTTTGACTGGATCGATACAATAACTCTCTTTTTTGTATCAAAAAAGTTCAAACTTTGTGTTCGAATCAAAGCTTGGGATGTCTACTTTCTAAAAAATTGAGACATCATCTTTAAATTCCTTATCGTTCAAAAGGTATTGTCAAAATGGTGAACAAATGTCACTTTTAAGCACATTTTCAAAGTGATTCGGTCTTGTGAATAACTAGCTACTGGCATATCTTTTACCCGTGATTTGATATTGCAAAGATTGATCGCCTGATGTTGAGAAGATATTTCAAGACCGAATATGTTAACAAAATGTTAGACTTCTAGTTCTATGACCTATCGGCGCATATGGGGAATCCAAATTTTGACTGGGTCAATGGGCCATTCAATCGACAATAACTCACTTATGGTGAGCTTGAATTGGCTAAGCTCACTCTTATTACGAATGGCTGAGTTATCACCTCGTCAGTGCCAAGCTACCAATTGGATTAGACCAAAGTGCCACATCATCATCTCTCTTTGAGATGACATGTCAACACTATACTCATCAATGCCAATCCATTAGGCAACATTAACCTTTTTGGGCTTCTCTTTTAGTTCATGGGGTCCCAACACCATCTCTACACTTTCCATGGTCTTAAAAAACCCATGAAATTCATAGGTTGCTTGTGCTAACTTTTGTATTTTGTCATTTTATTCTTACTTAATGAGTTACCTTTATTGAGCCAAAAAAATAAAATATACATCCTCATATCTTGGGAGTAGCCACAGACAATGGCATGTGCTTCACGTGAGCATCAATATGTACAAAATCATTATCCTAATAGCACAAATGTAGGTTTTGCCCTCGTACTTATTACGTGTCGATTTTTTACAACCGCAGCAATGATTATTGTAACAGTTATAACGATAAATAACTAACAATCAGAGATTCAACCCCACTCCTCAACAGAAAATATCCCAAAATTAAATGTTTATATGCCTTAATATGCAAATTAATACCCAAAATGCGAGTTAGAAATATCTCAACCCACTTATTAATAAAATTTTCTTGGCAGACACCCCAAAGATCTCAACAAGTACAAGCCTTTTCCTGTTTAAGACCTATGCATGGCAACTTTATCAGTTGCTTTGCCTTTTAGTGGTGACACACTTCTCTTTGGAACTGCAGATTTTCCTGATTTATAAATTTTCTAGCATATTTGATTCTTTGTGTTCTACTTCTACTCTATCCAAAATTTTACTATTTATTATGTGAGCAGTGCCACACAGCACTTCAAATCAAAGTTGCATATAGACACTAATCAAAGAAGAGAAATACTAAACGCACCCTGGTTTTATGCAGACTTAAAAGACACAGATATGACTAGTGAAACGACAAAGCTGCACGTCAGGGGTTCTCAACAAAAGAGCCAGTGGTAGAAGCCCAGCAAGAGGATTGACTTGGCAGCATGGCTTACACGCGTCAATCACTGGAACCCCATATCACGAACAACACGTTGAGTTGTTGGTAAAGGTATCAAACCCACCCGTGAAACAGCACAGTAAGAGATAGAGAGAGAGAGAGAGAGCGCCAAAAATGAGATAAAAAGAAAGAAGATTCTCTTGGGCTCGAGAGTCACGAGCGGTGGTGCGTGTGAGTGAGTCACTGACCGACATCAGTACGGTCAACTAGACATAGATAGAGAAAAAAAGATAGGGATAGGAGGGTTTTTGGGGTTTTGGGCGTAAGCAATAAGCAAATATATATATTTTTAGACGCGTTACGGATGGATGTGCGTTTGGACAGTTACACTTTCACCAACAGACACCATTAAATTTGCGCATGAGATCCGCTCATGTGTACCTGCGGCTTATAAGCACACAAAACAACCAAGTCCTATGTCATGATATAGAGTTGACCATCACATCATTAGCAGTTTTTGATTCTTCTGGCCATTGATGAGTTTAACCAATATCTATGCTTAGAACAATCACATCAGTTTCTCTATTTTACACATCTATATTTATACTAAAAAATTACTTTTTTTTTATTTTACACATTCACTTTTACAAAATACTCACACCAGTTCATCTATTTAATCACATCTTTTAATTAAATAATCAATTTCCTCACATTTTTTATTATTTCTCTCAACAGCCCGACATATATATACGCGCGCTCTCTCTCTCTCTCTACCTATTTCTGATTTGTTGCTCTCTCTCAACAACCCATCTCTCTAACCATTTCAGATCAACTCTCCCTCTCAATCATCTCTCCCTAGCTCTGATCCACAAGCACCGAGCTCGGATCCGAGCTCTGAGCCACGAGCTCCGATCCATAGGCAAGACCCACAAGCTCCAATCTAGTCAAGCACCGATCATTCCAATCAAGCACCAATCTGAGTTTGTGTATCTCTGTTTTTTTTTTTTTAGCAAGTATATATCTGTGTTGATTTGTCTATGTAGATGTGCTTGTGTGTGAGTATGTTTGTGTGCATCTGAGGAAAAAGAAGAAGATGAGCAATTACTGAGTTTGTTGAGCACAGAGAAGAGAGAGAAAAAAAGATGCGAACGGGAAATCAATAAAATAATAAATGAACGAGTTACAGTAGCCGCTTATATTTACACGGTTATTGTAGCTCTTGGATGGATTTGCACAATTTTGCACCCTTTTAGAAGCACTGATGTGAAGCAATTTTGAGGCAAAATGTGTAAAACTGGTCTGTTTTTCTATTTTACATGATTTTCCATCCACTGATGTGGATGCTCTTAGGTAGCTAGTGGTGTTCATTGGTTGATTCTAATTAATCCAATGACATCACTTTAAAAAATGTTAATTCTAGATTATGATCATGTTATGGATTGCATGAGTGTTGTTGTTGTTGTACATGGGTTTGAATTAGATTGGATTGTGATGGATTCAAGGTATTTTACCATTTTTTAATCAAATTTAAATTTCTCGTATTGGGAAATGTTTGCGTTAACCTAACTTATGGTTATTCTAAAAACTAATCCAACCCAATTTGTATGAATTAGGTTGGGTTGTTGGATTGAAGTAATTTTATTAGCCCTAATAGATTTTGGATTATCATTCAACAATTTGAGCCTATAATTTGATAAATGATTGCAATTTACCAAATTGGGTATGAATTGTCTAATATTCTACCTCCATCAATCAAATTAAATTTAAACCACTTTGTCTCAACTTTTTTACAAATAATTTAACTTTTAGTTTTTTTTTTTTAAAATAAGTTAATTTTTCAATTTTTTATAACATTTAAATAAAAATTCACTAAATATTATATATTTTGATAAATATTATGCAAATAAGCTACTAGAAATTGTGGGTTACCCAAACGGACACTAAATTCCAAAATGCAAAATATTTTTAATTTATTAATAGTGTGTGAGATATGTTGAGTTACTTGGAAAATAATTTTCCAACCCTAACCCAATCTGACTCGAGTTTCAAGAAAGAAAAAAAATGAAACCCAATCTTATTCATCAACCCATGAAATACCAACTAAAGGTGTTGATTGGATTGAAGTAAGTTAGATTTGTCAAATTGGTAGAATAAATGCATAACCTTAGTTTTATTAACTTGACAAGTTGATAACACTGACAACATAGCCAATGACCAGGGAGAAAGAAAGTATCGAATATCGATATTGATCGAACATCGCGCCAAGGAGATGGAAAGGACATTAAACATTGAGGGGAATGAGCACTTGTAGCTAGATCCAACCTCCTATATCCACAATCAAGAGTGTTTAATCAACAAGTAATGGTGGTCATCAAGAGTAAGATAAGATTAGAAACCGATAAATTAAGTTCATTGATATATCTTCTCCCAACCTAATATCCAGCCAAACTAGTCGTGTTTGACGATATAAAATGCAATGATGACTGAAATAATGAGTGATTGTCTATATATAATAGATCAAATTGGATCATATTTGTATGATGCGTTGAGCTACTCAATTTTTCAACAACCCTATATTTCTCATTAAGCTTAATATTCAACTTGACAATGATAGCTTATCATGATCATTACATTGTCTTCTTTTGATAATTTGATACGAAAGCTCAAAATAGTGTAATATACTATAGCTTGTTTAGACCCCCAATTTTAGAAACAAGGCTTAATTGTTTTTACTCTAACTTATCTAAGTGTGGAAGAAGAGTAAATGATACACAATAACCGGAACTACTCTCTAAGTCATAACCACAAGCAAGCAACAATAAATATAAAACTTAAAGAGTAAGGGAAGAGAGATGCAAATACAAGATAACACCAAGACGTGTTATCGAAGAGGAAACCAAAGAACTTAGCAAAAAAACTCTTCGCCACCCTCCAAGTCAAAATGATCCACTAGTGAATAAGTTGTAGTACAAGGATACCAAAAAGACCCTCCAAATTTAATCTACCCAAAGTACTTGAGCCCTCCAAGCTCCAGCTACCAACGGACTTGTCGGAGTCTTATCTTTACTAGCTTCTCGGATCCTACAATATTGCCCGATTGCATCTACCAAGCCTCTCTGGCTTATTTTGAAAAATCCTCAACGCTTTCCAAGCTCCAAATCACTCTCTACTCTTTGAATAAGTGTGGGTTATGTTTGGGTACAAATCTCCTCTCAAGGTATAACAATGGAAAAGGGGAATGAGAAGAGACTATAAAGGAATTCTCACTTAAGGATGAGTAGTTCTCTCTCTAAAATGGTGGGTGTTGTAGAAACCTCTCTCTAGGAATTTCTTCTGAATAACCCCCTTACAATTTTGTGGGTAATGAGGGTATATATGAGATGGGTGAAGAGTAAAAGAGTCACACTTAAAATCCTAGCTATTAGTGCATTTCGCAGGTCATCTCGCGAGTTGGCCAAATAGCAAGATGAGTCACAAAACTCAATGACTTTCAGCTCCAAGTGTGTGCTCCTCTTGTAACCTTTGCAGGTTGCACCACTCGCGAGCCAAGTCGCGAGACCAACTTCTTGAGCAAATCTTCACCACTTAAGACTAAACTCATTACAAATAAATCATACAAAATACAAGGAAATAAATTAATTTAATTACAACACTCTTTTGTCATGGAATAAAGCTAATATAAATGTTATGTGAAAAACCATAACTTAACACGATAGTTACAATAATAGAGGAGGGGAGATTCAAATAGAGATGAAATTTAAACTTGTAGCACAGGTACCAGCCTTACCCCAGCCCACATAGCAAGTAGCGCGAGGACATGGATTGCAGAACCATGCTCGATCGCCAATGGGTTCGTCTGGAGCATACAGATTGACCCATCGGGGCACATCGAAGGTCTTGTAGGTGTCGTCGAAGTTCACAGAAACCTAATTTCGAATGAACTATCAATTCCTTTATCATTTTCTTTCTCGTTAACCAAACAGAGGCTTTATAATTCATTTCTTTTCTCTCACTTTCCCAGCAATCAAACAAAACAATGCGAGCATTTTTCATATAGAAATTAAAAGGATGAGAAACACAGATTGAACCTCGACGCCTTTAGATGAAGAAGAGGCGATGGAGTAAGAGGCATATCCGTCTTGAGAATCGAGGCTAAGGAAGAGGAAAAGAGCAAGAGCGAAGAATCCGAGAGCCATTAAGAAGAGTAATCCAATGAACCAGTTCTGCTGCCAGAAAGGAAAATCGACCTCAGACTGTAACAACGCCCTTCGTATGGGTTCCGAAGAAGAAGTAGTAGCGGAAGATGAAGATGAAGAAGAGGCGGCCTTTCTTCGCGTGGGACCTGAGGAAGCCACGGTTCGTTTCGACGAACTATCCCGAGTGAGCGCTCTCTCTCTCTCTCTCTCTCTCTCTCTGGGGAAATGTAATGTAATGTAATGTTATGCGATGTGATCTCTGGAGATTTTTGGGTCGTTCTTTCTTTTCTAAGATTGATTGTTTTTCTTGCCTTCCTTCTTTCTTGATTATTTTTCAAAGGAATTTCAGCAGAGGACCAATAGTTTGCTTAGAGATACAAAACCCTCCATAATCCTAGCTTTTTGCATAGGACCAATAGTTTGCCTAGAAATGTGTTTTTCTAACGGCAAATGGAAAGGTGGGTTACGGAAGGCTAACAGGACTAATCTCAGGTGGGCAAAGTATAAATAATTGAACCACGGGTAGACAAAGTGAAAGTGGGTCATATTACAAGTGGGTTTACTGTAATTATCCCCTTTTTTAATGATAAAAGAAGTTAAAATTTGATGTATGATATATTTTAAATCAAATTTCAATATATTATATATAAAAATTTTGAGTGTGATGAGGCAAGACGAGTGCCCACGGGTACCCGCTGGAACAAGGAGGGGAAACACACACACATACACACCTTGAAGCAAGAATGGGGCATGGTGGAGAATTGGAGACCCACCCCCTTGCCATCCCTGGATTCAAACTCTAATTTTTCAAATAAATGATGGCAAACTATGTCACTACACTATAAGGCTCTTGACATCTTACAATTAATTAATTGCGTGTTAGAATATTGGTTAAATGGGTAAATTTGCCATTTTTTTAACAAATTAAACTTTTGGAAGAATTAGTAATTTGTCATACTACCAAAGCAAGTGATTTGAATTAGAATCCAAGGAGTCCGTTTTAATTTTTGTGATGATTGACTACTCATCAAAAACTGATGAACTGGATGATATAATATTAGTTCTTTGGGATGTGATTCTAAATGTGTGTGTGTGTGTGTGTGTGTGTGTGTGTGTGTATTTCAATTGAAATAGTAGACAACTTAGTGTGTCCAATATCCCATGCTTAGGTCTATAATTAGAAATCCTAATTAACATGAGACTTTTTTTTAGGGAAAAGACAGACCTACATATATTAAGAAAAGCCAGCTAAATCAACCTGAAGTACAGAAAGAAACTATGGAGGAACATCCTCCATCCACACAAGAAAGTTTGAAACATTAACAGCAAATCTAGCCAGACTGTGAGTAACCTTATTACCTTCTCTCTTAACATAAGAGTAACATAATTGAGTAAAAGAATTAGAACCTACTCGTACAACTTCAAGTAGTAAGCCATAAGGGGTTAAGCTTTCATTACCGCTTCTTAAAGGTTGAATAAGCACCAGGGAATCTCATTCTAGGACAAAATTGGTAATACCAATCTCAGATGCAAACTGGAGAGCTTTTGCAACGGCTAAAGCTTCGACTTCCAAAGGGAAATAGGCTTATGGGAGTTGCTGTGAAAGGGAAGCTAGCACCAAACCTTGGTTATTCCAAATCACCACACCAATCCCAGATTTATTAGCTTTAGAAAATATGGCTCCGTCAAAATTTATCTCAAACAAATCTTTAGAAGGAGGCTTCCAAAGGACACGAGATTGTTGAACTTGAGGCTTCTAAGTTGGTTGAATTTCTTGAAACTCCCCTAACCTATCTTTTGATACTTGGGCTATTTGGTGGTACTGCAACAGGGTTGAAGAAGCCTAATATGGTTTCCTTGGGTCCAAATAGACCACACCAACATAGCAAATAAATCTGGTCTGTCCTGCTTCTGAAAAATCCATGTTGCCAAATCCTTGAAAGTCCCAAACTATGAAGTCCCACAAAATCCAAATAATGTAGCACCCGACCAAACTTCATCGAGTTTTGAGCATGACCAAAGGGCATGAAGTTGATCCTCCGGGGCTGAATGACATCAGTCACATTTGGGGTTAATTTGACAATTAACTGTTAACAATAGTTTGAAAATGGATAACATGACATAATATGAACATAATATGTGTCTACCAAAATATATTTATATATTTCTGCACAAAATATGTATGGAATAAATTTCAAATAAAATAGCCAATAATTTTTGTAAGTCAACTGAGACCTTCATATATTTTTATTAACATCCAAGATTCAAATTCTTCCTTCTTCAACTATCGAATAATAATAATTGTAAGGACACAATTTGCACCAAAACCCAAAAAATAAGATTGGGATAGGCCCAAAAAGCCCAATACAATGAATTTGTAGAGAGTGGGCATAAAATCTAGGTTCTAGTGATTTTAAATAACAAAGATAATGGGCTAGATCACAACATCATACGGATGGGATAGTTTATATAACAAAAATTGTCCTCGAACTCAAGCCAGGGAGATTGGATCCTATATTTCTCTTTCTCAAAGACAGGTTACAAATATTGTTCTTAATGTCTACAGTGTTTCATTTCTTCTATTTTTGATCCCCCTTCTTGAATGTCTTCTCCTTCTTTTATATCATCTTTCTTCCTCTCTCCATCCTCTACGTATGGATCAGATTACTGATTTGGATACTTGTCCCATCAGCCCATCCTTAAAGTCTTTGGAGGTAGTTGTAAGACTGAACCCTGATGCTCAGGCATCACTTCCCTATTAATGCGGCTAGAGGTTTAGCTGCAGAGCATTTAATGCGGTGGTAGCAGCTTTATCTTGGATATTTCATAGCCCTTCTTCCTATCTTGTACACTCACCGTGCATATCCTTACTTACAGGATCTCCTAGAACATCGCTTTTGGACGTCGGGTAACCCTTTCCTACCTCGGCTTTATTTAGCTGAGGACGGACTCCTCCTCGGACCACCTTCTAGGATGGATCCTATATTTCTCTTTCTTAAAGACAGGTTACAGATATTGTTCTTAATGTCTACAGTGTTTCCTCTCTTCTATTTTTGATCCCCCTTCTTGAATGTCTTCTCCTTCTTTTATATCATCTTTCTTCCTCTCTCCATCCTCCACGTATGGATCAGATTACTGATTTGGTACTTGTCCCATCAGCCCATCCTTAAAGTCTTTGGAGGTAGTTGTAAGGCTGAACCTCGATGCTCAGGCATCACTTCCCCATTAATGCGGCCAGAGGTTTAGCTACAGAGCATTTAATGCGGTGGTAACAGTTTTATCTTGGATATTTCATAACCCTTCTTCCTATCTTGTACACTCACCGTGCATATCCTTACAGAATCTTCTAGAACATCGCTTTTGGACGTCGGGCAACCCTTTCCTACCTCGGCTTTATTTAGCTGACGACGGACTCCTCCTTGGGCCACCTTCTAGGATGACCTTGATCAACCTTTGCCTCTTTATCCATCAACACTGCCTCTTGGGTCGATATTCCCACATCCTCGGACCATTTAGTGTCCTCGGATTGGGCCTCTGGCCCAATACATATTCCTGGGCCCATTGATCCTACAATAATAATAATAATAATAATTGTGCACACCCAAAATTTCCTCAATGGACAAGGCTTAGGATTGGGCTCACAATTTATTTATATAGTGGGTTTAGTATTACCTACTAAGGATAGCTCTTTACCAAGTATCTTAGTGACACCTCTTAGCTCTCTCAAATTTCTCCTCTTTCCTTTTTGAGTTCTTCTCTATTTCGATAGTACTTACTCTCTTTATCACTCTCTACTTTTTTACTCAAAATTGCCAACCCCCACTCTCTACTCCCTCCTACTATTTATAGCTTGAGGTTGGTGGAGTGGTCATGATTGCGTTCTGGCCTCACTCATATGGGTGGGGTTTGATTTAATTATTCATGCCAAGGAATATGCTTCATTGGGAACAATGGTAATGGCATTGAAACTTGTTCTAGCCTCTAAAAGGTTGCTTGGCAACGATGCTCCCTAAGGCAATACCAAGCTGCCGAGGTCATGGACTGTTCCGAGTAAATGTGTTCCCGACCAAGTCATATCTGATCGGTATGGGCTTGTCTACCATGCATTCAAAGCAAAATGGACTTACCATTGGACTTGGGCTTGGTGATGTTCCTAGAGACTGTTCGGGCCAATGCCCAAGGCCCAATGGGCTTGGGATCATGTCCCATACAATAATAATAATAATAATAATAATAATAATAATAATAATAAGGACAAAATTTGCACTGTAGCCCAAATGGCATAGACAATGGTCCAAAGAGCCCAAAACAATGAATTTGTTAAAGAGTGGGCCTGATATGGAACATTCAATGAGTTATATGATAGGCTAGTTACTATAAGAATAAGCAAGACAAGCAATTTGAACAAAGAAGGATGTTCCTCGATCAAGTCCGAAGAAGGTCTGTTCTTATATATATATGTTATTCTTGGACTTATACAAATGTTTGAGTTCTTAATTATACAGTGCTATTCTCTCCTTATCAATCTTAGATGCCACCTTCTGTCATAGGGTTCTTCCCTTTTATATCTCCTTCTCTTCTTTCATCCCAGCCTTCCACGTATAGATCGGATTACTAATCCTCTTGATACTTGTCCTATCAGTACCTTCTTAAAGTCTCTGTAGGTAGCTGTAAGGCTGGAAACTACTGTTTAGGTGTCACTTCCACATTAATGCGGCTAGAGGGTTAAATGCAGAACATTCAATGCAGTGGTAGCAGCTTTATGCCCAGATCTTTCTCATCTCTCTGGTGACTCACCTTTCAATGAAGTTTATCCTCCTAAGCATGGTTGCCCACTGCCTAGGGCTTGATGGGTGGTTGGACTTTAGGCCTCTAATCTACCGTCCGAGGAGGAGTAGTTCCATGGACAACATCACTTGTTTACCATGACTTCACGTCTTCTTTGGCTTAATAACCTACCCGCCTTCGTTAACACTTATCTGTCCTCGGGCTATCTGATGTCCTCAAACGCAATCCACAGCCTAATATCCTTATATGGGCTCTTCACTCCTACAATAATAATAATAATAATAATAATAATAATAATAATAATAATAATAATAATTCAAGTCAAATAAATATAATTTTTTATATAATATACTATACATGATAGTAAGGTAGTAGATTACTACCATGACATTTATATGTCACCTAAAAACTGGTGCTTGACAATGGAAAGGAAAAGCTGCAAAAAATGAAAATGAAACACATTTTGTTATCATGTAAACTATGTATATATCCTCTATGTTTCTAGAGGGAGAAAACAAGGGCTTAAGCCAATCAAATAATCCACTAGTTTGTGGAAAAATATTACAGTTTTGTATGTGTTTACAATGGAAAAGGAAAAAAGAAAGGAAGAATGTAGATAAGGCAGTATATTCCATCGTCGCAAAGAGAGGGATTTAATGCCTTTCCTTGGGTCCTTCATCATCTTTTTACAGGGATAGAGGTAGGCATGTGTTGCTTTCCTCTTATTGGAAAATGACAATGTTTAGTCTCAACAAAATAATACATCATGCATATGGTGCTTTATGCATGCATGCTTGGGCATGTATTGGTGCTACTTTAACAGACTGGTATGCTGTTGAAATATGGGCAAAATCTACTACTGTAGTTGTAGTAGTTCCTAACTGTAGTTGACATTTTTTCACCCACCATCTATTATGCCTAGTAACCAAGGAACATGATCCTTTTCATTTCAAAAATCTGTCAATTTCATGCTTTAGATTTTATTTTTTTGATCTAATAATGTACAACCTGCCCACTTTTTCCATATTTAAAGGTTAATGGCTATATGCCTTTGAATTCATACAAAATGCTATGTACATATAACAAACTAAATTTGCCATATATAATTCATTAAGAGTTCACCAAATTTTCACATTCCTCTTTAACTCATTAAGTCATATACGAGTTAACTAGTCGAGTTGAAGCAAGCCTTTGATTCCCCCCCTCCCCCCCTTTATCATTCCCTCCCATTTCATTTTTTCTATTTAATTGGTCCATCATTTGCTGACATACATCACTATGTACATATACCGTTCTTATTGAATCAGGATATATGCAATCCAAAATACACATAAATATTTTATGAAGTGATAAAATATTTAATAAAAAATTTATGTAAAATCCATTTTAACTATCATCAATTTTTACAAAATTTGTCATCAATTTTAACTGTTTTGCTATAAATAAAAAATGGGTCATGTTAATAAATGCCCTTAGGGCATTCATTAACAATCTAATTTAAGAAAATTTTGACATAATTTTTATAAGAAATGAAAAAAATTATCAAAATATTAATTGTTTTCTTTTCTTTTTTCATAAAAACTTTCTTTAAATAGTTTATTAACTAATACCCTAAGAATATTCATTTATATTTTTCATAAAAAATAATATAAATATATATAAAATAAATCTTAATTAAAATTCGTGTCGTATTCATATAATGTCTATTCTCTCTTAGACAGGATAAAATCTGGAAACTATAGAAGCATCCAATCAATTAATAGAAAATATAATAATAATAATAATAATAATAGAATTTAGGAAACCCATGGTGGGCCACACTCTCTTTTACAACTTTTCCTTTATCAACTTGCACATATAATGTCACAGTTTTCAACTTTTTGCAATAAGAATAAAGAACCCTCACCCACGTAAACGCAATAAATGTTAAAATGTTGCATGTGCCATGCAGAGTTTTGAAAGAAGGAATTAAACACGTAACGCAGCCAAATAATACAAGTGTTTATATTTTATTCTCCATTCACTAATAACAAGATGCTTTGGTGGGCCACGCCCACTTTTGTTAGATTTCATCTGTCAACTTTCAAATATGTTAAACTATTATTCTAATTTCTAATAAAGAATCTTGTTTTACGTAGATACATACTCTTGACCGACGTTGCATGCACCATGCAGAGTTTTGAACGAAAGATTTCACGTAAAGAGCATTAAAAAAAAAAAATCAGTTTCGGACACTGTTTATTCACCAATAATTTGCACCTAGTACGACTATTTTAGCACACAGTAAACGCTTCCACAACCATCTGATGATAAATCAATAAATTCTTTGATACCTCATTCACCAAATTCAATTAACACCACCAACTTCCGAAGTAGATAAGCGTGCCCTCAATGAGAGTCATTTTGTACCGCTAGGTAGGGGACCACAAACGGCGTCACTGACGTGGGGCGTTAACACTTTTTGTAGCTAACCGACGAATAGATAAAATCACACACATACCCTCGAAGGCCCTCGAACACATCGCCAATCCTAACGGTCTCACCGACGCCGTCAAAACCAGACCCATTATTGACTTTTCACTAGCTTGCACGTGCCAAGCGTTCAGGCAAAGTTGCCACGTGAGCATCTTTGATTTTCAGTTCGTTCACGTGTTTAGGGTCCAGCCTCGACGCTTCACACGCCGTGCCAATTGGCCAAGACAATTTTACCATTTTGCCCATGTGGTGTACACTTCGTAGCAAAATACAAATAACTTTCACATACACACACATACACATAGTTCTTTCTCTCTCTCTCTCTCTAATAATTAATTAAACGAAAATAAAATTACACTACTATACATTAATAAGAAGAAAGACTGAGTTGCTTACCGGGAAAAGAAGTTATTCTTCAAAAGAGCACAAAATATATATATATTTATTATAAAAAAAAAAAAAAGCTCTTGCTTTTAGTGTTAGCTTTGATTTCCAAGCTTCATACTTTGTTTTCTTGGTCCCATGTGGTTGAGCCAGATCTCCGGCATTGACTCACTCTCAGGTAAGTCTGATGGCTCAAAATTTAATTTTCATTTTTAATTTACATTCTGGTGAAGTTTTTAGCTTTTTTTTAAGCACAAAATTTCAATTTGTTAAATTGATTAGAAATTTGTTCTCTGCAGTTCATATAATCCTTTACCCATTTCTTGTTTTTTGTGATAAAATTCTTTCTCACTTTATTCCCAAATTGAGAAAGATCTAAAAGGGTGTTTCTGGGTGATTTTTATAAGATTTTTTAGAAACTGGGTTTTTTTTTCTTTTTTTTTTCCATTTTCTGACTCTGTTATTTCTCTGCCTCTTCTGACTCACTAATCCAAAATTTTCTATTTTTGTCTCCTCCAGGAGAATCCTACAAAATGGGGCTAAAGATTTTTCACAGTGAAGATAAAATCACCACAGAATTTTTTGGTGATGGGAAGGCTGTTATTTGTTGTAGTTTTTGCTTATAAAGTGTAGAAGAAATAAGGATAGAGAAATAAAGATTAAATTTTTAGCAAAATTGTTTTTTTTTTTTTTTTTTTTTTTGAAGGAGAAATGGATGTTAAAGAAGGCCAAGATGGGTTACAAATTGAGGGTTCTTGGATTCCAAAGACCCCTGTTAAACCCATTCTGCCAAGAACAACAACGATCTACACAGACGCACAGGGAAACCAGCTTGACCAAGCAATTTGGTTGGGATCAGACACATTTTCTTCTAATTTTACTCAAGCCTCTCAAGCTAGTGAAATAGTTGCATGTTGCAATTCCTCAAATTGCAGCCAAGTACACAACTGCGTCAACAGTTCAGCTAATAAAAATATTGACAGTGTGGGAGCTTGCTGCATAGAACCCTTACCCAGATGGAATAATCTCCGGTTTGCTGATCTCCTGGCCCTCGCAGATGCGGCCTCCGCGGCGGCCGGTAATGTAGCACCACCACCACCACCACCACCACCACAGGGTAATGACACTGTTGCAACAAGTTCTTTCTTGTCTGTTACAAATTGTCAGAATGGAAATTATGGGGCAGATCACAGCTCTGCAAGCCTGTTTGGAAACCACGATCTCCAATCGAAACCGTGGACAAATAGCCACTGCATGGCGGAAGAACCTAACCGTAAGTCCTACTAATTCTTGCTTCTAAAAAATCCCATGTATATATCGCTTTGAAATGGATCCGTTTCATGTTTTCGATTTTAGATTAAATATTATAAATCTAAAATTGTACTGTAATTAGTGCCACGTCATTTAAAATAAAATATATTTATTTAAAAATTTTAAATGACATGACACTGTATTAAATAACAGTAAAATGACCTTGCTAATTTACTTTTTTGACCTTCACCTCTCTGGCAGCTTTTTTTTATTTTTTAATTATTATTTCGAAAAGAAAGTGTCATTTGAGCTAGAGCGGTTACTTTAAATTAAATATTATAAATATAAAGTGTATATAGCGCCACGTCATTTAAATGACATGGCACCGTATATTGTAATTTTAAAATTTTAAATGACGTGGCACCGCACACTAACCGTAAATAAACTGTAACTGTAAAATTCCTCACTTTATTTTACTTTTAATTTTCACAACTCTAGCAGCTCTTTTTTTTCCCCCTAAAATATATAAATAAATAAATTGTTAGTAAGCTACGTTGTGTCAAGCAAGAGCTTAGTACTTCACCTCTAATTACTTAATCACACAATCAAGGAGATAGGACTAGGAGAAAAGATCAGAGAAACAATACTAAAGGTTAGAGAGATAAGATACTGGGGATATATTAGACAAACTATTGCCAGTATGAAAGGATAAAAACATTCTTTTTATTGGTAACTATGGATATAAACATCAGTACTCTGGTAACAACACAATGACTGGGATGCAGTCACAGCATGGGTTTTTAGGACAAGCAGCAGATTAACAGAATTGGATCTAACATGAACATTTAAACTAGTTTACTTTACTGCACTGCGGATTATGTGCATGCCCCAAATGTGTTATTTCCTGTGGACTTCAGGGACGACCACATTCCGATTACTTCTAGTACAAGGACAAATTGAATGAAAAATGAAAACTTATGCACACTGTAACAATGCGAGTTACAATTTTTTGTTGTCACCTTACTTGTCTGAAATAATTTAATGTTACTCTACAGATGAACATTGTACCCCTCATCGGCAGTCCTATGATCTTAATTTACCACCGAGGACAATGTCTGATGCGAACTCTAGCAAGACCAATCCCCAGTTGGCACCCATAACACCAGAGAAGGACATGAGAGAACCAAAGAAATCAGTTTCAGATGTTCAACATTTATGTGCAAACGAAAGAATGGATGAGGAAACAGAGAAGCAGAATGAAGTTGCTGCCACAAGAGTTGACACCAATGAGGTCCAACCCAATAAAGAACTCTCAACGCCTGTTACAGATTCATCACTTGCTGCTGTTTCCACTCCATTCAAGGAGAGTGACTTCCCTGACAAGGGAAGCAGCCAAGTTATTGACCTGAATAAAACACCACAGCAGAAACCAAGGCGGAGAAAACACCGGCCCAAGGTTATCACCGAAGGAAAACCAAAAAGAACTCGCAAGCCAGTGACTCCAAAACCTGCTGGTTCCAAGGAAAATCCAACAGGGAAGAGGAAGTATGTACGAAGGAAAGGAATTGAAAAGCCCTCTATGACTCCTCCAGCAGAAGTAATTGGAGAATTTACTGATCTGAAAACGCCCAAACGTGCTAGAAAGTCATGCAGGAGGGCTTTAAATTTTGATGTAGAAGGACAAGTGCAAGATGAAAGCTCTACATGCAAACCTTATATTGATTTAGATCCAGATATACCGACCCAAGATTTTTGCAGTAATGAGGGTGAATCGATATCAACGGTACAGCTCAGCAAAGGGACTGTAAAACACACAGAAGCTGGCATTGCCTATGACCTCGCCTGCTCAATGAATCAGATGCTGAAAGATTACATATCATTGCCTGAAAGGCAAGCCCCAAGCACAACGCACCCTACAAAGACTGATTCCTCACAGGCAGAACTGAATGCTGATTCCCATAGGGATAACAATACAGAAGGGGAAGGTCAACTGATTGCTCATGATGGAAAGGAAAACACTGCAAAAGTCATCCTAAAAACTGACAATCAAATATCACCAAAAAGTCCAAATGATTCCAACTGCAGCACCAGTGCAGTTCTTTCAAAAGGAGAACAAGCAAGGCAATCGAAGAGAAGGCATTCTCGTGCTGCTGAACAAGCTGATGCCAGCACAACAAACCTAGCCGGGGCTCAGTTTAATATTTTAGACGCATACAATGTGATGGATTGGATGCATTTTCCAAATATTCACAAGAAAAAGAGAACTGAAAAGGGACAGAATTCTACCACCTCTAGTTCATCATCTTGTGTTACTGCCACTAAAAATGTTGTGAGAATAGCGAAATGTCCCCTACAAGATGCTGAAGAAAATCCTTGTTCATCAAAAGCCAGCCACTGGGTTTCTGGTCCCCAGTTTGATGCTGGTACAGTTTCCCTGACAGATGGAGGAAAAGATCTTCAAAATAATCATCCAAGTTTTGAGTGTATTCTAGCTTTAATTCAGACAGAGAGGTCAACAAGAAAGAGATCTAGAGGCCCTACTCGTGCTCGTAACTTGACTTCCCTGACCAATTTTCCAGAGTGCATAACTCACCCCACCAAACAAGCTCTAGTGGAAGGTGATGGGCAAACAATTGAGATTCCACAAAAACCTCACACATGCATAGAGGCCCTGGTTGCAGAGATGCACACAACATTGGCAAGAAAGAAGCGAACCAAGAAAAGAAACTCTGTTGTCGGCTCAGCTTCACACCAGAAATTAGTCTTGTATAATCACAACCTACCCTCTTTCAATTTATCAGGTACTTTAACTATAACCTCACTTCACTTTTGGCTAGTCAAAAACTAGTAAGTTCTTGAAAACCCATGAAATCTGCCAAGGAGTTATTTCTAATTTCCATAAGCCACTTAATGCAGGTGCTTCTCATGAAGTAACATGGAAGCAGATGTTTTCTATTGATGCAATAGTCGAGCAATTTAAGCATCTAAACATCAATAGGGAAAGCAGTAATTTTTCACTACTACAGCATAATGCAGTTGTCCCCTACAACATGCAAAATCAAGAGCACAATGCACTCGTCCTTTATAAAAGAGATGGTACAGTTGTACCCTTTGAAGGTTGGTTTGATCCTATCAAGAAACGACGTCCACGGCCTAAAGTTGACCTTGATGAAGAGACTAATAGAGTGTGGAAACTTTTGTTGGAGAATATAAACAGTCAAGGTATTGATGGAACTGATGAAGAAAAGGCAAAATGGTGGGAAGAAGAACGAAGAGTATTCCGTGGACGTGCAGATTCTTTTATTGCACGCATGCATCTTGTACAAGGTACCAATACTTGATCTTGTTCTAAAACTCTTTCTAAGTGGTTATTTAATATATTTCTATTTAAGAATGTGCACAGTACAATGTTATTCAATTAAAAGATTATTAATTTCTGATATTCATTCATATTATGACACAGAGTGAATTGGGCAACATCACAAGTGTCATTTTTTTTTAACAGCCCATTCTTCAAAGAGTTGTTTTAGTGCCCATCCGGATTCCAAATTCTACCATAAATTGACTTGTAATATCCCTAAATGGGCACTTCATTACCTTTGAATTACCGCTAAGCAGATAACCATAATATCGTCTTCCGAAAGCAGTGTTAAAGATCTCCTAAGAGGTAAAAGTTTAATAGCAAAGAAGTAGAGGAACACGTTTAATTTGTGGATAAATGAAGTTAAAAATGTGTGATAAGATGTAGTCAGCCAAAATAATATAGTAACTGTCAACAAGGGAAGAAAAAGACAATGAAATTCAAAGCATAGGATAGGCAGCAACCAAACGCCAAACCTAGATCTTATGCAATTTAACCAAGAATATAAGAGTCTCAAGGAAAGGGAAATGTACCTCCATTTAAATCAATACAATTAAAAGGATATAAACAATACCTACATGCACTATATCCTTGGCAAATTGCACCACTAGTTCGGAAGCAACTAAAACAAGTAAACGGGGGCAGATGCTTAACTCCTTCCAAAAAAAATCCAACATAGCCTACTCAACAATGATTGCTAAGGAAACTTTGATGACAGTGATATAATAGAAAGCCTTCCCCTATTTTTTACCCATTGATATAATTCTAATTACAGCAGAATGCTATTTCCACAGGAGATAGACGCTTCTCACAATGGAAAGGATCAGTCTTGGACTCAGTTGTTGGAGTTTTTCTCACTCAGAATGTCTCCGACCATCTTTCTAGGTGAACTTTAGTTTCCAGTATATATAAGGAAGTTGATGTAAATTAGCAAAAGTGCAAATGAAAGATCCTTTATTTTATTTCTTCAATCTGTTGCAGTTCTGCATTTATGTCACTTGCTGCACACTTCCCCCTCAAGTCAACCAGCAACCAAAAAGCATGCTATGAAGAAGGGTTGAGCTTTGTAGTCGATGAACCAGAACTGTACATACTGGATCCAGAAGACAGTATACAATGGAAACCAGTTTGTGACCAGAGTTCCATGACGCTACATGACCCTGAACATAATGAAGAAAAAGAGGTAGTTAACAGCAACGAATCCCCTGGAGGCAGTACAGTGGCAGAAACAGCATGTTATACAGGAGAAGGTAGGCTAGCAACAACCTATTCAGTTTCATCTCAAGATTCAGCCTTTTCATCTCAAAACTCTTCACCTGTTCTAACTGCTGAAAACATAGGATCAGGCCTAGAGAGGAACTCAGAAGCAGACTATCTATTAAATGGGTCTAAGCCCAACAGCTCGGATGGCTTGGCTTCTATTGCGGAGCTTCAACAGATGGCTGGATCTACACTCCTAGATGAATTTTACAGTCATGTAAGTGGCAATGCACCTTCTGATGAGAAACCAAAGGATGCATGCAATGAATCCAAAGGTATGAATCATGACAACCAAAGACAAGATATAGACAAGATAAATGATCCTCAAAGCTCCCTAGGAGCATCCATGAGCCTTTCCAGTAATTATCATTTGCATCTGACCTCCTCTTCAAGAGTGCCAGAAGTTGAGTGCTCTGAGATGTTCAAAGAAGAAACCCAATCTTCTGACATTTCCCAGAACAAAGATGAAAATAGTGTGAGTGAACAAAGTGCACTAACAGTTGAATCTTCAAGTCAAGATACTGTTCAAAATAAGCTTACAATGAATGTTCCAAAAGCTCCTAGATCTTCAAGCAAATCAGGCAACAGCGTTCAAGTATATGAAAATGTGATCATTCCATCTCAAAGCCAGGTACTTGGGGACCCTAAAATTGATGAATCACTAGCTCAGGGGCAAAACATTGAAGTGCAACAAAGCTTGCCAAGTCTTTCTGGAGAAACCCAAGATGTTACAGCAATCAGTGAGATGAATGCTACTATAAAAGCAAAGAGAAGAAGAGCTGCAAAGGAGAAAAAAGAAAATGTTAACTGGGATAATCTTAGGAAAGAGGCGGAAGCCAATGGAATTAAAAGAGAAAGAACAGCAAACACAATGGACTCACTGGACTGGGAAGCTGTAAGATGTGCAGATGTTAATGACATCGCCAACACCATCAAAGAACGGGGGATGAACAACATGCTTGCAGAGCGTATCAAGGTATAAATATAATTTATGAAATATAGTTCTCAACTGTCAATGTGCTCATTAGGGTAGAAGACCATACATACCAAAACGCTTTGACTGAGAAATTTGTGCAGGATTTCCTTAACCGACTGGTTAGAGAACATGGGAGTACTGATTTAGAATGGTTGAGAGATGTTCCACCCGACCAAGCAAAGTAAGCCCACAAAACTAATTCATTTCAATTCCTTACACGAGAAACTCTAATACTTCCAAACACTATTTTCAGTATGTCACTTTCATGTTGGTGCAGTATACTATGTACTGAATGTGAATAATTTATTACCTCTTCAGCTTTTATACAAAGAAAAAAAAACGAAAAACAGACAGCTATTTACATCTATAAATCAACTTTGAATCATATGTGCAGAGAATATCTGCTAAGCATAAGGGGATTGGGGTTGAAAAGTGTAGAGTGCGTACGGCTTTTGACACTCCACCATCTTGCTTTCCCAGTAAGTTTATAATGAAAGCATAATTGCCCAGAATAGATTTCCAACTCTGAATGGATCTGTACATTTTTTTTTTTTTTTTACTTTCACAGGTGGACACAAATGTTGGACGAATAGCTGTAAGATTGGGATGGGTGCCCCTTCAGCCACTGCCTGAGTCACTTCAGTTGCATCTTCTAGAACTGTCAGTATCATTCCACCTAAATATTACTAATTAAACATATGCAATTATAACAGAAAAGATAATGTTATTGTGAACATATAGGTACCCAGTCTTGGAATCCATTCAAAAATATCTCTGGCCCCGATTATGCAAGCTCGACCAAAGAACATTGTAATGATTCCTCCCACTCCAATAATTTCAAATGCTTGTCTTTCATATGTTTAGCAATGATAGTAAAGCAGTTTCAATTCTTGATAAAGTTTCCACTGATCGTCTGACTTATTACAATATCTGCCAACAGGTATGAACTTCATTACCAGATGATTACATTTGGAAAGGTCTGTTGACTTACATTTGTTCTCTTTGCTGACCTATCAAAAGCTAAGAATGAACGGGACAACATTCTTTGAAATTTATGCAGGTCTTTTGTACAAAAAGCAAGCCAAATTGCAATGCATGCCCAATGAGAGGAGAGTGCCGACACTTCGCTAGCGCATTTGCAAGGTTTGCATATAATTGGTTCCAAAATTTTGCATCTATATTGCAATATTATTTACACTTAAAGTTACAACAAAGAAGGAATCACTTTCACGCATCCACCACCATCTAGAACCCTCAACATATGTTCAGTCTAATAAATTGATGAGATAAAAATAAAAAATTAGATGGCCAAACAAACATTCAAGAGCAACAAACAGTTGTAGATACCAAATTTCAATATCTAAAGAGAACAAGTTCATAGATCATGTTTTTACAATAAACAATGTCCCCCATCATATGAAAACCATCTAGTCTACTCTCTTTTCCAATTTTGTTAACATTGTACTAGGGAACACTGGGGATTCCCCTTCTGCATACCTACCTAAACAACCCCATCACATGGTATGCACATACAGCTGGTTTTGGTCAATTACATCACTAACCATGTTGGATGCAGTGCAAGGCTTGCCCTGCCTGGGCCAGAGGAGAAAAGTATAGTGACTGCAACTGAAAACAGACCAGATGAAAACCCTACTTTGAACATTGATCGACTGGCCCTGCCTCTCCCTCAGGAGTGCAGACAATTAGAAGCAAAAACTGGAGTTAGTAACTGTGAACCTATTATTGAAGAGCCAGCAACGCCAGAGCCAGAATGCACTCAAGCAGAAAATGACATTGAGGACACTATATATGAGGACCCTGATGAAATTCCTATAATCAAACTTAACATTGAGGAGTTCTCTCAGAACTTACAGAATTATATGCAAAAGAACATGGAACTTCAAGAAGGTGACGTGTCAAAGGCCTTGGTCGCTTTAACCCCAGAAGCTGCATCAATTCCAACACCCAAGCTAAAAAATGTGTCTCGACTACGAACAGAGCACCAAGTGTAAGTTGACATCTCACCTCCAACTAATCATGAGATATTTCAAACTTGTTCATGCAAGATTTTAATTCAATGTCAGAATGGATGGTAAATGGTTCAAGTGAGGAAATATAACATCTGACCTTTCCAAAAAAAAACTCACAAAAACTACAAAGGATGTTCTCTGGTTTGTATTTCATGCAAATTTTTATTTTTTTTACCTATGTTCACACATATATACTAAGAACTCATGAACATCCCTAGTGAATCATGTGCTAAAAAATGACAAACAAATCAGCTGTACAATACAAGTTTCTCTATCTTTTATTCTAGATGATACAGAGCAACTATTGTATTGGTCAATTACTCAGAATATACTGAATGGTTTTTCACCTGATGCAGCTATGAACTTCCAGATTCACACCCTCTTCTGAATGGGGTTAGTTATTCCAGCACTGACTTAACTAGGAACATCACTTACCTTGTATATCCATATTCATTCTCAGATTAATTGCTTTTGCTTCAATTACAGCTAGATAAACGAGAACCTGATGATCCCTGCTCATACCTTCTTGCTATATGGACACCAGGTAAGCAGACAACACTTAGCCCTGCAATAGAAAACTCCTTTTACATAGTTGAAGTTTATGTGCTACATTGATCAGAGATAGTTAGAAAACATATCCCAATTAGGCTATTAGCTAGATACATATTCGCTCCAATTCTTATCATTTCCACTAAATGCTTTCATGTTTACCTCAGGTGAGACAGCAAATTCCATCCAACCACCTGAAAAAAGTTGCAGCTCCCAAGAATATGGCAGATTGTGTGACAAGAAGGAATGTTTCTCATGCAACAGCATACGTGAAGCAAATTCCCAGATGGTCCGAGGAACAATTTTGGTGAGGATATGACTATCAAATGGACCTATTGTGAATTGGTGATACCAAAGTACATCTCTTGAAAAATTATATAGTAATTACTACTAATAATAGCAGCAAAACCCCCCCAAAAAAATATTTACTATTCATATATCTAATAAAAAGGGTCGTACTCGTTACACAAAACTCTCATTTTTGTGGCATTTGAAAGGGGTGATTGGTAGGCAACCTTACCCCCAGGTTTTTTAGTAAAGGCCAGCTCCTGGACTTAAACCCATGATCTATCACTTTTGGGCACTATTCATATATCTAATACCATATAAAATCATAAGCTAACCAATATTTGAACAAATCACAAACAGATACCATGTCGAACAGCAATGAGGGGAAGCTTTCCACTCAATGGCACCTACTTTCAAGTTAACGAGGTCAAATCCCAATACCCAGATCATTCTATTTCTCTCTGCATTTTAAGCCATGTCTCCATTTCAGGTGGTACAATTATTGGATATTATTTGTATGCAGGTATTTGCCGACCACGATTCGAGTCTCAACCCAATTGATGTTCCTAGAAATTGGATATGGAACCTGCGAAGGCGAACTGTGTACTTTGGAACCTCCATACCAACAATATTTAAAGGTAAAGATTGTATGGAGATACTTTTGGTTATATGATATAGGTCAACGAACAGCACTGAAAATGTTTCTTGCCTACTAGGTTTAACAACACAAGAAATTCAACAATGCTTTTGGAAAGGTACACGTTAATTCTACCTTATTTAATGTCCAATTGCTTTAATTTGATTATATCTATTTGTTGCTTTAATTACATGAACCTTTTCTAGAGTTTCGCACAAGGCTACTTCACTCGGAATTTTTTTGTTTCCAAACGTCTTGCACTAAGAACACTAAAAGCAGTTGCGTACCCCTCTATATGAATACTTATAGAATAAATAAATAAAATGAATACCAATTTAGCTGCACTATTTGACTAGCATGTTACTCGCACCAAATCCTGCAGATAGACAAGAATGAAAATGATAATAAAAATATTTTACATGATATCAAAGTGCATTTGTGATTGATGACCCAAAGAACCAAAGAGCTTGCATATGTATAAGTCAAAAGCGTAGGTCTCCTATATGTCCCCAGTATATATAAGGTGAAATGGGCACTCAAGTACTTCAGATGTTGGCCTAGAAAAAAAATAAAAATAAAATCCCTTCATTCATGCTATTAAACAGAGAGGATGAAAGCACATAGCCATCCTCAACTTCCCTGCTCTAGAAAAAAATACTAGACATCTGAATAAGCAATATGCTCTCCAAATGACAAAGTGCAAGCTCAGTAGCAAGTACCACCTTACTATAACCTTCTATCTAGGCACAGTAATGTTTCCTACTGCAAAAGCATCTGCAAATGTGCCGAAAATTCTAACTAAACTTAGGCCCATAGGAAAGGCAACCTCTCTTAAGGGAGAAGTTTATCGAATTAGGTCAATGTGAAAATTTTACCAGAAAAATTTATGATTCTCAGTTGGCTCAAAAGTTACTGAAAATTATTGCAGGATTTGTTTGTGTGAGGGGATTTGACCAGAAATCAAGGGCACCTCGTCCTCTAATGGCGAGACTGCACTTCCCGGCTAGCAAGTTGACCAAGACAAAGGGTAACACGGATGATTAGTAGATGGTGATAAGCTCAAATGGCTTGACACTAAATCCACAATGTGTAGACAAGTATTTAGCGGCGGAGCATGCAACAGTTCTGACTTGGTTCATTAGAGAAAAAAAAAGTGAATTTACAGCAGAGTTGTATGATCTCACAGTGACGTGAGCCTGTAACATGTGATTTTCAATGTTGTAATTACTTTATGTCTTGCTCAAATCTTGAGCCATTCTTCTAGAATCAGCAAACATGACAAGAATGTCATATTGTACTTGATAGGTACTTTTTCTTGTGCAAAAACACGAGAGCCATGTGATATGGGTAACTGGAGCGCATTTGCGAGAGCACATGAGAATAGCATAACAGTAGCAGCTAATCAAAAAAACCCATGGCCCAGATTAATACAGACATTTATATAATTATCGTCTAGGCAAAGAAAAAGTGTATGTATAGATAAAATTGGTTTAGTAGAATAAAAATAAGCAAACAATTCAACACCTGTTACCCTTACACCCATCTAATCAAGTGGATATATTATGTAACAAATATGTGCAACATTTCTTAAACAACAGATATAGGCAAAATTATTATCACATGCATGTGAAGGAAGTGTTCGTTTCCTCCTGCTATGCACGCGAAGGAAGTGTTTGTTGCATCTATCTTATCACATGCCTTCACATATATCATTTTTCTACATTTTAGTCCGAAGTTATGCCCTCTGGTATGGATTTAGATCCGGTAATAGCTACCACTATTGCACCGTGCAATAGTAATCAATGACAGAAATTGAAAATTAAAAAATTCACTGTTAATCTTAGTCATTGGATCATAAAATTTTTTAACCTTTCAAATTTTTTACTTTTTACCTTCTTTTTTTAACTTTTACATCTCTCAACAACACAATAATTTAACCCCTATGTTACTTTATTAATTGACATGTTATTTTTACTACTTCTACTAATGATATTTTCTATCTTCCTTCAATAATTGTTTGTTCTCTCAGCTTTAAATCAACTCAATCTTTTTTACTAAAGCATTACCAAACTATCTCAAGTGAAACTGGGACCACCCCTCTTTCAGTGCATTTCCGACAAAATTATGCCACATCAAATAAAGGAGAAAGAGCCGGAATAGTTTTTCTGTATCTGGGCTTCCAACCATTCAAATCAGATGCTTTAAACACAAGCGGATGCTTCATCAGTTACAACTCTTCACAGACACTAATATGTTCTCCAGAAAAAGAGCACTAGAAGCAAAAATCAACGGTGGTAAAGTTGGGATGTAAAGAAATAAAGAGGCTAAGATTGTGCCAACATCAGACCAACCAAAGACCCCTCTCCACGTTGACCTAAGTCCAATGCCTTCCAAGTATACAAAGACATGAAGCGACTCAAAGTAAGACATTTACTAGTGCTTCCATTTCAGAATACGCAATAACTGATTTGGCACATGAAGAATAGCTTGTAGTCCCAAAAGCTTGAAGGTTCACAATGAATAGAAAACTGATTGAAATTTGAAACGTATAGGCATAATCTCTCTGGTTTAAGATCATAACCTCTAAAGTCATAAAATTCTACACAACACATTTCAACCAAGCATATTTTTTAAACCCTTCAAAACATTGGTTTACAGCACAAATTACCCACTAAAAGACGAATAAAAATCACCAGTGACTGGTGAATATTACTGTTGAAGATATAATAGCTCAAGAGGCCCAAGCTCGTTGTAGGACTATACATCCATGTGTTCATGAACTTGTGCAACAACAAAACTAATCTTAATCCTATTTATAATGTCAAGTACTACAATCATAGGTTGGCATACGGTTAGCTACTGCATAAATGTTACATTAAGTGTAACGTGAAAAATTCGAATAACAAAAAATTTAGTCTTGCTTCCATTTACTGTTTTCTCAGTCACTCTCAATCTTTCAAACGACAATTCTAACATGGTATCATAGTCATGTTTCAACAACTTTAACAACTACGAAACAATCAGTCGTTTAGGCTGTATTTCTGCCTCGTTACAGATAAACCCCAAAGCTCATGTCGTATGCAATCAGGGGCGGAACTACGTAGAGCATTGGAGACCCCCAAACTTTTCAGACATTCAACTTTCACCCTTATATTTAGCTAAAATTTTCAAATATATCTATATAATTCCCCCAAACACCTCATACTTCTTATATTACATTCTTGCATTAGCTAAAATTTATATTTGTTATTACTTTGCCCCTCATTCTTGAAATCCTAGTTCTGGACCAATTTTGCAGTAAGTGAAAAATCCTTATGGCGTACTGGGATGGAAGAATTTGAGAACGTGGATTTGGATTTAAGTAATTCAAATCTAAATACTTTGTTTGGATGCTTAAAAAAAATTAAGGATTCTGATTTAACAAATCCACTACAAATGTTTAAACCTTTAAAATCGACGAATTTGAAATTATCACATTTCAAATATATTGATTTAGAATCCAAATCCAAATCCAAATCCAAAAATTCAAATTTCAAAAACACAACCTAATAACTAGAGCGAAAAAAGTTAGTAATAACCAGATGAAGTAACAGGTCACAAAGTAGTTAGTATTAGCACTGTTTGGATTCAATTGCACGCATAGAACTCGTGTGTGTGTGTGTGTATATTTCTACGGACTCGGTTCAGAAAAATGATCAGCCTGATAAATCACCACGATCATCAATCGCCATGCGAATAGACACAACCATTCACGAGCATTAACAAGCAAAGCAGGTTCAATCAATCACCAATTCAATTGACAAAATAAACGACCAGAAATAACAAACAGATATATAAAAATCACAAGCCAGATTGGTTACAAGAATGTATCAAAAGTAAAGAACTGGATATCAAATCGATCGTCGGTCGATCGAGAATGATTTAGAGAATGATTTGAGATCAATGAGCGTACCTTATTAAATCTTTCTGTAGCAGAGGCGTTAGAGAAGAGAGCTTTTAGCCTATGTTTGGATTGAGAGAAATATGGAGGGAAAATTTGTAAAGAGAAATGGTGTGGAATTGGGGATCTGTGTGCGTGTGTTTTTTTGTGAGAGAACTAAAAATTTTAGAAGACTTTGGAATTTGCCGCCTTAGCGCCAATTTTTCATCTTATTTTCCCTCCTAATTTGATTGCTCGCGTCATACGTGGCAATTGTTGGGCTTTTAGCGGACATGGCGGGTGGGTTTAGAGATGGCTACAAATTTATCCAATAAAATACATCGAATAAGTATGACACTAGCTATGTTGTTTAAACAACAGTTTTTGTTGTTTAAACAACACAATACGTATTTTTATAATACTATTTTACTCACACGTATTTTTATAACATTTAAACAATATTACTAGAACAACATTACTAAACAGGCTTTTATCATAAAAAAATAATAAAAAAGACAAATAAATTTAATTACATATTACATCCTCTAAATTTTAATTTATTTTATATTTTATATTTAAAATAAATTAAATAAACTTTAATTTTATTCCTAAAAATTTCAAAATTTTGAATTATTCCCTTAAAATTACTTTTCATTTCTTCAATTAAAAAAAAACATTATTTTCCATTTTGCTTGGGAGCCTTTTTGTCAATGTTTGTACTTACGTGTTTATTAAGGGACACCTAAACTCAAAACGGCATTTTTTCAATGGAGTTAAAACAATGTGGTTTTGGGCATTGCAATATAAGGTTTATTTAACGTTTTATTTTATATGTTAATTGTGTGTCTGGATTGCGTTTCGTCTGTTACATTTGCGTTTTTTTTTTTTCCTTTTTTATGCACGCCTTTTAGGAGACACTATGCACTGTTCAGCGGGTCCTGTGCACTGTTCACAGAACCCACAAGTACTTTATTCAAAAAAAAATTTAAAAATGAGTCTCACGACACTATCCACACATTTAAAAATTATTTTGCAACAGTATTTTCAGTTTTCAGTTTTTAGCAAAATAAGCAGTATCCAAACAGACCCTAAGTTTGCTTACAAGTTTTTTCCCTTCACACATTTCACTTTAAAAAAAAAAAAAAAAACCAATAAACCCACTCTTTCTAAAAACAAGCTAACATTTTTTTTTTTGTCTCGTTTTTAAGTAGGCCTTGAGAAATAAGATATTGAAAACTTCACTAAAAAAATACAAAAGCCATAAAAAATTAGGGGATGCCAAACTCACTTTGGATATGCATTAATTAAAGAAATTAGTAGCAGTTTGGTACATAGACCAGTACTTTAGGAGAAATTATAAGGTCTTCATAGTGGACAAGTGATGTGGTCCACTATTCCAGTAAAAAACTCTCACCTATTTAAAATTGTTGAGTCAGTATTCGGTTTTTATTTAAAACTCCACAATTTTAAACAAGTGGAAGTTTTTTACTGGAATGGTGGACCACATCACTTGTCCACCATGAAAACCTTATAATTTCTCGTACTTTAGAGGGAAAAAAAAAATGTAAGAAGTTTTCTTTCCTTTTATTAACGTTGGAAGGCCATCTTTTAAAGCCTAAACTTACTTTGGTTTGTTTGTTTGCGTTTTTTTTTTTTTTTTAACGTTGTCTTAGGTTTAACAAATTTGATATTGGCCTAAAAAAAATAAATAAAAATAAAACAAATTTGATATTATGAACTGCCTTTTAATTTTGTAAAGGTATAGTAGTTGAATTATTATGCTTATTTTAAGCCCATTGTATGGCATTAATTATTGAGTATTTATCAAGTAGAACAATTAACAATATTAAAGGGTTTCTTCAAAAACAAAAAACTATATTAGAGGGCTACTTTTTGATAGATTTAAAAAATAAAATACCAAGTCCTTCCATTTCATCTTCTCAAAAAAAAAAATCCTTATATTTCAAATAATTTATGAATTTTTTTTTTTTTTGTATTTACTAGTTTTCACCAAATAAAAAGCTTATGTGGCTTTTTAGGGGTATTTTCACTCCAAGTCATTTTCTCTCTAAACAATTTTCTCTCCTTTCTGACTTAAGCATTAGAGCGTTTTTGGCAAACATCACACCGGTGTATTACACTTCTTTCCCAAGCTTTCTTGTAGGTTTCCACCAGAGACACAATCAACCACAGGACCGTCCATCCAGTGAGACGAGATCCTCAATTTGGTGATTTTTCACATCATCAGAGTTAAAACAGTGTCATTTTGAGCACTGCAATATAAGGTTTATTTAGCACTTTATTTTATATATATTGTTATCATTATTGTTTCTGTATTCTTTTTTCCCTTTCAATTTTACTCTCGCTACCTCCAAGATCTCACTCTCAACAAGAGCATCCTCCTTGCCTAAATTGTCCAACAAGGGCTTCTAGAATGTTCATGGAAGTTATGAAATGCTATCCGATTTAAACCATCGTCTCTCTCATAATGCTCACATAAATCTCACTCTCACATCAAATCTAAAGGAGGCAAGGTTATAGTTAAGATTCTTAGAACAAAAATAATATTATAGACCCAAGTAATCGGCATAAAGTGCACATGTAAGTTTGATAAACTATTAATTTCCTCTCTTTTATTTGTTGTCTAAAATATAAATATGAAATTTGATAATCATGTTTGTAAGGACGCAATTTGGTACCTAAACTCAAAAGAAAAAGGATCTAGACCCAAATAGCCCAATACAATGAATTTGTAGAGAGTAGGCTAGAAAACTAGGCTTTGATGAGTTAGACAGTAATTACAGTGAGCCTAGATGACAAGAAAACAAGAATAAACTAGTTTTGCCCAAAGAAAATCGTTATCGGCACAATCCAAGGAGACTAGTTTATATATATATATATATATATATATCTTTTGAATTTAGTTACAAGTCCAATTCTTGTTGCTACAATGTTTTTTCTCTCAAATCTCCAATCCTCCCTCATAATGGTGTCCCTCTTCTTTATATTCCCTTCCTTCTTCTTCATCTCCACCTTCCACATATAGGTCAAGTGGTTGGCTTTGATCTTTGTCCCATCAGCACCTTCTTGAAGTCTCTGGGAGTAGTTGTAAGGCTGAATATTACTGTTCAAATATCACCTCCACATTAATGCGGTCAGAGAGTTAGCTGCAGAGCATTCAATGCGGTAGTAGCAGTTTTCTCTTAAATATTTATTAGCTTCCCTTTGTCCTATGCTTTCCTGACGTTTATCCTTATCAATAAAAGCCTCTGAAGTGTTGCTCTTGACGGCTGACCACACCCTCTGACCTCTGCTTTGATTAGCCGAGGTGTCGTTTGTCCTCAGACTTCCTCCCTGAACCCTCATGACTAGACCCCTCTCTTCATACACTAACGTGGACCTCCACAATGACATTTATCCGTCTTCAGACTATTAGGCGTCCTCGGACGAGGCCCACAGCCCAACACGCATTACTGGGCCTGTCACTTCTACAATGTTCATAATTAATAGTCATTTATTATGATTGTATTTGTGTTGATGCTCATTTTAGAAAAGCTCAACAATAGGAACAAGTCCAACTATATGGGTAGGAAGAGAGTTAGTGGATTGAGAAAGGAAATTCATCAAGCTCGAATGGCAGGAATGATTGGTCTTAGGCCCCATAAGGTAAACAAATGGGCTTTGGGAAAAGCAAATGGGCCTACAGGAGCCCAAATGAAGAAGCAGTAAACTCATGGGTATTATGTGATGTAAAAAAGTGAGAATTGGCCACAGCAGACCTGAAGTAATGAAGTAAGAAAGGAAGGGGTTGATGGAAGGCCCAGAACCCCAAGGATGAAAGATATAGTAATTGGGCCAAGGAAGCCCAAAATGGTTGGTAAAAACTCATGGGAATGTAGAGTTGGAAACGAGCCGAGGATGCCCAAGGAAATAAAATGGGTCGAGGATGCCCAACGAGGAAGAAATGGACCAAAGTAGTCCACAAGCAATGTAATAGGTCAAAAAAGCCCAAAGTAACATGACTATTGATGAGGAATGAAGAAAAATTAACGTACTTTAGACCGTCCATGTAAAAGTACTCCAGACAGTCCATGGTCATCCACACCAACAGTCGTCCAGAAGAAAGCACCAGGACGAGGCTAACGTCCATGGTCGTCCATAGACGAAAACACACCCGCAGCACTCGTCCTAGGAAAGCTATCAACCCCATCCTGAAGGGGTTCGTCCACAAGAGGGCCCCTGGACGAGCCCTTTACACTTGGGAATTCTTGAGTACATGTCACCATTCCGTAACATACGCATAACTTTTGGTGACCGTTATATGAGAAAATATAACTCCTAAACGGTTGTGAAAGTTATCTTTGAACCCTCGCACCTCCTCAAATCCAGGGGAGGTTACAAACCCAATAACTGTTCCTAGGACACTATATAAACACCCATTCAGATCAGAAAAAGGTACGCTTGATATTTTCCCAAAAAGTTGGAACTCCGAAAATATAGAGAGAAAACTAACTTTGCCATCGAAGGGTTCTTGGCCAGCAATCCCGGTCACCTTTGATCGTTTTTCTTTCTTTTCCAGGCCAAGAAGCAAGCAGTCCTGTCAAGTCCGAAGCATCCAGCCTACTGATTTTCTTCGCATCATCAACTATAAACCCAATAACAATATTAGGACATTGTAACTAATTGAGGGAAGAGCATACAGTATGCCTGAAAGAGGCCCAGCAAGCAGGGAACAAATAGCACCGTAGCAAGAATAACATAATGGCATGACTTGAACATTGGCAAGCCAACGGAAGGAACAAATAGTTGACTAAAAGAGAAAAAAGTCCACAGTCAAGTAAGGCCTAGCCCTTAGGGGAAGCAAGCCATAAAAAATGGAGGATCATAAAACAGTTCACGCCACAAAAGGTCAAGAATGAGCAGTAAAATGCACTGGCAAGCCTCCAATTCACGGAAAATGCATGAGCAGCAGACAAGTTTTGAAAATATACGAAAGTGGAGCACGCACAAAACCCAGGCACCACCAACCTATACCTAGCCAATACAAGAGTGGAGAGTCATGGGTTAGAGGTAAGAAATGATATGGTCTGGTGATTAGGAGAAAGAAATGCCTATTCTGGAGTTCTTGCTCAAACTCTTTTGGGGGAAATGTTCCGCTGGGATGACATACTACCCAAAAGGAGGATGAGTTGGAACCACTAAGTGCATGCCATGAGGGATAAAGAGAGAGAGAATGCTCACCTTGTTGTGGATAGGAATATCACGGTGAACAAGCAAACAAAGTAAAATTCTTTGTCTGATAATGGGGTGTGGCACGGCCAGCACAATTAAGTGGTGGTGGTCGGGCAGCTAACAAGCTAGTAAGTGGTCTGAAAGTACACCCACGCCCAGACAAAAGTAGTTAAAGGTTAAAATAGTAAAAACCAGCCACGACAGGCAATATATAGAGAGCTCTAACCGTGCATAAGATCATCATCACATAGTAGCAACCACTCAGAGAGAATTACAGCACCACCATCACCTTAACACTACACGAGTAAGCATTAAGAAAGAAAGAGAAGCAGGAAAGAATCAAAGTAGCGAAACAGAAAAGAAAGAGAAAAAGAATCAAGAAGAGAAATAAAGAGTGCAGAATGATAAGCATGCACTAATAGACTCCATTCTCTCCCTCTAAAAATCTACCCTCTGTTGAGGATAAATGATTCATTTGGGCATAAGCCATTCAAGCTCGTATCCTCAAAGTGGGTAATTTCTAACGACAGAATCTTCTGCAAGGTTATCCACGTTGAGGAAGTGATTCCCTTCTTAGTCTTAATCCCGTAATACAACTAAACATAGTAGACTAACCTTTTTTCCTTTTGATTTTATTATTTATTATAATTATTTCCTTTCTTGTCTTTGTAATTTCACTCATAACGTGTTTTTTATTGCTATATCGTTTCTTTTGTTAAGGATTCCTTATTTATTTCATCTAACGGAAAGTATATTGCATTTATTATTGCCATACTGTTCTTGTCTGCTATAACTCTTCTGGAACAGTTTCGCCTTCTATGGGCATGTGACCCAAGTTTCAGCAAAAAATGGACATAGTTTGTGCATAAGCCGGGCCAAGGTGGTTGCAATTGAACCGGTCCCAACTCTCCTATCCTGAACACTTGGTCCTTGATACAGCAGGAGGCAATCCAACCCAAAATCACAAAAGGCCCACCACAATTTGTATATGAAACTAGTATTTATTATACTATATTACTATTTAAAGGAAATATGATATGGCATGATTTTAACGAAATGTTTAAATATGAAATATAATTTAAAATGAATATATATTTATATCTGAACGGGTTAAAGTTATTCCTAATGTAACTATAATTAATGTTACACTACTCATTGACTTGTTATTAAATTTAAATTTTGAAAATTTCACAATTGAATTGCATATTCTATATATTATTAACCTGCACGCTAATATTCATGCTAATTAAATGTTATTTACTATTAGATCTATAAACTCATCTGTTATGCATTATTTTGAGTTACAAAAATTTGAATTTAAACAATTGATTGATGACATGACTATTGATTTTTTATCGTTTTTAAATTGTGCAAGCATGCAAAATATAGGCAAAAATCCAAAACTGGCCCTCTAACTTTCAGCTTTTTTCATTTCAATCCTCTAACTTTCAGTTTTATCATTTCAATCCTCTGACTTTCAATATTTGTCAATGTAGGATTCCGTTAGAGCTCAATTAGGGGCTGCCGTTAAGGGTGCTGAAATGACGCCATTTTGCTTCTTCTTCTTTTTCGAAATTAAAAGAAAATTTTTAAAAAAATCTATTAAAAAAAACATTTAAGGGGAACGACGTCATCGTTCCCCTTCCCCTGAAATCAAAACAAAGAAGTGAAGAACACTCAAATCCCTAACTATGTAAATTTGGGGAAAACAAAGAGAGAGACCGAAATGGAGAGATGGAGAGATTGAGATCGAGATAGAACAATTTGCAGAGATAGAGAAAGAGCACGAATGGTTTTTCTGTATTTGGGCTTCCAATCATTCAAATCAGATGCTTTAAATACAAGCAGATGCTTCATCAGTTACAACTCTTAACATGATAAAAAATCATCATTCAAAGACTGCTTGTGGGGTGTGGGGGCCAAGGGCTAGGGTTTAAGTCTCCAGGAGGGAGCTTCACACACATATACACTTAAATTAAATTAGAGTAGAATTCTATCTTGTATTAAAAAAAAAAAAAAAGACTGCTTCATCAGTTACAACTCTTAACATGATAAAAATTCATCATTCAAAGACACTAATATGTTCTCCAGAAAAAGAGCACTAGAAGAAAAATCAACGGTGGTAAAGTTGGGATGTAAAGAAATAAAGAGGCTAAGATTGTGCCAACATCAGACCAACCAAAGACCCCTCTCCACTTGACTAAGTCCAATGCCTTCCAAGTATACAAAGACATGAAGCAACTCAAAGTAAGACATTAACTAGTGCTTCCATTCAGAATACGCAATAACTGATTTGGCACATGAAGAATAGCTTGTAGTCCCAAAAGCTTGAAGGTTCACAATGAATAGAAAACTGATTGAAATTTGAAACGTATAGGCATAGTCTCTCTGGTTCAAGATCATACCCTCTAAAGTCATAAAATTCTACTCTAACACATTTCAACCAAGCGTATTTTTTAAACCCTTCAAAACATTGGTTTACCGCACAAATTACCCACTAAAATACGAATAAAAATCACCAATGACTGGTGAATACTACTGTTGAAGATATAATAGCTCAAGAGGCCCAAACTCGATGTAGGACTATATATCCATGTGTTCATGTACTCGTGCAGCAACAAAACTAATCTTAATCCTATTTATAATGTCAAGTGCTACAATCATAGGTTGGCATATGGTTAGCTACTACATAAATTTTACATTAAGTGCGTTGTAACATGAAAAATTCAAATAGCAAAAAATTTAGTCGGCAACATCTTTTCCCTGTGGACATAGTCCCGCAACCACATTAATTCTTGCTTCCATTTTCTGTTTTCTCTTTCACTCTTAATCTTTCAAACGACAATTCTAACATGGTATCACAGTCATGTTTCAACAACTTTAACAACTACGAAACAATCAGTCATTTAGGCTGTATTTCTGCCTCATTACAGATAAACCCCAAATCTCATGTCGTATGCAATTAGGGGTGGAACTACGTAGAGCATTGGAGATCCCCAAATCTCGTGTCATATGCAATCAGGGGCGGAACTACATAGATCGATTTTTCATTGCAGTAAATGAAAAATCCTTATGGCGTACTTGGATGGAAGAATTTGAGAACGTGGATTTGGATTTAAGTAATTCAATTCTAAATACTTTGTTTGGATGCTTAAAAAAAGTTAAGGAATTCGATTTAACAAATCCACTAAAGATTTTTAAACCTTTAAAATCGATGAATTTGAAATTATCCTATTTCAAATATATTGATTTAGAATCCAAATTCAAATCCAAAAATTCAAGTTTCCAAAACACGACCTAATAACTAGAGCGAAAAAAGTTAGTAATAACCAGATTAAGTAACAGATCACAAAATAGTTAGTATTAGCACTGTTTGGATTCAATTGCACGCATAGAACTCGTGTGTGTATATATTTCTGATGATGCCGAAAAAATTACCAGTAAGCTGCAGGCACTCCTCAAACCAAAGCAACACCTGCAAAAAGAAAATAGAGGACCTAAAAGAGAGCACCGGTGTGGTGCCGGCCAAAAACCCTCCGAAGGTCAAGTTAGAGTCTTATTTTTAAAACCCAAGAGTGCCAGAGTCGAGATAATTATGCGTACCTTGCTTTGTGAGGGTTTTTGGGTATTTATAGTTGCGTAGGGCCTAAATTCACGCTTTGGTTAAGAAGTTCTTTCCTTCTAGGAGAGTGACTCGTGGATTTTGCGTATCTCCTAGAATTCCTTTCCATATAGGAGTCTTTTTATTATGGTCAAACGTGTAACGCAAGAACTCCCGGTGTGCACGCTTGTGTGGAGATAAAGCAAAGCCACATCAAACATATCGTGTGACGTACAATTAAGAATTTATGACAACTAATCATATTGGACGGATACCAAATGTTGGATCCGTCCGTTATGTATCCTTGCGGTATCAATCCGTCGACCATACTCAGTCGTTCATCTTGAAGAAAGATCCGTATCATATTTTTATCCTCTTCAATTTCTATGGACTCGGTTCAGAAAAATGATCAACCTGATAAATCACCACGATCATCAATCGCCATGCGAATATACACAACCATTCACAAACATTAACAAGCAAAGCAAGTTCAATCAATCACCAATTCAATTGACACAATAAACAACCAGAAATAAGAAATGGATATATAAAAATCACAAGCCAAATTGGTTACAAGAATGTATCAAAAGTAAAGAACTGGACATCAAATCGATCGTCGATCGAGAATAATTTAGAAAATGATTTGAGATCAATAAGCATGCCTTATTAAATCTTTCTCTAGCTGAGGCGTTAGAGAAGAGAGCTTTTAGCCAATGTTTGGATTGAGAGAAATAGTAGGGAAAATTTGTAAAGAGAAATAGTGTGGAATTGGGGATCTGTGTGCGTGTGTTTTTTTGTGAGAGAACTAAAAATTTTAGAAGACTTTGGAATTTGCCGCCTTAGCACCAATTTTTCATCTTATTTTCCCTCCTAATTTGATTGCTCGCGTCATACGTGGCAATTTTTGGGCTTTCAGTGGACTTGGCGGGTGGGTGTAGAGTCTAGAGTCTATCAATGGCTACAAATTTATCCCAATAAAATACATAGGAAAAATATATCATAAAAAAAAAACATAGTCAAATAAATTTAATTAAATATTACGTCCTCTAAAATTTATTTTATTTTATATTTAAAATTAAATTAAATAAATTTTAATTTTATCCCTAAAAATTTCAAAATTTTGAATTATTCCCTTAAAATTACTTTTTATTTGTTCTGCTAAAAGAAACATTACTTTTCATTTTGCTTGGGAGTTTTTTTGTCAATGTTTGTACTTATGTGTCTATTAAGAGAGAAAATACACCTAGTTACGAGTGTGTGTTTCTCTCCTCTCACAATTGGTGAGACCCACTAGTTGTAGGTCCAACCAACTTGTGAGAGGAAGAAAGCATACATCCGTAACAAGGTATACTTCCTCCTATTAAGAGCATTTACAACAGAAGAGCTATTTTTTTAGCTATTTGGCACCACAAAAAACTACTTTATTTATTTTACTTACTTATTTTACAAAACATCCAGCAGCAGTGAATCTATTTTAGCTTTCAACACAATAAAATAATATAAACATCACAATAAAATAATACATCCCACTACCAAAAAAACACCACAAACTGATCAATGACACAATCCATAATCACTGTCAACCAAGAACAACCACCCACAACCACCCAACAACAACTAGCTCTGATATATACACACAGAGAGAGAAATATATGATCTAAAAATCTAATCAAACCCATATTAGAAACTCAGCCAAATTGAACTGGTTTTTACTCTCCTTGTGGTGCTTGAGTGATGAAGTTGCTAATAACCAAAAAAAAAATGATTTCTTTCATTTTGGAAAATTTTCTCGGCAACCACATGCCTTAACAAAATTACATTTCTGATTAGAAAAACAACAAAACAGAACCAAAAAAAAAAAAGCAGTGATGCGGTGAAGCAATAACGAAAAACGACCTTGGAAAACTGATCGGACGATAAAGAATAGGCCTCGATTAGCTTGGATCGGCGATGGAGCTTGGGTCGGCAATGGAGCTTGGATCAGTGTTGGGTGAGCGGTGAGATGGAGGACTGGGCGAGATGGGTCTCGGCGATGAGAGAGAGAGAGAAAAAAATGAGATGAGAGTTTGAGCTTCGATGAGAGTTTGAAAGTTTGAGAGTTTGATGAGAGCTGATCTGAGGAGAGAGGGTGAGAATGAGAGCAACGGGCATAATGAGCAAAAAGAAAAAAAGAAAAAGTATTATTTTAATAGAGGTAGGAATTAAAATAATATTTCAAACTTTTAGCTTCACCTTCTGTATGAAGCCAAAAGTAGCTTCGTACGGAAGTCAAAAGCTAAAAAATTTTAGCTTTACCTACATTGTTGTGAGAGCATTTTTTGTGTTTTGGTGAAGCGAAAATAGCTATATAGTTATTTAGCTTCACTGTTATGAGTGCTCTAAGAGACACCAAAACTCAAAATGACATTTTTTCAATAGAGTTAAAACAAGGTATACTTCCATCGTCTCTCTCGTAATGTTCACATAAATCTCACTCTCACATTGAATCTAAAGGAGGCAAGGTTATAGTTAAGATACCTAGAACAAAGATAGAATTATAGGCCCAATTAATATGTATAAAGTGCACATGTAAGTTTGATAAAATATTAATTTTTTCTCTTTTATCTGATGTCTAAAATATAAATAGTCGATGCCGGCGTCGCCCGGAGGCCCTGGCTCGCCCGAGGGCGAGGAAGGGCACAGATGAGCGCAGCGATGAAATTTGATAATTATGTTCATAATTAATAGTTATTTATTGTGATTATATTTGTATGTGAAATTAGTATTTATTGTACTATATTACTATACGTGGACGGATTAAAGTTACACCTAATGTAACTCCAAATAATGTTACGCCACTCATTAACTTGTTATTGAATTTAAATTTTGAAAATTCCACAATTAGATTGCATATTCTAAATATTATTAATATGCACACTAATTTTCATGTCAATTGAATGTTATTTACTATTAAATCCATAAACTCATCCGTTATGCATTATTTTAAATTACAAAAACTTGAATTTAAACTATTGATTGATGACATAACTATTTATTTTTTATTGTCTTTAATTTTTGCAAGTATGGAGAATATAGAAAGATAATGTAGTCTAACAGTAGGTTTTTCAAAATTCGCATCTAATTAAAAAATATTAAATGGTATAATATTACTTAAAGTTATACAATACATAATTTGAACCCAACCATATTTATATAAAAAATTAATAAAGTTTAAAATTGTAATAATTCAAAAGCTTATATGGAATGGTAGTATGAGGTAAATTAAAAGTCAAATGTTTTTAGTTTTGCCAAGAAACTTGTAACTTAGCTAACACTTATTGACAGTTGAAACAAAAATGTCCAATATTCAATTTTATATGCATAATTATAGGCAATATCTCTTACACGCACGCGTCCATTATACATACTTTATAGTTTATACCTGTTGTTTTTGCACATAAATCATGGCTTCAAAAGGTGTGTGTAGCCTGCATTTGGTCAAATTTAGACGGAAATATTATTTTCATTCGAGGCCTCGATGGAGTGTGAATATCCTAAAAGGTCTGGTGAAGAGCAACATGAACTGCAACGGAGTACTAAGAGGGTGAAGGACTTGGTTCAGGCTTGCAACCACAATGAGGAGTTTACGGAGATGGAGGTGGCGCCAACCAAGTCCTATAAAGAAAAACTGCTCGGGTCGATACCAAGTGCATTTGCTCAAATGTGCACTACTAATAGCCAACAATTTGTTGAAGAAGACTCTGATAGTGATGTGGAATAGATCGCTGAAGGGGTAGCTAAGGTGAAACTATCCAAGGAAACCAAGATGAGAATCAGAGGGGCTTGGGAAAATGCCTTGATTATTAAAGAGTTTGGTAGAACGGTGGGTTTTCACTACATACATTGATCGGTAATGAGCTTATGGAAGCCATAAGGTAGAGTTGACTGCATGGACTTAGGGAGAGACTTCTTTCTGTTCAAGTTTGAAGCAAAGGAAGAAATGGACAGAGTCCTTTCTGGAGGCCTATGGTTCATTAGAGGTCACTTTATGGCTATTAGATTGTGGGAGCCTAACTTTAAGGCCTCCATGGCCGTGGTGAGCATGGTAGCTGCCTTGGTTAGGCTAAATGAGCTCCCCGTGGAGTACTATGATGCAGTGGTTCTTCGAAAAATCGAGAGTGCCATAGGACCAGTACTGAAAATGGATACTAAAACAGCTATAGGGACACAAGGGAGATATGCCCATTTTTGTGTGCAGAATGATCTCTCTAAACCTTTGGTGAGAACGATCCAAGTTGGGAAGCTGACTCAGGGAGTCTTATATGAAGGCATTGGTGCCTTGTGTTTTGCTTGTGGTAGAGTAGGTCATAGGAGTGATGGCTGCCCTTTTGTAATCCGTGGCCCTGAAGAAGTTTATATTACCCAACAACTTAAGGGAAAGGGCAAGGAATCACGTGTAGTAGTGCATGAAAGTACTAATGAAGATGGATATGGGCCATGGATGGTGGTCAAAAAGAAGAAGACAAGTCCAAAACAAATGAAATCAATTGAGCCAACCTTAGTTAAGGGGACCTGTTCTCCTAGTTCGGTTAGCCCAACTAGAACAAGTATGGGAAAGTCAGAAGCCCATACGCCCGTTAGAGGCCCAATAATTTCCTTTAATGGGAATAACATGGGCATGAGGGCAGTAAGGAAAAGACTAGTGCATGCAATATAGCTGGTTGTCAAATAGAAAGCAAAGAAACTTCTGCCAACGGTCATATGAGTTTGGAAGCTTATGCCTAAACTGAACCTAAGGAAAAAATGACCAGTGAATTGTCAAATCCACCAGAGAAAGGCCTCACCAAACACGGCAGTTCGGCCTAAAATGGAGAAAAAATTAAAATTCTTTCTCAAGGAGTTGCACATCCGAAATCAAAGCAAACCTTCACTACGTCCCTGAGTGTAGGCGAGTATGGAAGAACACAATTGATTAGTGAGGTAGCTGAATTCACAACGTTGGGCGATCAAAGGCCAAAGGAAGGTTGTGGCAGTACCTAACGTGGTGATAGATCAGATAAGAGCAAAGCCGACGGAGGATTAGGGGTGGTTCAAAGAGAAGCAGAAGAAGGCATGGAGGAGCTTATTCCCTCTCACTCTGACGAGTCAGGTATTGGGGTATCTGCTTCTCACGAATCCGGCGTGGCACTTGTGGCTAAACCCCTGGTGGAATTTCAAGACGAACCTACCAGCGCAACGGGGAGAGAAGATGGTGTTATGGAGGACCAACCTGGACATTTCTCCGGTGCCAGTCTTGTTTGCATTGGACAATCCAGTCAATTTAGAGAAGAGGAAAATTATGGAGAGTCAACCAGTGGCAACTAGCTGGTACGGGAATGCTTGCATCGTGAAACTGATCCAAGTGCTAAAAATCAAGGAATTTCAGGTTCTAATCAGCTCACAACTGAGGGAGATGGGTATATTAGAGCACAGGGCCGTTTTTACAACCCCGGAAGGCCAAACTTGGACCAGCCTAAAAGAGATGGGATGGAGCTTGATCTCATAAGGGAGAAATTTGCCTCATCAAGATAAATCCCCTGCCCCTAATTAATCTGTTACAATGAATGTGATTGTTTGGAATTGTCGTGGGCCCATTAGGCCAAACTTTGTGAGTTCTGTGATGGATTTGGTCAGGGATTTTGATCCAACCATTCTAATTGTAACTAAAACCAGAGTTGGAGGTAGTAAAGCGAAGGAGATAATAGATCGCTTGCCTTTTGATGGTGCAATCCATGTTGATACGGTGGGCTATGCTAAAGGAATCTGGTTGCTATGGAACTATGATGCAGTGGAGATCACTCAACTAGCTTCAACTGAACAAGAAATCCATGCAATCGTTAAGGTGAGTTCTTCAAGCTTCTCTTGGATTATTTCTGCTATATATGCTAGTCCTAGGCTTTCTGAAAGACAGATTTTGTGGCAGAACTTGACCTTAGTAAATGATCTTCATAATATGACCTGGATTATACTGGGGGATTTTAATGAAGTCCTTAGTAGTGCGGAGAAGTTGGGGGGTAGACCTGTTAATGCTTACAGAGCTGGGTTGTTTCAAGAGTGTCTTAATGCTTGTGGCATGATGGACATGGGTTTTGTTGGGTCGAATTTTACCTAGACTAATTTAAGAAATTTCTCTGACCTTATCCAAGAAAGATTAGATCGAGGATTTTGCAATGTGGGATGGAGGTTTTTATACCCGAAAGCTACCATTGAACACCTTACCTGTGTAAACTCGGATCATTATCCTATTCTTCTCAACTTGGAAAAACCCCTGGGTTAGGCTTAGTGAGACCTTTCAGATTCCAACCTAGATGGTTATCACACCCTGATTTTCCCAATCTTGTTAGAGATGCCTGGAGGGATAGTCAAGATCCTGACATTGCAGTTACCTCCTTCACGGCTTCTGCACGGAGGTGGAATAAGGATGTTTTTGGGAACTTATTTGAGAGAAGGAAGATAATTGAAATGAGACTCAAAGGGGTGCATAAGTCTTTGGCCAAGAGACCTACTGAATCCCTTCTAGAGCTTGATAGAACCTTAAGGTTGGAACATGGGGAAGTTAAGGAGCTCATTAATGAGTTTTGGGCTATGAAGTCTAGGCTGAATTGGTTGGTGTCGGGGGAGCACAATACTACATTTTTTCATGCTTTCGTCCTTAATTGAAGGAGAAGGAATAGAATCACCCACCTCAGTGATAATGTGGGTAATCTTATTGTTGATGAGAGAGAGGTGGCTGATTATATTAGGAGTTGGTATGTTAACATGTACACTATGGAGATGGGAGAGTCTCAGAGAAGGACTTGGGATATCTCGAATTGGCAAGTCAAACTCTCGGAGGAGGAGGGGCAGGTGTTGGCTAACCATATTACAGACTAAGAGATAATGGATGGTCTTTGGGCCTTAAAAGCTTTTAAATCCCCTGGGTTGGATGGGCTTTATGCAGGGTTCTATCAAAGGTTCTAGCTGCTCATGAAGAAATTAGTTATTGAGACAATCAGGAATGTTTTTGAGACTGGGGCTGTTCCGGGTTTTTTGAATAAGACTCTTATCACCCGCATTCCTAAACATTCGGGAGCGAATACCCTTGGTAGTTATAGACCCATAAGCCTTTGCAATACATTACATAAGATCATTTTGAAGGTTATAATTGCTAGGTTGAGACCGTACTTAGGGAAGATTATATCTCTAATGCAAGCAGCTTTTGTTCCGGGCCGGAAAGAAGTTGACCATGCCATTATTGTTTAAGAGCTTCTTCACTCCCTAAGTTTGAAGAAAGGAAAAAGAGGCTTTATGGCGGTTAAAATCGACCTTGAAAAGGCGTATAGTAGGATTGAATAGAGCTTTGTTAAGGATACTCTGCCCTTTTCAATATTCCTCAGGGTTTAAGCAAAGTCATCATGAATTGCATTTCAACTTCTAGCATTGAGGTGTTATTCAATGGGGGTGCCTTGGAAGCTTTCAACCTTTCTAGGGGAATCCGGCAAGGAGATAAGTGTATGGAAGTGTTAGTTTTCCTTATTAGAGATAAGCATGACTCTAACCTTTGGGATCCGGTGAGTGCTTCAAGGGGAGGTCTAGCTTTCTCCCATATTTTCTTCGCGGATAACCTTGTCCAGTTGGTAGGGTAGATAGGAAGAATTGCCAAAGCATGATGGATGCCCTTGATTGTTTCTGCAGTATATTAGGGCAAAAGATCAATAAGGACAAGTCTAGAATTTATTTCTCTCCTAATGTAGATGCTGGCAAGAGAGAGGATTTATGTGAAATAATGGGCACAAGATCCACGCCTAATTTGGGGAAGTATCTTGGTTTTCCCTTAAAGCAGCCCGGTTCAAGCAGCCAAGACTATAACTTTGCCATTGAAATGGTGCAAGCTAAGCTTCCTGGCTGGAAAGGGAATCTTCTCTCCTTTGCTGGGAGAATTGTTCTTGCCTAATCTATCCTAACTACCGTTCCTTCGTATGCAATGCATAATGTTATGCTCCCTAATCGTTTTCTTGAATCATTAGATAGGGTAACTAGGAATTTTATCTGAGAGTCTACACCAGACAAAAGGAAATTGCACATGGTTAGTTGGAGCACGGTCACCAAAGGCAAGAAGGAAGGTGGGCTCGGTTTGCAAGCTGCAAAGCCTAAAAACTTAGCCTTGATGGCCAAATTGAATTGGAGATACAAGATGGAGAAAGACAAGGATTGGGTTAGGGTCTTAAGCAGCAAGTATAGGAATCCTAATAGAAGTGGTTCTTGTGTTTGGAGGGGTATGAAGCAGGGTAGTGACATTCTTGAGAAAGGAATTAAATGGATGGCTAGTTCTGATTGCAAGTTGAGTTTTTGGTATGATAAATGGATGGATATGGGTAATTTTAGAAGCTTGATTGAAGGCCCTTTAAGGAGGGAAGAGGATAAGTGGATGGTGAGGGATGTCCAAGTGGGGGAGAGGTGGTATTTCTCTAAGTTTTCGTTTGTGTTTCCTAATAAGATTTTAAGGATGCTTAGAGTTGTGTCTTTCCCTTCTAATCACTAGTGTGAAGACAAAGTAGTGTGGGGTTACTCACCATCGGGGGAATTTGACCAAAAGACTGCTTATGCCATTGCTAAAGGGGATAGTGGTCTAGTTGCCAGGTTTGAGGGAGATTGGGTTTGGAAGGTGGACTCCATGCTGAGAATTAAATGTTTCTTGTGGAAACTCTGGCACTGAAGCATTCCAATGAAGGAAGTGCTCCATGGAAGGGGCATCACCCAAGATGCTTAATGCTGTATCTGCAACAATGAAAGGGAGTCGATTATTCATGCTATTCGAGATTGTAGTTTTGCTAAATCTGTTGGGGATAACTTCAGCTCTGCTTCAGATATTCTAGATTTTTATAGCCTAGACTTGATTCCGTGGCTAAAGATTAACTTAAACTTTCAATCCCACAGATCAGATTTGATACCGTGCAAGGTGATGTTCTCCTTTGTGGTTTGGAATTTATGGGTGCATAGGAATAATTTTGCTTTTAAGGGAGTAAGGTTGAACTAGAACCTTTGGTCACACATCAAGCATGCTACCACTGAGCTTTTGTTCAGTGTTGGTAAAACAAGTAGGGTGGTGACCAAGGAAGCTAGGAGAGTTCGTTGGTTGAGACCGAGCCGTGGTTAGGTGAGGTTGAACACAGATGGCTCGTCCTTGGGCAATCTGGGTAAAGTTGGTAGAGGAGGTTTGATTCGTGATGAGAATGGAAGTTGGATTAAAGGTTTTATCCGTAATATTGGATTTTCCTCTAGCGTGGAGGCCAAGTTATGGGCCCTTAAATATGGTCTTTCCTTGTGCTTATCTCTTAACATACCTGCCGTGGAGGTTGAGATAGATGCTAAGGTCGTATGTGATTGGGTTACCAACAATAATAGTTCTAATCTTAACATTTCCTCCTTAATTGTGGATTGTAGGACTACTCAGTCACATACCTCAGGTCAAGCTCAGTCACTACTTCCGTGAAGCCAACCACTGTGCTGATGCACTAGCCAGGAAAGGAACTATCTACCAACAAGATTTCATGATTTTTGATAGTTCGTCTATAGACATTTCGATGCTTTTGTATTATGACAGTATTGACATGTATTATGAGAGGACTAGTCCTCTAACTTCCTTCCCCAGTTCGGGGTTTTTAATAAATTCTCTGTTTACCAAAAAGGGGGGGGGGGGGGGTGTGTAACAGACATGCGTGAAAGAGATAAAGGAGTCCACAAAATAAAAACCTGAAAGTCCATCTCAGATAAACTGACTTGAATCCATTAGACATGCGAAAAGAAGCCCAAGCCATATAGACCCATTAGAAATAAGCCCAAATTATAATATCCAAAGTCATGTTTCATGCGCAAAATCCACTAGTCATTGCTCACTAACCTCCCGACAACGATGCCGCTAATCCTGTTGTGTCAATGAACTTTAGTGCTTCTCCTCTATTCTGACAAATCAAGCTGGCAAACTTCGGTCTAATCCCACTTGGACTATAGTACAGAAAGTTTATTCTTCATTCTTAAGCTTTAACTAGGATCCATCAACGTCCTTAATTATTGTTTTTTAATTTGTTCCAATAAAATCCAATCATTTTTAAACAATGTATTTAATTAGGATTATGATTGTGGGTTCTAATTGACTTAACTGGTAAAATTTCTGATGGTTGAATAAGAGATCTAGAGTTTAATTTTCGTTTATACTAAAAAAATTTATAAATATCTTGATCTGATGATAAAGAGTTAACCTCAAAACAGATGTAATAGGTTGAAACTCTCTATAATAAAAATAATTATAATTAATTACAATGTGTATAGCTTAAGTCTCACTGCAATAAAGTCCCTAGTTCCCCACTAAGTGAAAATCTTTTGCTCGTTTTTTCCAAACCAAACAAGAAATTCTATTTGATTTAACATTACAATAATTTGTTTCCTATGGGGTACAGAGTATAAGGACTCTACTTGTTCTTTTTTTAACACTGCAACTAGTAAAGCTTGGGATTTTATACTGTTTGGAGATCATGACTTTATGAGTGACAATGATATTTATTGTTTCTTTGTTAAGACCCATTGAGAGAGAGAGAGAGAGTAGAGAAGCCACATCAAATTTGCAATATCGGTTTTAATTGGTTAGTGTTAATTTATGCTTGTTTGAACAAACCATGCAAGAGGAAAATGCAACCAGGGCCCGGCACCAAGTTGGTGAAGTTTGTACTTGTTATGATTTTAATACAGACTACTAAATGTTGTCATTATAAACTATTAAAGTTCTATCTCTCTGTATCTTTAATTTTTTATATTCATTTGTTTGTTTGTTGTTGCCTAGTTGGTATTATTTTTTATTTTTTAATTTCTAGATTCATCCCCCTACCTTTGGGCTTAGTCTTCTTTTGTAGACTGACTAGTTTTATTAATTAGTTATTACCAATGTTAAATGATGCTTCCCATAAAGAAAAATTAAATCAAATGATGCAGACAATACTAAATGATGCAAAAGTTCCTGTGAGGTGGAAAATGAGAAAATTCTTAGATATTTTTAGAGTATGGAGAAATGGTATTTTCTCATTTCACATTCATAATAGATCTCACAATAAATTTAATAAATAGATCCTACCATGAATGTAAGAGGAGAAAACACAATTTTTCGTTCATCGAGAGTACTTATGAATTACTCGGGAGAGGGTCTGAAATTTAAGTCTTCATAAAGGAATTCCAAACACATATAGTGTAGACAATAATTATCACCTATTTTAATTACTACTAAAAGGGGGAGGATTATAAGTGAATACCATTATGTATTAATCAATAGATGACAAAATTTTCTTTTTTAGCGCCCTTGGTAGTTTTCATTAACGTTACATTAAAGCAATTATCTTCTATGAAAAATATTTCATTGAAATAGTGCATTGAATCCTGAACACTTCCATTATAAACATTTAAGAGATGCTCAATATAACTAAATTCCATTAGGAGTTACAAAATTGAAGCATTAATAACACAGATTTAATTGGGTGTTATTTATTTATTTTGTTTAAGACAAAGGTAGAGATTTTAAAGTACCAAAACCCAACAGCTCCCATAAAAAAAAAAAAAAAACCCAACAGCTGGCCTCTATTTAATTAGGTGTCCATTTGGCAATAATAAGTTTGCTTACAAGTTTTTTTCCCCTGACATTTTACTTAAAAAAAAAAAAACCAAATAGACCAACTCTTTCTAAAAATAAGCTAACATTTTTTTTGGTCTCATTTTTAAGATAAAATGTCAATTTTTTTTTTTTATAGAGAGTTTCAACTTATAGTGTTCGCTAGTTTTTTATGTAGGCGGATATTAAATTCCAAATTTCTTATTTAATTATTTGAAATTTTACTAATTAAGCTAATTGAGTTAACTGGAATCCACTTAAATTAAGAGGCCTTTAGAAATAAGATAATGAAAACTTCATTAAAAAAGATAAAAGCTATAAAAAACTAGGGGAAGCCAAACTCGCTTTTGGATATGCATTAATTAAAGAAATTAGAAGTAGCTTAGTACATAGAAGTGATAGAACAGTACTTTAGAGGAAAAAAAAGAAGATATTTTATTGTTAAGAAGTTTTTCTTTTCTTTTATTAACGTTTTGAAGGCCAATTTTTTTAAAGCGTAAACTTACATTGGTTTGTTTGTTTGAGTTTTTTTTTTTTTTTTTATAAAAAAAGTTGTCTAAGGTGTAACAAATTTGATATTATGAATTGCCTTTTAATTTTGTAAAGGTATAGTAGTTGAATAATTATGCTTATTTTAAGCCCATTGTATGGCATTAATTATTATTTATCAAGTAGAACAATTAACAATATTAAAGGGTTTCTTCATAAACAAAAAAATATATTAAAGGGTTACTTTTTTTTAGATTTACAAAATAAAATACCAAGTCCTTCCATTTCATCTTCTAAAAAAAAAAAAAATCCTTCTATTTCAAATATTTTATGAATTTATTTATTTATTTATTTGTATTTACTAGTTTTCGCCAAATAAAAAATTCATGTGGCTTTTTAGGGGTATTTTTGAAGCACAAAAAGTAGACACAAAAATTTGTATTATAATTTTATACAGTAATTAGATTCTCAAAAAAAAAAAATATATATATAACATTTTCTCTAAAATGGTAGTAGTACTATACTTAATTTTTATATTTTATTATTATTATTTTTTTGGAGAATCAAAGTACAATATATATACTTCAACAAGTACAATGAATAGAGTCAAAAAAAACAAAATTAAAAAAAGAAAAAGAAGGAAAAAATTGCAGTGATATGGTCCCCATATATGGAATATTGTCACACATGTATATATCTTTCTTCTATATACATAAATAGACTATTGTTTACAATAAAATCTAGCTACACACATGCTCAAAAACAAACCAACCTTGTTTCTCCAAAAAAAAAAAAAAAAAACTAACTAACCTAAAGGTCCTAAACAGGAAAGTCCAACGGCCGCGTGACCGAAAAATCGGGCGTATCGGGTATCCGATACGTACCGAAAAGGAATAAAAAAAATTTAAAATTGATTGTATATTTAAAAAAGAAAAAGAAAAAAACAAAAAGAATATTACGATTACGCCACCGAATAAAACATCACCGCTTTCCTCTCTCTCGCTCCGACAATCGAATTCTAGAGAGAGAAACTTCGTCTACCAAAAATTCTAGAGAGAGAAAGAGACTTCAAAAACCTCGCAATTTCATTTTTCTCGCTCCTTCAACAATGGCGGATTCTAGGGTTTTGTGAGGGGGGAAGGAGATTTTGGATTGTGAAGATCTCGATGGAAATGCCTGCTAGAAGATCGAACTACACGTTGCTAAGCCAAGTCCCCGACGACCAGTACGCCACGTCGGCTGCCGGAGCTCCGACATCGTTTTACGAGTCTTCTTTGTCCGGCGAGTCGAAGAACAACAACAAGTTGAAGGCGGAGAGGCCGTTGGATTGGGACGCGGTTGGTGATCACAGAGGGAATCGGATCGGGAACCTGTACTCGTCGATAGGGCTTCAGAGGCAATCGAGTGGGAGTAGCTTCGGCGAGAGCTCGCTCTCTGGCGAGTACTACGCGCCGACGCTTTCCGCGTCGGCGGCGAACGAGATCGACGGTTTGGGAGGGTACACGCACGACGACGTTTTCAGAATCGGCGAGTTTAGAGCTAAGGCGGTGGGGAACACTTGCGGCGGGTCCTCCTCTGGCAAGAGCTGGGCCCAGCAGACGGAGGAGAGTTACCAATTGCAGCTTGCTTTGGCGTTGCGGCTCTCGTCGGAGGCCACTTGTGCCGATGACCCTAATTTCTTGGATCCCGTGCCTGACGAATCGGTGTCAAGGTCGGGTTCCGCTGTGGCCATTTCTCATCGTTACTGGGTAATTTGCTTCAGTTTGTTTTTTTGTTTTATGATTACTAAGCGTAGTTGTTTCTATAGTCACTGAATTGAATGCTTAGCAAAAGGTTTAGCCAAGTTAGATTTCTTTAACTTTGTGGGCGCATTGATATGGGGAATTTCGAATCATGGGTTTAACATAAATGCTTGTTTTAACTGTTATGAGGTATTAGCATAAGGTTTTGCTGTGTGAAAAAGGGAATAAAAGATGGTGTAATTGGGTTGGCTTTAGTTTCGGAGCTTATTTAGCTCATTTGCTTATGTACAACTTTTTAAAGCCTCGCCTTTTCTAGTTACAACTTAGTACTCGACTTTTAGCAAAAAATGCAAATCCAAACCAACAGAGCAAGATGGGAGGACTTCATTGAAAACGTTTTTGTCGCATGCAACGAGAAATATTGAGAGTATGTGCGTGTGTGTGTGAGGGAACTGTATGGGAAAAAACTACTTAGGTTAATGCAGTTGCAGAGATCATGATCATTTACATTTTGATTGGAAAAGGAAACCTTGGATAGCATTGGATTTCAAGATTGAATTAAAGCAGTGGTAATCTAATCTAAAGCTTCTTCTGGGAAAGAGAGCAAGTGCAAAATGGAGCAGCATAAACCATAGAAATATAAGCGTCTGCTCTAGGAAAACTAACCTGTCCTTCGATTATCTTTGAAGTGAGCAGGAGTGGTTTTATTGTAAATTTTTACGGGGAAATCAATATCAACAGCCTTAGAAAGTGAATTTTAATTTTTCTTCTTTTGGGAATTGTAGGCCCGAATTTGATACTCAATGTGGTTAAAGGAGTAGGAAAACAAGAAAGACTTTACCATTTTTGATATGTATATCTATATTTTTATGTTAAGTAATTGCAGGTTTTGGTAGGTATTCTGTAGAGAAAGCAAATAGGAGCTTGTAACTTATATTAAACAAAGAGAGAGGCAGGGTTGGGGTGGAGGGTTTACTAAAGTGAACTAGTCGAATTTGCTTTCAAGGATAGAATTGTCTTGTGGATTCCTGACTGTAGATATTGAACACTTCACTTATGTAGAAGTTAACATTTTATAGCGAATCCTGATTAAATATTTTATATAAAACCTCAAAATAGAAACTGGACAATTGTTAGGAAGGGAAAAATGGGAGAGTTATGGAAATTTGAAGTGTGACACAGTTCAGATGTGCCCCTTCACTATTGAGGTTGGGGGTTGGGTTAATGTAATAATATAGATATTGGCTGTGTCTATTGAATGAGGCTTATAAATCTGTTTGGGGTTGAAACAAGATTTTAAGCGTCCATTTGGCATTGATGTAGGAAGTAGAGTTTTAGTTGTGGAGCTTTTGATAAATTTCTTTAACTAAAAAGAGATTTAGCGTTCGAGGTATTTGGCAATTATAGTGATAAAGTGCTTTGAAGTTGTTATACTTGTTTGGTAACAAACTTGATAAAGAGCTTTTAGATGTAAGATTTAAGATATAACAAAAGAAGACATAATAAGAGTGCTTTATATTTTCATACTTTTTTCATACTTAAACCCAATCAATTCAATTAGTGGCCAATGTTCATTTAATTATTATTATTATTATTATTCTCTCTCTCCCATAATAGGTGGGCATTGAGTATCATTTTGTAAAATAAGCATAGCGATTTATGTTGATTCATTATTTTTATTAAAAGCTAAAGCAATTTGCGAAAGAACTTTGACACTAAATGGCTGGGATGCACGTTTCACTCAGGATCTAAATGACTGGGAGTTGGATTTAATGGTGGATTTGCTTCACATATCTTGGAATCCAATACACCTTCTTTAGAAGATGAGGATCGTATGAGATGGAAGTTGAAGAGGAATGGGGATTTTGATATCCGTTCGTTTTATATTGAGTTGAGAGGTCCCTTCTCTATCGTCTTTCCTTGAAGTGTTAGGAAAGTAGAGGCCCCTCTATGTGTTTCTCTTTTTGTTTGGACTGCAGCTTTGGATAAGATTTTTAAGGGTGACAACTTGAGGCGTAGGGGTTTTGATTTGTGTTAGGTGTCTTTGATGTGGGGAGACTGTGATCATTTGTTACTTCATTGTGAGTAGGCTCATCAGTTGTGGAGCTTTGTTTTTAAATCGTTTGGGGTTCCATGAGTCTTATGACGAACAGTTTCAGATATTCTCTTTGGTTGGTGAAATTGGCTGGGGAAGCACTCGTCAAGCATTTGGAATTCAATTCCGTTATGCTTAATGTGGTGTATTTGGAGGAAGCGTAATCGGAGGACTTTTAAGGATATGGATAGTTTGGGAGACCAGCTGCATGCTTCTTTTAGTAGCTCTTTGTTTGATTGGTCTAGGGCTTGGGAACTCACATCTAGTAATTCTTTCACTTTGTTCCCTAATTCTCTTCTTCTTTGTAATTAATTTTCTTCTTTTTTCTCTTCCATTGTAATTTTTCTGGTCTGCTTTGTGCTCTTTTTGCATAAAGCAGCCTTTTTCAATGTACATCTTTCTTATTTATCAAAAAAAAAAAAAAATCAGCTTTAGCTTAAACCTGTTTTCCAGCTTTAAGTGGGGAGGGGGTTATGTAGGATCTAGAATTTAGCACAACAATCGATTTTTTGATAAAAATAAAACACTGCAATTGCACCTAGGCTTTCCTAAGCAATTACACCCTCAAAGGTTAAAATAAGCTGCTGACTACAATAAAGTCTTTATATAGGCTATTGTTAAATCCTTTCCTAGACGAACTAGGACTCTAAATAATTTATTCCTATAATGAACATGATTACTAATAACAAACTAAAAAGGTCTTAATAACTTCTAAACCAAATAGGAAAATGACTAAAAACAGAAAATAAGCCTCATGGGCCTTTGGTACAGCCGAGGATAGCTGATTCCAGATTTCTGGAAATTATCAAATTGCCTTATTCTAGTAGACCTTAATTAAAGCTGATCTGGCAGCAAATAAACAATAAAATAAGAAACGCCCTAAATTCATGCTTGAGCACTAGAACCGGCTTTCCCTCTCCTCTTATAGGTCTTTACAGTGGCTTCCCCTTATGTTCCCCATCAGGGGGTCCTTAAAGCTCTTTAGCAAAATTGCCAACCGTGTGGGTGTGACAAATTTTGCTAAAGAGCTTTAAGAACTAGTAAAGTTCTTTCTCCCTTTGTAAATGCAATACCAGACAGGCTCTAAGTATTATTTTTTTTCCCATGATATATACACAATCAAATTATTGATTTTGTAGATACATGTTATGTTTTGCAGACATAAGACATGTATGCGTCTAACACTGAGTATCCTGCTTTATTAATCTAACCTGCATCAGGTGAATGGCTGCCTGTCATACTTCGACAAAGTTCCTGATGGGTTTTATCTGATTCATGGGATGGATCCATATGTCTGGACTGTCTGCACTGATCTTCAAGAGTATGGTCGTATTCCATCAATTGAATCACTAAAATCTGTTGATCCAAACAGTGATTCTGCTATTGAAGTGGTTTTGATTGATCGACGTGGTGATCCAAGCTTAAAGGAACTCCAAAATAGGGTCCTCGGCATTTCTGGTAGTTGCATAACCACAAAAGAGGTTGTTGATCAGCTTGCAAAGCTTATCTGCAACCGTATGGGGTGAGTTGTTTGAACTACACCTTTTGTCCTCAAATTCCCAGAACATATTTGTTCCCATCATACATTTGTAACCAACTTTTTATTGCTATCACAAGGGGTTCAGCTTCCACTGGAGAAGATGAATTTGTTCCCATCTGGAGGGAGTGCAGTGATGAGCTAAGAGATTGCTTAGGATCTGTTGTTATTCCAATAGGTAGCCTATCTGTTGGCCTATGCAGACATCGTGCTATATTGTTTAAAGTAAGCTCCCAATCTATATATGATTTATTCATTTTGCCTTGCTCAGAAAGTTTTAAGTGTTTTTATTGTTAGAGCTATGTATCTTGATTAAAGTTCAAAATTTGTTCTTCCCTTTGGTGAAACTGTGTGCAACTGATACTTACCAAAAAAAAAGAAAAAGAAACTGTGTGCAACTGATGTGGCCCGAATAAGGCAGCAAAGTTGATGTCTTTGTTGTAAAACAATAGAGAAAGCCTAGACGGCAGAAAATGGAGTAATTATAGGAATAATCTAAGTTTTCTATAATAGAATGACTAGTCAATCTTTTATAGAAAACTTTATAAGGGATACAGAGATTGACTAGTCTAAGACATATAATAAATTCCAGATAGTTTCCTAGAAAACTTATTATGTAGTCTCAGACATTTTAGGACACAACTTACTACATAATGTTAATACTGCACATTCTGACATACTCCACACTTGGATGGTCTATTACAATTTTTCAAAACAAAACTTATATAGCAATACTGACGCAACAAAGGTTAATATATTATTTTTTTACTATGTATTCAAGGAATTTAGTTGTCAATTCACCCTTTTAGCTACTGCATTAGCAACTCTTAGTGGCTTTTGGTGTTTGTTTATTTTTAATATAATTGAGGGGTTCTGTGCAAATATGATCTTTGCAGGTGCTAGCTGACACAATTGACCTACCGTGTCGAATAGCCAAAGGCTGTAAATACTGCACAAGAGATGATGCTTCCTCTTGTCTTGTCCGGTTTGGGCTTGATAGGTATGATTTATTGGTATTCGTTGTATCTATTATTGACTTAGTAATGCAATTTATAACTGTGTTCCTTGGGTTTAAGTCATATGTTATGCAACTTCTCTTGTGACTGTAAGTTATCTATTTTTGTAGTGTTGCAGAATTTATTCCTTCTGTGACAGTGAGTCTGTTCCTGTGGGCACATGTTTGTATTTCACAATTAACATGAGCGTAAGATTAATCTGATCAAGTTGGGTTATGGTCTTATAGAATAATTTGTAATGGTTTTGAATTTAGTATTACTTTCCTTTTTGGTCATGAATTATGAGGTTGGAATTTCTGCTGAAAATTTTTGTCATCTAATATTTTGAAATTGTCTAGAGGAGCTATTGTGGGGAAACTATTCATGCATTGGGTGTCCTGCTTCAGTTTGTTTCAATCTTGCCCCCAAACAAAAGGGAAAAGGAAAAAATATGCACCTGCCCGGGTTTATTTATGATTTATGATATTAATAGCATATGTAAATTTACTTATTAAAATCCATATATATATATATATATATATATATATATAACTAAGGACAAAACTTATGTACAATTACTTAGGCGTTATACCTTAGGTTCACCAATTAAATTCAGTCATATGACTGCATTGGCCAATGAAGTACAAACAGTGTTACCTTCCCTTAACAACAATTAAATTCAATCATGTCGCTTATTGGACAATGCAGCCACATAGTTGAACTTCATTGGGGAACTTAAGGTACAACACATAAGGAACTTACCTAAGGTCCTTTACTAATTACACATTGTCCCTGCACGCATATTATATTTTTGTGCAGTCTCCATTTTATAGTTCAGTATTATCCTATTGTTAGAGACTTCATGAGGTATTTCTTGTATATTTCAGGGAATATTTGGTTGATTTGATTGGGAAGCCAGGTTACTTATGTGAGCCTGATTCCTTGCTCAATGGTCCTTCTTCCATCTCAATATCTTCACCATTGCGCTTTCCACGTTTTAAACCAGTTGAACCCACCATTGATTTTAGGGCACTGGCCAAACAGTATTTCTTGGACTGCCAATCACTTAATCTCGTATTTGATGATGCTTCCACAGGTTAGTGTTCTCAAAGTAACAATGTAAGCTTTATGTTCATATTGTAGCAAGTTGTCCTTGAATTTTAATTTTATCTTTTTCCCTATAATGATCTGCTAATCCTTAGTGTTGTGGCTGTTCATATTTTCTATATTGTAATTTGCCTTTTGATCAATCTGTAGTAAGCCAGCTGTTTACAAAAGAATTCTCTAATGATCATATATTTGCTCGCCTGGCAGTAAGAATTGAACAATTGTGGGTAGCTTTCATTGTAGTTTTTTATGCAGTATTCTTAAATCTGTTATTTGTCTGTTCTTCTCGACCTTTCACCATGCTTCAGAACATGTGTGCATTAGAGGCTCTAATGGGACAATGTACTGTATAAGGTGATTCTCATTCATTGTTGTTGGGTTCTAGGCCTTGGATATGTGATCAATAATTACGTAGGGTTCATTTACTTATCAAAAAAACAAAAATTTACGTAGGGTTCACTTAGACTATAATATGTTGGACTCTTTGCCGGCTATATGTGGCATGCCATATAAAAGGAATATGAGGAACAACTAGATAGGGTTATGTAGTAAGCTAACTGTTTACAAAAGAATTCTCTAATGGGCATATATATGCTCACCTGGCAATAAGAATTGAACAATTGTGGGTAGCTTTCATTGTAGTTTTTTATGCAGTTTTCTTAAATCTGTTATTTGTCTCTTCTTCTCGACCTTTCACTGTGCTTCAGAACTTGTGTGCATTAGAGGCTCTAATGGGACAATCTACTGTATAAGGTGATTATCATTTGTTGTTGTTGGGTTCTAGGCCTTGGATGTGATCAATAGTTATGTACGGTTCACTTAGACAATAATATGTTGGACTCTTTACCGGCTATATGTGGCATGCCATATAAAGGAATATGAGGAACAGTTACATAGGGTTATGTCCCATTTTACTTACGCTCGCAGCTCCTATTTATGTGTGTTTTATTTATCTTCAGGTTTTGTTTCCTCTATATATGTTCTACTTTTTTTTCCCCCGTGTTTTTTATAGTGAAAACCAACTTTATTTTCGTTCTACACCTGAAAAAGTCAAGTCAAGGAAGATCTGAAATACCTAATGAAAAAGTTATTAATACTTGATGGGATGGGTATTTGGTTGCTCAAGGCCATTTATTTTTATGATGAGGAATTGATGGAAAATTATCTGCTTTTGGGTATAAATGTTCTGATATTTAATCCAGATGATAACTTGCAGACACACTGATGCTGGATGGCTTGTGAACTCAATTTGATGGTTGTTAGGGAACTCAAATTTGAGCTCCAGGTTTTGGTAATTAGAGAGCATGCATTTGTTTATTAAATATATATTAATAAATCCAAGGGGAAAAGAGTTGGTAGTATCCTTGTAATGTGACTCAAGATACTTGGTTCAACACTAGTCTGTATTTCATTGATAAGTACTTTTGGCTTTACGGATAAGTAGGTTTTTTCTTTTTTGGCCAAATGCCTGTGCAGATAATTATTTGATTCACAATTTATTGATATTAATAACTTAATAAAATTTTTGTTGTGCCTTGTTAAAATTTAACTTCTGAAGTCCTAAGTGAATGTAAGTGAGCGAAGATGTTAGCTTATATCTCAGCCTCTCTACCATAGAAGGACAAGTAAAAAGTTTGGGTGTGGATCACTTGCACCTTTTGATAATTCTAGACTCATTCAACTTCTTCTGCAGTGGAAAAAAGATTGTTCATTATCTAGTAGCACATTTGTTTTTTTATCAGTAAGTTACATACGCACCCAGTAGGTCTTGAACCCACGTCCTCATCCTCCACCTAGCACTTTCAAGGGGAGGAGGTGCCAATTGAGCTTAAGTTCATTGGCTATCTAGCAGCACATTACAGCACATTTGTTGTGCCTTTTTTCCCCCTTTTTGTTATGGTCTCTCATATAGCTGTGGTAATAACTATACTGTAGTGTAGTAAAGTTTAAAATGATTGCTCTTGTATTATGGTTTTGATCCTGTATAATAATTCTAATTCATTGACTAATTATCACAGGAAGTGTTGTTAATGAAGATCCTGGGTTTTTCATGCATCCTCAGCAGTATGAGAGGAAGTACACAGACAAAAACAACAATACTCTGATTTCAAGTGATAATGATGAAAATTCTCACTTACCTCTGCATCCAAAAGTTTCTCAATCAAGCGCTCAGGATCGAGATTCTGAAATGTTCCAATCATGTAATCCTTCTCAAAATATTACACACTCAACAGCCATTGTCAAAGATACAACCCGTCTTAAACATATCCCACCTGTTGGGCATATGAGGGTGGATACAATTAAGGATTCGAGATTCAGTGAGGGAGCTCAGCTGGTTTCTGGGAAACCAAGTAAAGAGTTTTCTATTGAGGTAGAGGAATTCGACATTCCATGGAGTGATCTTGTCCTAAAAGAAAGAATTGGAGCAGGTATATATGTGAACATGATAATTGTCTAACAGAACAGAATAGAGAGGCCATATACCTCTCATGTGCAATGCAATTTTTTGCAATAATTTTGCACAAGGAAATACTTAGAATCAACTTGGTTCCTTTTCAGGTTCTTTTGGAACTGTCCATCGTGGTGACTGGCATGGTTCGGTAAGCAACTTATCCCTCAATTATAATGTTTCTATTTAAAATCTGGAGATCAAATGACCGTTATTCAGAAATATCAAGCCTTATCTATATCTGAGAACATCAAACTGTATTTGCAAATGAAATGTGTAATATATGATTGACTTTTGGGGTTTAGAGGTAAGGTTGAAGATCAAAATACTACTTTTGATGAGGGAACTAATTACGTGCCTATGTAGGTGAGAGCTTCTACATACATGCATAGATATCCAATGAAGTCCACAAAATTGTGAAATTTTTAGTATGTGTTACTTATAAATAGTAATTGAGGTGAAGAACATGATACTGGACCTTAAGATTATTTGTTATATTAATTTTGTCAGTGTTTATACCTACATTATGTAATAATAATATACGAGGAAATAGTCTCTGCTATGTCAAATTGATGCTGCTAACCGGACATTTATGATGCCTGCGTAGTAGCATGATGTAGCATATTGAGGCACAAAACATTCTCAAATGAGTAGTTGTGTCATTAAGGCACATGCCTAATGTTGCAGCTCTAAATTCTTGAGCTGTTTATAATAATTTACAATATATACTGGCTATGCATCTGCTGCTGCTGAGAGGCACATCCTGATATTGTATTTGATTCTGGTTTTTTTTTTTTTTTTGAGAGAGAGAGAGAATAATGCATTGTATTTGCATCTCCAGTGTCTTTTATCATATATGGGGTTTAATGTTTGATGTGAAATTCCCTTCCAATATTTTTTGTCGATGTTCGATTTTAAGCTAATGTTTGTGATGTGGTCTGTTTTGTATCTTTTTGTGTTTCTTGTGTTGTTTGTAATGTTTAATATATTGTTGTTATTATCCACTTATGCATTATATGTATTAAATTAAAATCTATATTCCAGGAAGTTGCTGTGAAGATTCTCATGGAACAAGACTTTCATGCTGAAAGATATAAAGAATTTTTGAGGGAGGTATGTACTGGCTAAGAACTTGAACAAATTTTGCTCTAATATTGAGAAAGCTAATCACATTTTCTATGTTTATGAGCCTTGATTTGAGATGTGGTTGGACTTTTTTGTTTGTTAGGTTGCCATAATGAAACGACTACGGCATCCGAATATTGTTCTCTTTATGGGCGCAGTCACTCAGCCCCCAAACTTATCCATAGTAACAGAATATTTATCAAGGTTTTGTAATGTTTTTTTAAACCTTCATATCTACTTAAGGGGTTTAGATTGTTCAATGAATTAAAATATTGACTTTAAAGTGCAGAGGTAGCTTGTATCGACTTTTGCATAAGGCTGGTGCAAGAGAGATGTTGGATGAGAGGCGTCGTTTGAACATGGCTTATGATGTGGTATGTGTTCAAAGGCTTGCATTTGTTCATTCTTCTGTTTTCTCATTCAGATCATCATCACTGTTGTTTTTGTCATCATTTTCTCAACTGTGTCTTGGTTCTTCTGGGCTAAATGATATGTCATTGTTTCATTCAGGCAAAGGGAATGAATTATCTTCATAAGCGCAACCCTCCCATTGTTCATCGAGATCTAAAATCTCCAAATCTTCTGGTTGACAAAAAATATACAGTGAAGGTAGGAGTGCAAAGTTTTCAAGCTTGTAAAGTATGTTGTCAACTTTCATGTTAATGATTAATGAGCCAGGCACCATAATTTTGTTGCCGTTATTTTCCTTTGACTCGCATAGGATTATTATTTTTATTGATACGAGCCTGTACAAGCGGCCAACTTTATGTCTTTCAATGGGAAACAGTATATTCTGTACCCTATTGTTGTTATCTGCTCAGATTCTCAGTATAGTTTATAGTGACTATTTCTGGTGTTATCCGTTAGAGCTGAAGCTGTAATTTGTAGAGGACTCCTTGTTTTTATACTTGGTGATTGCTTCTACCTTTTCCTCATACTGCTTGAATGGCTGTTCATTTAGGTTTGCGATTTTGGTCTTTCCCGACTAAAGGCAAGCACATTTCTGTCATCAAAGTCAGCAGCTGGTACGGTATGTTCTATTGAACTTGACAACAATACTTCAGCTGGTTATTATGTTAAGAAGGCATCAGCCATATTATTTTAACACAGGAAATGTAACTATTTCTCTTCTATGTCATTAGCCTGAGTGGATGGCCCCAGAAGTTCTTCGTGATGAGCCATCAAATGAGAAATCAGATGTTTACAGCTTTGGTATAATCTTGTGGGAGCTTGCAACATTGCAACAGCCATGGAGTAATTTAAATCCAGCACAGGTATGTTTGTTTGTTTTTTTGTTTTTGTTTTTTTTTTTTAAAATGGTAAAGATAAATTTATCAAAAAAGAGACTACTTCATGTACAAAGCACACAAAGAGGCCTAAAGAATACAATGAGATTTAAATCCAGCACAGGTCGTAGTTTGTTTTTGATAAAGTCAAATCACGGAAAGTGAATGTAGGAGTGTATGAGTATGATTGTACTCATATTTTGCTTCTATAACTTGAAATGCACATAGGAAAAGGGAAAGTAATAAAGTATTGTTAAAGTAAGAAAAGGGAGATTCTAGTATAATATAAGGTCACTCTTTGTTCAAAAATACACAATGTATTTGATACAATAATAAAAAAAAGATCAAAATCAAAAATAGAAACGATTTTCCAATTTTAAAGTGATTCAATATCATTTTTTGAATGAAGTTACACAACACAGTTTTTATTATTTCTAATTTTGATTATTAATTATAATAAGGCAAATTGCAACTTACTCATCTATGGTTTGGCTGGCTGAAATTTAAGTTGCCTACCTGGATTTAAAATTTGACACTTTGCCCACTTGAGGTTTGACCGAAATTTAAGTTGTCTATCTGTGGTTTGAAATCCCATAATGCAAGTGTTCTGTTGGATTTTTTTTTATTAATTTTATCTTATTTGATATTGTATTTTTATGTTTATTATGTTTTTGGAGGAGAGAAACATAAAAGTAAAAAAAAATCATATATTCAGTCATGTTTTTTATCAGAGGTGGGTTAAGGAATTCCAACTAAACTAATCTCAAGTAGGTAAAATGTCAAATTTCAAATTACAGGTAGGCATCTTAAATTTCGGTCAAACCACAGGTGTGTAAGTTGTAATTTACCCATTATAATATATAATATTAGTATAGGAATATTAGTATTAGGTTTTAAGATTTGTACAACATCTTAGTAACTGATGATTGCAAAAATTTTGAAAGCCAGAGAGCACGATTTTAGTGCTAGGCGGGTCCAAGTTATAGAAGAACCTTAATTTGTAAAGGCATTTAGTAAACAGCAAGTCCAAAACATATACAAGTATTTTCTGGGGACACTAAAATCTGACCAATACTTATTTCATTTAAAAAACTTCTGTTTTAAGTATGCGAGACTTCATGATGAAGACATATTGGAACTGTGCACGGTAAACGAGTTGGGTTGAGCTGAGTATTAAAAGTTCAAGATTGTTCATTTAAATTTTTTTCACACAAGTTGAGCTCGAATGCATTACTAAAATAGATTGCATGTTGAAGCTTGGTTCATTTTTTTGTTCAGCAAGCTCGAGTTTGCAAGTTTGTTTACGAGATACTTGATTAACTTATTATTTTCCCATATATTGTAAACACTACGGATAAAATTTTTTATCCCTTCACAAATCTATACTAATAATTAATAACTAAATTATAATTGAAATTCTATTAGTTGAGTTAATCAAATAGAATAATTTTGTTTATGAACTTATAAAAATCAGATTCATCAACCTTGTATTGTTAAAAATTGTATATAATTTTATTACAAAATGGACTACTTATATTGTCAATAAATTAAAAGTAATTATTTGATATCTTATGAACATATTTACAAGCTTACATAATCTAATCTTAAGTCTATATGAGTATATATTTAACATTTATACATATAAACATGTTATATTACATTAATCGAGCTTCAAACTCACGAGTTGTTCATGAGCACATTATTATGTTTGAGCTTAGCTTGTTTAATAGTCGAGTCTAAACTTAGGCTTTAGCTTGGCTCATTTGTTGAATAAACAAACGTAAACAAGCTTTTTTCCAAGCCAAGCTCGAGTTGTTTAATAACTGCTCGGTTCATTTACAGTTCTATGCACACATGTTAAGCTCTATATAAACGTTGTCTATAAAGCTGATTAAATCTTTCCTAAACCAGATATTAAAGTAGGTTGGCTATGATGCAGCAGCCCTGGATTAAGTTTTTATCTTGGTGCATTTCTAACTTTTTTACAAAGGATAACTATGTTATGGAATAAAAGCATATTGGGTCTACTGATCATGTAGATAACTTGTGTTACCTCATCCCTTTTCTCTTACTCTTTAATGTCTGTAGTGTGCACATACAGGCAAATATGTTTGCCTTAGCTCATTGGTTTGGTCAGACAGTTTGATGTGTACTGTCTTTTAGGTTGTGGCAGCTGTTGGCTTTAAGGGAAAAAGGCTTGAGATTCCACGCGATTTGAATCCCCACATCGCTTCAATGATTGAGTCTTGCTGGGCCAAGTGAGTTTAACGTTCTAATTTATTTATTCTTAGTCCACAAGTTTCCTTGGCAACCTTTTTTCATTAATAAATGGTTTTGCAGTGAGCCCTGGAAACGTCCTTCTTTTGCAAGTATAATGGAATCTTTGAGGCCATTGATTAAACCTCCCACACCTCAACCAGGTCGTTCAGACATGACTTTACTTACCTAAAGGGTTGGAAGACTGTCTTATTCATGCACATAATACAGCATTCTTATGAGATTTGATGATATCTGACATGAAACACAAGCTGTTCAGATTGCCTCAGGTGCGCCTAAAACTTCAGCTTCTGGTTACCAATATTTAGTGGTGCACAAATCATAGAGCTCCTTGTAGCGGAGAATGTCACCAGTTTTGTTGGGGGGAAAAAACGAGGAAAGCCTAAATCTTAGGCAGCTTCAAAATTTCAACTTGCTTTGAGATTCCAGGTCTGCATTTCCTTTTACCTGTAAAGGTCTTGGCAGTTAATGAAGCAGAAAGGTATGCTTATGAGGAGCAGCCTGAACTTCAGGCTTCCTCTAGTGATGTGCATGGCACATCTATTGGGAATGGCCCGTGCGTATGGGTAATTGTATGTTGTATATATAGCAGCTACCTGGTGGTGGCTGTGATGTTCAGTGAAATTGAGATACGATATTGTCTCATGTGTGAGCTGTTTATGGTAGGGGATTAATCTTATGCTTATTTCTTGTCAGTATATGATATCAATGTAGGAAGTCTTGAGGTGTCCCAACCCTTTTCCTTTTTTGGGTGGTGCTGGGAACAATCATGAGTGCACGAACATCCCACACACAACAATATATGTAGTTTTCATTTTAGTTCTCTTTTTTTGGAGGGGGGTTCCCAGCACCACCCAAAAAAGGAAAAGGTTTGGGACACAATCTTCTTATACCTTTTCCAGATTCCTTTTTGGTGTAATGGAATTAGGATGAACACAATCTCAAGCAATTTCTACCCTGATTGGTCAATTTTTCTTGTCTCTGCTTAAGTTGCATTCTTCATATTTCTAATGATTGTATTTGTGTGATTGTTTGCAGAACCACTGTTGTACATGTCTCTTCTAATTGGTATTCAGAACCCTATTTTTTACGCAAAGCAAGACTGCCTTCTAGAATATTGTTTGTTAGTTCATTCTATTGCCATAAAAGGAAAATTGTACAATTCTTTTCATAATTTTGTGTGTAAAGAGTTAGAATCAGTTAATGGGAATTGGGAAGCAGCTTTGCCGGCATTGTACACCAGATGAGCAGTCTTCACATGTATATATACTTACCAATTGTGAAATGTAGTCAATTAGTTAGCAGGTCCGTGTTTTTCCTCTCCACCTATTAAAGTACAAACAGTAAAATTATCACAAAGTCTTTGTCATTAAGAGTTATGCAATACTCTGGGAGTGATTGTTTCTCATCTCACATGAATAGTGAGGTTTTAGAAATGGGATCATACCAGTTAGTTCGATCGGTTCAATGGTGAGCTGACTTGACTGGTTCGGCCTTGCATTAAAGACCAGAAAAAAAAAAAAAATGTCATAAGGGATCAAAACAAGCTTTTAACTGTTTTGACTAATAAAAATATTTTACTTGTTAAAAAAGAAGCTTAAAAGTTAAGCCAACGTAAACTATAACCAAACATTGAACTATTGAGTGTTATGCCCATACAAAAGCTAGTTCAACATTAGACTAATGAATGTTTTGCCTACAATAAAGCCAGCTGTATTGTTCATAATTAAAATTAAAATTAAAACTAAAATTCTTGGTGGAATATGGTATTTATAGATGAAGAAATGTCATTCTTTTTCATTATTATAATGTGGGACTTTCAAGAAATCTTTCTCACAAAACAACTCAAAAATAATGTAAAGAACATATATAAGGAATTACTATACTTATAAATTAGTCACCGTCCTTAATTTCATTCTTTATGGAGTAAAATCTCAAATATAAAATGTATAATTAACAAAATTAAGCCTTTATAAATCTCCCTCATAAGTTCGGAAGCAAAAGTATTTTCGAACAATATTTTGCCAAAATAAAATAGAAAAACTTATAAGTTTATTATAATTATTTATAAAATTAACTAATTTTACTAAATGATTTATAACATTAGGAGTGGAACCAAAAAATAGTAAATCACTCTCCTCTTCGGTTTTTTGTCCAATCCAATGCTTGAAACAATTGTCCATCATAACTTTTACTTATAAAATCTGTTGTTATGTGAGATGGGGAAGTATTACTCTCAGTTTTTAATAATTTCACTTTTTGCCGGATATTATATATCAGAACATTAGCCTAGGCTTGTCATAGAAACTGTTTGCTATATATTTGCATTGTGAATACAAGTGTTTAATTTCTTTTTTAAATGGGGATTACAAGCTAGAAAATATTTCCTGAAAACAATTTTCCATGAGAAACAAACATTTTTTCATTGCTTGAGCCTTGAGGAAAGGTAGTCTTGGCCTCTTGGGCTCGCAGGCCTGGTGCAAATTTTAACCCTTCCTCGTAAGGGGGTTACGCCTCATGGGAAACCAAAAATGTTGAAGAAATCTTTTGACATTTGATTATTTTCATTATTTCATATAAATTTTCCAGCAATATGCAAAAGATATTATAATTTCATAAACTTTCTAGCTTTGGGTAAAGGAGGCTGGTTGCTTAAATCATTTCTAATTATTTTTAACTTGATAGTGCCAGACACTGTATTATGCTAATTTCACTTGTAATACTAAAACCAAGTCAGTTAGGGTAATCAAATTAGTTAGGCATGCTGAATTAGCCTATATCTTCTTAAAAATTAAAAATGAACTAGCATATAAATTAGCAAGATAGGGGATGAGATTATGAGTTCAATACTCAGTTATTACTTATTACCAATAAAAAAGTTAGACATGTTGAATTGTGAATCACATGAAGCCAAAAATTGCAACTACCTGAGGGATAAAAGAGAAATCTGAAATGCAGATTCTCTTTTTAGCAAAGGTAGGTGTTAAATAGTGACATTATTTTTGTAAATAGCCAATTAGACATGATAATATGAATTGAATTGAACGAAATATCCAAAGTAAACAATGAAATTTTCGAAGATTTGAAAATTTTCGACAATGTCTTCCATAGCAGGGCAAAGCTTCTGTGACAGTCTAGTGCAAGCAACTACTAACTACTAAGAAACAGACAGTGAAAAAGACGAAGAACGACGAGCGTTGGATTTGGCAGAACAAGACAAATTAGTTCTTTTGAAAGGTGGCTTAATAGAGAATTTAAGGGCTGAAAAGGTGACCAAATATTTATCAATCACGAGGAGACATATTGCAATACTTGTCTCAGTGCCTACATGTCGAATGGTCCCCCGCCCGACCTTAATCGAAAAACTAGATTGAGATCAAGTACAGTTACTATAAATGGTTAAGATTGATAGTTTCAAAAAGTAACTTTTAATGTCAACCATTAATTAAAAAAAGGTAACCAAATATTTATCAATCACAAGAAGACATATTGAGTACTTGTCTTAGTGTCTACAAGTCAAACGGTCCCCACCTGACCTTAATCAAAAAATCGAATTGAGATTAAGTGCAGTTACTATGAATTGTTGAGATTAATAGCTGCAATCTTAACCATTGATTAAAAAAAGTTTAGAGAAGTAAAAAGTAAAAAAAATTTGTAAGGGAAAGTAAGTGAATTGTACTCAATGCAATATCCTAGTAGTAGCAGTAGCCGTTAGTTAATTGCACCATCCACCCAACTTTACCTAATCCACTTTGAACGAAAAACAAAACCAAGACCGGACAAGGACAAAAAAAACTTACTTTCCTTTGCTATTACTATGTAGTGCACAACAATTTAGTGCTGTGTTTATAATCTCAGTCTATAACTACAAAGGTTATGCCCTTTTGTAGTTGTACTTTGGTTATATAATGTATTATAAACCTGATTTAAAACACTATTATTACTATTTTTGTGTGTGTTCTAATAAGAATAAAAAAAAATTTACCGTTGGACTTTAATCCATTATAATTTGTCATGACTCATGATTCATGTATAATACATGTTGTGTTCATTATAGGATCATAAGGAAAAAAAAAAAAAAAAAACAGTAGCGGTCTAGTGGTCATCAAGCTTACTCCCAACTAGTAAGAGGGGGTGGAGCTTGAAAAAACCTCATGCATACACCCGATGTTTACTAGCATTTTTGTGGGGTTGGGATAACAATTATGATTCATCGATTCTCTTGTATGCACGCTTAGCCCAACAAGTAAGATGTTAATATCTATGTTTTAAAAATCGGACTGGACCAGCCGATTCAACCAGTTGAACGGGAAACTGGAGGCCAATTCGGTACAATAAAAAGCCAAAAACCGGTCAAAAATCGAAAATTGAAGTCAAACCCGATTTTACTTCTGGTTTTAAAATCATGGCTAATACAGTAACGTTACTCTCATTCCCAACCTTTTTCCCTTAGCCCCCCCCCCCCCCCCCAAAAAAAATCTAATAAAAAACATAAAATTTTTATTAAAAAAACGTGTAATATTTTTTTTTTTTGGGTACTACTATTTGATTAATACTATTCCAAATTTTTTAATTATCCTCTCCCATTGATGTAATACTGACGTGGCAACAGAGAGAGTCCCAAATCTGGAAACTACCTCCCCTAATCTCTCCCATTGGCTAGAGAAGTAGCTTCATCCCTAAGTATTACGACCAGAACAGTAAATCCAAAGTGACAAAAATATCTAGCCCAGTAGTGGTCCCCAACTGTCTCCAAAACCACACGAATTCATTTCAACAAGCGTAACTGCCCAGGAACCTGCAATTGCAAATCCTCCCCAACCCCGAGGTCGGCGATACTCTCATCTCATCTCTCTCAAAATCTCAAAACCTTAAATATATATATACCTAAAGTAAAAATGTCTCGGCAAAATCTACAACACAACAACAGCAACAGCAACAGTAGCCATCGGATCATCAGACGACAAACGAGCAAAGGTGAACCTCCACCGACTTAATATCTCTTTCGATTCTTCTAGATTTTTATTAACTAAACCCAGGTTGTCGGTAAATCAATCCCCTATATATATATATATATATATATATATATATATATATATATACACATAAACTCGACTCTTCAACGCTCTCATTTCATTTCTCTCATATCAATTCGACCAAAACCAAAACCAAAGCCAAAAGCCAAAAGCCAAAAGCCAAAACAAAAACCTTATATGATTATGGAGCCTAAAGATGAACCACCCAAAACTACGACTAGTTCAATACAACCCGAAACGTCGTCGTCTTCTTTTTCCACAGCTAGTGTTTCCAACATTGACGATTCTCTAATGGGGTTCGAATTCATGGCTGGTAAAGCGCCAAGAACTACTGTACAGTCGAGTAGCGGAGGAGAGGCTGAGAATAATATCAGTGTTCCTCAACCGATTGGGTGGTTACAGGAGATTCCAATACCGCCATTTCTGACCAAGACTTTCGAGCTCGTGGATGACCCGGTGCTCGACCCGATTATATCGTGGAGTTCGAGTGGAGAGAGCTTCGTGGTGTGGGACCCGGTGGAGCTTTCGAGGGTCGTGTTGCCTAGGAATTTCAAGCACAACAATTTCTCCAGTTTTGTTCGCCAGCTTAATACTTATGTGGGTATTTTTTTGCAGTCACACACCACCTGTAATGGCTGGTGTCATCTGTATGTAAATGTTTTGCTTTATCTCTCTCACTCTTTTTGGTTTTTGTGTATTTCTTGGTTTTAGATTGATCACTGATGTTAAGTCTGTAATTGACTAATTGTTCTTTAATTCTTTTAATTGTAACTGAGAGGCCAAATTTGTATATAATCTTTGTATATGTGGGCTTTTTGAACTTTTAAAGGGTTTGCTGATGAATATTATAAATTCTCAATTTATGTTGTTCCGGATTTTGGGTTGGAGTAGTTTCTTTTATGTGTATAGTATCTTGCATTTACATGTTTTTTTTCTTGTGTATGCGTGTGTGTTTTTGATTTTGATTCTTATACTGATTTGGGTTTGTGAATTGGAATTAAAAAAAAATGTCGTGCTCAGTGTATAAAACTCTCACTTCTAAGTCTGGGAGAGGTAATTGGTAGTCGGGTTCTGGAATTATTTGTAAAATTTATCTTGAGGTCTACTTTCTCAGGATCATGTTCATGTTAGGCATGACTTTTCTATTCATGAAACGTATGCTGAATGTTTTATAAGTGATACAAGGATATTCCTTCATCGGCTTATAATTAGGGCTAAGGGATGCATGTTTTAATCTTCACATCGCCGAAGAAAGGAACATCTTCCCCTCTTGAGTGTGTACCGGAGTAGGGAGTTCATCGTCTGCAGGTAGAATTTTTAAGTTCATTAAAATTTAAAAAAAAAATCTGTATTTGTGCTATTTAGTCAAGACTCTACATGTTATCATCTGACACCTCCTTTTATGTTTAAGGAAGTTTTATGATTTTACAGATTGTATAGTGCGATCCAGCTTCTTCTAGACGTGAAAATTGACGGCTTCAAATTGTATTATTGATGAACTATTTATGATGCCAATCATCATATTTATATTTTGCTTTCTTGAGTTTTAGTTCATTCTCATTCATTTTGAATCACTTTGGTTATTCAGGGGTTCCGCAAGATTGATACTGATAGGTGGGAATTTGCCAATGAAGCTTTCCGGCGAGGGAAGAGACATCTCTTGAAGAACATTCAGAGGCGCAAATCACATCAATCCCAACAGATTGGGATCTATACTGGGCCTTCTACTGAAGCAGGGAGGTCTGGTTTGGACAGTGAGATAGAGAGATTGAAGAAGGAAAGGAGTACAATGATGCAGGAGGTTGTTGAATTGCAGCAGCAGCACCGAGGAACAATGTACCATATGGAAGCAGTGAATGAGAGGCTCCAGTCTGCAGAGCAGAGACAGAAGCAGATGGTTTCTTTCTTGGCAAAGATGCTGCAGAACCCAGCATTCTTAGACCTGCTTAAGCAAAAGAAGGAACAAAGAGAAATTGATTCTCCACGAGTGAGGAGGAAGTTTGTGAAGCAGCATCAACATGAAATTGGTAAGTCAGATTCTTCCATGGATGGGCAGATTGTGAATTACCAACCAGATTGGGGACTCCCCTTTGTACCTTCTTTAGGCCTAGATTTAAATCCACCCGTTGAACATTCTCAGGATTACCTCTCACCAGTTATGGATACTACACTAGAAGCAATGGGCTTAGGTGCTGAAAGCATACCACTTCAATTTGAGAATGTTGAATCAGTTGAATTAGCCATGTCAGATGAATTTGCAGTATTGCAGGGATTTGCCAAAACTCCTGGGCAGGTGGGAGAAGGGTCATCGAGGTTCAGGACTGAAGATCCGAAAGGAAAGAATGTCATAAACCCGCCAGAAGAGATTAATACTGAGTATTTGGTCTCTTATCCTGAAGAAATAATTGAGGAGAAGGCTTTTTCTCAGTTATCTCCTGGGATTGAAAGCCCCATTAAACAAGAGGAAATATGGAGCATGGGTTTTGATGCCAGTACTGTCATGCCTAGCTCTAGTAGTGAGTTATGGGGTACTCCAATCAACTATGAAGTTCCAGAGTTGGAAGTGACTGGTGGATTATCAGACATCTGGGATTTGGGTTCCTTGCAAGTGGCAGGAGGTTTAGGCATTGATAAGTGGACTGCTGATGAATCCTCTTTTGATGAGCCTGAGAGTCAAGATGACCAGCCCAAAGATGATATATCTAAAAATAGGGATCCATAGGGCTTCAATTGCTTCTGCACTTGCTCTGCCCTTGTGGATCCGAGTTAGCTTTAGTTGAACATATCAACCATCATTGAAAAATTATTTATAAATAGAATTCAATTGATTTCAGTATTCATTTTCTTTTTATTCTTGATTCTCTGCTTTCACCCAAATTGAATCTTAGTACTCCTAGTATGCTGATTAATTTTTGAACTTTCCACCTAGTTCGGGCCGATTTATTTTCTTTCATTAAGTAGATTATGTTATTTAACAAGTTGCATTAGTATTGCAGGTTTTGCTTGCTGGCAAATACTTTTTTAAGTTATGAACAATGCAGGTCTGTGACACTTGGGATAGAGTACATGCTTCTACGGGCTTGATTGCATTCTGCTAAGATATCCTGCTCATAAAAGTGGCTGATTCTTGTCCTCTAGTTGCGTACTCACAAGTTCTCACCTGCGTGATCCTAGAATGATCCTAGAACTTGGGGCTATGTAAATCCATCTTCATGGCTTTTTGGGGGGAATTTTGTGTTTTACTAATTTGACTTTAGTTCATTTCAAGGACTTCCCTCCCCCCAACTCCTTAAACTCTAGCTATACTCTGTAGCCTTGAATCTTAGCTTTATGAAAGTAGTGAAACAAACTGAGGAAATCACAGTATGTTTTTATGTTCAGACTTAAGAGATTATCAAAGAGAACTTTTGTTAGGCATATCTTGTTTCTCCATAAGTCTAAGGACACAATTTTTTTTCACAGCTGACATGACATGTTGTGATCGGCAAATAAAAGTGTCGTTAGTGATGAATTGATGTATAAATGTATAAATGATGTTGTTCTAATCACAATAAATCATGTCAATAGAAAGTGAAAAATGTTGTTTCCTGATCTTCATTTCTTTACTCGTGACTCTCTTTTTCCTGCTAAACTTAACCACAGAGTAAACATTTTATTACTACACTAAACATCGAACTTAAAATATAGTAGCCTGTGATGGTCCTGGTAAGTTGAATTTGCATACACTTTCGTTCAGAATTTGACAACTTCTAGGTGCTCTGGGATAATCATTGGGAATATCAATTCTTAGAGCAAGTGTTTTTTTGGGTCTGACAAATCTGCTTAACTGAGGATACTGATGGGTTAATTATTAAGCAGCAATCTTGTAATGATAGATGAATTTTCCGCATATGGTATGGATTGATGTCTTGACTTTTAGTAGCTCACAACTTTTAAGGAGCAATATTTTTGGTGCCAACATTGTATACTTTAGTTTTAGTTGCTAATGTATGAGCTACAGATTTTTGGTCCAAGAGAGACTTTTAGATAAATTGGACACGTAAACTTACATGTCGGCCAAGGTCATGCTTGACCATCTCCAATTGAAACCTATTTGATTTATTAAAGTGGGAGCGTGTGGGACAGGTGGGGGGAATCATTCTTTAATTCTAAAGATGTGTGATCTAGTGAGAGTCGGTGACCAATCGCTCTAGTGCTCCTATAGTCCTATTAGGCTATTAGTTTAGTACAGATAGAAAAAAACAAAAACAAAAAAGTTTAGTACAGATAGATGTTGCCAACATCATGTTGGTCTCTTTGACAGGGGCCAAGTATATGTAGGATATGCTTTGCTTGGGCAGGAAATATCTGCATAAGATTCTTAACAAAAAATTAAAAATAAAATCTGTAAAAAGAGAGAAGTTTGAATGAGCTTGAGTTCCCATCCACCCACTCAGAAAAAGGGGAAAAAAAATAGAGGAAAAAAAAAAAGGAGAAAAGATATTCCATCCGCACAAAATTGTAAATATCAAATTTCCATTGTTCTTTTATTTATTTATTTGTTTTTTTATTATTATGTAGATCTATGTGATGCATGAAAATAAATAATTATTTTGTAATTATAATATAATGTATAATTCTTTTTTATTTATTTAAATGTTGAAGATAATTTTTTCTCCCTATCCAATTAGGTCTACTTCGGTCTCATTCGATCTAATTTGATCCGCTCGTTCAATTTTGGTCATTTTCAATCCATTTTTGACTAATTGGGCCTTAATTGATTTTTTTTATAGGTTGCCTTTTTAAGTTTAGCTCAAAAATTCAAATTTTTTTCTTAATTTTTGGTTTGAAAGTATGAAATTTTATTGTATTTAGGCTAAACTTTTTTTTTTGAGCAAAACAATGCAAATAAAATAGATATTAGAAATTAGAAATATGAGCCCTAAAAATGCAATAAAATAAGAAATATTCAAAAGTCCAATTCAGACCATTCTATCCTCTTCGGTCTACTTTGGTTCTATTTGGTCCATTTTGATCATATTCTGTCTATTATGTCCACTTTGGTCCTAATGTATTTGTTCGTTCTTATTCGGTCCCTTTAAATCCTTTTCGGTCAGTCTACTTTGGTGCTATTCTGTCTACCCTGTTCCCATTTGATCTTATATTTGGTCCATTTTTATCTACTTCAGTCCATTTGGCCTATGCTTCAGTTTTTAGATATATATAAATATATATATATATTAAAATAGAAATTAAAGCAGAGTGCACATTCAAGCAAAATTCTATCAAAGTAAAATGTCAAGAGTCTTGTAGATTAATGCTGTTGTAAAATGCCAAGAGTCTTCTAAATCCAATAGCGTTGTCCAAATCTACTAATAAGAAAAAAAAAAACTGAGTTCAATTCCCTTCCTCATTGGGGAAAAAAAGAAAAAGAAAAAACTAACTAAACACTAACATGGCTTGTGTCAGTTTACAATTCCATGTCCCATATTGACAGATAAAACATGCAGATCTCCAGCCTTTCAACATGGCTTATTAGCCCAAACATTTAGCATAACAATCTTTCGACTTAAAGTCACCCATAGCTTAACATGGGTAATATACAGGCACCCTCCGCATCAATATACAAAATGAGTCTTTTGGCTGAATATTGCAAAAAATCAAGTTTATTTGTAATATGGGTAATGCTCAAAATTATTTGACAAAATGAGGAGAGAGGCAAATTTCAACGATGTTGCCGAAATTCTAAGAAAAAGTATGAGAGAGGAGAGAGAAATGATGTGAAGAGAGAGAGAGAGAGAAATGAATTTCGGAAACTAAATTACTGAAATTCCTGCCCAAATTCCAAAGCTGCCTAAATGATTAGAGGAGTGGTTGAGAGGAAAAAGCAATTGTGACAATTTAGTTGCCGAAATTGGAGGAGAGGAGAGAGAGAAAATTTAATGGGAATTGTGGTAGCCAAGTTGCCAAAATTGGAGAAGAGAAAAAAAAAAAAAAGAATTGTGGCAATGGAGTTGCCGAAATTGGAGAGAGAGAGAGAGAGAGAAATTGATTTGTGGCAATAAAGTTGCCAAAAATTGGAGGATTAAAAAAAAGGATTGTGGCAATGGAGTTGCCGAAAATTGGAGGAGAGAAAAAAAATTGTGGAGTTCCTAAAATTGTAGGGGAAAAGAAGAGCAAAAATTGGAGGAGAGAATAGTTAGTTAGTCGGGTTTGAACAACTTTTACTGGAGATCTATGTAATAAAAATTATTCTTATTCTTTGCCGAATAAAGATTCTTATTCTATGCTAATATGTGAATATGTTGTAGAACCTATTCATGCATGTCGAAGAGAGAAAATTATGGAAAAAAAGAAGATGATTAATGTGCTTATACACTATAAAAAAAAATCACAATCATAGTCATACAAACAATATTAACTCTAATATAAATATTTACAATGTATTAGCTTCTAATATTTACAAAGCATATATTTATACAATAATAATAAATTTGTTAGTTTCTAGAGTTGTAAGTTAATAAAGCAAAGCAAAAAACTCACATTAACGCAAAACTTACAATCTTAAGTTGTGCACAATAGAGCAAAGTAGAAGAGTGATAAAGTGATGAACAGTAAGAAGTAAGTGAAATAATACGAGAAATGTTAACACTTTTTATAAGAAGATGCAAATATTGATGATATATTTTATATCGGTGAGGAGAAATAAAAAGACAAAAAGAGACCATAGAAGTAATAATGCACAACTAGGACGTATAATTATTACTTTTACAGGATGAAATGAAGTTGAAATAAAATTTCATGACAAACATATCTGGCACAATTTTTTTCAGAAGCACTAAACTATTTCGGTCTAAAAAGCCACTGGCACCTATCTATGTGGTGTGAAATTTAATGCTATGCATAGCAGGTTTTATACGGAAGGAATAATAATCTATGTATTTTTTTTTTTTTAGAATAAGAATCTATGTACCTATTTTGCATATATTTTGGTAAAATATTTTTTTTACGTTGCAGAAACCTAACTGCCTATTTCTCTTGATGGGGTATAAAAAAATACAACTCCAGTTTTGTCCATGGAGATCGTCCAAGACAAAACCAGGAATGCGGAGGTTGTAAGAACCTCGTCCAGGATAAGGTCGTCCACGCGGTAAGATGTGGGTGAAGCTTTGCATGGACAAAGTTCTGCCACCATGCCATGTCGTCCAAAGAAAACTATCAACCTCGTCCTGGGAAATCGTCTAGAAGGGAACGAGACAGCTTGGAAGCAAGATATGCCTAACTGGAGGTTCCCTGGATGAGGACCCCTGGACAGGCCTATGACACTTAGGGAAAAATTCCTAAATGAATATACCAACTTCGTATCGTACGCATAACTTCCAGTGACCGTTTTGTAAGGAAAATTGTAACTCCTAAGTGGTTGAAGAAGTTATCCCTAAACCCTCACACCCCCTCAAATTCAAGGGAGGTTACAAGTTTGATAACTGTCTTTAAGACACTATATAAACGCCCATTCAGACCAAACGAAGGTACGTTCGACATTCTTCCCAAAAAGTTGGAACTCCAAAATTATAGAGAGAAAACTAACTTTGTCATCAGAGGGTTCTTAGCCGGCAACCCCGGTCACCTTTGATTGCTTTTCTTTCTTTTTCAGGCCACCAAGGCAAGAAGTAGTCATTTCAAGTCCGAAGTATCCAACCTACTGATTTTCTTCGCATCATCAGTTGGCGCCGTCTGTGGGAAAAGTGTTTTCTTTTCTTTCGATTGATTGTTTTCAATGATTAGCCTTTCCTAGACAAAAGGCTGAATGGTTCGAACAAGATCAAGGGCTACCAGCCCAGGCCATCAGGAGAGTAGGGATGCTTCTAGTAATCCCCTCCACAATCATCAATCAACGCATGTCATGCAACCGCCTTCTGTTCAACATATACAGTCCATGGCTGCCACTATGGCGGAGTTGACTCGTCAGAATCAGGAGTTGAATAGGGAGATCAATCTAAGGAGGCAGCGTCATGATGGGCACGCAGAAAGACGAGCTCAGAGTTAGGAAGGTGGAGGAGAAAATGTTGAGTTCGAAAATCAGACCAGGGGTACTGTTTCAAGAAGAGTGCCACACTTGGAGAGGGAGATGGACCAGATGAAAAAAGCCATGGATGAGATGAAGGAGAACATGAGGCGGGCGAACCCAGTGGATGATTTAGTTCACCGAACAGACTCCCTTTTCACTGCTTCCATCAACAGTCACCCCCTACCTTCGAAATTCAAAATGCCCTCCTTGGATTCGTATGATAGAAATCGTGACCTGTGTGATCACATTGTTACTTTCAAGACGACCATGCACCTTCAAAGGGTTCCGGTCGAGATTATGTGCAGAACTTTTCCTACCACACTTAAGGGACCAGCACGGGTGTGGTTCAGCAAAATACCCCCAAACTCCGTGGGCTCATTCGAGGAGTTGAGTAAGTTGTTCGTCAATAATTTCATTGGAGGGCAACGCCACAAGCGTTCCTCTTCTAGTTTGCTAACTATAGAGTAAGGGGAAAACAAAAGTTTGCGGTTTTTCATTACCCAATTTAATAGAGAAGCCTTGACATTGGATGAAATGGACAACAAGTTGTTATTGGTCGCCTTTCACAATGAGGTCAACTCTGACTTATTCATTGATAAGCTCTACGAGCAGGAACCACAGACTATGGCCGAACTCGTCCATTCGACCCAGAATTTCATAAATGCTGAGGACGCTATCATAGCCAAGAAGAGAAAGAGAGCAGAGCGCTCGGAAGCAGGTCACCAGCGTTACTCAGATCAGGGTCCTCGTCCAAAGAATGCTCAGGTGGACGAGAAAAAAGACAAGGATGGTAAGAAGGCAAGTTCCTCAGCAAGAAATCAGCAACACACCCCCCTGAATATGCCACTAGAGCAGGTGCTTATGTAGATCAAGGATGATCCGTCCTTGAAGTGGCCAGATAAAATGAAAGGAGATCCTAACAAGTGCAATAGGAACAAATATTGCCGCTTTCACAGAGACCATGGGCATGACACGGACGAGTGTTTTGATTTGAAGCAGCAAACAGAGAATCTCATCAGACAAGGAAAGTTAAGGAATTTCCTAGGACGAGACCAGAGAGATGAGAAACTGAAAGCTAAGGTGGAGGAGTCATCACGACCCCCACTTGGAGAAATAAGAGTAATTATCGGAGGAACCTCGACTGCACAGTCATCCAAGTCGAGGAAAACATACCTGAAGGTGGTGCAAAACGTCCAACTGTTTGGACGACCTCCCAGGACGAGGGAAGAGGACGAGCAAGCCATTACGTTCACAGACGAGGGCGCTGGACGAGTTCACCACCCACACGATGACACGATAGTCATCACCCTACTCATTGCTGATTACATGACCATGAGGGTGTTGGTAGACAATGGCAGTTCGGCAAACATTCTGTATTGCCCCGCCTTCCAGCAAATGAGGCTAGGACGAGATCAATTTCGACCAGTGAATTCGCCACTGGTGGGATTTGGAGGAATGAAGGTGTAGCCTGTGGGCACCATCACATTACCAGTGGTGGTTGAAGCGTATCCCCAGCAGATAACCAAAGAGGTAAACTTCCTTGTTGTTGATTATGCATCATCATATAATGTTATTATTAGAAGGCCAACCTTGAATAGTTGGAAGGCGGTAACCTCTACCTATCATTTGTCTGTTAAATTCTCGACCGAGCACGGGGTGGGCCAAGCACAAGGAGATCAGTTAGCAGCCAGAGAGTGCTACCTAGCCATGTTGGCAATGGATGAGCATGTATAGACAATGAGCATAGACGAGAGAAGGATTGCAGCCGAACCCACTGAGGTGTTAGAAAATGTCCCTTTGGACGAGAGTAGACCCAAGAAGTTCACTAGAATTGGAGTGAACATGGAAGAAGAGGCAAAGCATACTTTGGTCCAGTTTTTAAAGGAAAGCCTTGATTTCTTTGCATGGAGTCATGAAGATATGTCGGGTATTGATCCAAGTGTCATTACTCACCGTCTGAATGTGTGTCTCTACTCCAAACCAGTGTGTCAGAAAAAGAGGGTTTTTGCTCCTGAGTGAGACAATGCCATAAAAGAAGAAGTCCAAAAGTTGATTACCGTGAAGTTCATCCGAGAAGTTTATTATCCAGACTGGTTGGCGAACGTAGTCATGGTAAAGAAGTCCAACGGCAAATGGCGAATGTGCGTGGACTTTACTGACTTAAATAAGGCTTGCCCCAAGGACAGTTATCCATTGCCACGCATCGACCAACTGGTGGACTCGACGGCAGGTCACAGGTTGTTGAGCTTCATGGATGCCTTCTCAGGCTACAACCAAATAAAGATGGACGAGACAGATCAAGAAAAGACCTCATTCATTAGTAGCCAAGGGTTATTTTGCTACAAGGTAATGCCCTTCGGTCTGAAGAATGCAGGGGCGACTTACCAAAGACTGGTTAACCACATGTTCCGTCCTCAAATCAGCGAAATGTGGAGGTTTATGTGGATGATATGTTGGTAAAGAGCCTAGACGAGGGAAAGCATCTAGATGACCTTCAAGAGACCTTCGACACACTTCAGCGATATAACATGAAATTAAATCCAAGCAAGTGTGCTTTCAGAGTCTCATCGGGGAAGTTCTTAGGGTTCATGGTTTCGCACAGAGGAATTGAAGCAAATCCGGACAAAATCCAGGCGATACTGAATATGGAACAGCCGAAAAATATCAAGGAAGTCCAGTCTCTTACCGGACGAGTTGCCGCCCTTAACAGGTTTGTGTCAAAAGCTACTGACAAGTGTTTACCATTCTTTAAAGTCCTCAGGAAGGCATTTGAGTGGACGGACAAGTGTCAAAAGGCCTTCCAAGACTTGAAGACTTACCTCATGATAGCGTCATTGCTAAGTCCGTCTGTACATGGAGAAGAGCTGTATTTGTATTTGGCGGTCTCCCCACAATCAGTAAGCTCGGCATTAGTCAAAGAAGAAGGGAGAATCTGAAAACCAGTTTATTACACAAGCCGTGCGTTGAGAGGAGCGGAAGGACGATACCCGATGATAGAGAAGCTAGCTTTTGCCTTGATTACGGCTTCCAGGAAGCTGAGGCATTATTTCCAAGCTCATATTATCAACGTCTTGACGGATCATCCCGTAAAGAAGGCAATGAACAAATTGGAAGTTGCTGGACGATTAATACAGTGGGCTATGGAACTTAGTGAGTTTGATGTCAGATACCTTCCAAGGAGCGCGATAAAGGTGCAGGCATTAGCAGATTTCATTGCAGAGTTCACCCCCAGCCAGGACGAGCTAGACAAAGACGAGGGAGTTGAAAGGTGGGTTATCAATGTAGACGGATCGTCCACACTATATGCAAGAGGAATTGGAGTCATACTTAAGTCCCCAGAGGGCGATAAACTGAAGTACGCTACTCATCTACAGTATCAAACCACCAACAACGAGGCTAAGTACGAAGCTCTACTCAAAAGACTGGAATTGGCTAAGTCCCTAGGGGCGGAGTCGATAATAGTCAAAGGAGATTCTCAGCTAGTCATCAACCAAGTAAATGGAATGTGTGATGCTAAGGAAGATCGAATGAAGAAATACCTCAGCAAAGTGAAACGACTTGCACGAAAATTTTCAGAAGTAAGTTTTGTTCAACTCCCTAGGGAGGAAAATATGGAAGTCGATGCCTTGGCGAAAGCAGCTTCGGCAAGAGGAGTAACGGATGAGTACGACAAAGTCCAATACATGCCAAGCATAAACCTTCCAGACATACAGCAAATAGGAGAGGGAGAAAATTGAATGAGTCCAATAGTAATCTATCTTAAAGATGGAAGGCTTCTAGAAGACAAGGATGAAGCTAGGAAGTTAAGGGTAAAGGCAGCCAAGTACGTCCTCATAAATGAAGTGTTGTACAAGCGAGGCTTTTCCCAACCTTAGCTAAGGTGCTTGGCTCCAGACGAGTCAAACTATGTTTTGAGGGAAGTTCATGAAGGAGCATGTGGGAATCATTCAAGAGCAAGATCGCTTGTCCATAAGGTCATCCGTGCAGGTTACTACTGGCCTACAATTCAGGTAGATGCTAAGGCTTATGTCAAGGTGTGTGACTAGTGTCAGCGCTATAACAACGTCCCTAGGCAGCCGTCAGAGTACCAAACCCCAATGATGGCCCCATGGCCCTTTGCACAATGGGGACTGAATATCCTAGGTCCTTTCCCCACGGGAACCAGACAAATGAAGTTTTTGGTAATAGGGGTTGATTACTTTACCAAGTGGGTGGAGGCCGAACCTCTTGCAAAAATCACTCAGCAAAATGTCAAAAATTTTGTTTGGAAGAATATTCTATGTAGGTTCGGAGTACCTAGGGTACTAGTATCAGATAACGGACGTCAGTTTGACAACACACCCTTCAAGGACTTTTGCGAACAGAATCAAGAATCACTATTCCTCACCCTCCCACCCACAAGCGAATGGACAAGCAGAAGTAGCGAACCAATCCCTGCTGAAAATCATCAAGACTCAGCTCGAGGGGGGAAAAGGAGATATGGCCAGATGAGTTACCAGGTGTTCTTTGGGCCTACAGGACGACTGTGAGAACCTCTACAGGAGAAACCCCCTTCAAGCTATCCTATGGAAGTGAAGCCGTCATACTGGCAGAAGTTCATATGGCTAACCGAGTGATAAAGTATCAGGAGAGAGAAAATGAGAAACAACTTCGCCTTGACCTCGATCTCATTGACGAGGTAAGGATGGATGCGGAGCAAAGGACAGCAAGGTACAAGAATCTTATGGCTAGGCAGCATGATGCCATGGTAAAACACATGCGTTTCAACATCGGGGACCTCGTCCTTAAAAGGGTGTCCTTGGCGACCAGGAACCTAGCTCATGGAAAATTGGGACCCAATTGGGAGGGACCCTATAGGGTAATCAACTGCAAAAGGCAAGGGCCACACTACCTGGAAGCTCTAGACGGACGAAAGTTAGAGCACCCCTGGAACGTGGAGCACCTGAGGAGGTACTATCAGTAATGAGCTTGGACGAGATTCACCAAGGGCGAGGTTACAGATATGGATTCCTAATACTTGCTGTTGTGTTTTTATTATTACTATGGTGTGTATTAAGAATAAAAAGTGTACTAGTTCCTAAACTTTTGCACTTTCTACAGACCAGTTTGTGAAAGACGAGGTTATGTATTTAAGTATTCTAAGCATGTGCTATATTTGTGGACAATGTTCATATAATAATATAGTTTGGATTTCTAATGTATTTAATACATAAATTTGACTTCCATAATAGTACCCACAAGGGGGGCAAAAGCCTAAGATGAATGAAAATCTTTGGACGCAGGGATGTAACATTTATAAGCTTTCTTCAAGACGAGGATAAAGTAAAAAATATAAGTTAAGGCATAAAAGGCCATACAGTGAAGCACTAGTCCATGGACGAGCATCTGACCAAGACACTCAGGTGTTCTAGGACGAGTCAAACACTAGCGTCTTGACAAAAGGCAAATGCCAAGTCAAACCCATGGATGAGATAAAGGTCTGACACGACCATCATTGCTATCTTGAATCATCCATACGCAAACAGGTCATCCACAACAAAACAAAAAAAAAAAGTACATGGACGAACCTCTAACAGCGTCCATAAGAAAAGCATATGGACGACCCTCTAGTACTTGGTATCAATAAGGCTAAAGTTAAAACAAGCAATAACAGCAGTGATAGAGGGTAAAGCTCGTCCATGCAATAAAAATAATGGATGAAAATAGACATTCATTAAAGCTTTAAAAAGGGTAGACGACCACCGTCCAAAAACCCTTACAAAGTAAGCCTTAAAAGGCAACTATTAATGCGCTCGTCCAAAGTATGAGGGACAAGAGAATTGTTTTCAAATACATTTTAATAAAGGTCCTAAAAACAATGGACCAAATCAAAGGGAAACAAGCAAATAAACACTTTAGTTAAAAATCTCGTCTTCAAATGGAGGGGGCGTCAGCATTAGGGTCGTCCTGAAGGGGCTTCGTAGTGGCATAGTCTTCAATATTGACGTCCTTTGAACTCGTCTGGAGGAGGGAGCTAGCAGAACCGCCAAGTTGAAGTTTGACAAGGCTAAAATCTACCTTGGGGAAACGTTCAATAGCCTCCATATGGAAGTCTTCGAAGCCAGCAGCATAGTTCCTGTCCAACAGATCAGTAAACTGGCTGGAAGCCTTGAATTCCTCCTCAGCTGCCTTTTTGGTGTCCTTGAGAAAGGTACTGGGCTCGTCATTTCTCTTTTGAAAATGATCTAGACGATGTTAGCCCTCAGCTCCTCGACAAGATTTTTCAACTCCTTAACCTCGTTCGTAGCTTTGCCCACTACCTCAGCCTAGTTTCTACACTCGTCCTTAACTTGTTATAGCTTCGTCTCAAGCTTGGCCCTCTCTTTGTCTATTTCTGTGGCCTGTCTGGACGCTGCTATGAACTTAGACATGGCCTACACACGATTAAAGGTCCAATTAAAAAATAATAATAATGGCCACAACGAAATGACAAGACGAGGTAAAACATAGGATTACATACCTTGAAGAGATCATGGACAGCAGAGTGCTCAAATTCCTTTAAGGACATGTCATAGAAAGCGGCCACATCCTCCTCTGTCACAGATTTTTCAAACCTCTCCCAGGCTAAGTCCTCATTCTCAATTATGTTCATGGGAACCTTAGGACGAGGCTGAGATGGGGCAGGAGTGACGACCTTCGAAAGGGTGACGCCAACAGACTCAGGCATTTCCTCGTCAAGGATTTGGACGGGAGGAGCATAGGAGACAGGGGGTAGTGCTTGGCTTAACAATCCCGGGCTTAGACGTCTTATGCTTTGCCCTCTTGTGCCCTCGACGACTTGGAAGGTCTTCCAAGTTTAGATCCTTGGGCAAGCTCTTCCTCTTATCCCCAGTAGGAAGACGAGGTTGGGAGTCCTCAAAGGTAAGACGAGATTGAGACTCCCTCAGGGCAGGACGAGGCTGAGGCTGAACCTCTAGCCCTACGACCTCGCCCACTACCTCATTCCCTTTGTTCTCTTTCATAGTAGCCTGCAGAGAAATTTGTTAGGATTATTATAAAATAAAAAAAAAAAGACAAGGGATCACTACAAGTAAAAACTTACGTCTACGGATTGTGCGCTCGTGGGCTGTGGCTTGAGGAGAAGGCTCAGGACCAAGTCCCCAAGTAGCAAGGCGTTGAAGGGTAACCAAGGAATGGAAATCCCTTTCAGAGTGAAGACGAGCCTTTTGCACTCGTCCAAGGTAAAACCTGTTCAAGGACGGTCGTCTAACACCTGCAAGGAAGAGTTAAAAGTTAAAATGATTATAAAGTGACATGCAACAAGGGACAATGCGTAGCAATAAACATACCTTCAGAACAAAGGTTCCCTAACTCTCCAGTATAAAGGGCAAATGGATCCCTGCTAACCTCAACAGGGTGTCCTGCCCAGAAACCTGAGACGAAGAAAAACTCCGTCTTCCAGTTCCTATCAGACGTGAACAAAGACTTAATAATTCTACAATTTCTCCCTCTGGCTGTAAATTGATAAAAACCACGGGATTAACTAATTTCAGAGGGTTTGTAACAAAAAAGGAACTCGTCCACTGTGAGGGGACGGTCCCCTTCAAACACCTCTCTCCACAAAATTTGCATAGAGACGACTAATCTCCATGCATTGGGGTTAAATTGACACAACTCTAAACCTAACCTAGTGAGTAACCCCCTAGCAAAAGAGTTAAGAGGCAACCTAAGACCTCCTAAAAAATAGGCCTCATAAACTCCTACACCAAAACAAGGTTGGCAGCACCATTCTTCTCGGATAGCCAACCTAGGATTCAGCTCCTCTGGGATCTGATACCAACTCTTAAGAGACTCTAATTTCTTGTCATCTGTCTTAGAAGGGACTCCCATAGCACAACTGTAGATGGTTTCTACCTCGTCCTGATGATCAGACGGGGGAGCACTCAACGGACCAGCCCCAGACCCAAACGCTGCTCTCATCCTAAGTTCTTCTTGAAGGACTTCTAGAGTAACCCCAGGAACTCCGGAAGTATACTCCTCGTCCGTGGTATTTCCCCCACTACTACTAGTGTAACTAGAACCACTATAGCTAGAAGAGTTATGATACTCGTCTATCTCCTTTTCGACACTATTACTAGACGAAGATACGACAATTCCAGACATCTTGAAAACTTAAGGAAAACTTAAAGACGAGTGCAAAGAAGATACCTGGCTCTAGACGGTGGAAAACTAGGGACGCTGGAAAACTTCTAAACGAGGCGCTAAGACGAGGATGTCAAATAAGAAAATTTGAGAAAATGCAGAGGGTACGAGAAGAATTCCACTATTTATAGGCGTTGAAAAATGATATCTCCAGTTACGTGACCAACCAGAGCATGCCACGTGGCACTTCCCTCGAAAAATTAAATCAACGTGACAAATAACCAACGAAATTGCGACACGTGGCATACATTGTGATGACACGCGTCCAAAAGATGACGCCAGTTGATGTACTCCTTGGACAACCCATGGACAAGGGAGCAACTAATGGGGTATAAAAAAAATACAACTCTAGCTTCGTCCATGGAGATCGTCCAAGACAAAACCAGGAAGGCGGAGGTTGTAAGAACCTCGTCCAGGATAAGGCCGTCCACGTGGTAAGGTGTGGGCGAAGCTTTGCATGGACAAAGTTCTGCCACCATGTCATGTCGTCCAAAGAAAACTATCAACCTCGTCTTGGGAAATCGTCTAGAAGGAAACAAGACCGCTTGGAAGCAAGATGCGCCTAACTGGAGGTTCCTTGGACGAGGACCCTTGGACGGGCCTATGACACTTAGGGAAAAATTCCTAAATGAATATACCAACTCCGTATCACACGCATAACTTCCAGTGATCGTTTTGTAAGGAAAATTATAACTTCTAAGCGGTTGAAGAAGTTATCTCTGAACCCTCACACCTTATCAAATCCAGGGGAGGTTACAAGTTTGATAACTGTCTTTAGGACACTATATAAACGCCCATTCAGACCAAACAAAGGTACGTTCGACATTCTTCCCAAAAAGTTGGAATTTCGAAATTATAGAAAGAAAATTAACTTTGCCATCAGAGGGTTCTTGGCCGGCAACCCCGGTCACCTTTGATTGTTTTGCTTTCTTTTTCAGGCCACCAAGGCAACAAGTAGTCCTTTCAAGTCTGAAACATCCAACCTACTGATTTTCTTCGCATCATCATCTCTCTCTTCCAATTTCCGGCAACTCCATCCATAATTTTTTTTTTCCTCCAATTGTCGATCACTTCTTTGCCACAAATCTTTTTTTTTTTTTTCTCTACTCCAATTTTAGCAACTTAACTGCCACAATTCCCATTAAATTCTCTCTCCTCCCCTACAATTTTAGCAACTTGGTTGCCACAATTGCTGTTTTCCTCTCAGCCACTCCTCTGGCCTCTAATCATTTGGGCAGCTTTGGATTTTGAGCAAGAATTTTGGGTAATGTAATTACCGAAATTCAAACTTGATTTTTTGCAATATTCAACTCAAAAAACTCCAAAATGAGGGCATAAAATTTTGACCACGGCAAAATAAGGACGAAATACAGTACAAAAGAATGGGTGTGTCGGGCATTTTAAGAAGGAAAATTACAAGACATCAACATTATGAGAAACAAATTAAAACACAACGTCCTATCAAAAAGATAAAACAAAAATAAAACACAATGTTATGAACTCCACTTGTGAAGCAACATTTAGCAGCTTAAGATATGCTTGGCATCAAAGCTTATCCGGCACCTGGACAAAGTAAAATACAAAATTGTAATCATGCCATCTAGGCCACCATCACCTATTTTTCCGTTTCATCGCTTATAATATTATGTGGATTTGGGTGGGGAAAAAAATACAAATAAGCGGTATAAAGCATCCTAGAGTAAATACCAAAATAGACAACAAAAGAAAATAAGCTAAGAAACAATGGAATGAGAGATATCTCATGCCCCTTATATCTGTTTCACCCTTGGACACCCTCTAAATCAAAAAGCACATTGGCCCAAAAGCAAAGCTACAGCTGCAGGAGCTTTATGTTGAATCTTCTTTCTGCTTTTTTGATGCATGCCCTTGATCGCCCTTTTTCAACTTAGCTTCACGGCGCTCTCTCTTCACACCTTTGGATTTGTCAATTACAGCCATTTCACCAACCTAAATGGCAACAGGGGGAAAAAATTATATGAACAGTACAACAAACAATTACCAATTTGTAGTAATACATATGAGGATCTTAATTAAGTAAATCTAGTGCAGAATATACACATAATGGGGTGTATACTTCAGAAAATAACAGCTTTGCTCATGCAGCCAAGGGTGGAAAGAAGCTGTGTCTCCCACAAATACCCAAATCTTTCCAAATGAGAAGAGATTGGAGAGGAGAACAAGAAGGTGGCTATCATGTGCCGCTAACTTCTCTAAACTACACAATCTCTGCAAGTCTCACATTTCACTTCTGAACTAGTTAAGTATCTGATAGTTGATGCAATCACTGCTAAATGAATAAATTTTCCTCTTACCTTCTGATCTGGAATATATATCTTTCCAATCTTGCCCTCTACCGCGTCATCGCTAACATTTTTCACCTGCCAAGACCCCAATACAAACATGTTACTTTTTTCTTCCTAGAAAACGAAATAAGAAAGGTTTATGGGAGTAGTTTAGTCAACCTTCTTCTTAGGCTGGTCCCTGACTGTTTTCATGGCTGCTTTCTTAAGGCTTTCATTAGGAAGACGATGTCGACGAACTACCAGATCCATGGAGGGGCCAACCTCTACCAATTCCATCCTCGGAACTTTTGTGCCAGACTTTTTTAGTCGCAGTCCACAGTGAGAAAGAAACACCCTATTTGAAGATATAGCTGTACAGACATACACACGGTCTAACCCAACAAGATTTAAATTCTCCACAACCTGCATGTATCAAACCCACACTATTATTAATATAATTAGTTCATAAATTATAGATGTGCAAACTACAAGGGCAGCAGAAAAATGCACCTCTCCCCGCAACAGATCAAGCAAAACTTCTTTAAAATGTTTGAGCTCTTCTACATTCTCAAATCCCTCTCCAATAAAAGCAATCATAGGTTTTGATCCAACCAGTGGAGCTAATTTCTTATCGTATTTGAATGACTCCATTGGTTTGAAATTTTCAACCCCAACCTCAACGAGATCATAGATGTGGTGGTCATAAGTTCTACCTATGACAAGATTATCGGGTCGCTTCTTTGAGTGAGAACCATACTGCAAGTCACCAGAGATTGGATACATCAAAAAAGATGCTACAGTAACAATACAAGAAATTGACCAACAGAAGCAAAAATAACCATTGTAGCATTTCAACATTGGACTTCTTATTTTGATAGGAGCAATGGGCAGCTTTTAAAGGGGGAGAGAGGGAAATTTCATATGATTTCCTTCTGAATTACTAAGGATCAAAAGAGGGAAAATAAAAGGTTCTACAAGAAAAAAGCACATAGATACTTCAATATCTCCATTTAACAAACACAGAAGCTTCACACTGTCAACCAAAACAGAGGTTAATCATACAGCTCAAAAATGCAATATAATCACATCACTTTAAATACAAGGCTGTTAATGGGGTATGATAAACAAATTCAATCGATGACAGAAAAGGAGACACTTGACTCCACCAGTTTTAGCCCTCCATGTTAAACAACACACCAGCAATTTCAACATAGAAATACTCTCTCTTACAGCACAATATCCCATTCCAAACTAAACTATAGAAAAACAGTCATTTTCTGTACATACATTTGCTGATCACATTTAAAATAAAGCAAAAGACAATGTTAACCCTTTTTCACTACATCCACCATCTTGAGGTATGCATTTAAACACATTATGACTTGAATTACAGAGTCTATTATGCGAATCATGTGATTAGTATATGTGCATTAAAATTCAGTTTTTCTACAGTCAATGAATTCTAGCTCAAAAAACACTTCCTAACCATATAACAAATGTAAAGCGAAGTTGTGTATATTCGACAACTTTCGAGTAAAATGCCCATAACATTATCTCAATTCTCAATGACCAACCTTTCAAACCCAAACATACATAAAATCCCAAATTATGCTAAACCAGTGACCTCACATAGGAACAAATTCACAGAGACAAACGGGCAAACAGAATCTCAAAAATCAAAATCAAACGTTAACAAATCAAAAACAACATAGACTTCTCCTAAAATTCTATTCATCCAAAAAAAATTGCTTAATACCCTTTATTAATAAATACCCACATAACAAATATGAAAAAACAAAGCTAGAAATATGAAAATCTTATGCTACAATCTTTTTTGAGAGAAAATAATCAATGCCCACATAACAAATATTCAAAAACTAAGCTCTTACCACGAAAATGCTACAATCGGTTTTCATAGAGAAGAATTCCAAAGAGGTTTCGCCACCGTTTTCAAAAGGCTTGATGTTCTCGTTCTTGCGGCTGAACTTGACGGCTTTTCCTTTCTTCAAATGGTATATTTCCTTCAAAACCTCGTTCAACACAGCACTAGTCTTTGTACCGTGAAGTATCAGCGTCTTCTTCCCATTCTCGACGAGCTTGGGAGCTCGCTTCTCGAGCTCGCGCCTAACCCTATGATTTCTCGGAGTTTTTACTTTCAACATGGTGAACAAAGCAAAGCAAGAAGAGCTAGAGGTTTGGCTTGGTACCAGGTTTTAGGCATATGAAAGCTAGGGTTTTTGGTTAGAGAATGCGTGGTATGTTTGTTGGGGGCCGGTGATTGTTATGGGCTTTTGGGAAAAGAGTGAACTGAGCCCAATTGGAAATTATGTATATGAAAAAAATAGAACAATAAGACAAAAGTCAAACAATGAGAAAATCTTGTAATTACAACACAGATTATTCAATTTTTAATCCATACATGTAAATGACAAGACAACCAAATTAAATTTTTAAGAAATTAATTAGTAAAAATATATATATATATATATATATATATATATATATAAAATTAAGTGGTCAATTCTTCTTCTTCAATTTAGCTCTTGGAAACTATACAAAAAAATAACTAAAATAAAAAACTCATCGTGAGTAATACTAAGGACACACTTTAATCCACACCCAAATTCACATAATGTTTGTGGGGATAAATAGCTCAGATAAGGGTATTGGGTCGTGGGCCGTGCCCGAGGACAAACAAGTATTAGTAAAGGCAAGTAAGTCGTCAGGTCGAAGCCGAGAGCTAGTCAGAACAAGCAGGTGATATTGTCTGAGAAGACAAACCTCCTCGGAATATAGAGTGGAAGTCTGAAGTCCAATCACCCAACAAGTACTGGGAAGGGGGCAACCATGCTTGGAAGGAGGATAAGCTTTGGAGAGAGGAGAGTTAACAGGGAATTGAGAAATATATAGAAATAAAGCTGCTACTACCACATTGAATGCTTTACACCTAATCAACTGGCCGCATTAATATGGAGGTGATACTTGAACAATGATTTCTAGCCTTACAGTTACCCACCAAAGATTTCAAAAAGGCTCTGATGAGACAAGTATCAAGGAGATTAGTTACTTGATTAACAGGTGGAAGACTAAGATGAGTGGAGGGAAAGGAGTATAAAAGGGAAATGATTCCCTTACAGAAGGGGGTCAGAGAAAAAGAAGAGAGAAAACCTCTTTGTAACCAAAACCTTGAATATTTGTGCAAGTCTAAGAGCTAAATACAAGAATATACCATCCTCAGACCGATGAGTGTTTTTCTTTTCAACTTGTTATTCTCGTTCATTCCAGCACTAAACTAACCCGTAGTGATTCTTACTTGACCCACTGAACGTTCAATATTAAATCCACTCTCTAACAAATTCATTGTTGTGGGCTTGTTGTGCCTTTGCCTAAACCTATTGGGCCTTGCACCAATTTACGTCCTTACAATTGGCGCCGTCTGTGGGAATATTTGAACACTCTTGAGCTTATTCAATCATGGTAGGTTCAAGGCCAAACCGAGAAGAATCTGTGGGATCTCAGCGTCATGACCATTTCCTAAACATGGAACGAATGAGAGATCGTGAAGTGAGTGTGCATACGACTCACAACAGCAGAAGCCAATCTAGAACTAGGAGTCATGTTTCACATGGAGAGGAATAACTATAAAAAAAAAAAAAAAAACTAAAATAAGAAACTCATCTTGAGTAATACTAAGGACACACCTTAATCCACACCTAAATTCAAATACTATTTATATGTTAACTTTTGATTGGATTTTAACACTTTTACATGGGTCTACCACATGTACCTGAAAAGGCAGAAATATAATTAAGAGTTGACACATAAGCTAAGTGTGGATTTGGGTATGAATTGGGCTGTATTTCTAACATTACTCAAAAATCAAATTCAAAAAAAGTGTGTATTGTGTAAGAGAGAGAGAGAGAGAGAGAGAGAGATACGGTCATACATGTATTGTGAGTTTTGAGCTTTTTGTGGTGTTGTATTCTGTTTGGTTACTCTCTTTTTTTTTCTTTTTTGTGTGTGTGGAGGAGTGGAGGGAAAAACTTTTAGGTTCGCCTGGGAGGACTATTGATGTGGTCCTCCCAACCAATAAAATGATGTTATCTATCTAAATATATGAGTAAGTTTTTTAATCAGCGTAAGAAATAAAAAATAAAAAATAAAAAATTACCAAGCGATGCCACATTTGCATAAATAACAATATTTTATTGATTGAGAGGTCAAAAATGACCACATCAGTATTCTTCCTAATATACCTAATAATTTCTTGAGTTCGTATTGGGTTCAGAAAATATAGGGAAATAAGCAAATAGGTAGAAAGTAGGGAGTTTATGGTTTGGAATGTTATGCTCTATTTGCTTGCTTTAACTGAAAATTTTGCTAACTTTGGTTCAATTGCTCAGTCAGGTCTTTGAATCCTTATTATGATATTCCAATCAAACAAATCCTCATATCCACATCCTTATCCTCATGTAACCAAAACCCATTAAGAATCTTCTTCTCAAGCTTAGCACTCCTATTAGCCGAAAGGTTTAAAGGTAAGCTGGCCCACGTATTATATAACCCAAACAGCCCAGTTATTAATATTATTTGTCCACAGCACTCTCTCTATTTCCATCGTTTGACGGTCACAGACGTCCAAAGGACGATGCGCCACATATGACATACTAACCGGAGGTGATGAGTTCAAGTGGGGGTGTGCATCAAACCGGCCAGCCCAACAAAATCGACTCAACTCAACTCAAATCAATGCTAAGGATTCAGATTTATTTTTGTATGTTGTGTTTGAATTTTGTTTTTAGAATCGGGTCAGATTAATAGTTTTTTTAATCCATTTGATCCAACCCCCACTATTTATATATAAAAAAAATTATTACCATTATTTATATAGTTTTTAGGTTGATTAATTTTGCTATTTCGAGAATCAGTTTTGATGACTTTCAAACTTTAAGCATATTATATGAGCTGTAATAATGTATTGAAAAAGGTGCTCAGATAATTAATGAAATCTCACTTTTTTTATAAGATATAAAACATGTATGCACAATTTATTGACCCAATTTGATCCATGTGGATTTGGTCAAGTCAATTTCTACTTTCTATTCATATCAGGAACGGATCCATTTCAAGCTTGGGGGCCGGAGATAAGCGAAAAAAAAAAAATTCAAATACGCATCAATATAGTATTAATAAACTATCAACCAAGACAAATACACAAAAATCATTGTTTCTTAATATATTAAGATACAGTCATTGTGGGGAGTAAAAGGACCCAAGCGGGCATTTGGGCCCTTGGGCTCTAGTAAGGAGGTCCGATCTGTTCTTGGGCTAAAAATTTGTTAGTATTGCGGATCGGCCCATATGCCGAGGATCCGAGGACACATCCGATGATGAGTTTCTCCTCGGACAGACCCAAGAAAACTCGTAGATTCAGTACGATAGTCAAAGCAGAACTCTGGAAAGACTGTTGGTTAAGAGGGGGAAACCCTGAACCTTCTAGATACACCGATATTAGAAAAGTATCACGAGCCAAGGCTGCCACCTCCACATTAAAGACTCTGCACCTACCTCCCTGGCCGCATTAATGGGGAAGTGACCCCTGAACAGTAGAGCTGAAACTTTTGGTCACTATTCAAAGGCACTAAGGGAAGAAATATCTAGGGGGGAGGGGGTTTGAGCAACACGTGGATAAAGTGTCAGGAAATGAAGTATTTAAAGGGAGTCAGTCTGTAACTAAAGGGGGATTGGAAGAATTGTAATCTGGAAGAAAGAAAGAAAGAGAAATAATATAACAGTAGTCCTCGGCTCACGTCCGAGGAGGTTCATTGGCAATTATCATTCATTATTTACAAGTGTTTGCACACCAAAGCCTGTTATCAAGTTCTCAATACCTTTAATCTAGATTTCAAGCCCACGCTCTACAAATTTCATTGTTTAAGGCTCATTGGGCCTGAGCCCATAATTTTCTTTGGGTCTAGGTGCAATTGTGCACTTACAATCATCTACTAACAAAACAAAAGACACGAAACACTATTATTTTTTAATACAATCATCTATAAAAAGGGAACTCAACACTCTTTCAAATTTTCAAAATCATCTATAATTGAATCCAAACTAAATGTCAAAACTATATCCTTTTCAATGTATAACATTAAAGATTCCGTCAAATTTCTAAATCCATCAACAATAAATGTATTTTGTCTCACAACCCCATTTGGATTATGAAAGACAAAACAAGGTAGACAATAAGCTGCATTTTTCGCATGAGAATATTCAAGTCATGTTGAATAATATTCAAACCAAGAAGCTTGAAAGTTACGATTGTGTTTTCCACTTTGGTTGTATTTCTCTAGACGAGGTTGGTGTGGACCATTTTTAATGTAAGCCTGTTGAATTTCATCACGTTGATTAACATGATATTCTCATATTTGTTTGCGTACTTCGGGATCATAATCCAAAGAATCAAGATCAACTTTTTGAAATCTTGTTCGAGAGATGTGGTTATTACCCGGAATTGGGATATCGGCATTTTCTGGAATTGGGGAATTAATATTTTTTGAGATTGGAACATAGACATTTTGCGGAATTGGGGGATGAATATTTTCTAAAATTGGAACATCCACATTTTCTGGAATTGGAATAGCAACATTAGTTGTTGGCAATCTTAAGTTGACTTTTGAAGAATTTGAATCTTTTATTAAAAAAAAAAAAATCAAACATTGTAGTTGATTTTCTCATGATCTACAAATAAAATAAGAATCATATATATTATCTCACAAACGGTTGTTGTTATTAATTAAAGACAAATACTAGAATCTAGGTAATATACATGATGCATTTAATTATAAATTTAGAATTTATAACTTCTTTTCAATATATAAATTTATCTAATTTAGTATTTTGAGTTAACAATAGGCGCAAGTGAATCACTACTAGTGAATAGAAACTTTTGTTTCCGAAAGGGTAGCTGTTGTGGATGATGTAATTTGGATAAGAGAAATAATAAGAAGAAAGTATCAACCTAAATAAATAGAAAATTTTTTAAACTATAGCTCTTGTTAGAAATAGAAACAAAATCTGCTACCTGGAAACTACAAAATTTTCAATTTACTTAAAACCCATCACAATTCAAATGAAAATTAGCAGTAAATATTGATGGAATGATTAAAAAAAAAAAACATTGTTGGAATGTCGTAAGTGCACACTAACAAGTGAAAAACCACTGCTAGACACAGGTGCATCTCAATTGTTTCAAAACTTGTTTAACTATACTAACTGCAACTTTATCTCATGCCATTTTTTTTCTCAAAAAAATAAACACACACACACACACACACACACACATATATATATATATATATATCCTACCAATTTACCATACATTATTAAATAAAAAAATAAACTGAAAAAGAAGAACATGACTAATAGAAGGTGGCAAGTACTAGCATAGACTTGTTTGGTTTAAAAGCACAACCATTCAAACTTTTGTGCTTTGATTGGCAAGAAACACAAAAGACAGCCATCGGTCACAAGTCTCCTAAGCCCAAAGGCTTAAGCAACTTACAACAAACTTGTAACTGCCAACACAGAGTCACCAAACAAAGAGTAAGAAAGTCCAAACAGAGACTATCACTAAGAATTAAGAACTTGTTATCCAAAATGGGCTCTTGAGTATTGACTGGCCTGGCCGACTAGGATAGGGGCCCCAAGTCTTTTCCTTTTTTTTTTTTTTTTTTTATAGATTTTAGCTACTAATTTTTTTCTTGGGCCCGGGGGGCCCGAGCCCCCTTAGCCCCCACCTGAGTTTGTCCCTGTACATATGATAGGTTGGGTTGAGTTGGGAATTTCTCAACCCAATTTGGCCCATGAGTTGGGGGTAGAATAGTCTAATGATAAGGATCACATACATCAAACATCCAAAACGCCACATAGAGACATGGCAAAACAGGCAGGGCGGGCCGTGTTTGGGTCGAGTTGATCTGTATTTTTCACATGCAATTTTTTTTTTTAATATATATAGAAATCAACATGTATTTGCCATTTGGAATGTCATGCAACAAAGTACTTGATGTAAAATGCATTACTTTGAATTCATCACTTATATCAAGAATGAACTTATTAATACGTATTCAATAATTTTAAAATTATACAAATCCTAACATTGCTATCTAAAACAAAATAACACAAAAATATGTAAAAAAAAAACACAAATTTTATTTCTACACAATATCAACATCCCAAAATATATAACAAAATTACAAATAACTTATTGGATAACTCATTTGACAAAGAATAAAAAAATATAAGAAATTTACAATATTGAAAATTAATTTTATAATCTATTATCAATTGTGGTTGGCACTCTATTTCAATTTGAGATATACATTCAAGTTTGATTGTTTACTTTTTTATACATGGTCTCTTTTTATGAATATCATATCATTGTTAAGCAACACACATTCTAGAAAATATCATAATTTATTTTGAAAAACCGTATATTTTGGACATAAATTATTAAAAAATAGGTCTAAGTATTCATAATTTATGCTAATTTGATACTTTGGCTTCACTACTTTCATACTTGTGAATATTTCTCACACATGTCTACAATTTTAAATTTATGATTTTAACTCTACTGTAACTAGATTATTTTGGCATGTATTTTGCTATTTAATATCTAAAAATATTTACTTATTATGAATGCTTAACCATTCATCTTTCAATTACTTTGCACGCAATTATATAAATGTCTCAATTGTTTCCTTAAAACTCACAACAAACAATTAAACCAATATTGTCTTTATTTTATTTTATTTTTTACCAAAAAACAAACGTTTTAAAAAAATGGTTTGGGTTTGGGTTGGGTTGCAAGTTAGGTTAGGTTGACCCAAAAAACACGGGTCGGGTAACGGGTTAACCCATGTTTGCTTCGGGTCAACAAATTGGGTTTGGGTTGGGTATTTTTCGAGTCGGGTTAGAAAATTCTAACCCGTTTTGCCATGTCTAGCCACATATGACACACACCATCATGTGGCATGTGAGACCTCTAGGAGGTGATGAGTTCAAGTAAGGGTGTGCATTAAACCAACAAACCCAGTGAAACTTACTCAACCCAAGAAAACTATTTTGGGTTTAGATTGGTTTTGTAGGTTGTGTATTTTTTATTTGAGTTTTAAATTGGGTTAGATTTGGGTTGATGATTTTTTTAAATCATTTGACCCAGCCTGACCCATCATTTATATAACTTTATTTTACTATCCTTATTCTAATTTTTTTATTTGATAAATTTTGCTATTTTCGAGAATTAGTTTTGATGGCTTTAGAATTTTTAAGCATGTCATATGAATTGTACTAATTTATTGAATTTTTTTAGATAAATAATAAAAATTTAATTATTTTACAAGACATAAAACATGTATGCACAACTTACTAACCTAACTCGATCCATGTGAGGTGGGTAAAGTTAGTTCGTACATATGTGATGGATTGGGTTGAGTTGGGAAGTTATCAACTTGACCTAACATATGTACACCCTTGTTCAATGGATTTGAAAAACAAGTCGTAAATCAAGAAGTCTCAAGCTGCTTCATCTACCAAACTATTGGTCCATGGGTTTTTGAAAATGTCTCATGAATAGGGAGCAAAATAGTGTACAATCTTTGCTTAAAAAAATCAATTGGTGCATTGATCTAATGATAAAGACCAATTATCGTAGAGCAAATATTATAGAATTTAAATATTATCATATCTAAAAAAAAAATTAAATAATTAAAAATAATGTTGCATGATAAAAATGACTCGACATCATTTTATTGATATAATTAAGGACAAAGTTTAGTTACAAAATTGGTTGTAACCTTAAGCCACAATCTTATTTCATATTTTGAAAATCTAATTGTTGAATTGCATGTTTTTTACATTCTTAAGAGCATCCACATCAGATGTGGCAAAAAAAATGTCATTTTGCCACACCAAAGGCCTACTTTATTATTTTACCACATCATTTTACAACATCCCATTTATCATATGTTTTATCATTCAATTTTATACATTAAAATAATATTTACTACACATTAAAATAATATATTATCTCCTCCCCCATTATCATCAACAACAAGAACAACATCAACGGCACAACCACCAGCCACCAATATCCACTGCCGCAACAACACCTCTACTACAAACCAACCACCACAATTACTAACCAATATCAGATCAACCCAAATTGCAGCAAAAAAAAAAAAAACCCCCACAACTAGAGAGAGGCAGAGTGAAAGGCGGAAAAAGAGGAGAGGGAAGAGGGTGAGATCACTTGCCAAACCCAAACCTATCACCAGCTAAACCCACTTTCAAGCTCACACCGCCAAGCACCACCTTCAACCATCAAATCCACCAACCATTGGCCGCTCTTAAAACCCATCTACCACCATCAATGAACCCAAAAGAGAGATTCACCACCATGGCAAACCCAACAAACCCATCTACCGCCATCAATCACCACCATGGCAAACCCAACAAACCCATCTACCACCATCGATCACCACCGCGGCAAACCCAACAAACCCATCTACCACCGTTAATGAATCTAACGTCGTGACTGCAAATTTCGACGAAGTCGCGACTGCCTTTCCTCCTCTCTTGGCCACTGCCGCCTTCTTCTTGCTCGCGTCCGATTGTGAGAAGAGGAAGAACACGGGTTGGGAACTTGGGAGAGAGAGACAGATTCTGAGAAGAGAGAGAAAAAATCAAATAAAGAAATGAGAGGAAAGAGAAAAGTCGAATAAAATAATATTTTTCGGTTTGACATTTGTGTCTGTACCGTTGCAAATTTGCAACGGTATGAACACAAATGGTAAAAATTTGGCACATATAGAACATTTGATGGGAGGTATTTTTTGTGTTTGGTGTGCCAAATATTTGGCATTTGGCACATTTGACACATCTGCTGTGGGTGCTCTAATACACATGTCAAATTTTGTATCAATTGGATATTATTTACTATATGATTTATAAGCTTATATTTTATGCATAATTTTAAATTAGAAAAATTTGCAATTTAAACAATTTATTGGTGATATAACTATTGATCTTTAATTTTTTAGAAATTTTGCAAGTATAAAAGATATAAGAAGAAAATGCAATTCAATTGTAAATTTGTTAAAATTTATCTTCAATAAAAAAATATTAAGTAAGGTTATAGTTTAGCCTCTTAGGTTACAATCAATTTTATAACTAAACTTCGTCCAATAATTAATAATGCATGAAAAACTTATGTGACATTTGCCAAAAAGTATGAATGAAGAGACTATTAATGCAAATAAAATATAACTTCACAAGATAAATTCTAAATCCTAAAATTTTAGGTATAGAACTCAAACAACCTCATACTTTATGGTGGTGTGCCATGCTCTTTCGCATTTCCAAAAAAAAAAAAAAAAAAAATCACCAACATCATCCTCATTTTATGTATATATATACATATATAAAAATGAAACCCTTGTTTGGTCGATTCCTGAAACTTTTAAGCTAGCTGTCCCAACGGAGCTTCACTATCTGTTAATGTAATCTCTCTCTCTCTCTCTCTCTCTCACGCCTCGTTCTTTCTAACCGTTACTAATTCTCAATCAAACCCTCACCCAATTCCCAATCACCCCTTCAACCTCACAAGCTCCAATCCAATCCAATCTCCATTCAATCCCTTCACACCTCAGTTTCCCTCATATTCCTCACAGTTACAGTTTTTTCATTCCCTTAAATCCTGTACAATTTAGGTCTACAATCTTTTTTTATTTTATTTTATTTATTTATTTGAAATTTTCTTAGTCATACATACACGACCGCCTTGGTGGTATAAAGTGTTTGGATGTTCTTCATTATTAATGTTTTTTTTTTTTGGATTAAGATTATGTAATTAAATAAATAGTGGATTTAGCTAGGGTTAGGGTTTTTTTTTTTTGGATTTCGATTTTTTTTTTTGGTTTTTTGGTTATACGGTAATGGAGATGGAGAGCTCGCGTAGATCCTTTGATAGATCGAGAGAGCCAGGGTTGAAGAAACCCCGATTGGCCGAAGAGTTCCAGAACCCGAACCCGAACGGCCGGGCTTTTCCGCCGCAGCAGAGGCCGGTGGCGGCGAATCCGGTGGTGCTGTCGAGGTACCGGTTGGGCGATAGGGATTCGGAGAACAATGATTCGAGCCGAGGCGGAGGGGGTTATCAGCCACAGCTACCGTCACAGTCACAGACACAGTCGCAGTCGCAGCAGCAACAGCAGCAGCAGCAGCAGCATCAAGAGCTGGTGAGTCAGTACAAGACCGCGCTCGCTGAGCTCACTTTCAATTCGAAACCGATAATTACCAACTTGACTATAATCGCCGGCGAGAATCTACACGCCGCGAAGGCCGTGGCCGCCACCGTCTGCAACAACATTCTCGAGGTGAACTCCGAATTTTCCTTTTGGTTATGGCGCCAATTGTTGTTTGAATTGAATTGTAAGATATCTTTGGATATAACAAGGAAAAGAAAAAGAAGGGAAAAAAAAAAAACAACTTTATAGTAAATATAGTTATAGAGTACTAAAGTGTTGTGATGTGCGTTATTTCGATGTGGTTTAGTGAAATGAAGATGATAGTGATAGTTAGTCTTGTAAATGTAAGATGGGTTTAATGGAATGCTTATGGGTTTTTTTTTTTTTTTTTTGAAGTAATTTGCAGTTTGTTGTTCTTGAATGTTTACGCTCTCACAAAGCCGTGATTTTGACTCCAAAATCAACTTAATCTTAGCCTGAACCCTTTTAGTTCATTTATTTATTTTTTAAAATGTGTTTGAATGGGTATCTGTAAAAGCTTGTATTTATTGGTGATGAGTAGTGAATGGGATGAGAATGATGTATTGTTTCATTCGAGGCTTTTTGTTTGCAATTAACGTGCGATGTGGGATTGTAAGTTGTATATCTCGTGTAATTTCTTTGGGATACAATTTTTCTCCAATTCAAGCAGTTGTGATGCGTTCCATTTTATGATGTTTTGGTTGTCTGCCAACTCTTAAGTTGAAGGCCACATGCGTAGCATCTGATAAGTTGCACGAGAGTAGAGTGGATGGTGAGCAGTTTTCAGGAACTTCTTAAATAAGATGCTAAGCAAAGAAGGCCAACATTCTACGAGAACATGGTTATTGTTGAATATAAGTTGTATAAGGTTTGGCCCGAAAGCAATTTATTCCATCCTTAAGAGTTTTGTGTGGAATAATGCTGTCTTGTTTATTTTATGATTGCTTTTACCAAAAAATTTACAGCATTGCTTGACAAGCATAGAACCATTACAGCTGCCAGAGACATTTTTGTCACTTTCTAGTTGTTGCTCTTCTTCTTTGTCATTTGTGTTCCTTGTCCTGATTATGGGAACTATATGTGTGAAAGGTTTAGTGTCTCTTTTGAATTATGATGTTATGTCCCCTGCAAGAGATTTAATATGGAACAGGTTGAATTATCTTTGGCTAGCATTACTTCTGTTATGAGCAGTAATCTTGTTAAGGTAAATAAAGATAGTGTTGTAACAAAAAAAGTAGAAGAGATTATTATTAATCTGATGAAGATGTACTTGGATTGGTGGGTGTTGCATATTTTCATTCAAATTCTGATTATTCAAAGATTGAGGCAATATATTGAATCTATTTGGGGAGTCATGATCAAGCGTAAGACATACTGCATTCCATTTTGATGCCTAGGCCAACATTCCATGAAGTAAATCTATTGCTTAAAGGCGCTCATATTCAGAGTTTGTACTTGGTCAATTAGTCCAGTAAGGCCAACATCCTACAAAGCCCTTAAATGTAACTTTTTTCAAGCGCACACCCCCCACCCATGGTGTAGCATAGATTATATGCTCAAGTACAGATTTCTAGGTCTGCTGTTGAGGATCTGCTTCAGTTGCTACATTATGTGGTCGTGGCAGAGGACAAGATGTATGGGTACTTCTTACTATTACATAAAGGAGCAGGTAGAAACTTTACTTGTTTCTTTGTGATAGGGAGATTGGAATGGGTTTATTTAGTCTTTGTAAGGTACAGAGATATAGGGAAAGCAAAAATATATATCAGATGAAGTTAGTGGGACTGAATATTTTCAGTGGTAGTGATATGAATTATTCATTGTTAACATGCTAAATCAGCATGGGGAGACTATAGTTGGGAATTTACAAGATTTTTTATCAGGAAATATTCATACTTACTTTGGTATCTGCTAAGGATTTCCATTTGTGATCCTCATTCTTGGTTAAAGTTAAAAGGGTTTGGTTGTTTCTTCTAATTGCTCTTATAGGTTTCCTTATTGTTGAACTTCTTTACTTCTATGTTTGTTTTATTAATATTTACATAGGTTAACTATCATTGTAGCTGCACCAATGGTTTCAATGAACAGTGGGTTTAGGGAGATGTGATGTTACCTGCTGTGTGTTGGTTGTTGATCTAGTTTCCCTTGGCTTTAATGGATTCAGATAGCTAGATGTTTCAAGTCTCTTTTCTTCCTATTACTTTTCTTATTTTCTTTTTTTTGGGGGGGGGGGGGGGTGGGGGAGAGGGGAGGAATTAGGCGCTATGTTATTGTAGCCACTTAATTGTTTCAAGGAATTTGTCTTGTATATTGTAACTAATCATAATTAAAACTTGCAGGTCCCTAGTGATCAAAAGCTCCCATCGCTCTATCTTTTAGACAGTATTGTAAAGAATATCGGGAGGGATTACATAAAATACTTCGCTGCCAGACTGCCCGAGGTATTTATTCTGTTTGTAGCCTTTCTATTTAGGTGTTATGCTTATCAAAAGGAATGCTGCGTGTGTATTATGTATAAAGCATAGGCGTTTCTCAAGCTTGACCATGCTATATTATGAGTATCAATATTGGATTTTACAAATGTCAATAACATATTTTCAGAGAATGAGATTTTAACTTCCCTTTTGTTTCTCTTTTCAAGCGATCATCCAATAGTATTGTGCCTTTCATCAAATAAAAAATAGTTCTTTGTCTTTAAGATGCAAGATTTAATACTTGCCTTTTTTATTATATATTACTTGGTAATTGCCACTTCTTTCTGCACTTCTAGGTTTTCTGCAAGGCATATAGGCAAGTAGACCCTCCTGTACACTCAAGTATGCGACATCTTTTTGGAACCTGGAAAGGCGTCTTCCCTCTTCAGACACTTCAGATGATTGAGAAAGAACTTGGCTTCACTCCTGTGATCAATGGTTCAGCTTCAGCAGCTACCACAACATCCAAGCCTGATTCTCAGTCTCAGCGCCCACCACATAGCATTCATGTAAATCCTAAGTATTTAGAAAGGCAGCGCCTTCAGCAGTCCAGCAGGGTATGTGGAGTCGTGTTTTAAGTTTAGACTTTGGAGTTTACTATCATAATTCTGTCTTGCTTTTCCAATGCATGTATTTCATCGCTGTAACTTTATGTTCCATCGTTGAGTGGAAGGTTATCCTATGCATGCATTGACGAGACTTTGTAAGGCCATATCCTATGTTAAATTTGAATATGGCCTTCTGCATCTGACATGTAAGGTTGCATTTCTGTTCAAACAAGTAGCCCTCTTGCACTTTGATGAGACTTGTTTGGATCTTTGACTTGCATTTATTGCTTTTTCGGTGATGCTGGAGTTTACATCATAATGATTTTCTTTCAGTCAGGGACTCATGACAGACTTATTCATGATACTTTGTCCTGTGATTGACATATCTGTAAATTTAAATGTCAAGTGATTTTTCTTTTTATAAGTAATGATATTATTGAAAGAACTACGTCATGTACACAAGGGTACGAAAACTAGTCATTTTTGTAGAAATACCTTCGTTTTTAACAATATAATAACATAAGATATGATTAAGGATGAGAGATTTTATAGCATGGTTTGTGACTTCACTTGCTTATGCTCATCCTAAAATGCTTCATGAATGCACTTACCAAATGAATTCTCCTGCTCTCTACACTCTCATTTTTCCTTCACCCTTGTTACTGTTATTCACTAATTAACTTGAGGGGATAGATCTAGTAATTACTTTTCCTATTTTGTGTGATGAAGGCTAAAGGAATTCCTAATGACTTGAGTGGGGCTGTAGCAAACTCACCTGAGGATGCAGAAAGGCTAGACAGAACAGCCACTATGAGTGCAGGACGCCCATGGATGGATCCTTCTGTTAGAGTACCTGTATGTAAATTTTTTATTTTTTATATTTTAATGTGCTATAAGTTGTCTTTTGTGATTTCATGATGTCATAAATTTTGCAGAATGTTCAGCGTCCTAATAGAGATGCACTAAGTGGACCTCTTCATGAGAAGAACGTTGGTGCTGCATATGGAGACTACGAATATAGTTCTGATCTTTCAAGGACTTTGGGCTCAGCAACTGGAAGAACTGGTGGGAGGATTGCTGAGCAAGGACATGACAAACCTTGGTATGGAGCTGCAAGCAGTGTTGTGGAGACAATATCTAGCCAAAAGAATGGTTTCAATATCAAACATGGGCTTCCAAATTACCGAGCACCCAAATCTGCATATGCTGATCTTCAGCTAAAGCCAACACAGAGTATTACAAATAGAAGCAGCGGTGCTATGTCTAGTAGCTGGAAAAATTCTGAGGAAGAGGAGTTTATGTGGGATGATGTGAACTCCAGATTGCCAGATCATAGTGCACCCACTATCTCTAATGACTCAAGGAAAGATCCTAATGACTCGAGAAAAAATCGTTGGACCCCTGATGATTCAGAAAAATTGGTAAGTTAGCAAGAATGGGACCACCCTGAAAATGAGTTCTGATTCTATTATTGCTTTGATTTGAGAAATGTTTTGTAAGGCCAACAAAAAAAAGGTAAGAAAAGTAAAAAGAATATGGAAACTTGCATAAAAGCCCTATCACTTCACCAATTACTGCTCAGACAATTCCTTGTCTGGTTATCAGAAGAAATAAAGATCTGTTTGTATTAATATATAGATACACACGCACACACACACAGAGTTCTTTACAACGATGCAACTCTGGACCATTTGGGATGAGTATGACTGATTTCATTGGCCACATGCAGGCATTTGAGTATGACCTTCGGAAACCACATAGTTTTGATGATGTTGCATCAAAGGTTAGTGAAGCTTCCATTGATTTGTTATTCAATGAACAGAAGGAGTTAACCTCATTTGGTCACCGGTCATCATCATCATTTCCATTGCAATCACACTCCATTGATGGGCTGACCCGTAATTCCAGCCAATCAGAAGGTTATGCTGCTAGTCTCAGTGGAGTGTCGACAAGTGTTCCTTCTTCACTATCAAGGATGGGAGGTCGACAGCAGATGGGGTCATCACATATTGGAACCTCAGGCCTTGCAGTCCTTACAAATGCTGTGTCGGGTTCCAGTGGATCTGTAGGGCAGCAACAGTTTCAATCTCTGGGAGTAGCATCATCATCTGCACATTCACCCATGCACCAGCATCCTCCATCATCTTCATTAACAGTGCACCCTTTGCATCATCAGTCACTAAATTTGACTGAGCAGGATCATCCACAGACTCAGTCCCTGCCTCGGCCTGATTTAAAAGCTTCTCAACTTCTTGGGCGGGTGAATGTGGGGCCTCGCAACAAATATACTCAGGACTCCTCACCTTTCCAGTCTCCAAATGTTCAGCCGGGACACTTGCAAAGGTTACAGCCCCGAGGCTTACAACCTTCAGTAACTTCTTTTCAATCAAGGCATCATGATCAACAAGCAGACTCCACACAGTCTGAACCTCCTGGTGAGATTCGAAAGCCATTCCTGTCTCCAGTATCTGATTTTGGAACTCCCTCAACAATGGAAAATTCTGAATCAGATCATTCAAATACTCTTGCTGCAGAATCTTCAGCACAATCGAGCAGAACTAATTTGTTGGCTGCCGTTTTGAAGACTGGAATTTTGTCTAACAATTCAATTACTGGTAGCCTACCTAATCTGAGTGCCCAGGACAAGGGGCAAATGACATCACAGTCAGGTGTCCAGCCTCCCCTTCCGAGTGGACCTCCACCAACCCAGTTTACATCCTCAGGGCCTGTTGTTGTGTCAGCTACTTCATTAGGTTCTTCCCATAACAAGTTACCAGCTCCTGCAGATGTATCTCAAAGAAAGGTAGGACAACCACCTCTGCCACCTGGTCCACCTCCTTCATCTCTTGTTGATAGTGCATCTGCACAAACCTCAAGTGCTGTGAATAATGATCCAATTCCAATTTCAAACCTTTTGAGCTCATTAGTTGCAAAGGGTTTGATATCAGCATCTAAGACCGAGTCACAAACTCCAGTCCCAACTCAGATGCCTAATCAATCACAAAACAAGAGCCCGGACAGTTCTACCACTAGCTCTGTGTCGGTTTCTTCAGTACCTGATTCCTTGGCCATCCCTGCCTCAACTACCAGGGATGAGGTATCATTTTCAGAACCTGCCAATAAAAGCTCTGTTGCCTTGCCTCAATCCACCACAATGGAAATCGAAAATCTCAGTACTACCACCAACTCTGTGTCGGTTTCTTCAGTACCTGATTCCTCAGCCATCCCTGCTTCAACTACCAGGGATGAGGTATCATTTTCAGAACCTGCCAATAAAAGCTCTGTTGCCTTGCCTCAATCCACCACAATGGAAATTGAAAATCTCATAGGTTTGGAGTTTAAGTCAGATGTAATCCGAGAATTCCATCCATCTGTGATCAGTGGACTATTTGATGGCATTCCTCATCGGTGCAGTGTTTGTGGTCTTCGACTTAAGCTTCAACAATGTCTTGATAGACACTTGGAGTGGCATGCGTTGAAAATATCTGAGGCAAATGGTTTGATTGGCCCCTCAAGGAGATGGTATACAAACTCAAGTGGCTGGGTTGCTGGGAAGGCAGGACTTCCACCTGGCAATGAGTCTGCTGGTTCTGTAGATGAGTCTAGTAAGACAACGGTCATGGATGAGCCGATGGTTCCTGCAGATGAAAGTCAATGTGCGTGTGTTTTGTGTGGGGAGGTTTTTGAAGATTTTTACAGTCAAGAAAGAGAGGAATGGATGTTCAAAGCAGCAGTGTACATGACTATGTCATCTAGGGAGGGTGAGATTGGAACTTCAAATGAGAGTGCTGCTAAAGGCCCCATTGTGCATGCAAACTGTATATCAGAAAGTTCAATTCGTGACCTGGAACTGGCTAGTTGTATCAAAATGGTAAGGCTTGATGTTTATTTAGGATGGACTGAAAGGATGCCATCAAATAGAGCATCCTAGATGTCTACTGACATTGTGAAGGATCAGACCCACCATTGTTTCCTCTTTTTACAAATTTTGGGAGACTTTGCTATAGATTCCATCCCCCCCTCCCCCTATTTGGTGCCAATGAGCTCTTGTTCAAATTGCATCTCTTCCCCTTGTAATATCAAGGTGGTGGGGAGTGAGGTTGTGGTGTGTGGGTTCCAGACTCACCAGACATGTATGTTACTTAACTGTATTAAAAATGTCTCTAATTGGCAGAAGAATGTAACAGACTAGATGTATTGATCTTGCACCTGAGATCAGTGCAAATGGTGGGCCTGATCCTCTAGATGTATACTGGGTTTTAAAATAGTCAAAATGCCATGACTGCATCTTGAGCTTTTTACATCACCTCTCCTGCCTGTTAAAAAAAGAAAAAAGAACTTGCTTCATTAGAAATGGAATGGCTTATTTATGATGTATGGCTGATGGAACTTATTATATTTTGACAGGAAAAGGGTGTATAAACACTTCGAAACGAGTTAGAGGCCGTCTTATGGCAGAGGTTCTATCAGTAGAAGCTGACAGTGGAAACCCAGGTGTATTATACATAACTTAAACATGCATGGTCCTTGCATGATAATTTTGTTGTGCCTCAAAATGGTACTGAGAGCTGTTGAATTCTTGCTCCTGCTCTCATTTCTCTCTTTTTTGTTTTTCCATTTAATTTATAGTTTGAAAAAAATACATATAATTGGCTGATAATGCATTGCACCTCAGCTTTCTTCACTAATGTGGTTGATGCGTTCCTCTATTTTTCTATTTCTGATTTTGTTCAAGCACCGGGTGGCTTTTCACTTAATACCAGCTTCTGATAGCAACACTAGTATCGAATTTCAATCCATGTCCATGAATTTCCACGCTGGCAGATGGCCTCTGTATCATTGAAATAGTAATGAAGTTGCCTATTTTTGTACTCTTGTTTCAAGGTGTGGTTTTGAGCATTGTTTGTTGAATTACATTATTTCTCGGACAGTAATGGATAATGTTATTTTACTTCCCCAATTTTAAGAACAATTCTTTATTGGCCTCCTTTAAAAAAAAAAAAAAACGCTATGTTGGTGTTGGATTGCTCTCACTTTGTTATCTCTTGGATAGTTCCCTCTTTGGGTGCTTAGGTCAACTCTATATAATTCATTACCACAAATTCATGCGTGTGGAGTTGTTTTCTTATAGGTGTCAATTCCAAGGGTGCATGATCCTCCTTAGAAGTTTTTTCGAGGTTTTGTTGTGGTTATGGAATTGCCCTGGCCAAATACTCAAGTTACTGGTATAGATTTAGGATTTTTAATTTGACTCCTTGATTAACTTCAGAATGGTTTGGTTTAAGGTCACTTCACTGGGCGCCCGATGTGGCCTAGTTTTCTGTTAAAATATGGTCCTGATTCTTTAGATATTCACATAACCACAGGGTACTGAGTTTGGATAAAAGGTTGGTCTGGGAGGAATTGGAGTGTAGGCGAGTTTGGCCTTTGTTGTGGCTATACTATAATTTGTAACCCAGACGCTCTAATCGTAATAACCTTATAGTTTTGCCATATCATGTAGCGAAATATTATGAGATCAATTATAGTTTTGCCATATCATGTATGAAAATATTATAAGATCAATCACTGTTTGGATTTTATATGGATTTTATTTATAAATAAAACCGAAGACGATTGGCTTTTGGATGATTTCTTATAGATTTGCCGCTTAGCTTTTGAGGTTTCAACTTTATACACTCGTTATTTTCTTATATAATTTATTAATTGAGCTTTAATTATATTTTATATTTAATCTCTCTACTTAAATCCGTATTATTATGTCATCATATGTAAGAAAATATGGACCATCTCCATTAGAATCACTTTACTGTTATTGATTTTGCCGACTATCTCCATTGGAAACACTATACTGTTATTGAATTTGCCCAAACGATATTTTGTGAGACCAAGGCTTCGGCTGTCTTTGATCTGGTGGGCCCTTATAATGTACGGTTTTTCCTGGCAAATCCATTTGCAAATTTGTAAGGATCATAGTTATTATGGGTGTTTGCTGAATTGTTTAAGGAGAAATGATATGTTTACGATATTTTCACAATATTTTTACAATAAATTTTAAATGGTAGATTGTTACTGGTTGTTATTGTTTGGGTAAAAAAGTAATCTTAGTGTTAGGTTCAAATTTGAACCAATAACAATTAACCACTTATGATTTGTTGTGAAAATATTGTGAACGTAGCACTTTTTTTAATAATTTGTTTAAATAATAATTTTTATTGTTTAAACAACCTAACATCTATTTTTACGATATTTTTTATTTATATATATTTTTATAATACTTAAATAATATTATTAGAACAATATTACCTTACAAACCATTGGATGTATGTAAAGTAAAAGTTTTTAAATTATTATTTTGAGTAGTGTTATAATTTATTAATATGGCAATTTCTGAGTGGTGGCCAGTGGGTGAGAGCAAGTTGTGTTATATGATTTTCCTATTTTTCCTTACTTTTGGGACGGCACGATAAGATTCTTTAATGGGGGACAGTCTTAACTATGGCATTGGTAATTTCGAAACGAAAATGAAAGCTGAAATTGATTTCTCACTCTTGGGGTGATGTATTTCTGTAGGCTTAGGAGTGGGAGCCCAATAATTGTAACACATCAGTACGTCAAAGTTGAGAGAATCACGTGATCAATAGGGTTTCCGCAGGGGAATTTATCTATCAAAATCAAATAGTTCTTAACTTTGCACCAAAAAAATCAAATAGTTCTACTGTGTGTGTTCTTCCAATTTGTCACACCTACTTCATAGACCCAGTCAACTTTACCGAGACCATTCTCCTAAAATAATTATTTCATTATATCATAATTTGTAGGGTCTATTATATCATTATCATATGGCAATTCTTTCAATCTAACTAATTGAAGAATTATAATGATGTTAGAATGTAATACTAATACACTACAAATTATAGAGGAACCAGTTCTTGAGCCAAGTGTAGAGAATTGACTGGGTCTATAAAGTAGGTATTGGAAAATTGAGTTGAGGTATGTAGGTCATCAATATATCAATGTTTTTGTCTACAAAATGACACTTTTTTTTGGTATTTGTTACCAACATGATGTAATCTCGATCTTCGATTTAAAATTAGCCAATCTGCGCATGTCAATGTAGTCACTGTATCACAAGACCAGGTCTTTCCCTTTCCTCCAACCAGAGTCAAGAGCTCTGTCTCTGTCTTTCTTTTCACACACTCTCTCGCTATAAGAAGCAAAACATTTTATTTTGGTAGTAACTGGTTAAGTATCTTTTGATATTGCAGAAGATTAAGTCTGTCTATAAATACTATATTCTCCAAATCATGCTATTTGTTACATAAACATTAAAAAAAAAAAAAAAAACAGAACTAGAAACAAACTTACTTTGTTCTATATAGTAATTAAGTACTATAAGATGTAATAGTTACATGGGATTACATGGGAATTCTTATCTAAACTCAACTTCTTTGATAGAGCTAAATTATTACATATATATTATTCATAGGGTATTTTATATATATATATATATATATATATATATATATATATATATATATATATATATATATATATATCTAAGGCTTATGGTGCTGGGTATAGATGTAATCCAAGTGAGCCTCAGCAATCATCCTTCTCTGCAAACATTCTTCATCATTGTCACCACACTCCTCTAGCCCCATCAGCTGTAGACAAGCACACAACCCAATTAACAAAAAATCGACCAGCCAAATCAAGATTATATTTTTCAAAGCCTAAAAAATAGAAGATGTTTTTAGAGAGAGAGAGAGAGGGAGAGAGAGAGAGAGAGAGAGAGAGAGAAGGATAAAGTAATTTTACATCGGAAATATCTTTCAAGTCTGTGAGTGACCCAGCAGCATGAGATATCCCATTAGCTTTCACCTCCTCATAACCTATTAAACCAAAAATAACAATCAAAATATGTATATATAACGAATGGAGAGGAAAATTAAGTAAGAAAAGAAGCTTTAGCTACCTTGTTTTGGTGGTAGGAGACGAGCAGATGCTAAGAAAGAGCAAAAAAGAAAAAGAAAGATGACAGATACATGAACATTTTGTGGCCTCATTGTTTCACACTTTCACTAAGTGTTTTTGTGTAGGCACAAGGAAGGGTAATAATGCTTGGGCTATAAATAAGATGAAAAATGCTAGTGTACTGCAATTATGTCACGTGGAGGACCCAAGCATGGCAGTTACAAACAAGACAAACAATTTTCCAAAACAGATGGTGGGTCCTATCCCTTTCATGTCCTATGAGGCCATATTTCTCGAGTTCTTCCGATACAATTTCTTTTGCCACAACTTCTCGATGTAAGAGGCGGTAAATGCATCAATTCATTATTCTTTTCTTTTATATTCACAGTTTGCTACGTCAGGAAATGTGCCAAAGTTACGACAAAAAATAGTTAACCGTGCTAGATTTTCTTACCTTATACTCATTTTTTAATAAAGAGCAGCATGACAAAAAATAGTTAATAGTGCTAGATTTTCTTATCTTATACTCATTTTTTAATAAAGAGCAGCATCATATCATGGTGCTAGATTTTCTTTAGGCAAAAATACAAAACTGACTCTTTAACTTTTACTCTTTTTTATTTCAGTTTTCTAACTTTCAGTTTTGTCAATTCGGTCCTCTAATTTTCAATTTTTGTCAATGTAAGATTCCGTTAAACTCAATTATGGGTAGCCGTTAACTTTCAGTTTTTTTTTTTTTTTATAAAAAAATCTCGGAATTAAAAGAAAAAAAGAAAATTCTGTAAAAAAAGAAGAAGAAGAAAACATTTAAGGGGAACAACGTCATCGTTCCCCTTACCTAAAATCAAAACCGAGGAATCACTCAGTTTTTAGAAGGGGAATAAAAACCACTGCCACTCCGATTTCAGATCGTCGGTAGAAAAACTCGCTGGCGCAGAATTTACCGCAAATAGAAACAACCTGAGCCTAGCAGGCTTAGCCGAATCGCGAAGCAGCCGATCGTACTCTAACATCATGTGCTCGGAGCCGGTATATCCTGCACCCGGCATATATGCCGGGTGCAAGATATAATTTTCGCATGTGCTCGAGATCCTCATCATTCGTCACAGAAATCAAAGCGTTGAGATCTTCGCCAGGGAGTTGGTATTTGAAGCAAAGATCAGCGTCGTTGCAAATCGTAGAAAGCTTAGACTTGATAGCGTTGAACTTGATGCTGCGATCGACGGCTAGGATTTTGGTTTTGCTGCTGACATAAGCGAGCTGGTTATCGTGAGGCCTAGGTTGAATCTTACCATTATAGCTACACATGAATTTGACTTTGTAGTTGGAATAAACACGTTTTTGAATTTTTTTTAGCATCTTTATTACTTTTGCTGTTGGGGAGGTGGGTTCATCAAATTTTAGATCCCACCAGATTGTAGCAACAGATAGATTGAAAGCTTTTAGGATTACATGGTGATGCCATTCACTTGCAATTTGTTGTAATTCCTCGGTTTTGGTTTCAGGTCGTTCCCCTTAATTTTTTTTTCACATATTTTTTTTCTTTTAATTATAAAATTAAAAAAAAAAACTAAAAGTTAACGGTAGCCTTGACGGAATCCTACATTGAAAAAAATTGAATGTTAGAGGTCTGAATTGACAAAACTGAAAGTTAGAGGATTGAAATAAAAAAGAGTGAAAGTTAGAGGATCAGTTTTGCATTTTTGCATTTTCTTTACTATTTACAATTTTCTACATCAGAATTATGCAAGAGTTATGACAAAATTAAAAAGTTTAACGGTGCTAAAATTTCTCATCTTATACTCATTTGTGAGTAAAGAGCATCATCATATATTATGGTGCTAGATTTTCTTTACTATTCACAATTTTCTACATCAGAATTGTGCAAGAGTTACGACAAAAAAAAAAAAAAAAGTGTTTGTTTGGATAGGAATTATAGCGTTTACATTTTGGGAGGATGCATTTCAGCTTTTTTTTTTTCTTTCCTCTGCATGAGGTTCTGGGGGACAAGAGTTACTGTTCACGCACTATTCATATACTGTTCACGCATTTTTCAGCCATTTTTTTAAAATTAAAAATGGGTCCTATAGTACTATTTACACATTTAAAAATTATTTTACTACAGTATTTTTAATTTTCAATTTTCATTAGTATCCAAACGGACCCTGACTTTGCTAAGTTAACAAAGAGCATCATCAGATCACTACATGGTTTATACCGTGGCATACAAGTCCAAGAGAGATCAACGGAGAGACATGAAGTATGTGCATACGTGTGCTTGTCATTGTCATGGTGGTCCAATGAGTTCAAAAAAGCAAAATACAAAAGCAGAATGTGAACTCGGGAAAGAAAGAAGCTGCACGCACCATCCCTTATTTTCTAGTTTTGCTACCCCATTAATTTTCTACTAGGAAAACGAAAGAGAATACAGTGGGACATGTTTACTTACCAAGTCAACCTGTGGATTGCCATGTCCAACAGCTGTTTCCCATTTCCGTATTTTAATTTGTTCCTCCCATACTTTCCACGAGTTCCACAAGTGTCTACCCCTGTTTTTCTATTCTAATTGCAAGTTGCAGCCACTATTTTGTTTTCCTTCCACGGTTGTTAGAAATATAGAATTTTACCTTAAGATAAAAACTACTTTTTAATTAAAGCTTTTGGTAAGAGTAATCTCCTTCTTATTTTTTATTTATTTGAGAAACGATGAGGATAATCTTTAGTTGTAAAGTTTCAAAGCTATGTAAATTCCGTTCTAAAGACTAATGTTGTTTTACAATTTCGCTGTCCCCCACTAATGGATTCTCATACTTACATATCTATGCTCATTGCTCACGCAAGTCTATATATAACAGTGATCCCGACGTGACTTTCTGTGACTGAAAGGAACGAGAAATGACAAGTTAAGTGTCCACTTTCTGCATATAGAGGGAGAAAATTTATTATTTGATACTGATGTCGTGGAAGTCTGAAAATCTACTATGAGTACTTTGAATCTACAAAGTAATAAGATCTTAAAATTTTCAAATGAGATATAGGTAAAGTCTGTATTTTTAGAGATTTGAAAACTAAATTGTTTATAAAGGTTACGATGCATTTAAATAATAAAAACAAAACCTAGAGCAACTAGGAATTCTAAGCGACTATAAAAGCATATTAAATCTTAATTTGACTAAACAATATTAAAAGCAGTTAAAAAGACAGAAATTAACATAAACTTAAAATAGCAAAAATTACATAAAAGTACTCAAATTAAATAATTGCACGGTTTAAATATTAAACTATGTCTTACATCATACCTTTCCACTTGAAACAAACTCATCATCGAGTTGATGGTTGGAATCTAAAATCTTCCGCTCAAAATAAACAAATTCTTTGAACTCTTTAATAACTTGGTTCGGTTTTGAAACTTGAATGCTTCATAAAGTGTAGCATAAAATTTATTCTCATCTACCTTTAATTTATTTACAACATCAATCAACAAAGGGTTGATAATAAAATTAAAATTTTCTACTACAAGAAAATCAACATATTGTGTAGTCATCTTCAACAAATCAACTGGAATTTAGGGGTTGTGGATGATGGACTCATCATCATATTTAACCTCAATTGGATCTTCCACAATATTCTTAATAATTACCATCTCTTGATTTCTGTCATTATCCACAATAAACTCAACCTTCTTTTATTTGCCCTCTTCATCAATTTTTTGACAAGTAGTATCTTCAATCTTCTATTCGATAACTTGTTGCAAGTCTTGATATTTTATAAGCACTTCAAATTTTTCTTTAGAAATTGGCTGCTTCTTGTCAACTCTCAAACCCTTTCTTTTACTTGACACATGGACTTGGTTGTGATTACTTTGATTTTGTGGTTGACCTTTCATGTTTTGAACATATTGCTTTTCATATGAATATACAAATTTATAATCAACACTTGTATAATCTAGTATATCATAATAGTTATTAGGAAACCATAAAACAATTAATACATTTTTCATTCTTTTCCAAGAGTGGATTGGATGCTTACTTCTTCGCTTTCTATTGATTTGAATGTTTTCCCACAATTCCTTTGCTTCATCGTCTAATTTATAGATGCAAGCCGCATTTTTTCTTCGTAAAAAATCTTCCAAAAATTAAAGTACTATTTCAAATCAAGAAGCCAATCAATCAAATCCAACTTACACATATCTCCATCAAAGAATGAAATTTTCTTGTAATTGTAATGGTCAAACATGTTTGTAATGAGTTCATTCAAGCTATACCACGTTCAAGACAGTTTTTTTAAGAAATAGCTCAAGTTAGCAAGAAAAGCAAGGCTTGATTGCTCTTTTGTAGATCGAAACTTGATTACCACTCAATCGAGAATTAGGGTTGATGTGCCATTGATAATTGAAGTCGGCTGTTTACTCAAAATTTTGTGCCCTGCCTACATCAAGTGTAAAAAGCTCTGTTATCACTCACCTTCATATGGCTGGAGAGGCACTTTTCTATGAACCCTAGAGAGAAACATCATCCAAGCCTATTTCCATATAACCTGTGAGTTCAGAGAGAGATTATTCTAGATAGATTTGAAGTCATGGTGTGATCAAGTTGAAATTACAAGTGCCAATCGTTACTGCCATCCATCAAATCTTTAAAAGGGTTATTGGAGTGCCCGATCATGATGCGCTAGTGCATCATTTGTGGAGTGACTATATACTTGAAGAGTTCATAGATTCTGAAGATATAGAAGGTTTTTGCAATAAGTCCATCTACCAGATAGAGTAACTTTTATACTTGATTGTAGACTTCTCTTATTGTAGTAAATTTCTTGTTTGGGGTAAGTTACCTTGTAGTGGTTCTTCTCTTGGAAAAGTTTTCCTTGAGTTTTTCACTTGGTCACCACATACGTGTCTCCTGTTTATTTTGATTCAGTGCTTTCCAATTGGTGACTAATGTATGTTTAAATTATCTTGATTGTTTAAAACTTAGTTGACAGGATGATTGAACTTAATTTTGATAGCCGCCAGTACCCCATAAATTTGGGGTCTAAATTTCCTTTCAATGAGGATGGCCATCCTCACTTCTGTGACCCATATGGAAGCGAGGACTGAGGTCTTCGGAGTAATTTGGACATTTCTCAAACCAATAAATGGATAAATACTAAATTAAAATTTCAAGAGGTCTGTTTGCAAATGATCCCAGCTATAAGATCTTACATTATATATATATATATATTGGTTGACCAAGGAAGAGGTTACCGTACTGTACCAGTACATACAGTACGGTACCAAAAAACCTTATTTTTTTAGTTTTGTAATTTTTGAATTTTTGTAAGGGTAAAATGATAATTTACTTATCTTTATTTGTTTTTTTTAGTATGTAATGAATAATTAAAATTTTTGTTTTTTATATTGTGTTTTTTTTTTTTCTTCTTTTAGTTGATCCTAAAGTCTAAAACCATGAATAATTCGTTTGGAATTGAGATAATATTTTCTGGTAAAATTTTATTAGTATTATATATATATATTTATTTATCTATAAATATACAAAATAGAGGTAAACTTAAAATGGTACACTTGTATTGACCGGTATCAAAATATATCGTTCTACATCTGGTACGAGATCAAGTACCTTAGTTTGAATGCATTACTTACATTCCTCAAGCGCTAGGAAGTGGGAATAGCTCCATAATGGGGTTTGATATTTGGTGCTGAGTGGAGCTTTTGTAATGAAAGGGAAAAGGAGAGCACTTCTTTACAACCCACTTCTCATTCTTGTTTGCTTTATGCTTGTTACATGTGCATGACTCGATAATTATATGTGAAGTTTCTTTCAACCTTCTCTTTCTTTTTTTGTTTTTGTTTTTTTTTTCAATAGACAATTTTTACTATTTTAACTAGTTATTTTAATCAACATCTCAGGACCATCTAAGGGATTTTTCCTTGTAATTAATTATTGTGTAAGAAATGAGAGATCACACGTAACAAAAAAAAAGAGGTTCCAGTATTTTTTTATTGTACAAAGTATCCCATATTTAAACTTCGATTGTATGCATATAAAAGAAATTCAGGAAAAATATAAAACACAACCACATATGTTTTGTACTTTTATTTCATGTCAAGATTTTTTTTGCGCATTGCCCAAATCTTTAAAACCGAAGCAGTTTAATTTTTTATTGACCCCATAAGCTTTTGAGATTTTACAGTTTTATAAGTTTTATATATATATATATATATATTTGAAATTTAAATTACATTCTATATTTAAACCCCATTAAAATCTTGGCACATCAAATTTTATTAAATTGTAGAATATAGAAATTTTTTTTTATAGGTAAGATAAGATATCAATAAAAAAGAGTAAAAGACTACTCCATGAAAAACACATGACATAGCCACAAAGCTCTATGTACAAGATAGAATTCCATATATAGTTACATATATAAAATTAATAAACACCTATTAATAACTATTATAATGAAATGATCAAATTTCATAGTTAGACACAAAAAAAAAAAAAAAAAAAATCATATTATGTACTTTTTTTTTTTTGGCGCATCATGCAGGTTACCAATTAGTTAAATAACAAACTTTCCCTACCTTTTATCTCTCAACATTTTTTCCCATCAAATTGTCACCCATAAATCCTAGAGTGGATTGCAGTGATTGAGAGAACAGGAACCTAAAAAGGACAAAATTTAGCTACAAAATTGGTTATAACCTAAGATTACAATCTTATTCAACAAAATAAATATTATTACATATTTTGAAAATCTGATCGTTGAATTGCATGTTCTTTAAACTCTTAATACACATGTCAAATTTTGTGTCAATTAGATATTATTTACTATATGATTTATGAGTCTATATTTTATGCATAATTTTAAACTACAAAAACTTGCATTTTAAACAATTTATTGATAACATAGTGTGAGTTCTTATTTTGGACAGTACCTAGGCTCAAGTAGAAACAAGGATCCTAGGCCTTCAAAGGATTTTATACTTGTTATTTGGTGGACTGGACTTGATTCACCGCAACTATATTGGGCTAATTATGAACCAAGTTGTGCACAAAACATGGGCCTTACAACATATACATATCCATACATGAAAACATATACATATTGTAAAAAAAATAGCTAAAGAACAGTAAGGAAATAAAGAAAAAGCATGTAGGGACGTCAGGGATCCTTAAAAAAAATGAAGTGATATGTCATTATATTGAGTTTTAGTACATTGGACCTTACTTCTCACTAGGATATGTCACAAGGTTCAAATAAGTTCAAAAGTCACAGACTTAGATAGCTCTTTGTAGGCTTCTAAGACTTGTGAGGTTTGAATCCCCTTGAATCCAAGTGTATTCTCTAGCACTTATTTCAAGATCCCTCACAGTGTTTTCCTCTTTTTTCCCCTTTTCTGAGGTTTAGATGAGTCTTTTAAAGGCTCTTTTTGCTCTAATTAATTATTGCTAAATGAATTTTACTGATGGCTTGATCCCCCTTTTACGATACATTCCTAGAGTTTTTAGTGTGCCATTGATTCCTTCCATTTGCTTCATTTACCAGAACCAATGTTGTGTTAGCAACATTGGTGGCTAGTCATTTCCTTATTTTTTCACTATATTCTTCTTTTGAGGTTTTCCTTCAAAAATTTCTCAGTTGACCTTTCTCTTTTGGGGGGGTCTTAGAGGCTGACTTTTAATCTCTTTTTCCAAGGCTTCTAGAGAGACTTTTCAGAACTCTTCTTTTGGCTGCCTTATCCTTTATCTTTTTTCTCTAAATAGGCAGATTCCCCCCTGTTAGGTTGAATAATCCCCAGCCACCTTCCTTCATGGTTTACCTTGCTGCTTTTCCCGAGGTACCAAGCTTCCCATCATAAGTGTTGGTTCTTAAGTCATCATTTGTTTCCAAAGCCTTTTCTTCTGAGTTTCAGGCGGCTAATGAGAATTCTTTCTTCGTTCCTTGTCCCCATGACCATGCTTCCCTGAGCTGTTCAATTCCTAGCTAATTCTTTCTTGCACTTCCTGAGGATCTCCTCCCTGGTTCTGATAGCTCCTTGGTATCCTAGTCTGGTCTCTTTTTGGGCTCCTTAGGGGTTCTTCTCACAGAGGTTGGGCCAAGCTTCCTCTGCTTTTTCTTCATTCTCTAAGGCCTAAGGCTTACCTATTCATGAGCTTGGGCTTCTTTTTACCTATTTTAAATGGGTCTTGGCTCACGGATTGGGTCTTTCCTATCTTTGAGGGCTTGTTAGTTTTCGATTTCAATAATATTTTGAACCTCAATTAGCGGCGACTCTAGAAATTTTGTTTAGGGGGGTCACTACAAAATTTTAATAAAAAGAGAACTTGAATATATTGAATTATTGAAAAAAAATAATACATAAAGTTTTACAATTTTATTCTACAAGTTTTCAAATTTTGAATGTTACATGATAGTTCATTATGAATATCAATTGCCAATGTGGGTAGCTATGAGTCTATGATCATTTTATTTTGTTAAGTTTGTCACACTTATTCATACATAGATTATACACTACGTGTCTACTTAACCAATTAAATGCTTGAACAATCATTTTTTTTTATACAAGATAAAAATTCTACTATAGCCTAATCTTAGTGTATATGTGTGCGAAACTCCCTTCTGGAGACTTGAACCCCGACTCTTGCCCCCCACACCCCACAAGTACTTATACATGTGGAGTGACCATCGCACCAAGGGTGTGCGGTGGTAATGCTTGAACAATCATTAACTTTACAATTGTTTTCTTGAATTTTACTAACTTTATTACAAAAAAAGTTATTATAAAATGATAACAATACACACACATGTAAAAAAAAAAAACCCTATCTATTTCTTAATTATTAAATTATATAAAGTTATATTATATTTATATTGTACATACAAACATCCACACACATCATAATTTACACAAATTCGTAACATTATAACAAAAAGTAATGTATACAATTAATATTAAACACACTCACACACATATAATATAAATTTATAAAAAAAAAAAATTATACTTACAATTCACAAACATTTACTCTTTCTTCGGTTTCTCAAAAAAAAAAAAAAATTACTCTTTATTCTTAAAGTCGAAAATACTTGTAATAAAGATGTGCAAAATTTAAGTCAGAGTGTACAAAAAAAATATTTTTAAAAATAAATTAAAGTACTAAGCTAACAAAAAAATATATTGTATATGTGGGGAGTAAAGGGACCTGAGCAAGTATTTGGGCCTTGGGCTTCATTGACGAGTTCCAGACCGTTTTTTACTAAATGCCTTTAAGATTGTAAGTCGGCCCACGGGGCGAAGGTCTGAGGATTCGTCCGAGGACTAATCTCCCCTCGGAAAGACCCGCGACGACCCTGGGATTCGCTAAGAAGATTATAGGCAGTGTTCTGGACGAACTGTTGGTTAAGATGGGGATCTAAATACTTTCTAGACGCTACGGAGTGAAAGAAATATCTTAGGAAAAGGCTGCTACCTCCATATTAAAGACCCTGCACCTACCTCCCTGGCCGCATTAATGGGGAAATGACCCCTGAATAGTAGAAGTCAGCCTTCTTGCTATCATTTGAAGACTTCTAGAGGGTGGTGGATGGGACAGGTGTCTAATAGGGTAATTTGCGTTACACGTGGATAAAGAGGGAAGAAGAAGAAGTATTTAAGGAGGGAAGAGAGTAAAGAAAAAGAGAGGTGGCTAGACAAAGACGAAGAACTGTAACCTTTGAAAGAAAAAGAGAAATAATATAAATAAATCGTCCTCGGCTTACGTCCGAGGAGGTTCATTTGCCCTCCTTATCTGTTGTTTGCAAACACTGTAACATTCTAGCCTGTTCATCAAGCTTCGAACACCACTAAACTAGATTGCGAACCCACGCTCTACAAATTTCATTGTTTAAGGCTCATTGGGCCTGAACCCACGTGTGTTTTCGGGTCCAGGCGCAATTGTGCACTTACAATTGGCGTTGTCTGTGGGAATCTAGTGTGAAAAAGAACTCGAACACCATGGCAGGCTTAGACTCGTACCATGCAGAATCTTAGGGATCGCAACCTGAGGATCCTTTCGAACGTCTTGAACGCCGGGAGGATCGAGAGGGTAGCGTTCACACTAAATATCTTGGAGCAAGTCATGCTCACGGTGGAGGCAGGGCCACCCACAAAGATGATGCTAAGGCCATGCAGAAGGAGATTGATCACCTTAAGAAGAAGCTGTGTCGCGTCAGGCGGAGGCATGCTTCACCCTCGTCTAATACCTCTTCGGGGGAATCCTGGGGAAGTAGTTACAGTTCGAGGTCATGGTCGCCCCCCAGTAAAACATCCTCTTGCGAAGAGGATGACCCACCAGGTCGTAGGAACAGGAAGCTTCCCTCCAGGGGCTTAGGGAACGATGCCATGAGCCGGGCGTTGTACCAACTCTCCAAATCACCATTCTCACGTAGGATTGAGAATGGGAGGCTCCCCAGGAGGTTCACCCAGCCCACCTTCACCATTTTATAACGGCCGGACTGATTCGGTGGAATATGTGAGCCACTTTAACCAGAGAATGGCGGTGCATTCTCACAATGAGACCCTGATGTGCAAAGTCTTCCCTTCTAGCTTGGGACCTGTTGCTATGAGGTGGTTCAATGGTCTTAAATCAGGGTCTGTAGGTTCGTTCGGGGAACTGACTAGAGCATTCACGTCACGGTTCATTACATGCAGCAGAGTTCCTCGACCGTTGGACTCACTGTTGTCTATGGCTATGAAGGAGGGCGAGACGTTGAAAGCATACTCCGACAGGTATTGGGAGATTTTTAACGAGATAGATGGTGATTTTGATGAGGTGGCGATCAATACCTTTAAAGTAGGCCTTCCAACTGATTATGACTTGAGGAAGTCCTTGACCAAAAAACCCGTACGGAGTGTACGTCGCCTCATGGACCGTATTGACGAATACAAAAGGGTCGAGGAAGACCAACAGCAGGGGAATGGTAAGGCGAAGGTTATCCCGCAGGAGTAAAGGGATTTCAGGTCGGACAGATACCACAACAACAAGCCGAGAAGAGATTACTCCGGGCAGTCTGGCTCGGCAGCACCATAGACTGTTAATATTGTATTTCGAGAACCGGTGCACCAGCTACTGGAGAAGGTCCGTAAGGAACCCTATTTCAGGTGGCCCGGCAAGATGGCAGGGGATCCTGCCAAGAGGAATCAAAATCTCTTTTGTCAGTACCATCAAGACGTGGGTCATACTACTGAGAACTGTCGGACCCTTTGGAACCATTTGGAGCAGCTTGTTAGCGAAGGAAAATTAAAGCAGCACTTGTACCAACCTAGCGGACAGGGCAGTCAATCTGGCTCGAATAATCAGAGGAATAATTCATCTCGGCCTCCCTTGGGAACGATCAATGTTATCTTTGCGGCGTCTGGCAGGACTGGCTCATGTCCCACCTGGGTGATGGCAGTTTCGCACTCCCAAGCCGAGGAGGGGGACTCCAAGCCGAAGAGATTGAAGCTGAATGTGCCCGTCTTGGGATTTTCAGAGGAAGATAAGGTTGGGACCATCCAACCCCATGACGATGCCCTTGTGGTCACTCTGAGGATAGAGAATTATGATGTGAGAAGGGTAATGATTGATCAAGGCAGCGGCGCGAGTATCATGTATCCTGACTTGTTTAAGGGGCTGAAGTTGAAATTGGAGGATTTTACCCCTTACGACTCGCCGTTAATAAGTTTTAAAGGAAAGACCGTTATACCAAAGGGATAGATTCGGTTGCCCGTGCAATCTGGCTCGAAGACGGTTGAGGTGGATTTTATTGTGGTTGATGCATATTCCCCATACACAGCCATCCTCGCCCGGCCCTGGCTGCATGCTCTGGGGGCTGTCTCCTCCACCTTGCATGTGAAGGTTAAGTTCCCTTCGGGGGAGTACATTGGAGAGATTCTCGGCAGCCAATTGGTGGCCAGACAATGCATATCGGCCGCAGTGCTGCATCAGACCGAAGCACAATCCTCGACCTTGGCTATGAAAGACTTATAGCAATTAACGACTTTGGATGTGCCTAATGTGGTGATAGCAGAGAAAGGCATATGCGAAGACCTAGATAAGTTTCTAATATCGGATGATCCTGAAAGGTTCTTCCAGGTTGGGGTACGTTTACCACACCAAGAGAAGATGGAATTGGTGGAGTTTCTAAAGAACAACATCGATGTTTTTGCCTGGGACCCCTACGAGGCTCCGGAGGTTGACCTAAGCTTCATTTGTCATCATTTGAACGTCAATCCTGCTATTCCTCCTAGAAGGCAGCTCCCTCGGCGTTCTTCCAAGGAGCACTCTGAAGCCGTTAAAGAAGAGGTGCTCAAGCTCAAGAGGGCTGGGGCTATTAAGGAAGTTTTCTACCTGGAGTGGTTGGCGCACACGGTTGTGGTCAAAAAGAAAAATGGAAAATGGCGGGTATGTGTGGACTTCACAGATTTAAACAAAGCCTGCCCAAAGGACTCATTCCCGATGCTGCGCATCGACCAACTAGTGGATGCCACGGTCGGACATTCTCGGATGAGTTTTTTGGATGCCTTCCAGGGTTATCACCAAATTCCACTGGCGGCAGAGGATCAGGAGAAAACTGCCTTTATTACTCCAACAGGGAATTATCACTATAAAGTGATGCCGTTCGGATTGAAGAATGCTGGGGCTACTTACCAAAGGATGATGACCAGAATGTTTGAATTGCAGCTTGGAAAGACCATTAAGATATACGTGGATGACATGGTAGTGAAGAGTAAAACGATATCTGCGCACGTGAAAGATTTGGACGATACTTTTCAGATACTTAGAAAGTACAAGTTGCGTCTTAATGCCTCGAAGTGTTCTTTTGGTGTGGGTTCTGGGAAGTTTTTGGGTTATGGTTACTCATAGAGGGATAGAGGTGAATCCGACACAGGTCAGAGCTATTCAAACCTTACAGCCACCTCGGAATCCAAAGGAAGTTCAGAAATTAACCGGAATGATCGCTGCTCTTAGCAGGTTCATCTCGCGGTCAGCTGACCGATGCAGGCCTTTCTTCCAACTGTTGAATAAGTGGAGGGGGTTCCAATGGTCCGAGGAGTGCGTTGTAGCCTTCCAACAACTTAAGGAATATCTTTCCCGGCCACCCATTATGTCTCGACCTGAAGTAGACGAGGTCCTATTTGCGTATCTGGCAGTGGCCGTCCATGCGGTCAGCCTGGTCCTCATAAGGGATGATGGTGGGGTGCAAAGACCGGTCTACTACGTCAGCAAAACTCTGAATGACGCCGAGGTGCGTTACCTACTTTTGGAAAAAGCACTTTTAGCCGTAGTTCATGCCACGCGGAGGCTTTCTCATTATTTCCAGTCCTACACCGTTGTAGTTTTGACCCAACTGCCTCTCAAGTCAGTGTTGCGTAGTGCCGACTACTCTGAAAAGGGTGGCTAAATGGGGAACTATTTTGGGAGCCTTTGATATCAAATACATACCACGTACCTCGGTGAAGGGCCAGGTTCTTGCAGATTTGGTGGCAGAGTTTGCTGAACCATTGTTGGAAGAAACTTTGAAGGAATCACACATGGATGAGAAATCAGTTGGCATGATTACGAACGAAAGACCTTTGACTTGGAACGTATTCGTTGATGGGGCAGCTAACCAAAGAGGGTCTGGCATCGGACTCGTCCTGGTATCCCCCGAGGGGATTATCTTCGAAAAATCCCTAAGGTTGGCGTTCTCGGCTACTAATAATGAGGCCGAGTACGAAGCAGTCTTGGTCGGCATGAACATGGTACATAGGATGGGCAGAAAGGAAGTTCACATGCTCTCGGATTCTCAGTTAGTGGTCGGCCAAGTAATAGGGACCATGGAGGCTAGGGATCCAAGAATGCAAGAATACCTGACCCAGGTCCAACGTTTACAATCTAAATTTGATTCCTTTATCCTGTCTCTCGTTTCTAGAAGTGGAAATACACATGCTGATTCTTTGGCTACCTTAGCGACATCCTCGGCTCAGGGTTTGCCTAGGATTATCCTTGTCGAAGATTTGCTAGAGCCAGCTCTTACCATTGTTGGTGCAGCCTGGATCCATTTAATAAGGCCTGGACCTAGTTGGATTGACCCTGTGATATCTTTTCTGAAAAACGACGTTCTCCCGGAGGATAAGTCTGAAGCAGACAAGATTCGTTGAAAGGCACCGCGTTTCTGGTTGTCCGAGGATCAGAAATTGTACAAACGATCCTTCTCCGGACCATATTTGTTATGCGTGCACCCCGAATCAACAGAGACGCTTTTGGAAGAACTGTATGAGGGAATTTGTGGGAGCCATACTGGGGGAAGGTCCCTAGCTCATAGGGCCCTGACTCAAGGATATTGGTGGCCCAATATGCAGAAGGAAGCTCAAGATTATGTAAGGAAGTGTGACCAATGCCAGAGGTTCGCTTCTAACATTCATTAGCCTGGAGGAGTCCTTAATCCTTTCTCCAGTCCTTGGCCTTTCGCTCAATGGGGATTGGACATAGTAGGGTCATTTCCGAGGGCCGTAGGAAACAAAAGGTGGCTGCTTCTAGGGACCGACTACTTCACTAAATGGGTAGAGGCTAAGCCCTTAGCAAATATTAGGAACGTCGATTCCAAGAAGTTTATCTGGAAGAACATCATCACTAGATTTGGGGTACCACACACACTGATTTCGGACAATGGCGTCCAATTTGATAGTAGAGCTTTTAGGAAATATTGTAGTGACATGGGCATCATAAATAGATACTCCACTCCAGCTTATCCTCAAGGAAACGGGCAAGCCGAGGCCGTTAACAAGGTCATAGTTAATGGACTCAAGAAAAGGCTGGACGATGCGAAGGGCAGATGGGTAGAAGAACTACCACATGTTCTATGGACGTATCGAACTACACTGCGTAGGTTCACAGGAGAAACGCCATTCTCTATGACTTATGGGGCCGAAGCAGTGATACCTTTAGAATCTGGTTTCCCCACACTAAAGACGAGTTCATTTAGTCCAGAAAACAACAACGGCCTCCTGGAGAAAGGCCTGGATTTAGTTGAGGAACGGCGAGAGACAGCTATGGTCCAAATGACTTATTATCAGCAAAAGCTTAAACGAGGGTATGATGCCCATGTGAAACTAAGGCCACTTGCGCCTGGGGATCTAGTGCTGAGAAAAGTTGTGGGTACTGCTAGAAACCCAGCTTGGGGTAAATTAGGACCGAACTGGGAAGGACCATATCAGATTATTTCTGTAGCAGGCATAGGGTCATATCGGCTAACTGATCTAGATGAAAAAGTTGTACAACGCCCGTGGAATGTAAATAACCTCCGAAGGTATTATTATTAATGTAAGGTACTTTTGTCGTTCGTGGTCTAAATTATGAATGTGTACGGGCTTATAAATTACAACTCTCAAAATATCAAACAGAAACTTGGTAATACATGGTCCTCGGACCACATACCTTGTGAAAATTGATATGTTTCAAAATATCAAACAGAAACTTGGTAATGGATGGTCCTCGGACCACATACTTTGTGGAAATTGATATGTTCTAAAATATCAAACAGAAACTTGGTAATGCATGGTCCTCGGACCACATACCTTGTGAAAATTGATATGTTCTAAAATGTCAAAAAGAAATTTGGTTAAGTATGGTCCTTGGACCACACACCTTGTGGAAATTGATGCCTTGTCATTTGTTAAACAGAACCTTAGTTATGCCGGGTCTACAGACCTTCTACTCTGGGAAAATTAATATCTTAAGTTACTATTACTAAATGTCAAACAGAAATTTGGTTAAGTATGGTCCTCGGACTACACACCTCGTGGAAATTGATGCCTTATCATTTGTTAAACAGAAGCTTAGTTATGTTGGGTCTACAAACCTTCTACTCTGGGGAAATTAACATCTTAAGTTACTATTACTAAATGTCAAACAGAAATTTGGTTAAGTATGGTCCTCGGACCACACACCTTGTGAAAATTGATGCCTTGTCATTTGTTAAACAGAACCTTAGTTATGCCGGGTCTACAGACCTTCTACTCTGGAGAAATTAACATCTTAAGTTACTATTACTAAATGTCAAACAGAAATTTGGTTAAGTATGGTCCTCGGACCACACACCTTGTGGAAATTGATGTCTTATCATTTGTTAAACAGAACCATAGTTAAATAGAATTTTAAGTTATACATCTTCAAGTATCAAACAGAAATTTGGTAAGGTAGGGTCCTCGGACCCCACACTTTACTAAAAGTAGCGTTTCGGGTTACAAATTCTAAGCATCATATGGGTTTACAAAGTGTGGCACTACTTGCCATCTAAACCAAGTTTGTTTTTGGCAGGTTCTTGAACACTTTACTTTTCAAATGTTTGCAAAAATTTAAGTTAGCCTGTTAGGCGTTCGTTATTACTTCGTGCTTGATATACTCCTAAGATGTAGTTTGAGAAGAATTCTTGTGGTAAACACAAAGATAAAATAAATACAAGTCAAATGAAAATCAAACGAAATTGTCTTTCATTAATTGTTCTGACATACATTACATGCAAAATCTTAATTACAAAGAGAAAGAAGCCCTAGGCTCGGCCCTAAACTTTTGGATGGGGGTTTTGCTGGGAAGTACTGGTAGCTTCAGTGTTTTTTAACTCCAACTCAAAGGAAGACATAACTTGTTTTCCTCTGTCTACTGTAGTTGTTGGAGGGACGATGGGCTCCACACTTTGACTTGGGTCCTTCTCGGCACCTCCATACCCTTCCTTCTTTTTATTGGAACTTGAAGGTTCTGTAGGATCTGGAATGGGCTCTGGGATCACAGGAGGGAGAGCAGAAGGAGCTGTCCTAGGGGCAGGTGCGACAGCAGGAGCCTCTTTTATCTCCTGTATGTCAAGGGGAAGCCAAACGTTCTTGGGCTTCCTCAACTCGGAAGCTGAAGGAACCCCTGCTACGTTTAGGGCTTCGCCCCAGACCTGCTGACAATATTCTCGGCACAAGGCCGCGAACGCCTCTGTCAGCTGATCTTCTGTCGCCGTCACCCCTTCCTTGTAGCTAGCCTTCTTTGCAGCCTCTAGTGAATCCTTGAAGGTACGAGCTTCCTTCTTCATCTGCGCAAGCTCCTTCTCCAAGTCAGAGCGCTCCTTCTGTGCTTTGGAGAGCTCATCATCCTTTTGATGAAGAAGCTTGCGCTGCCCCTCTACTTAAGTCCTCATCGTTCTCAGGCTGGCCTCGGTGCCGTCTCTTTCCCTTTTTAGATTGGCCAGCTGAGAGGAGAGTTTCTCATTTTCTGCGAGGGCCTAGCCTAGGGACTTCTCAGTCTCCATCCGGACCTCTTGCTCCGTTCTAGCCTTCTTCCGAGAGTCCTCCACGAACTTCTCGGCAGTAAAGACTCCTTGAACGGCCTGTGACAAAGTATCAGAGGGTTAGACATAGGAAGACATTCACTAATAGTCAGATATCAAGAAAAATGAAATGTACATAAGGAGTGAAAACTTACCAGGGCTAATTCCCTTTTCAAAGAAAGGAACAACTGGGGCTGGCTCATTTTTTCCAAGGCTTCTATATCCTTGGGCAGTAGAAGGGGACGTTCCAACGCATCGGCCAGGTGGTGGGCGTGGCCTTGTTGGAGTGCCCTAATGCTAGACTGGCAAAAGATTGGTGCTCCGTCCAGTCTCAACTCGGGAGACCAGATAGCCGGTGCTCGGCGCACTTCGGCCAAGTCCCTAATCTCCCCGCTTTCAACTGAACAAGCACGTCCCTTACCTTTGTCCAGATCTGTTGTTGTGGCTGTTGTTTTAGTTTCTTCTGTTTTTCGCCACCAGCCTCCTCGGCCTCCCCTTTCTTTTCTTCTTGGGCTTCTCAATTGGAGGCTTAGGATCGTCTGGGGGAGGGGGTGGTGGCAAGGACGGAGGAACTTGAGACCCTCCCGCTCCTTTGTTGGCGACTTTCTCGCCTCTCTTGGTCAGAAGGCCTTTGAGCACGTCCATTTCTTCCTCCTTGGAATTGTCGTCAGGATGTGCAACTATTAAACCTGCAATTCTGGAGGCCTTGGCGGGCTCGTTTTCCTCGTCAGTGAGTACGAAAAACTGGTTGCCTCGGGGTCTTTCAACGTCCTCGAGCTGAAATTGGTCTATCTCCTCGTCTAACGAGTTCAATGAGGACACTTGCTCCTCTGGGGCGGTGGTTGTCCGAGAGTGCGCTGAGAGAGGTATCGCCGCGATGGGTCGCGTGTGTAGGATGATGTTGGGCTCGTCCGGAATGTCGTGGTCGGAGAGAAAGTGTGGCCTTGCTACGTTTATTCTCCGGCGTCGCCTGTCCCCCGCGATGATCGCGTTCTCTATCTCTTGGAAATCTGAGGATATGGGGTCGTATCCTAGTATTAAGTGAGCCGCTCTTACTTGCAGGTCTTCACTCACAAAGACTTCTGAGAGGAGAATGCGGTTTAGATCGGCGACGTTGCAATGGCTTAATCGCGGGCGTACGTGCTGTTTGTCTGCAAAAAAAGGCACCCAAGGACACAAACATGGTCAGATCTGCGATAAATGTGAAAAAATGGAAACAGTAATGTACAGTAAGGAATAGAGTACCAAATGGTACTGAGATTGAATCATGTGGTAGAAAACTAACTCCTAAGGAGTCACACCTGGGTCTCCCCATATGACTGGGCAGTGAGGGCCGTCGTGCCAGTTGCCTGAGGAGATGAGGTAGTCGTCCTTCATGCCTTTATTGGACTTGAGCAGACAAGAAATTAACCTAACTACACTAGACCGTGATTTAATGTAATAACCTACTTTTGTAAGTTTGTGGCATTCGTACATAAAGGCAACATCGTGCCATGTGAGGTTCAAGCTCATTTGCTCATTTAAAGCGTCGACACTCCCTAAGACCCTAAACACATTGGGTGCGCATTGATCGAGGCATAACCTATGGCTGCGAAGGTATTCCCTAGTCACACTTCTCATAGGGAGGGTCATCCCACCTTCTATAAAGGCAATCATAGGGATGATAACCTCTCCCGTCTTCCTAGAACCATCTACGGCTTCCGCTGGACAGTATTTTAAACCTACGTCACTGGGAATCTGGTACTTGGCCCTAAAGCCTTCCATCCCAGCAGCGGTGTCTACCAAACACTTAAACCTACCCATTTAGGAGGAAATGAAAAAGCAAGTTTTGTGAGGGAAAGTAGTTATGGAGAGAGCTGAGGACAGAATCCGAGAAGAAAGGAGTAAAGAAAGCAAGGAATTACAAAGTTTAGTTGTGCGAGTTTCCACGGGTTTCTGGATAGAAAAGGCAATGACAGATATTTTGATGTGATTAAACTCTGAAGAAATGAATGAAGGTACGGATTTCCAAGCGTCATGATGTGTGGGAGGCGGCCTCAAAATTGGATTCTTCTCGTTCAAATTTTCAGGGGGGGACACGAGCTGTTGGATGTTCATCTCATCGTTGAACGTGGGGAACATGGTGTAACTTGCGGTCATAAATGCGCGCGTTCCGGGATTCGAAGCGCCAGACGACGTTTTATGGGAAACAAAAAGATCCCCACACGCGCGGTGATGTGTGAAACGTGTGGAGGGTATTCTGGTCGGATCAAAACTCCATTTTTCTCCTCGGATGGGGAAAAATAAAGTTTTGAGGGGCTATTGTGGAGAGTAAAGGGACCTGAGCAAGTATTTGGGTCTTGGGCTTCATTGACGGGTTTCAGACCGTTTTGTACTAAAGGCCTTTAAGATTATAAGTCGGCCTACGCGGTGAAGGTCCGAGGATTCGTCCGAGGACTAATCTCCCCTCGGAAAGACCCGCGACGACCCTGGGATTCGCCAAGAAGATTATAGGCAGTGTTCTGGACGAATTGTTGGTTAAGAGGGGGATCTAAATACTTTCTAGACGCTACGGAGTGAAAGAAATATCTTAGGAAAAGGCTGCTACCTCCACATTAAAGACCCTGCACCTACCTCCCTGGTCGCATTAATGAGGAAATGACCCCTGAATAGTAGAAGTCAGCCTTCTTGCTATCATTTGAAGATTTCCAGAGGGTGGTGGATGGGACGGGTGTCTAATAGGGTAATTTGCGTTACACGTGGATAAAGAGGGAAGAAGAAAAAGTATTTAAGGAGGGAAGAGAGTAAAGAAAAAGAGAGGTGACTAGACAAAGACTAAGAGCTGTAACCTTCGAAAGAAAAAAGAGAAATAATATAAATAAATCGTCCTCGGCTTACGTCCGAGGAGGTTCATTTGCCCTCCTTATCTGTTGTTTGCAAACACTGTAACATTCTAGCCTGTTCATCAAGCTTCGAACACCACTAAACTAGATTGCGAACTCACGCTCTACAAATTTCATTGTTTAAGGCTCATTGAACCTGAGCCCACATGTGTTTTCGGGTCTAGACGCAATTGTGCACTTACAGTATATATATAGCTTTTTATTTTGAGGTCGGGGGTTCTTTTGAACCCCTGAATAGGCTTTAGCACCGCCCCTGACCTCAATACATAGCTATTGATATTTGCTTTTCTAGAAATTTTGCAAGTATGAAAAATATAAGAAGAAGATGTAATCTAATAGTAGATTTGTCAAAATTTACCTTTACTAAAAAGATATTGAGTATATAACAAATTTTATAACTAAACTTTTTTACCTTACAAAAAAAAAAAAATGGATGTCAATTGAATGCCTCGTGAGTTTTTGGACCATTACCTCTTAAAAATATAAGCATGCTATATTACCTTTCCCTACCATAGGGAATGGGGTCAAACTTTTGCCTCAAATTGCTGTAATTAATAGTTTGGACATGAACTTTTGAGAAAGCAGACAGATTTGCATCATGTTTTTTCAAAACATCTTTTTCCCTGTATTAATAAGAGGACCCTTTTCATTTGGAATAGACGTGCATCAGTAGCTATCTTTCCACCACCTCAGACATCGCATTCTTATCTTGTTAGGTTTGAAAAAAAAAAAAAAACTATATGTATAAGTGATAATCCACTTTCTAGTAAAGAAAAGAAAGCAGTCACGGCAGGTTTCAGTTTCACACAATAAAGTGTTGAATGCATTTATTGCTTAGCAACCAGAATCACAATCTCAAAACCACAAATTTTACCAATGAATGAAGTTTCATGAAATCAATTTTATCAATGAATGATTAGAAATGATGTAATTTTTTAGCCAAAAAAAAGAAAAAAAATGATGTAATTTTTTAGCAAAAAAAAAGGAAAAAAAATGATGTAAATTTAAAAATGGTAAAAATCAATCATATACAGATGCTTTTGAAAATCACTTTGGATTCTACTAATAGTTGATCTAATTTTAAATATTGTGTAAAATTAAAATATCATACCAACCTTGTCAAAAGTTTTACAGTACCTAAGATGTCTTACATGCATACTAATATGTGGTTGAGACTATTGAGAAGTGCATTTTAAAGGCGTTAGGTTTATAAAACTATAGACAACCGTTTTAAGATCATTTTCATAATAAGTAGGACAGCATGACGATATAGGTGGTGACATAATGAGGTCATTATAGCTCTAAAATCAAAATATATTAATGGTACTTTAGGACAAAGTTTGGCTACAAACTTGGTTGTAGTTTAAGACTACAATTTTTTTTAAAAATTAATATTTTCACATATTTTGAAAATCTAACTATTAAATTGTATGTTCTTTACACTCTTAATATATATGTAAAATTTTGTGTCAATTAGATTTTATATACTATATGATCTATAAACTTATTTTTTTTGAATAATTTTAGATTACAAAAACTTGAAATTTAAACAGTTGATTGATGACATAGTTATAGATTTTTGATCTTTTAGAAATTTTACAAACACGTAGGATATAAGAAAAAAATGTAATTTATTAGTGGATTTGTCAAAATTTATATCCAATAAAAATATATTGAGTGAAATTGTAACTTTAAACTACAACCAAATTTGTAATTGTATCTAAAATTTATCCTAAAAAGCCGTAAAAAAAATTAATTAATTTTTTCCCATAAAAAGCTTCAAAAAAAAAAAAAAAGATCCTAGACCAATGGCCTTTTTTTTTTTTGGTACGTAAGACCAATGGCCTTAAGGCTCTATTAACTTTTCTCATTATGATATAATCTCATGGTGGAGGTTTGACAATGGTAAGCTGGAATGTCGGCTGTTTCCTTTTTCCGGTTTGATAAGTTGGGTTGAAGTTCTAGGAAAATGAAAAGGTACATATGGGATGCATTGCATTGGTTACGAATTTAAAGATCATTATAGTGCTAATCCCCAATTTTACCACTTCAAAAAAAAATGTGATTTTTACTACCGCACACCTTTGGTGCGATGGTCACTCCACAAGTATAAGTGCTTGTGGGGTGTGGGAGGTAAGGGCCGGAGTTCAAGTCTCCAGGAGGGAGTTTCACACACATATAAATTTAAATTAAGTTAGAGTAGAATTCTATCTTGTATCAAAAAGATGTAATTCTTGTTATTTAGGATCTTGCTTCTTAATTCAGATAAAGTTTTGATTAGTATAGGCTTAACAAAGAAATTAGGGAACGTGTATGTTTTCAGATTCATGTCATTGAAAATAGAAGAAAGCCTTGGGGACGTATCTTACGTCAACTGAAATATAATAATTTTTTGAATAATCAATTTGAAAAAAGTTCATTATGAGATAAAATCATTGACTTACTAGTTCTTAATTTCTTTTTTAATATTGCCCTTTATGTGACACGAGAACATATACTATTGGACACACATTTTCTAGAAAAAAGTGGTCGATGACTTGGATTGATTTGTGTTTACCCAGATACCATTTCAGAATAGATATATTTCTAATCTAAATACCATTCCAGAAGAAGAACTAAAGTTCTAATTTTAGATACCGTGCTGATGGAGAAATAAAATTATCATCAGCAATCCTAAAGGACGTACCATATCAAAGAGCTAAAATTCTAATCTTGTAAAAGGACGTGCGGGAATTCTATATAATATATAACATTGGAGATCTTGAGCATAAAGTTGAGATGGCCGAGTTGGTCTAAGGCGCCAGATTAAGGTTCTGGTCCGAAAGGGCGTGGGTTCAAATCCCACTCTCAACAGAAATTTTTGTTATTTTTGTTTTTTAGTACAGTAGAAAGAGAGAGAACTGTTTTTCATTCAAAAATCAGTTCACACTCGGGGACAGCACGATAAACAAAGTACCAAGTGTGAGGCTCAGAATTTTTTTTTAGGTAGCTTAATTTATATATATATATATATATATATAGGTAAAGTTTCTACTTGAAAATTTAAACTCTGATTTTTATCCTATACTCTACAAATATTTATACTTTTAAAATGATGGAATTTTTTTAATTTAGAGTTGGAACTGCGGAACATATAGTATAATGGAGGAGTTAATCATACCCAAAGGCTTCTAGTCTTTATACTTTTAAAATGATGGAATTTTTTTAATTTAGAGTTGGAACTGCGGAACATATAGTATAATGGAGGAGTTAATCATACCCAAAGGCTTCTAGTCAATTCTAGAATGAGAAAAGTTCAACCCCAAACACTGAATCAGAGGTAGTCATGGAAATTATTGCGACATGTAGATAGACGCCAAAAAAAGCTTCAAAAAGTCATATCTTTGAAGGACAAGAGTCAGATTACAAAGTATTTAATGTGACATGACACTGGCAATACTCCAAGAATATTAGGTTTTATTAGAATGGAAAATGGAATCAAGAATTCATTTGATTGATAATGATACCACTTATCAGTTTTACTTTTTCACTTTTTTTTTTTTTTCCTTTTTCATTAGTGTTTGGGTCATATGGTTTCAATCTTTCAAGTTGTTTCGTAGTGGAATTTATTGCTTTCAACTCTTCCATCAATGTCTCTACCAGGTCCTAACTGTTGTCGGTTGGACCAGAATTTCATTATGTGTTTGTCAATTGTTGATAATGGGCCAAGCTTGGGGAAAAAGACTGTAGTGGCCCATGTTTCCATTGACATTTTCTTGAACACACACAGCCCAATACGATTTAAGGTTCAAGAATGGAATATACACAGTGAAGGAGTCAAAATGAGAGAGAGAGAGAGAGAGAGAGAGAAATCAGATTGAGAATGATCTATTGCATATCTTTTTTCTTCTTTTTTTTTTTTTGTTGAGAATCTATTGCATATCTGATTAGGCTATATGTGTTTATTTACAACTCTAATCTTGTACTAACTCTCAAATTGTTGTGACAATCATAATAGCTCTTTAGTTAACAGAATACTAAATCCTCTGAGCTTAGCTAAATACAATCTGTTACAACAAGCCTGATGCCCAGAGACACGACTTGCAGTATTTGTTACTGAACTAAGATGAACGACATGTATTCTTTCGAAGTAGTATTGAACACTTTCATGAACGACAGGACGTTGCGGTCTTCCTCTAGAACGACTTGACGTCAGGGTTATCGTCTTTGTTGCTTGAAATGAACTGGCCTGTTCTGCATGTCGTCTAACAGTATCATTTTATTGTCAGGTGACTCAGGTTAAGTGTGTACTGGAGCCACTTGGTAGGTTGGATGCAATTATATCCTCTAATGCATCAATAGTGTGTGTATCCTCAGTCCTCACACACTGTGAGAGAGCATGATATATGATGCATGAGATAATTTTGGTATATCAAAGTCAATGTTTTGAATTCCATTTTTTTTTTAATTGTACTGGCTAGTATTTTCCACAAATGTACATTATTTAATGTGATAGCCATATTGTCCCTTTGCGATTAATTAATTAATTAATTAATTAATTAGTGAAGTTAATTAATTAATCCAATTAATATGCAAAACGAGTGGTAGCATAAACAAATTACCAAATAACTAAATGCAGCGAAAATTAAATTTGGCACAGTGATTTGTTTACAAATGGGGAAAACCTTCAAGGCAAAAACTCCACGGGGTGATTTTAAGGTTACCACTATCGAGAATTTGCTATTATCATAACAAGCGATTACAAGTAAGGGAATCCCAGTATCTTATACTAACCTACAGTTGAACTCTTACCCCAATACCCAATTGGACTTGTTTTGTACTGACAATCTCTCATTTTCAATGCACGACTCCCAGTACGTGACTAACTAATAGATGCGCAGATCCTAGTACGCGACTTAATCACCAACTTGAGAAAGATGTTGGCTGCAAAGTTTTTCAGTTCATCAACACGATGAAGATTACAAAACTCTTTGATCACAAAACCCAATGACGTACAAACACAGTAGCCTCTTCAAGAGAAAGAAGAACTAGGGCAAATTCTGTCTCCAGTCACAATTTGCATGAACAACACTTTGCTCTACACTCGTGCAACTGTGCCACCTTTGACGGCCCTTAAAATAATCCTTACATATGTTTAGGGTTGTGAGAAAAGAAAACCTAAACATGTACACACGGATTGGAGTGAAATCAAACTTGAAAAACTGATTTTCATAAATCTCGATAGATTGAGTATCTATCGAGTAGTTGTCGAGTATCGGGCTAAAACAACTATTTAAACCTCGATAGATACTAGCTGTCGAGATTTAAAATCCATCATTTCTTCACTTGATTCTTGGACAGACTTGCATGGTTTTAATATTTGAACTTGAAATTTTGTTCCTTGAAGTATTAAACACACCCTAGATCTACCCAATTACAAGTAAAGTGCATTTTGTCAAAGAATTAGCCAATTCTTAATGACATATGTTCCTAACATGAATCGCATATGTTCTAATAATCTCCCTTTTTGGCAATCCGTGACAAAATCACAACAAACAAATGAACATATGAGAGGAGTTATAAATCACTCAACTTATACTTATTTGTTGAATACAATAAAATTTATCCTAACACAAACTCTTGAAAAACTTTGTAAAAAGAGAGTTCATGGCAAGAAGACTTTGACAACCTGTATTTCTGAAACACTTTAAACAAAACTCATCACATCATCTTAGTGTGAAACAGAAATAAAAAATTGAATACAAGTAATAAGAAGCATGTGCATAAAGAGAGAAAAGAAACAATACATGAAGAGATAGGTGAAAGAAAGTAATAACAACCTCAATATGTATATATCAATAATGGGTACAAGGTTTGCTATCACAAAGTAAGAACAACGTATCTATGAAAGATAGAAAAGAAAAGAATACATAAGTCCTCACTACATCCATCAAAGTATAAACACTCCCTCTAACAAAAATCTCCTATGCTAATTCTCCCCCTATGTACATGACTACTTTCATACCTAAAACTACTCTCATATCTAAAACTACTCACCCTTTTTGTCACGAATGACAAAAGGGAAAGTGACTCGTTGAAAGAGCTAGCACCATCGTCCTCATCAACATCGCCATCAGAGCCACCATCATCGTCCTCATCCTCAAAAGCCTCTAGATAAGGAGAGGAAGATTTTACGAAGTCACTAAGGCGAGCTTGTCGTTGTGCAATACAACCGACATGGGTGTTCACCTGACACAACTCATCGCTGAGAGTGTTAAGGTGAACATCCATGCACTGAATCTGCGCCATAATCGCCTCTAGAGTCACACCATCTGCAGAAGAAGGAGGAGCGGATGTGGATGGAGCAAAAGAAGCTGGAAGTATCGATGTCTCAGTTCGTGGCCGCTTTGGTAGAAGCTGGGCCTCACTCCGTCTAAAAGTAGTCACATTAATGGCACACATGACAGGGAATGATCCAATATAGGAAAGGAAACTGAAAAATGGTGAAGGATCCTTGTGATAGCTGTAGGAAAGATAAGCTTATCACGGGTCACCGTGTCTTTATATACATTTATGAGGGAGAGGATGAAGTGAGAAGGGAAGTCTATAGTAAGATGCTCTAGGAGGTATAACAAAAATCGAGCATGAGGCTCTGTGATAGAGTTATAGTGAGATGAAGGATGGAGAACGAATGTCATCACCATGTTAAAAAACCTCAGACCTTTAGCAAAGGCTGAGCAATGGGTGATTTGATGATCACCCCAAGAAGAAGGAGTCTTACAAAACAAAGACATGAGCTCGTCTTTGGACACAGTCCCAAGACGATCATAACCGGGGTAGTCAGGATGCGCTACCGTCGGGACGTGGAGCACCTCGGATACAATATCTGAAGTGACCACTATGCATGTACCTCGAACGCGAGTAACAAAAAGAGGTACTAAAGAATCAAATCCGTGCATGTTGGAGTAAAACCCATGAATGATTATGTAAGGACAAGTGACTGGGATGTCACACAATGACTCCCATCCCCTACTGTGAATGACAGTGTGAAGGTCAGTATCGAAAAAATTCGATAAGATGACTTGGCATTTTGAATGAATGCCTCGTCAAGAAAAGTTCTCCGAGAAGTCCTTACGGGCTTTCTCATCACGGAACCGAAGATGAGAAGGAGTAGAATCAGAGGAAGATGCTTCAGAATGAAGAGGATTTTGGGACGGAGTGGATTTACGCTTAGGAGCCATAATGTAGAGAGAGAGAGAGAGAGAGAGAGAGAGAGAGAGAGAGAGAGAGAGAGAGAGAGAGAGAGAGAGAGACAAGCAGAAAAGTACCAAACAATTTAATATCAATATGACAGAAAATGCATGGTACGTTTGCATGAAAAATGCATGACATGCAACAATAAAAGTATCATGAGCTCACCCCAATCCAAACCTACCAGCACACAAGCTTGCAACAAAGTAAACACACATCTAAAATGCATGAATCATTGTTAAAATGCAAATGTGATGCAATGCATGACCATTTAGGATCATTTACACAAAACCCATCCCAAAATTTTGCAAAAACCTCTTTAATTTTGAAAAACCCCAAATTTTTCAACAAACCCCAAAAGTTAGGTCACAAAAGGTGAAATGCATGATAAATGAATGAATGGGAGACATACCAGAGGAAGAAAATGCTCAAGAGACCAAAGAACACTTGGGGAAGAGGTTTGGAGTGAGAGAGAAGAGTTTGGGAAGGTGAGAAGACAGAAAGGATCGAGAGAGATCGAGAAAAATGAAGGAGAAATCGCGTTGACCCTTTATATAGAAATTCATAATTCTCGATAGATCGAGAGGTATCGAGAGGTGTTGAGGTTTAAAGTTTGATAGATACATCTATCGAGAAGCCATCAAGACAAATTCTCAAAAACTTCGATGAATTGAAATTGCGATAACATCTATTAAGAAAGGAAGCTCAAGAGGCTCGATAGATAGCCTAGCTGTCGAGAGGTATCGAGAAGTTGTCGAGACTGCTTAAAAACAGTTTTTCAAAGAAGAGAAAAACACAGACATGAATGCAATCAAGCACGCTACTCAACCAAGGATCCAAACAACATTTTAAGCTCTCAAAAACATCTCTCAACAAGAAAAATGTCAAGCATTTAGATCCAACACACACACACACACACACACACGCACGCACGCACATTAAACAAGTCTAACCAATTTTATATTATTAAAACAAATCAAGACAATTTAGCGGGCATACATTAACACATGTATTCCTTGTGATGACCAAATCACATTGTATATGCACATGTATCAAAAGTAGCAAATAATATTGCATGTTGTGTGTGAAAAACATCGCAAGATTGCATAAGTGTCTACATGTTATGACGATTTGAGATATGAGCAAATTTATTTGACTCATACATGATCATAACTGCTTGATGGAGACTATCACCTTTAAGTTACATCCTATAACTCCCACATCTCCTAGAAGACACGCTTGCAATCATATAGAAAACATTTTTATTCTTTTGCTTTAATATTTTTTGCATATTTTCTTTTAAACATATCATGCATGGACATATAAGAGAGAGAAAAGAAATACCCAATTATGTTTAGTTATTGACATTGCACTTTTGCTATGCCGAAACATACAGATGTCATTTTATAATTGGCGGGCAACAGTGGTGAAATGGTTATTTATGTTTTTCCCTTAGGATTTTTAAGTCCTACCTGTCAAAAAGAGTTATACGAGTGTTAAGTACAAAAGATTACTTAATCTTACTCATCACAAATACGAGCCACAAAACTCACTTGCTTAGTTGTACATAGAGATGCTCATCTAAGTTACAAGAGATACAAAGTTTATAAAACTTTGTTTCAATGGCTATTCAAGGTACACAAGTACCAATGTACACAAACACACATTGTTTTTGTATTTTTCTGATTTTTCAATTTTTTTTAATTTGAAAAAAAAATGAAGCAAAACTTAATACAACCAAACAGAAATATGTTAAACAAAGCAATGCATAAAACTAGGCTGACTTAAGACGAACAAGTAATGCAAGCAAAAATAAAGAGGGAGAGAGAGAGAAAAGTGACAAAATCACTTTGACCATTTTTCCTTTCACACCTTGGAAGAACCTTTCCTTTTAGCGAATCCTTGAACCGGCGAAGTGGGGGAAGAATTGCAACCATTTAAGTTCGAAAGGAACATAAGGGCTTTGAGTAGATCTTCAAGAGGAGCAAGAGAGGATGGAAACTGAGTTTGGTTTCTCGATGAGATCATATTATTGCTCTGTTGAGTAGCTAGCCACTTATTGCAATTAGGTCGAGTATGTCCAGCTGCTCCATAATGATGATAAAGATGCTGCTTATTCTGTTTAGGCTTTTGGGTTTAGCCCTTCTTAGCCCTAGGGTTTTTGGTTTCTTTCTTAGCAAGCTTAGGGGGTGCTCCTAAAATAGATTTATCCTTATCTATGTTCTCACTAACTAAAACAGTTTTGACATCAGTTTTCTCAGATTCAACATTATTAGTAGGAGAAACAAAAATAGTAGTACTAGAGGAAGCAATATTAGGAGAAGAGAAATCATATCCTAAACCAGTTCGATTAGAAGTAGATTTCTGAAGGCTTAGCATCTTTTCAAGCTTTGCACTTGAAGTCCTCTCCAGTTGAGCTCTGACTTGGAACAATTCTGCCTCAAGCTTCTTGGTCTTCTCAACCAAGAAATTATTCTCAAATCTCAGTACTCCAATAGTCTGATTGGCTTCATCAAACTTTGTAGAGATTTCTTCTCGTTCAAGCTCCACATCACTAAGCTTCTTGGTGGCCAACCTATACAACTTCTTATGCTTTTCGAATGTCTTGTATAATTTTGCATAGGCTATGTGGATGTCATCTTGTTCATCCATCTTCTCAAACTTAGACTCTACCAAGTCCTCTTCTTCATCTACATCTTCTGCAATCCCCTCAGTAGGATTGACAGTGACTGTGAAGGCATTCAAGATTCCATTATCCTCATTATTTGAATCATCCTCAAGTTTGGTGTCGCTCAATGTAGTAGCAAGTGTCTTGCTCTTCCCAATGGTCTTGAGATACATAGGGCATTCTTGTTTCATGTGACCGAAACCTTGATACCTGAAGCATTTGGGTCCTGAGGGAACAGTGTACTGATCGCCTTCTTTAACATCCTTCTTCCCTTTGTCTTGGCTCTTGAACTGAGACGAATTGGATTGCTTGCGGTCTTTGTCAAATCCTTTGGCATTGGCATTCTTCATAAACTTTTTGAACTGCCTTGTAATGTAGGATTTCATTTTAGAATATTCATCATCAAAAGACTCATCGGCGTCACTACTTTTGGACTTATCAATATCCTTTGATTCCTCAATTGCGATGATCTTGGCATGAAATCTCTTGGGTAGAGATCTAAGTACCTTTCTAATAATCTTGGGTTCGGGAATGGTTTCCCAAGATTAAAGGCTGAGTTCACTATGTCCTTGAGCTTGGCATAGAACTCATCTAATGACTCATCCTCTTTCATTTTAATCTCTTTGAAGCTTGTAATGAGCATCTGAAGCTTTGAATCCTTGACAGTCTTGGTTCCTTCATAGGTTTTTTGGAGGATGGTCCATGCTTCCTTCGTAGTTTCTGTAGAGGATATCTTCTTGAACTCCTCATTTGTTACCACATTGAATAAAGCATTTTATTCCTTGCTGTTGTAGTTTGCCGCCTTGATTTTAGCATTATCCCAATCGGCCTGCGCTTCCTTTGGCTTGATCCAGCCTATCTCCAAAGCTTGCAACACTTTCTCATCTAAGGATTGCAAGAAAGTTCTCATACGTATTTTCCAGTATGCATAGTTAGTGCCATCAAATAAAGGTGGTACAATAAGTGACTGTTCTTTATCCATGATAATAGGGGTCAATAGATCACACAACAAAGATTAATCCTAATCAGAGCATGCCCGCTTTGATACCACTTGATAGACCAAGAATGTATTGACCCCTTATGATAAATAAATAAATTAATTAGCCAAGTTAATTAATTAATCCAATTAACATGCAAAACGCGTGGTAGAATAAATAAATCACCAATTAACTATATGTAGTGGAAATTAAATTTGACATGGTGATTTGTTTATGAATGGGGAAAACCTCCAAGGCAAAAATCCCACCAGGTGATTTTAAGGTCACCACTTTCGAGAATTCACTATTATCACAACAAGCGGTTACAAGTAAAGGAATCCCAGTACCTTATACCAACCTACAGTTGAACCCTTACCTCAATACCCATTTGGACTTGTTCTGTAGTGACAATTTCTCCTTTTCAATACACGACTCCTAGTATGTGACTAATCAATTGATGCGCAGATCCCAGTACGCGACTTAATGACCAACTTGAGAAAGATGTTGGCTGCAAAGTTCATAAGTTCATCAACACAATGAAGATCACGAAGCTCCTTGGTTATAAAACCCAATGACGTACAAACGCAGTAGCCTCTTCAATAGAAAGAAGAATTAGGGCAAATTCTGTCTCCGGTCACAATTTGCATGAACAAAATTTTGCTCTAAACTCGTGCAACTGTGCCTCTTTTGACGGCCCTTAAAATAATCTTTATATATATTTAGGGTTGTGAGAAAAGAAAACCTAAACATGTACACACGTATTGGAGTGAAATCAGATCTGAAAAACTAATTTTCATAAATCTTGATAGATAGAGTATCTATCGAGCAGTTGTCAAGCATTGGACTGAAACAAATTTTTAAACCTCGATAGATAAGTTCATCAACACGATGAGGGTCACGAAGCTCCCCAGTCACAAAACTCAATTGCGTACAAACGCAGTAGCCTCTTCAATAGAAAGAAGAACTAGAGTAAATTCTGTCTCCGGTCACAATTTGCATGAACAACATTTTGCTCTACACTCATGCAACTGTGCCGCATTTGACGGCCCTTAAAATAATCTTTATATATGTTTAGGGCTGTGGGAAAAGAAAATCTAAACATGTACACACGTATTGGAGTGAAATCAGATCTGAAAAACTGATTTTCATACATTTCAATAGATAGAGTATCTATTGAGCAGTTGTCGAGCATCAGGTTAAAACAGTTTTTTAAACCTTGATAGATAGTAGATGTCGAGATTTAAAATCCATCACTTTTTTACTTGATTCTTGCACAGACTTGCATGGCTTTATCACTTGAACTTGAAACCTTCTTCCTTGAAGTATTAAACACATCCTAGATCTACTCAATTACAAGTAAAGTACGTTTTGTCAAAAGATTAGCCAATTCTTAATGACATATGTTTCTAACACGAATCACATATGTCCTAACACAATGTATAACAATAATCCTTGTTTTGTATTGGCTTCAACGTATATTAGGTTGCCAAATAGTTGGCTCCGAGCGTTAAACCATCATACTGTTGGTGACTTAGCCACTAGATGAAAGGCGGAAGGAGCCATTGTGCGTTTTTATAAAATGTTTTACTAAATATTTTTATGTAAAACGTTTTATAATATTTTACAAAGGATTTTGTGGTCGATAGAAAGAATTTTAAAATTCAATCAAATTTTAGAATAAAACAAACAATATAAAATGCTAAAAGTGTTTTTCCTAAAATATTCTACAATGAAACAAATGAAGCATAATATAGGCATGAAACAAAAACCATGCCTAACAATTCATGCATTTAATGAAGAAATGAAAATTTAAGCTAACATATGACAAATCTTCACCTTGGCTTGAATTGTATCAAATCTCATAAATGAAATTTATTTTTCATCTCCATCAAAGCTCTTAAGACATTGCAATTCTAAATAAAGCCAAATCTATATATATATATAATAATATGTGAAGTTGAGAGAAACTCAAATTAGAATTCCAAATTAGAGTTTCAATTTTGGGCCATGTGTCCTATATTATTTATTCTTAAAGAGTTTTATTTCTTAATTTTAAATTCAAATGTGGGACCACATCATAAATATTCATCTAAGTGAATTATTAAGTACAAAACTAAAGAATCTAGAATAAATAAATCATAAAAAAAGTGCTTCATAATAATTTTAAAAAAGCATGGACAATTTACATTTTATACCTATTAATATCCTTACAAATTTTTTTTAAAAGAGTTAACAAAATATTATAAAAATGACTATCAATAGTATTTAAATTATATATATATATATGAATTATATTATGCATTTTATTGTATATCTTTAAGTGTATTTATGCATATGTATGGGGTTACAAGTTAGTTAGAAATAAATAAAATGAACCTTTTAATTATTCTATTATGCTAAAATCATTTAACTAGATTTGTTGGAATTGTTGACTTTAGCATCAGTTGGACAAAAACTGTTAAGGATATATTTTATGTAGTTGGCTAATCCTTTGACAAAACGCACTTTACTTGTATTTGGATTGATCTAGGATGTAATTAATACTTCAAAGAACATGTTGTTCAAGTCTAGTATTAAAGCCATGAAGATTGGATCAAGAAACAAGTGAAGAAAATGTGTTTACTAAAGCTGGACACCTGCTGGACACCTGCGGATAGCTGCTGGACACCTGCTGGACAGCTTCTCGACAGCTGCTCGACAGATAGCTATTTATCGAGGTTTAATGTGGCTCGACAGATGCTATCTATCGAGGCTATCTATTGATGTTACGGAAATCAGAATTTTCAGATCTGATTTTTGGGCCAGGTTTTTGTATTTGTGTAGGGTTTCTTTTCTCACAACCCTAGACATATATAAAGCATATTTTAGAGGCCGTCACATAAGAGAATACAATGACAACATATGCAAAAGGTAACTGAAGTCTTATTCTCTAAAAAAGAAGCTACTGCGTCTTTGCGCCTTAGGGTTTCGTAACCAAGTGCTTCTTGATCTTCATTGTTGATGAAGTGAAGAACTTTGCAACCAACATCTTCTTCTCTAGTTGGTGATTGAAGTCGCGTACTAGGATCCGCGCAATTGGTTAGTCACGTACTGAGATTCGTGCATTAAAGTGTGGCGTTCATATATTGAAGAGTTCAGAGGTTCTGAAGCGGTAGAAGGTTTCTGCTGTGAGTTTATCTACGGGGATTGTAGAGTCTAGGGACAAAGGTTTTGTACTAGATCTGAAATTTCTCTTTACTATAGTGGATTGCTTTTCGGGAAGGTTTCCCCCAGGTTTTTTACTGTGAAACCGGTTGGTTTCATTGGTTTTCCTGGGTCATCATATCTTGTCTTATTTATTTTTCTGCTACACTTAGTTTTGACATGATATTGATGTTTGTTTGTTTTAATAAGTTTTATGCATAATAGATCTAATTAATAACTTGGATTTAAAAACTTGTTAATTCTATCAACCGGGGTCTAAATTTCTTAACAAAAACTATTTTGGATTTTTTTGGTTGGATATACATGTGCGAGTAGAAAATATCTCAAGAAGAAATTTTGTCCTAAAATATTGTTTTCGTCCTTAAAGTTAAAAAAAAAACGATTTTCATCCATAGACATTTTAAAGGGATAGTTTCAATTAACTTAAGGATGAAAACTTTATAACCAAAATAGAGTTTTTATTTTATTTTATTTTATATTTTTATAATAACTAAGGGATGAAAAATGAACTTTTAAAGTTAGAAATTAATATTTTTTAGAGGTTAGAAATGAAAAATAAATTCATATAGCATTTAAGAACAAAAATAATATTCTATTATTATAATTATTAGGAGTATTATTTTGTTCCCACATTTTTTTTTTGGGTAATCGGCTCCCATAAAAACTTAAAATTATTACTCCGTATTTATTAATACCTCGCTAAAAGCCTAAAAGATGGGGATTGAAATAGAAGACTAGGGGTGTGCAGCCAACTCGACAAAATCGACCCAACCTAATCCAACCATCTGGGTTGGGTCGGTTTTTAGGGCTTAGTGGTTTGAGTTGGGTTACAAATTTTTTTTTTTATATTGCAGATCGGGTTGGGTTCAAGTCATAAAATTTCAAAACCGCCAAACTTGACTCGACTCGACCCGACCCACCCATATATTTATATATATTTAAAATAAATTATATAATTAATAATTTTTTTAAAATAACCAACTCTTTCTATCCTATATAAAAGTCAATTAGTTCACACAAATGCTAGCAAATTACTCTTGTTGTTTAGTCATTGATGTTATTTGCCTTTAAGGAGTTACATTGATACTAATCTTTGAGTTTTTTTAAAAATATATTTATATTTATATTTTTTCTGCTCAATTTAATAATAATAGTAATAATTTTTTTTTCCAACCTATGGGTTTAACTTGACCCAACCCGACCCATGTGGGTTGGGTTGGACTTATGTGATGGGTTGGTTTGGGTTGATTTTTTTTTTTTTAATTCACCATGGTGGGTTGGATAAAAAAAACTCGTTGACTCGACCCAATCCAACTTATGCAAATCCCTATAGAAAACGACAGGCTCCCTCCATTGATGGAAGTTGTGGAACAATAACAATTTAATTAAAGTGTGAACATACACAGCCTAGGGTCTATTAGACAAGTTGCATTATAGATATAATGAACATATGGTTATTATTCTACTCATTATTATATGAACATCCACGGGTGCTGCCAACATTCTGGGATTCCCGTTGAAGATGAATAGATATATAATATCCTATAAATAAATACAATTATTATAAGATTATACGTGTTGAAGGAAATAAGGAGGGAAAGTGATCACTGAATTGAATCTCTATGTGAAAAAATAATATAACCTCTCTTTTTCAAAAAAAAAAAAAAAAGAAAAAAGAAAAAAAGAAAGAAAGATATCATCTCCTTTTGTCCTATCACCTGTAGGAAGTTGGATTTACTTGTTCAAAATCTTCAAATGCAATAAAAAGTTGAGTCTTTTGGCTAAATATTGAAAAAAACGGAGTTTATTGGTGTTATAGATACTATTAAAAGTTATTTGGTAAAATGAAGAAATAGACTGAATTTTGGCAATGTCATTGCAGAAATTGCAAGAAAAAGTACGAGAGAGTGGAAAGATAAGTGATGTGACTTGGGAGAGAGAAAAATTGAATTTTGGCAACTTGGTTACCGAAATTTTTGTCCTGCCCAAGCTCTGCCCGTGAAGTGCCCCATGCATGCTAGGGGGAGTGCCCGAATGGTTGTTGAGGACTTTTTTTTCGGCCCCACGTGGCACTACTTCATTGGTAACCCATGCCACATCGACATATTACTGATTTTTTGGATAAATTTCTTTAAAGTCCAAAATAAGCTCATTTCTCATTCAACTACATGGATTAGGCTCACATGGTCCGTGAGATCCTTATTTCAAGAGGCAGATTCATGGTCCACATTTCCTCTTTATCAATTGGGATCATAACCCCATGACATCATCAACATCAACATATGGATCGGGCTTAAGTAATGAATCAAAGCTCACGGCCCATGGCAAGCAGCTTCTTCAACAAGAGCTCATATTTACACAAAATTACAACAAAACTCAAGGTACGTCATCTCATCTTCGGCTTATGATCCAAGCACATAAGTCTCTTTGGGGAAATTTTGGGAGTCATGGTTTGGAGGGCCAAGAGGTATGTTTAGTAAAGCTCCAGCGGTTTAAAGTTGATAAAAGAAACATGTTACTTGGCCTGTCTTCTTCAACTCCTTAAACTTTGACGAGTCCATGTGTGGCGGGTAACATATGGTAAGCATCTCTTATCACATAGCACTTAAAATGATAAAATTCCCCATTACTCTTTTCCTAAAACTTAATATTCATCACATGACACATACTCAATATCCCCAGCCATCTAATTACTGGGAACATAACTGTTCATTCAATTCCCAGCTGTTGCTATACAAATTTGGAAACTTCATTATATTATTCTATATAAGTCTTATTACTGCTTTTAGCTAAAATCCAACTCAAACACATAGCCTAATCTGATTGGCTATTTTTTATCTCCAACTATATGCAAAATATTCATTATATATCTCATACCCAGCTGCTGTCTGCCACAATCTGACCATATATTTCTCTGCCAGCTGCCAGGACAGAGCATTTAATACTCTTTTTTCTCACCAAGATTATGTCACAACACAATGAGACCTTGACTAAACTTTTAAACCTTCATTACCTTTCAACCAATCTTTCTATTACTTGCTAGAAATGTGTTGTAATGGAACCTTGCACCAAAAACACAAACACCCAAAAGGGGAAACATTTCCAGCAGAACCCCAGCAGTGTATTCAGCACTTGACACCTGGTTGAGAGTGATATCAGCAGCCATTTAATGCTGAAATCCCAACTGCCAGCTGCTATACCCAAGATAGCAAGATACCTTTGAAAGAGATCTTACTATTTTCATCCAAAACCATAAAGTAAATGCTGACCTCTCCAACACTTTGAAATCACCATGCTGACCTCTTTTGCTTCTGTCCAAAGTGATGGCTGTCTCATTATAGTTGGGACAGCTTTTCCTGACAGTTGGGACAGCTTTTTCAGGACAGATGTAGCAGCTGACCCAGCAGCTTGGGCATTACTTTTTTTTTTTTCCTCATTTGGCTAAAACCAAAAACCAACTAAACTAACCATCTTTTTCTTGCCAAAATACATTCCTTTTTTGCTGCTCTTTCCCCCAGCAGCTCTTACCCAAAATAGCAAGAGCACTTTGAAGCTAAACTTACCATTTTTGCCCAAATCTTAAGATGAATTTTCTGAAAATTCATTGCTATTTGGGACAGATTTTGGTTGAAATTATTTGCTAAAATACCCCTTTAAACTCAGCTAAATAGGATCCCTTATCAACACCTCAAGGGGACAACAAGGGAGAAGAACTCTTTCACAAACCTCTCTATTCTCTCTCCCTAAGCTATGAATGAAATTCTGAGTTTTTAGTTTCAAAATTAAGAACTAAACTCTTCAGCCTTTAGCTCATAAATGCCTTCATAAGCTCTCATCCATCCTCCAGCAGTAAATTCCAGCAACTTTGCTAAACACACTACAACCCTATTACCTCTCTTATACTCATTCTCTCACTCTTCATACTCAGAAAATAGACCTATCTTACTGCTTCCATCTCCAAATACTTAAACACATCTCCATACTCTTCTCTTACAAAATCTTTCCTCTTGGAAAGCAATCTCTACAACTCCTCCAACGGTTGTAATCTCATATTTTTACTATCTTTAACTACCATATCTCTCATACTTCCATATACCAAACATATTACAAACACTACATCCTACAAAACATCACTTTCTCCACTTCTCTTACACAATCTCATACACATTTACTACACCATTACATATAACACACTACACTCATCTAAACTTCACTCTCATATTCTCTCACTCTAAAGTTCTACTGTTTTGCTGCTCATAAACACATCAATACTCATCTCTATCTCTCTTATAAAAGCCCTTCTCATGGAAGGCATAAACTGTTAATGCTAAAGCCCTTCAAGGTACCAAGATCTTTTATCAAAGCCCTTCTCATGGAAGGCACAAATCCATTTTACATAAAGCCCTTCTCTTAGAAGGCACAAATACTCCATACAAAAGCTCTTCTCATGGAAGGCAACACTATTCATAACTTCACAACAACTAAAAGAGCATTGTCAAGGGGAAAACTCATTTAAGTGCATGATAAGAGGGTCAAGCTTAACCAGCCCCTACACACAGCTGGGCATACACTCTCTCCCTCCAGTTGCACCCATTTTCTCTCTTAATTTTGAAGTTATCATGGCAAACTACCTCTCACTCTGCTGGGATATGATCTACTCATAGAAACTATACAGCTGGGCTACAAACCATCCAAAGATAAGTGACTTTGCTTCCTTATCTTTAAATTTATATTATTGAGTACATGATTACTTCACATTTGAATACATATTACTTTATTTCAACTATTAACTAAGACTTAAACTCATTTAAATGCATGATAAGAGGGGCAAGCTTAACTAGCCTCTATTGCTGACATTCTGTTGGAATCCCATCAGCTCACTGATGCTACACTGCTAGGCTACAAACCATACAAAGATAAGTGACTTTACCTCCTTATCTTTAAATTTACATCATTGAGTACATGACTACTTTACTTCTAAATAAATACTACTTTATTTCAATTACTATTACAACTACTAATCAAACCTATTATATCAAGCACATATTATATATTTATTCAACCATTATCATGACTCTTAGACTTTGGCTTTAATGGTTTGGTAGGCTTAAAAGGTACACCGGTAGCCGTTGGACCATATGGCTCAATGTTGAGTTCCGGGATGCAACTCTCCAAAAAGAACCCAGGCCTAGTAAAGTCACTAATCTAGTGGATAACACATGGCCGAGCAATCGAAAAAGGCCCCCAAACATTTGGCGACTCCACTGGGGAGTTGCATGTATCGCCGTATCATGCCCCCAAAGTCTAGAATCACATATCATAAAGGACAACTTGACTCCCAATATTCAAAATCTTTTGATCTAGCAGCTCACGGCATTGAGTTACAACAATGTTATCTTATAACGCTATTCCACTTGTCTCTCTATCATTCAAGCAGCTCCATGGCTACAACATTCTTATTATGAGGTTATTGACCCCATAAAAGAAGCTCTTCCATCATCCCAGCCATAGAGGATCTCAGCAGCAGATAACTCTCTTACCGCTGGGTATATTCACTCTTATTTATCATCCCAGCCACAAAGGGCCTCAGTAGCAGAAAACCCTCTTACCGCTGGGTATATTCACTATTATACATTATCCCAGCCACAGAGGGCCTTAGCGGCAAAAAACCCTCTTACCGTTGGGGATATTCACTATTACACATTATTCCAGGCATAGAGGGCCTCAGCAGGAGAAGCCCTTCTTCCCACTGGAGATATTCGCTATTATTAGTCATTCCAGCCATAGAGGGTCTTGGCAGCAGAAAAACCCTCTTACCGCTGGGGATATTCTCTGTTATTCATCATCCCAGCCATAGAGGGTCTCAGCAGCAAAAAACTCTCTTATCGCTAGGGATATTCACTATTATACATCATCCCAGCCATAGAGGGCCTCAATAGCAGAAAATCCTCTTACCGTTGGGAATATTCACTATTATATATCATCCCAGCCACAGAGGGCCTCAGCAGTAGAAAACCCTCTTACCGTTAGGGATATTTACTATTATACATCATTGCAGCCACAGAGGGCCTCAGCTAGAGAAACCCCTCTTCCCGCTGGAGATGTTCGCTATTATCAGTCATTCCAGCCATAGAAGGTCTCAGCAGCAGAAACCCCTTTTACCGCTGGGGATATTTCCTATTATTCATCATCCCAGCCGCAGAGGGTTTTAGCAACAAATTACCCTTCTTTGGCTGCATTATTACCCAGCAGTTTAACATCAGAGGGCTTTATCAGCAAACCCTCATACAGCTGGGCAGATCTATTATTATCCAGCAACCCAATAAGAAAGGGTCTAATCAACAACAACCCTTTTTGTCGCTGGACATATTCATCTCTCCAGCAGCAAAGGGCCTTAGCAACAGATTACCCTTCGGTGGCTGCACTATTACCCAGTAGTTCATCATTAGAGGGCTTTATCAACAAACCCTCATACAGCTGGGCAGATCTATTATTATCTAGCAATCCAACAACAAAGGGTCTGATCAGCAGCAAGCCCTCAAGCTGCTAAACATATTCGTGGTTATCCATCATTTGTGCAGCAGTAGGCCTTTTCAGCAGAAAGCCCTCATTTTGCTGAACAATTTATTCCCCAGCAGTTCAATCAAAAAAGCCCCTAGCAGAAAATACTTCTTCAGCTGGATGAATTATTACATCTCAAACCCCTATTTGCCCATTCACCAAATACAAAATACTCAAATAACCCCCACAAATACTTCCCACATATTACCCAAATACTCTCCACATAATTAACTAACTTGGGCTCTTACAAATACTCTCTATACAAGCCCCATAAATTATTTTGGGCCCATACAAATACTCACCATGCCATCACCATATTGAGCCACAAAATTATACCGTCTCTACAAAAAAGCCCAAACTTATTTACCTTGTGGGCTAAACCCAAAAAACTCAACAAAACCCTCTACAAAGCCCGTTGCTACACGACACCTTACTAAGTCCGTTGCTACACGGCACCTCTAAACCCGTTGCTAAACGACAATATTTTTTTTACAAAATCTCAAACTATTTTATAAAGCCCAAATACTAATTTGGTAAACTATTATACAAAGCCCAAATACTATTTTGGCACCCATTTTACAAAGCTCAAAAATTATTTTGGCACCTATTTTACAAAGCCCAAAAACTATTTTGGCATCTATTTTACAAAGCCCAAAAACTATTTTGGCACCCATTTTACAAAGCCCAAAAACTATTTTGGCACCTATTTTACAAAGCCCAAACACTATTTTGGCCTCTATTTTACAAAGCCCAAAAACTATTTTGGCACCAATCTTACAAAGCCCAAAAACTATTTTGGCAATTATCCTACAAAGCTCAAATATTATTTTAACACTAGTTTACAAAGCCCAAAAATTATTTTGGCATCTATTTTACAAAGCCCAAAAATTATTTTGGCACTTATTTTATAAAGTCCAAAAACTATTTTGGCACCCATTTTACAAAGCCCAAATACTATTTTGACATCTATTTTACAAAGCCCAAAAACTATTTTGGCACCAATCTTACAAAGCCCAAAAACTATTTTGGCAATTATCCTACAAAGCTCAAATATTATTTTAGCACTAGTTTACAAGCCTAAAAACTATTTTGGCATTTAATTTACAAAGCCCAAAACCTATTTTGGCATTTAATTTACAAAGCCCAAATACTATTTTGGCACCTATTTTACAAAGCCTAAATACTATTTTGGCACCTATCTTACAAAGCCCAAAAACTATTTTGGCAACTATCTATAAAGCCCAAATATTATTTTGGCAACTATTTACAAAAGCCCAAATATTATTTTGGCAACTATTTCTAAAAGCCCAATACTATCATTGGCAATATTTTATCAAAAGTCCAAATACTAGTTTGGCAAAATTTTACAAATACTCAAAAGCCCAAGTACTATCCTTGGCAATATTTTATCAAAAGCCCAAATACTAGTTTGGCAAAATCTTACGAATACTTAAAAGCCCAAATGCTATTTTGGAAATTTTTTACAAAAGTCCAATACTATTTTGGCAACATCTTGTCAACAACCCAAAACTACTACTTTTTTGACAAATAATTATTTCATAAAAGCCCAAATTTTATTTGGCAAATAATATTATGCTCAATGTCCGAAGTTAATACTTTGGCAATAATATATTTCAAAAGCCCATGATTCAAGCCCATGGCAAAATTATCTTATCAATGAAATTCAATCCCATCTTAAAAACCCATGGTTCAAGCCCATGGCAATTACTTATCAAAGCCCATGATTATCATTCGAGGCCTACATTCAAGAAGTGGAGAACTTTGCAAGAGAGCTTTCTTAATCCATCTCGGATCATGCCAACATTTTGCAACATTACTATTCAACCTATCTCCATTGTTACATGGTGAACCTTTGCTAAAAAATGTTCTCATGAAGAATTAAGAATCACTCTTGCTGCCCTCCATAAGCAAAAATCATATCCAAGTCTTACTTGAATACATCCAGCAATTCCAAACTACCTAATGTTGTATCTTCACATTACACAATCTACCCAGCTACTGCAAAGGTCTGAAAAGTTACTGCATCAGTAAAAGCCTTGCACTGTTGGGAAGCAAGATGAGAACTCTATAGTCCTTGTTACTTCTGATCATAACCCAGCGAATGGTGAAAAATGCAAGAAGCCAATGGCCAACAACTTGACAAGAATCCACCTACCGCTGGGAAATATGAAGTAGTCTCCAAACTTTCTAAGTCCAACAAAGAATCATCTATCAACATTGTCAAGTGGCACCTTTGATTCTTACTTAAGGGCAACAAGAGGTTCAGCTAAACTTACTTCCTAAACACAAGGTGGAAGCTGCCACCGTACTGTTCTATTGTTAAATCCAGACCATCGCCATCAATCTGGTATTTCCTATCTTACCGCTGGGACTCATGCCAGCCATACTTTCCTAGAAGCTGCCAATGCTATTTCCTTCATAGACAATGTCACAAAGATCAAATATTTTCAATCATTATCATCTACTCAACGATCATTACATTCAGCAAATCACAAAGTCATCCGGAATGATGAATCACTTATTCAAATCAAGAAAAGATTACCCCAGCGGTAAACTGACACACACCCAGCAGCTTGCTTGGGCAGACAGAATAAACCCCAGCTACCCATGTTCAGAGCTCCAGCAGATCCATCAGTCTATATAGCTGCCCCCAGCAGACAGATTTACTGATCTAGCATGCTCAATCAAGATCATTATCACAAATACCTACACTATTTCAAATAGCAAAGTGCCGATTTCACTAGTAAATTTGTCAAGGTACTCCTCACTTGCTAATATATGCTTATCCAAGGCCTTTCTACACTTGGGGGCTTGGTCTTATCAATCCAAAGGTTCCATCTCTACAATTGGATATTTATCACAACAATATCAATGGAGGCATTTCCACTATACATGTCTATTGGCCCAGCAGTGGCCAACTCTTTTCAAGAACACATTACTCATCAATTCGGCACTCTCACAAAATTAAAAGCAACAAATGGAGCTCTATCCATTGGAGTACTATTATGTCAAGCTGTGGCAATCCCACGCACCCTCTTGAAAGCCGTGGAAGACTCATGCACCATTTTCAAAGCTGTAGTAGTTCCACGCACTGCACTATTAGAATCATAACGGTCTTATGCATCACATCGCTGGGATCTTTGCAAATGTCATCTTACACTTGGGGGCTTAGTCTTACACTATTTATTTGAGAGGACTACATGTAGATCTACATGAGGACCAGTCACTCCACTAATTAAATCAAGGCTACTGCTCTAGCTTTGGACTTTCTATTACATTAAATCTCTACATGTCCAGCAACACCTATTTTATTACTCCAGCAGCACCGCACCCAGCTGCAATCTTGAACAGCTGCAACATTACCTTGTTGCCCTCACTCCAGCAGCACCACACCCAGCTGCAATCCTGAACAACCTCAACATTGCCTTACTGCACTCAAACCAGCAGCACTACATCCAGCTGCAATCCTGACCAGCTACAACATTGCTTAGCTGCCCTTAATCCAGCAGCACCGCACCCAGCTGCAATCCTGACCAACTGCAACATTGCGTTGCTGCCTTCAACCCAGCAGCACCACACCCAGCTGCAATCCTGACTAGCTGCAACATTACTTTGTTGCCCTCAATCCAGCAGCACCGCACCCAGCTGCAATCCTGACCAACTGCAACATTGCTTTGCTGCCCTCAACCTAGCAGCACGATATCCAGCTGCAATCCTGACCAGCTGCAACATTACCTTGCTGCCCTCACTCCAGCAGCACTGCACCCAACTGCAATCTTGATAAACTTCAACATTGCTTTGCTGCTCTCAACCCAGCAGCACTATATCTAGCTGCAATCTTGACTAGCTGCAACATTGCTTTACTGCCCTCAATCCAGCAGCACCGCACCCAACTGCAACATTACGTTGCTGCCTTCAACCCAGCAGCATCATCTCCAGCAGTCAACAATTTCAGACTAGCTAATTTAAAAAAGTCTTCAAGTAAACCCTCTACTCGTGCATGCCCTTGCGGTACATGCCCATGCACTCGGGGGGCTAAATGTTGAGTACTCTTTTTTCGGCCCCACGTGGCACTACTTCATTGGCAACCCATGTCACATCGACATATTATTGATTTTTTGGGTAAATCTCTTTAAAGCCTAAAATAAGCTCATATCTCATTTAACTACATGAATGAGGCTCACATGGCCCGTGAGATCCTTATTTCAAGAGGCAGATTCATGGTCCACATTTTCTCTTTATCAATTGGGATCATAACCCCACGACATCATCAACATCAACATATGGATCGGGCTTAAGTACTGAATCAAAACTCACGGCCCATATCACCTCTCTTACACTCATGGCAAGCGGCTTCTTCAACAAGTGCTCATATTTACACAAAATCACAACAAAATTTGAGGTACGTCATCTCATCTTCGGCTTATGATCCAAGCTCATAAGTTTCTTTGGGGAAACTTGGGGAGTCGTGGTTTGGAGGGCCAAGAGGTATGTTCAGTAAAGCTCCTGCGGTTTAAAGTTGATAAAAGAAACATGTTACTTGGCGTGTCTTTTTCAACTCCCTAAACTCTGACGAGTCCGTGTGTGGCGTGTAACATATGGTAAGCATCTCTTATCACATAGCACTTAAAATGATAAAATTCCCCATTGCTCTTTTCCTAAAACTTAATATTCATCACATGACACATACTCAATATCCCCAGCCATCTAACTGCTGGGAACATAACTGTTCATTCAATCCCCAGCTGTTGCAATACAAATTTAGAAACTTCATTATATTATTCTACATAAGTCTTATTACTGCTTTCAGCTAAAATCCAACTCAAACACATGGCCTAATCTGATTGGCTATCTTTTATCTCCAATTATATGCAAAATATTCATTATATATCTCATACCCAGCTGCTATCTGCCACAATCTGACCATATATTTCTTTGCCAGCTGCCAGGACAGAGCATTTAATACTCTTTTTGCTCACCAAGATTATGTCACAACACAATGAGACCTTGACTAAACCTCTAAACCTTCATTACCTTTCAACCAATTCTTCTATTACTTGCTAGAAATGTGTTGTAATGGAACCTTGCACCAAAAACACAAACACCCAAAAGGGGAAACATTTCCAGCAGAACCTCAGCAGTGTATTCAGCACTTGACACCTGGCTGGGAGTGATATCAGCAGCCATTTAATGCTAAAATCCCAGCTGCCAGCTGCTATACCTAAGATAGCAAGATACCTTTGAAAGAGATCTTACCATTTTCAGCAAAAATCATAAAGTAAATACTGAGTGACCTCTCCAACACTCTGAAATTACCATGCTGACCTCTTTTGCTTCTGCCTAAAGTGATAGTTTTCTCATCATAGCTGTCACAGCTTTTCCTGATAGCTGGGACAGCTTTTTCAAGACAGATGTGGCAGCTGACCCAGCAGCTTGGGCATTACTTTTTTTTCCTCATTTGGCTAAACCAAAACCAACTAAACTAACCATCTTTTTCTTGCCAAAATACCTTCCTTTTCTGCTGCTCTTTTCCTCAGTTGCTCTTACCCAAAATAGTAAGAGCACCTTGAAGCTAAACTTACCATTTTTGCCCAAATCTTAAGATGAATTTTCTGAAGATTCATTGCTATTTAGGACAGATTTTGGCTGAAATCATTTGCTAAAATACCCCTTTAAACTCAGCTAAATAGGACCGCTCATCAACACCTCAAAGGGACAACAAGGGAGAAGAACTCTTTCACAAACCTCTCTATTCTCTCTCCCTAAGCTGTGAATGAAGTTCTGAGTTTTTAGTTTCAAAATTAAGAACTAAACTCTTCAGCCCTTAGCTCATAAATGCCTTCATAAGCCCTCATCCATCCTCCAGCAGAAAATCTCAGCAGTACATACCAGCAAAAAAGTCCAGCAGTAAATTTCAGCAACTCTGCTAAACACACTACAACCTTATTACCTCTCTTATACTCATTCTCTCACTCTTCATACTTAGAAAATAGACCTATCTTACTGCTTCCATCTCCAAATACTTAAACACATCTCCATACTCTTCTCTTACAAAATCTTTCCTCTTGGAAAGCAATCTCTACAACTCCTTCAACGGTTGTAATCTCATATTTTTACTATCTTTAACTACCATATCTCTCATACTTCCATATACCATACATATTACAAATACTATATCCTACAAAACATCTCTTTCTTCACTTCTCTTGCACAATCTCATACACATTTACTACACCATTACATATAACACACTACACTCATCTAAACTCCACTCTCATACTCTCACTCTGAAGTTCTACTGTTTTGCTGCTCATAAACACATCAATACTCATCTCTATCTCTCTTATAAAAGCCCTTCTCATGGAAGGCATAAATTTTTAATGCTAAAGCCCTTCTCCTAGAAGGCACCAAGATCTTTTATCAAAGCCCTTCTCATGGAAGGCACAAATCTATCTTACAGTAAGCCTTTCTCTTAGAAGACACAAATACTCCATACAAAAGCCCTTCTTATGGAAGACAGCACTATTCATAACTTCACAACAACTAAAAGAGCATTGTCAAGGGGAAAACTCATTTAAGTGCATGATAAGTGGGCTAAGCTTAACCAGCCCCTACACACAGCTGGGCACACACTCTCTCCCTCTAGTTGCACCCATTTTTTCCCCTCAATTTTGAAGTTATCATGGCAAACTGCATCTCTACCGTTGGGGTCACTCTGCTGGGATATCATCAACTCACAGAAGCTGTACAGCTGGGCTACAAACCATCCAAAGATAAGTGACTTTGCTTTCTTATCTTTAAATTTATATTATTGAGTACATGATTACTTCACGTTTAAATACATATTACTTTATTCCAACTATTAACCAAGGCTTTAACTCATTTAAATGCATGATAAGAGGGGTAAGCTTAACTAGCCTCTACCCCTGGCATTTTGTTGGAATCCCATCAGCTCACTGATGCTACACAGCTGGGCTACAAACCATACAAAGATAAGTGACTTTGCCTCCTTATTTTTAAATTTACATCATTGAGTACATGACTACTTTACATCTAAATAAATACTACCTTATTTCAACTGCTAATCAAACCTATTATATCAAGCACATATTGTATATTTATTCAACCATTATCGTGACTCTTAGACTTTGGCTTTAATAGTTTGGTAGGCTTAAAAGGTACACCGGTAGCTGTTGGACCACGTGGCCCAATGTTGAGTTCTGAGATGCAACTCCCCAAAAAGAACCCGGGTCTAGCAAGGTTACTAATCTAGTGGATAACACGTGGCCGAGCAACCGAAAAAGGCCCCTGAACAATGGTTTACCAATTTTGGCAACTAAGTTGCCGAAATTGTAGGGAATGGAGGAGAGGGAAAATATGAATTGTGGTAACCAAGTTGCCGAAAATGGGAGGAAAAAAAAAATTGTGGCAATGGCATTGCCGAAATAGAAGGGAAAAAAAATTGTTGCAATTGATTTGCTGAAAATTGGAGGAGAGAGAGAGTTGTCTGAATAAAAAAAATATAGTACACATATTTTTATTCTTCAATAGTTTTTTTTTTTTTACCAAAGCAGTTTGGTTTGTGTGTATGTCATGTTCTTTCATTTCGTATTGTAAAAGTACTTTATGAAACAAATAATGATAGATTCAAGTATACTGAGTACATTGATTCTTATTATAAAAAAAAGTACATAGATTGATTTGTGGCCATGGCACTAACGAAATATAAGGGAAAAAAATTTTAGCGATTGATTTGTGGAATGACATTGCCGAAATAGAAGGAAAAAAAAAATGGTGGCAATTGATTTGTGGCAATGGCATTGCCGAAATAGGAGGAAAAAAAAGTGGCAAATTGATTTGTGGCAATGGCATTGCCAAAATAGATGGAAAAAAAAGTGGCAAATTGATTTGTGGCAATAGCATTGCCAAAATAGATGGAAAAAAAAGTGGCAAATTGATTTGTGGCAATAGCATTGCCGAAATAGAAGGAAAAAAAATTGTGGCAAATGATTTGTGGCAATGGTATTGCCAAAATAGAAGGAAAAAAAATCGTGGCAATGGATTTGTGGCAATGTCATTGCCGAAATAGAAGAGAAAAAAAATATAGTACACATATTGTTATCCTTTAGTAGTTTTTTTTATCTGGTTTGTATGTATGTCATGTTCTTTTATTTAGTATTGTAAAACTATCCTATGAGGAGTCAATCAACCAATCACCTCACCCTTTCATCTTATTCTTATTCTCTGCTCGGAATATATTCATTGATCATTCCCAATAAAACCACCTATTGATATCACGCTTAAAATCTATCTCATAGATTCTTTTTTGTCTTTTTATTTCTCCTTTTCGTAATAAAAGACAAGAATCCTTGCTAAAGGATTGCATCTCCTCACAAAGTTACATCCTTTGATTCTTTAGTTACTTTTTTACTTTGCTTCAGTGTGCACAAGTAAGGATTGTAAGTTTTGGGTTAATGTAAGTTTTTTTGCTTTACTTATTAACTTACAGCTCTAGATTAACAGATTTATTATTATTGTATAAATATATGCTTTGTAAATATTAGAAGCTAATACATTGTAAAATATTATGTATTGTTGTAGTTAATATTGTTTGTATGCCTATGCCTATGATTATGATTATGATTATTGTTGTTGTTGTTATTATTCAAATTTTAGATTAATGAATTTTTTATGGTTAGGACTACAAGCATTTTCAGTTAGGGCTGTCCAGACAACCCGCAAGATCGACCTACCCGGCCAAACCGACCGGACTCAAACTGTCCGCTGCCTGATCTGACTACTCCGACGGTCGGCGACGGGTCCTTATTTTAGAAAACCGATTCCGGCAGATCGGGTGCGGGTCTCTTCCTCCAATACCCGATCCACCCAACTTGACCACCATATAAATGTTTAAAGGTCTGAACTCTGAAGTTTGTTACTTTCAATTCTCACTCTCAGACTCAGTTCTTACTCTCACTCTCTCCTCTTATTCTCACGATCTCTGCTACCCTTCGCTGATCCGGCTAGATGTCGATCTTTGCTACCCTTCGCCAATCTGGCTCGTCGTTGATCTTTGCCTCTCCATCGTCGATCTCTGCCTCTCTATCGTCAATCAGTGCTCTTTATCGTCGACCTTCGCTCTTCGTTCGCAACGTCCTAGCTCGTTTCATCTCTTAGGTTCGTTTATCTGTGGATTTGTGGTTATGTTCTCTGGGTTTTTGTTCTTTGGATTTGTGAATGTTCTTTAGGTTTTTGTTCTTTGTATTTTTGGATCTGTTCTTTGGGTTTGTAGATCTTCTCTTTGGGTTGTAGATCTGTTGATTATGTTTTTCAAGAATCAAACTTCAGTGTTTGATCTGTGTATTTCGATCGAAATCAAAGTTGACCACCGCCCACCTGAGCCCGATCTGACTTGACCGGTGGCTTTTCGCGGTTGGCGGCGGGTTTGGAACTTCTTCACCCGATCTGACCGGGTCAGTTGCGGGTTAGGCACAAACTCGACCCGGACTGACCCGTGGACAGCCCTATTTTCAGTATTGTTGTTATTTTGTGTTTATTTATTATTATTATCTGATTGTGTGTTTTTTTGTTGTTGCAAGTATCATTCTATAATTGTCACTCTTTCAGTTGGTATCACAATTGTGGTAAGCATCTCAATTTTCTAATTAAATTTATGTATGTGTTTTGTTAATTTTGAAGTTATTTAACATTATTTATTGTTATTATTAGTATATGACCATAAAAATTGTAGTAAATTGCATTATTGTGATCTTTTTATAATCAATTTTACTTTGTTATTATCAATTATTACATCTATTACTTGGAAAAAATATATTGCATAATATGTTTGTTGGTTTATAATAATGATATGTATGTGTATTATTATTATTATTATTATTATTATTTAGTACAATAAATTGTACATTTGTGTTTCTTTTTCTTTAAACTTTAGTTTGTATAAAAATTAATTATATGCTTTATAAATAATATACGCTAATATATTGTAAATATTATATATGGTTATATTATAGTTAATACTAATTATTGTGTGTATGATTATTTTTGCTAAAACTATTATTATTATTAAAAATGTTGCTTCATAAATCCTTTATTTGAGTTTCTTTCAATTTTATTATGAACCACAAGCATTGTAAGTTATATTTAATATTTAGCAAAAAAAACTGTATTAGTCACTATATATTAATTTTATTATTGTTCTTTTGTTTTTATATATGATTATATTTTTTTAGAAGATATTTATGATTATCTGATTATCTTTTTTTTTTTTTCTTTATTTTCTTGCAAGTATCACTCTATAATTCCTACATTCCTTCAATTCGTATAGCAATTGTAGTAAGCTTCTCGGCCCCTTAATTTAATTGGAAATTATTTTCTTAGTTTGTAATTTTTTTATATAGATGGTCTGTAAAAAATATACCTTCAGATATTGTAATTTTTTAATCTTAGTGTTTATATATTAAAGATACTGTGAAAACGCATCTTCACTTACACTATACTTTATATTATGTGTGTATGAATTTAAAAATATGATAATTAGATATTAAGGTTTATGAGCATATATGTACTAACCCCTTTTTTTTTTTTGGTTTTCTTATAGCATACGTGTATATTATAGGCTAACAAATATATGTTAATTTTGAAATATATTTTTGCTAAATGAAATTTTAGGCAAGAATTCATGGACAAATAATTTAAAAAATATCATACAAATCAGTTCATGTTGCAAAACACATAATACAAAAACAAGATTTGCATGAACAAATATTTTAACAAAAACAAAATTTTCATGCTTAGCTATGCCCCTAAAACATACCAACATGAATATTATAAAAAGAAAAGTAACTACTTAAGAGATGTAACTCACCTTGTAAGAGATAAAGAATGGATAGATATTTGCAAGTGTTGTTCCTTATAGTTGTTTGTAGAATGTATGACACGCATGAATTGAAAATGGTTGGTAGAATTCTGAGGGGAATAAGAGTGGAGAAGAAGATTGATGAAATTTTTAGGGGAAAAAGAGTAGAAAATAAGAATCATGGTAACTTCAGTAACATTAGTGCTGTTTAAATAAGATGCAAGTTTCATATAAGTTAAATTCTTAGATTTTAACCTGTATAACTAGATACGCTAATTGACCAAATACAACACAACACAAACCAAGATGGGACACTCTGATACAAAAAAATTACTTAACTATAAACATATATTCACTGCAAAGAATCTCTGCAAAAATCTCAGTTTCTTTGTTTTCTTTTTTGTTTACAATGTGCACATCAATCATTTTTTTCTTCCATAACTTTCTTTCTTGCGTGGACATGAATCTGAAAAAGAATCTATGTACTTTTCTTTTTAGAATAAGAATCAATGTACTCAATGTACTTGAACCTATAATTATTTGTTTCGGTACTTTTACAATACGAAATGAAAGAACATGACATGCACACAAACCAAACTGCTTTGGTAAAAAAAACTACTGAAGAATAAGAATATGTGTACTTTTTAGAATAAGAATTCAAATTTTTTTTTTTATTCAGACAACTCTCTCTCTCTCCTCCAATTTTTGTCAAATCAATTGCCACCATTTTTTTCCCCTTCTATTTCGGCAATGCCATTGCCGCAAATCAATTGCCACACAACAAAATGGGAGACTCTGATACAAACAAATTACTTAACTATAAATATATATTCACTGCAAAGAATCTCTGCAAAAATCTCAATTTCTTTGTTTTTTGTTTGTTTGTTTACAATGTGCACATCAATCATTTTTTTTCTTCCATAACTTTCTTTCATGCGTGGATAGAAATTTGCATAAGAATCTATGTACTTTTTTTTTAGAATAAGAATCAATATACTCAGTGTACTTGAATCTATCATTATTTGTTTTATAGAGTACTTTTACAATACGAAATGAAAGAACATGACATACACACAAACCAAACTGCTTTGGTAAAAAAAAAAAAAAACTACTGAAGAATAAGAATTTTTATTCAGACAACTCTCTCTCTCCTCCAATTTTCAGCAAATCAATTGCAACATTTTTTTTTTCCTTTCTATTTCAACAATGCCATTGGCACAATTATTTTTTAATTTTTTTTCCTCCAATTTTTGGCAAATTGGTTGCCATAATTCATATTTTCTCTCTCCTTCATTCCCTACAATTTCGGCAACTTGGTTGCCACAATTGATAAACCATTCGAGCACTCCCCCTAGTATGCATGGGGCACTTCACGGGCAGAGCTTGGGCATGACAAGAATTTCGGTAACCAAGTTGCGAAAATTCAATTTTTCTCTCTCCCAAGTCACATCACTTATCTTTCCTCTCTGGTACTTTTTCTTGCAATTTCGGCAACGCCGTTGCCGAAATTTAGTATCTTTTCTCATTTTGCCAAATAATTTTAAACAGTACCTATAACACCAATAAACTCTGTTTTTTGCAATATTTAGCCAAAAGACTCATATAAAGTTCTCATCCCAATTATTGATTTGAAGAATTTTTTTTTAGAAAAGAAAAATTAATAAAATTCTTATTTAAATTGATTGAATTAACTATAGATATTATCAATTGAAATGAGATGTTAGAAAAATATAAATAGTAAATACAAAAATTAAATTTATAATTTTGTATCTCAAGAAGTGAGAAACATTTAAATACTGTATAAATATGTGATGATGTGCAAGGAATCAAAGATTAGTGGGCCATTTATCTAAATTGAATTATGAAAGGCCTATAAGAAGAAAACAATAAAATCAGAAGACATTGATATGGTGTCCCCAAAGAGGCTCTAATATTTTAAGTTAAGTTAGGGACTAAAAGAAAATTCCAAACTTACACAAAGTTGGATTCTATTCTATGACTGTTTTCCAGGCACTTGTGAATGATACTCCATCTTTGGCAGGTTTTGGTACGTTCATATGGGATGCGAAGTGGGTCTCGAATTTTTTTATATGGTTGAATTTTTCTCATACTAAGCGGGAAGGTTTGCTCATTGTATGGCAAGACATTTTTTATAGGTCTTAAACCTTATAGTGTAGATAGAGGATATTTCATCATAATTTTAAAGTGTTTTTCAGACTGATAAAGCCGGTTTATCTTAATAAAAGATTGACAGTCTTTCTTCTAAAAAAAAAAAAGTTACTGGTGAATTAAGAATTTTTGTCTCATACCTTGGCGAATGAGGTGGTTTGAACTTTTTACAAGCTCCTTAAATGATTGATTCATGTGATCTGCTTCCTATTCCTTAGTGGGGGAATGGCTGGAAGCCCGGAATAATGGCCTTGATGGTGGAAATATTAAACAATCTTTGACTGGGGGTTCCTGCGTTTCAAGCCTGTGAACCACATTTTCCATTCTCAATGAGAGGGCCTTGATCTTTGAGGACAAGGGTGACAAAATGTGAATATACTCATCGATATGTTACATATGTATAATTATTGTTTTAAGTCTCAAATTCAATATTATATTGAAGAGTTGACAATGTTAGACTGAGTCTGTGACAATTATTTAAAAAAAAAAAATCATTTTTTTTCTTTTTTGGGGCATGGTTGGGTAATGTGCTTTGTGTCAAAGATGCCTTAACCCTTAATGTGGAATCAAAGGTACTGGCCAATCAAATGTCAAACTATGGACAATTATTTTAAAAAAAAATAATTTTTTTCTTCTTCTTTGGGGCATGGTTGGGTAATGTGCTTTGTGTCAAAGATGCCTTAACCCTTAATGTGGAATCAAAGGTACTGGCCAATCAAATGTCAAACTATGGACAATTATTTTTTTTAAAAATCATTTTTTTCTTCTTCTTTGGGGCATGGTTGGGTAATGTGCTTTGTGTCAAAGATGCCTTAACCCTTAATGTGGAATCAAAGGTACTGGCGAATCAAATGTGAAACTATGGAGAGCATACGGGTTTGATGGATAGAGAGATCACTAGGTTAGAATATATATAAACAAATGACTCTATGGAGAGAGGAATAAAAAACGGCTCTAATATGTGAAGGTTATATCTTAGAAATCCCAATAATATTCTTTGTCTAGTTAACGAAGGTTCTTAGGGTATTTGATAATAAGTTATTTAAAAAAAAAAATTGATATCATATTTTTTAAACAAATACTCTTAGAACATCCGTTAACAAAATCTTATGTATACATATAATTCACTCTGGGTAAAATCGAAGTAAAATAAATCAAATATACAAGAAAATTTCTCGAAAAGCCTGTGGAGATATTGAGAGTAGTAGTGAGAAAAGGGTTCTATACTTCTATCAAAGGAAAATTCAATGCCATAACATTCACCATAACTTTAATTTTGACACAAATCACATACATTGACACGAAGAGTTGTAAATGATAGAGTTAAAATGATGGATTTACGTGAGTCAACAAGTCTATTCAAAACTCGCTGTGGGTAAGTTGCAGCAAAAATGGTGGCAAATGTTGTGGCACTGCACTTTTTGTGATTGAATAGATTACGGTCAAAGGTGTTCTTTGTTTTGGACAGAAGCATCAGGGGTAGAAGGGAAGAGAAAGTATGGCTTAAACGGCAGGTTGGACCTTGCGTATTGCTTTATTTCTTAAAAGTCAACCAACGTGCACTTTATCTGTAAATGACTTAATTACGCAATTCACAATCTACCGAGGACTGAGATGACAATTACAAAAGGTTATAGATATGATCGTATGAATTGAATTCACTATAAATTTCCCACCATCCTCTCATTTAGTCAACCTTTCACTTACATGTATTGTTCTAAGATCATTCTAGCTTCCACTAATTTCAAAGCGTCACTCCACTATATTGTCTATAATTGGTACTTCAATTTTTTTTTTTTTTTAATTTACACAGTAAGAATTGAATCAAAATTGTATTTATTTTTTTGAAAATACCTTATTTCTTTATTATTAAGTCGGTCTAAAAAAAAAGTCAGGCTCTAAATGACCGAATAATAAATTAATACTAATACCTAACAACGTTTTCATTTCTGGGGGAAGGGTTTGATTTGTATGCTCCATTTAGAAAGCAATTCCCATGGATTCTTGGGGAAAAAAAAAAAAAAAATCAATACGTATAAACAAAGACTAGAGCGTAGTTGGTAGGTTGCACGTCATGAATTTTTTTAGCTTATATATATATATTGGCTACGAATCTATTTTTGAACTTATATTATATCTATTTTTTCTTTTATTTGGTCTAAGGTTGCGGTACTAATTAATTCATACTTGACTGCCATTGAAAATGCATTTCATTACGCATTATCCGGATTAATAACTCCATGAATTTTCTTATATAAAACAGAAAAATATTAAAAAAAAAAAAAACTTCATGGTTTTTTATATTTTCTTCGAGGATAAAATTTAGCTTTAAATCGCTTTAAAACTATCCTCTTTCCATTTACTATTAGAGTACTTTTTGAAGAAATTATTAATGTTTTTAGTGATATAATTTTTTAAATAAGTTATGTGATTTGTTTAAGTAATACATATTTCACATAAATAATCATATAAATTTTCACATAATGAATTTGATAATATAATTTTAAATTGGTTTGCAGCGAAATTTATCTTCTCTCAATTTCATAAAAAAAGAATAAAATAGAAGCAAGTCTTGCTGTCGGAAAAAAACACCAGCGCCTACATATTGCTGGGGAAAGGTCTTGGGTTGTTGATGAACTGGTTTGACTTCTACTAGTGGCCATGGGATTATTGGACTGGATCTCGATCTGTAATATATATTACTATTCGAAGGTACCAGCTTGCCAAACCCCAACCAACCTTTCTAGAATCTCAACCATATTTGAAAATACTCTCTCCTCCTCAAAAAAATGGTCCACTCGAACCCCAACTAGTGATTTCATTCATTGAATTCATTATATCGAATTAAAAAAAGTCAAAGCAGAGCTTTTTAGTGGAATACAAAAGTCATCTTTGCCATATATGTCGAAGATAGTTTATTAACACAAAAAATTTCATACTTTGGTGTTATGGGATTAAGGGAGATTATTAGTAGATAAAAAAAGTGATATGTCAATAGCAAATTCAAATAAAAATTAGTAAAAATTTGCTAACTTAATTAATGTGAAAAATATTGTGATTTTTTTTTATTTTTTATTTATGTAAGTAGGATATTACTCTGTGAGGAAATATTTGCTTGGAGATATTGTTATTAAATTTTTTTCACAAGGTCTTAAAAATGCAATGATAAGGCATAGCAATGAGAATCATATCTGTGTTGCCGCATTAGCGTTGTAAATGGACCAAGTCATTTATTAATATCTCAGACTTGACTTGATAAAAACCTTATTCATGTTTGTATTTATATAAATAAGCCTAAGTTGAGGCTTACACTTCATTTGGGATGAGTGAAAGGAATTGAATAAAAAGAATTATTTTGAGATATTCGTTCAATTCTCGTGTTTGATAGTTTTAATGGATTGAAGGAAAAAGACCCTCTCCTTGTTTAATAAACAAGAAAAAAAAAGTGTATGAACAAGCTTGTAGACAATAGAATTCAATTAAAATTTAAAAACCAACAAAATCTAGGCTTAGTATTTAATTGTTGACTGAGTAATATATGTGCTTTTTATGCAGGTTGTTGTTTGAGAGTTGGAAAGACTTTCTTCCCACCTCTATGCGCCTAATTCAGCGAAGAACAATTTGTTAAATATTAGGTTCACGCTGTATGGCAGCCACTTGTCAATGAATATCTACGTGTTTTTACTTTCAAAACAATGAACTATGTTAAAAAATTAGGAAACCCTACATTTTATCTTTTATTTCCATCGAAGAAACCTTAATTTATGAATTTGCTTTGAGATCATGTGGTTTCAACTTCTGTGACAGTCATTAATGTATATCTAATAGTATTTCGCTTTCGGTGATCCACCAACATGTTATTTATAAAAAAAAAAATTTTGAAAGCTTTTTTTTTTGAAGCAAGAACCAAACACTTTTCATTAATTTAGAAGACTAGAATCCAAGTACAAAGCATCCACCCACTACAAAAAAAAAAGGTTCTATAGCTGCGTTTTTAAAATGTGGCTATAGCTCGAAAAAACGTGACTATAGGACGATTTGGTCTATAGCCGCGTTTTTTTAGGCCACGTTTTTAACCATGGCCTAAAATGCGTAACTATAGGCCCTATGGCCACGTTTTTGTAGCCGTGGCTATAGGCAGGACCAATGGCCACATTTTTAGAAACGTGGCTACAGGACATACTGTAGCCACGGTTTCAAAACCGCGGCCATAGCCACGTTCTATAGCCACGTTTAAAACATGGCTATAGGGCAATTGGTTACTTGCCCTGAAGCAAGATTAGCCGTGTTTAAAACGCGGCCATAGACTTCTTAAAAACGCGGCCATAGGAAACATCACTCCAATTTCAAATTGTGCGATACTAAACTTACACAATTTTCAAATTCTACCAAATGCCATGGGACCAAAAAAATCAACAAACTAAAGTGTATTAATATGCATCACTTGTAATAAAGGAAAAGAACACATCAATCCTTAGGGATAGTAATCAAGCAAAGACTTTTAACAAAGCTAAGTAACAATAAATACACCCAAAATAAAATATTTATAAAAAAAAAAAAAAAACTCAAGTCATTGCCTTTGTTTTGCTCACTTTGTTCAACATCAAAAAGTCACAATCTTCTATCACCATAATTTCATGCAATGCACAATGATATAATTCACATAGAATGCTTTCAATATTAAATGACAAAATTACCAATATCACCATTGTGTTACCTTCCCAAACAGATATACGACGCCCATATTAGCACCATAAAACTCTATGAGGCATTTCAACAAACAACTTTGTATGCCACCAAAAAATAATAATAATAAAAACTGGGACATTGACGCTTTGCCTAAATCAAGCACTTTTGATCCCAACCACTCTCAAAAACTAAATCTTTTTTTTTTATAGGAAACAAAAACAAAACTATTACTCATAGTTAACAATCAATAAAGTTAAACTATAAATCTAAGATTCCAGCAAAGTGCTGCTAAAGGAACACCATTAAGGCTTGACCCATTTAATATAAAAGAAAAGTAAGGCAACAGGAACTTGACCAAAAAAAAAAAAAAACTAAAAGAGTTCGAATTTACCAAATAGTGTCATGAATGAGCGATGTCTATACTGGACAATAGAGAAAGGTGACTAATTGAAGGTGAAAAGGGGTTACACATCTTAATTATACATCAAAATATGGACCTTAGGAAAAGTTTACTAATCTATTTATGGTGGATAATGGAGTGTAGACCACTTTTACAATCCTTCTTTGGTTTCTTTAGATGATTAAGCACTAAAGAGCAAAGATACTTGATATTAATTCATTCCAATGGCAAGTAATCTTGTAGATGATAGTAGAAATTATGCATTGCAGATGCTAGTTACTAGTTATGAAGGCTTATCTAATATCGACTAAAGAGTCTAAGATCACGGAGTTAAAACTTAATTGGCAATGTGTTTCTGCAGTTGTAACATAAAAAAGTCATTAAGTAAAACCATCAAATTCCCCACTGCTGTCAAGGATACTGATAAAGACTTATACAATTCAAAAGGCAGTAATTCCATAGATACAGATGCTCACTTTACATGATAAGGCGAACAATAAGTAGTATTTCAAAGTCAATCATAATTCACTACGTTGCAATAATAAGAAAACAAACTTGATACCAGTAGCAAGGTTTAAAAATTAGATTTTGAAATGAGAGGGTTAGATTTTTTAATGACATTTTACCATGTTTTCAACAGTTAATAAAATCATAGGCATGGAGACATTAACCACAACAGTCCACACTTAGCCTTAATTTTAGAAGCAAAAAGAGCAAAATCCCACACCCAAACCCCAGAGCAGCACTGGATCCAGTCAAAGAAACAGCAGCACAAACCAACATGACAAAAGACTCTTCCTTTGTGTTCATGTCCCTACAAGCCATAGCCAATTCAATCCCCACAAAAAGCAAAAGCACCCCAGGAATCCCAATCGGAAACTGACCCAAAATCATCCCAAAAGAATTCCCAAACACCAATCCAAGAACCAATTTCCCTATCCCCAAAAACACAGCCCAAGTTCAGCTTTGTGATAAACAAGTTCTGCTTCTCAGAACCAGGGACATCCCTGAATCCTGGCAATGCTTCATAAGGGCCATTTACCAGATTACCATTAAGTTTTGGATTTACAACTTGGGGAAGCCTACCAAATATTTGTTTGATCATAACTTCAAGAAAATTTATTGATATTAAACACAAGTTTTTACCCAAATCCAGCTGTTTCTAGACTTCAGAAGCTCTCTCAAAGCAGAACCCAATCCATCAAAGAGACAAGAGTCTCACGCAATTGGGAAGAAAGCCCAGATGCAAAAAACCCATTTTAAACCAGTGAACAACAAAACAGACCCACTTGTATTAATCTCAGATACAAACACACACTCCCATATATAGATTACACAAACCCTAATGCATTAGTCAAAAATTCAAATGAGAAACACTTATTTTGATTTTTATCAAACTATCCCAAAAATTCAACAATTTGGAAAACTTATCTCCATGATTTGACACCCTTTGACTCAAACGCAAACACCCAGATAAAACCAAACAAAAATGACAAGGACACTTCAAACAGAACCCAGTAACAACTTCCAAAATTAGATACAAACACCAAAAGCTCCAGTCTTTTAACTAAGTTCTTCTAGCTAAGAACTGGGTTGAAGAGAAAATTCACCTTCTTGCCCTTTTTTCTTCAAAATCAGCAGCTAACTCAACTTGGCTCAGACGATGGCAGGATCTGGTTCGATCTATAACACCAAGACATCATTTTTTTTTAATCAAACTAGTATTCAAAAAACAATCTTTGAAAAACTAATAAAGAATGAAATAAAGTAAACAACTTACATAGTAGGAACGAAAAAAAAAAAAAACAAAACCAAAAGCAAAAGAACAGTGAAGGTGAAGCAAACCCAGATAAGATTAAGTTAAAAAAAGGAGCAGAAGAATGTTTTTTATAGTAAAAGAGGAGGTAATGACTTGATGGATAAGCAGTGCAAGATAAGTATAGATATTATTCTTTTCCTTTTTCTCAATTCCATTGGGCCACAGACACAGAGAGAGAGACAGAGAGAGAGTACTGACCAAAGGTCTAAACTAAAGGTCTAAACTAAAGGATCATATTAGTTAATGTTGAAAAACATGCTTAAGGAGAGAATGGACGTCATTTGATCCGACCATATGTACTATGAGATGCTAACAAAGTTGTCAATTCCATTTTATTGTAAATACTCTATATTTTTAATTTTTTATTCGGGTACCATTTTTGGATTAGAGCTAACTTTATACTAATATATATTATATACATTTATAACTTGAAATGAAAATATTAAATCGTTATCACACTATGTTATATCATATTAATTTATTCAAGTTGACTTGTGTTCAATTAGATCAAACTGTTCGGTAACAGTAGAAGTTAAATCATCTAACTGGTCTTACAGATCTACTGGAGATCATTCAATTCTTTAAAGAATTACAATTCTGGATTACAGTGAACGAGTCCAAATTTCCATTAAGTAAAGACAGGCAATAAGACAAAGCCAGAGAAAAAACATTGAGAAAACTACATAAGTTGCACATAAATAAACCAGTTGGCCCAAACAGGATTTTCACATAAAACAAAAACCCAAAATCTAAAAGTTACTTCATTTTTCTGGAAACCACAACAAAAATTTAATTAACCAAATACCTATATCTATCAGTTGGAGAAGAAAAATTTAAATTCTCGCACCTGTTTCAGCAACTTATAAACCCCATACTATCAAATTCAATACAGAATCTCAATCAAAGGCACTGTCTATAAGGTTTACAAACCAAATCGACCAAAAACAAAAGTGATTGGCACAAATTTTAGGGATGGATAGTACAATCAGTGACAAACTTTTATAAACTTAACTTACCGATTTGCATAAGAAACTGAACAATCAGTGACCAATCACCAAAAATACAGAAGAAATTTAAAAAAAAAAAATGAAACATACCCTCATGAAGAAGAGGAAGAACCAGAAGCAATCTTATCTGCGCCTTCAGTGGTGCAGGAACAGAATACCCTCGTGGAGAATCCCTCAGGGGAGTGAGACCCAGATTGGAAAAAAAAGTTACTGTTAATCATTGGAATTGAGCAGGTAAACTCACACAAATTGTCAATCAAAATAACTCGTTTAGTAACTTGGCTTTTAAATTAACCTACATGTTAAAAAGGTCAATTAATTTATCATCTACCTACTGTTTTAAAGGGAGGGGTAAATTGTCTTTCATGTTAAGAGCTATGCTCTATTTCTTGGTCTAGAAACAGAGTGTTCACTGCAACTATGGTTGAGTAAAGTGTACTATATGGATGATGGTAATGCATGGGATTGGGTTTGGATTGTTAAGAAAAAGGCTTTTATTCAAGGGAGTTATTAGCTTCGTAATGAAGTCTCACATTAGATACTAATGACAAGATTGAGTGGTTATTATAATATAATTGGGACCACACCCATGGGCACATTGTTTGATTTATTCTTCAATAATAGAAATGTGATTACAAATAGGTATTTATGGAATCCTAAAACTATCTATTGGCCCAAATAACCTTATCTTAATGGTCCTATTATTCTCCATGAGTATTTGATAATTCTAACATATGTTAAATGCGATTAACATGTTTAGAATTGTAACTAAATAAGTAACTAACATGCTTGAAATTGTAACTGTCTAACTAAGTAAATGCATTCTATACCCAAATATCTGCTCTAAACAACATTGCTAAAATCCCTGTAGATACTGAGATCATAAAGAGAAATGATAAAAAGGTCACAATACGACGTCGTCACATACCAAAGATCAAGTAGAAAACGCCAAAACCCAAAAACTGCCCTCAACAAGTGCAAAACCCAGAGGGCAGGAAGAAACTTTATTTTTGTAGTATCAAAGAAAGAAAGAATCAAGTCTTTGGTATTATGATTCACTGCTAATTGGGTCTTTAAAAAAAAAATTTATCAATGGAAATTTTGAATCCTCAAATTCTATGTGGAACTTCACCTTGTTTCTCTCCAAAGAAACATAGGTACAAGTACAACATACCACCCAAACCCAGCTTCAAAAGGAACTCCTCGTTTCCAACCTATTATTTACCATTACATAACAGCAGGAACTTCCAGATTTTTGCACATTTTGGTCGACCCACGTCTCGCCATCGATGATAATTTAAACTGTGATAGTGATAGTGTTATTGATAGTAGTAGACTCATAAATGTTGAAACAGAAGAATTGAAATCAAAACGTTTGGTTTTGGGTTGAGTACTAAAGTTTAGTAGTTTACACTTTCCACACTTTTTTTTTTCAAATTTTTTTAAGACAGGGTTTTTATTATTTTTTTATTATAAATAATGTTATTTTATTATTAACTAGAGCATTAAAAATGGAGTTATGGTAAAGTAATTTGGGAGAATAGTCCCTTATTTAATTTTAAGCATTGAAATTTCAAACTTTGTATTGAAATGTGGCTCTAAAATCTGATTTAAGTTATATCGTATTTTACATTGGAATTTTATTTTGAAAACACAACTTAAGTGTAAACACAAACATGATTTCAATCTAAAATTTGAAATTTCAATGCTTAAAATTGTATTTACAGGAGTATGGTTTTTAAAAAGAGATTATTCGTCTAAATAATCTCCCCACAATGCTATGTTTATTGATTATAAATAAAATACTCAGTAATAATTTTTTTGTTTAAAAAGATGCAAAAATTGTATTCGTCATATAAATATATTAGATAATTGAAAAACTGAATTCAGAGTTAAAAGGAAGTCTCAATTCAATAATTAAAATATCATATGATCCATAGCGGATGGATTTGTTGGGATCAAGTTTTGCATCCCAAAACCCAACTTTTTTTTGTCGATATTCAGTCCAGGTTGAGGGGATTCCATTGAAATCAACCCCTGCAATCAAAACCCTAAACCAAAATCAAAACCCTAAACCTAAAATCAAAACCCTAAACCTAAAATTGAAACCCTACAATCACAAAATCAAAACCCTAATCCTAAGAAATTCACCCTACAATCACAAAATCGAAACCCTAAACCAAAAATCGAAACCCTAAAACAAAAACCAAAACAATCAATTTAAAAAACTTACTGTTAGTCGGCCCAGTCAGTGTCTTGAGTGAGATTGAGAGCTGGAGAGAGAGAGGGAGACACCCAAGGGAGTGAGGGTGGAGGCGGTGCCACGACGCTTGGTCTGGAGGTCAGTGACGATGCAGGTGAGGGTGGCGCGGGCGGTGTCCGGTGGGGCGGACTTGAGTTCGAGTTGGGTCTCGCCGATTTTGCCACCGGTGAAGGAGAGGACTGGGATGGTGGCCGGTGATCGATCGGTTTGGTTTGGGTTTTGAGGGAATTGGGTTCGAAGGGCTTAGACAGATATTGTGCTTGATTTTTTTTGGTAAGGAGATTTTTTATTTCTTATTTCTTATTTATACTAGGGTTTTTAGCCCCGTTTTTTAAAACGCAGCTTCAGGGATTCTTGAAGCCGCGTTTAAAAAACGCAGCTTCAGTCATATCTATGGCCGCGTTTTTCAATAAACGCGGCTTTAGGACAGATCTAGAGCCGCGTTTTTAAAACGCGGCTTTAAGACATATATTAAAATATATATATATATATATATTTCAGATGGGTCTGAAGCCGCGTTTTTGCAAACGCGGTTAAAAAAAACGCGGCCTAAGACCCGCGTGTTTTGTAGTGACCACAGGCGGAAGAACTTCCTCCATCCAAACAAAATCATCATCAATTAATCTAGCAGATCTAGCCAAAGCATGAGCAACACTATTTGCATAGCGCCTAACACAATTAGTTAAAATGGATCTAAAACCTATAGCCAAAAACCAAATATCTTCATATATTAATCCAAGCCGTGAGAGGTTCGGTTGAGCCTGAAAAACCGTCTTCACCACCAAAGTATTATCACCTTCCAAAATTATCTTCATGAAGCCAGTGTCTATAGCAAACTTGAGGGCTTTACGATATGCCATCACTTCCACCTCTTCACTATCCCTTACAACACCGCCCTTCGCAACTAGAGCAGCCATTACTTCACCCCTATCATTCCTAATCACAGCCCCATAACCTGAAGCAGCTCCATCATCAAAACAAGCGCCATCAAAATTCAGCTTGAATAAAGTTCCTTGCGGAGGTTGCCATGTTTGCTGCGATGGAGTTTGAATTGGAGCTGGCACACTCAATTGATCTTGTGCTTCAGTATACTCCCTCAAATAATCCAATGCGCGTTGAGATGACCTTGAAGGATGCTGGAATACACCCCTATGCATGACTGTGTTCCGTTGATGCCATATCTGCCAACAAATAACCCAAAACAAATTCCCTTCCTCCAATGAAAGCTTCGGCATTAGACTTGTAACCAACTGCAGAAAATCAACTTGCTCAGTGCATGATATTTGAAATTGACATGAACTCCCTGCCCAAACATCCTGTGTCGCCCCACAACCCCAAAGCACATGCAAAACCGATTTAGTATCATTCTAACAGAAGCAACACCGTGCCTCCTCCACCACCCTTCTGCGTACTAGATTGTCTTGTGTAGGCAAATTGTTAAGGCATGCTCTCCAGGACAAAATTTTAATCTTGTTAGGGACGTTGGCCTTCCAAATTCGTGACCATAGTAAACCATATGTTTGTTGCACCGACGTCTCCCCAGTATTGCTCTCTTCCATCCTTAATTGCTTTGCCACATAATACCCGGACTTTATTGTGTAGCTGCCCTTCTTTGAAAAAGACCACACCATCACATCTTGCACAACCCGCCGACTCAAAGGGATTTGAAGAATAGCCTCTGCATCAAATGGATGAAACATGGCAGTGATGCTTTCCATGTCCCACTGATGATTTGGCCAATCAATTAAATTCGATACCCTCCACCCCCAAATCTCCTCCTTAGGTTGGAAAAGAATTTTTTTTGTTGGCTGATTAGGTAGCCAACAATCCTTTAAAACACGAATGGAAGCCTCGTTACCTACTCTCCAATAGCATCCTTTCCTCAAAAGTGGTTGAGCTGCTATCAAACACTTCCATACATAGGACCTATTTTGACAATCCTTCGTCTCAAGGAAGTCACACTGCGGAAAATATTTTGCTTTAAAACAACTATATAAAAGAGAGCTTTTATCTTGCAACAACCCCCAACCTTGTTTTGTAAGCATGGCTAAATTAAATTATCGTAAATCTCTGAAACCAATTCCACCCTCTTTCTTAGACAATGTTAAAAAGCTCCAATTTTTCTAGTGTATTTTCCTTTCCTCCCCAATTTATCCCTATCAAAATCTAGCACACATAGCGTCCAATTCATCACATAATTTCTCAGGTAACTGAAAAACCCCCCATTGTATATGTGGGGATGGATTCAGCCACTGCTTTTATAAAAACCTACTTGCCGGCCCTAGAGAGCAACTTCCCCTTCCAACCTTGCAACTTTTTCCAAATCTGTTCCTTAATGAAAGCAAAAGTATCATATTTTCTTCTTTCTATTAAAGTACGCAGCCCTCGGTGAGCATCAAACTTCTCCACTTCCTTTACCTTTAGTTTGTCAATTATCCATGGAAAGCTTATTTTAAAAATATTTGAATATATTATTTATCTATACTACTATTTAAGGGGTTTCTCCTATTTGGATTCCTCATTTTTTAGTTCAAAAGTACCTCTACACCCCTATATTTAAGTAGAGACAAAATTAAAGAATAATCCGATAAAAAATATAACTCTAACTTCCATTAAAACATTGCCTAAAAAATAGGACCACTCTCTTGTTAATTTTCAAATTACTTTATTCACTTATAAATTAGATTCTCAAAATAAAAATTATATATATATATATAAAAAATAAAAACATAGATATTTTTTTTAAAGTCCCATCGCACGCGGGAAGTCCGTGTGATGAGAGTAGTTATTAATAAATGGAATTAAGATTTTGATTTTGATTTTGATTTTCAAATTGCTTTATCTATTTATAACTGATATGTTCACACAATTTTCACAATAAATTTTAAGTGGCAGATTGTTATGGGTTGTTATTGTTAGAACAAAAAAGTAATCCTAGTGTTATTCAAATTTAAACCAATAATGACTAACTACTTATAATTTATTGTAAAAATATTGTAGGCGTAACATCTCTTATAAAATAAAAACACAAAATTTTGTTTTGTTATAAAATAGGACTACTCAAATAATAAAAAGAAGAAGCTTGAATTGCATGCGCAAAGCACAAAGCTAGTATTATATAAAAATATCTTTTGATTATTATAATTTAAATTGATTCAGGAAAAAAAAAAAGAATATTATAATTTAAAATGATTATCTTTTGGTTCATCTGATCTGCCATGTATCCAATCGAAAAAAATTGTTATATATGTTGCCCATGAAATCATATCTTGATGAAGCTTTTTCATAGCTGCTTTTGAAAATTGAACTCGACAGTGAGTCCACATTATCCATCGTTTTCCAACAATGGACAGACTCATCAACTCGCTGACTCGTCTACGTGCAACTCACCTCTTCTTTCTCACATGGGTGTCAACGTGTATGGCTGGAACAACCCCAGAATCCATTCTCCAAGGCTTCAAAGCCACACCAAACCCTTCAGTCTCATCGTTCCAACCTCTCCTAAACGATCCCACAGGCAATTTCTCACTCGGGTTCCTCCGAGTCGAACAAACCCAACTCGCCCTCGCTGTCCTCCACGTGGCTTCCTCACAGCCACTCTGGCTCGCCAACCAAACTCAGTTGGCCACCTGGTCCGACCGTACTCAGTTCTTCTTCAATGGCAGTCTCGTTATTTCCGATCCTCACTCGAGCCTGTTTTGGTCAACTCAAACCAATGGTGACACAGTTGTGCTCCTCAACTCCTCAAATCTCCAAATACAAAAGCTCGACAACCCAGTCTCAGTCCTCTGGCAAAGTTTCGACTTTCCCACAAATACCCTCGTGGAGAACCAAAATTTCACAGCCAGCATGTCCTTGATTTCATCAAATGGGCTTTACTCTATGCGCTTAGGGTACAACTTTTATGCGTTGTACGCAAAATTCCAAGACAACTCCGCAGATCACATGTATTGGAAACACACAGCTTTAGAAGCAGAGGCAGCGATAGTTCAAGGTCAAGGTCCAATTTACGCTTTAGTCAACTCTGATGGCTATTTGGGGTTGTACCAAAACGGCGCAGTCAAACCGGTGGACGTACAACCCTTCAATAGCTTTCACAGACCCATCGACTTGTTCCTTTTGGTCCGGTTAGAACCGGACGGAAACCTCGAAGCTTATTACTGGGACGGGTCGAACTGGGTCGGGGATTACGAAGCAATCTCGGACACGTGTCAGCTTCCCAGTCCGTGCGGTTCGTACGGTTTGTGCACACCACAAGGTTGTTCTTGTTTGGATAACCGGACAGAGTTTCGGTCCGGTTCGGATTGCGTTCCCGTGGAAACCGGCGACTTTTGCGGGGAACAGTTGGTTAAAGACAACTACGAGGTTTTAACGAGGAAAGGGGTCGAGGTGCCGTTTAAGGAACTAATGCAGTACGAAACGACGTCGTCGCTGGCAGAGTGTGAGGGTCTATGTGAAAGCAATTGTAGTTGTTGGGGGGCAGTGTATAATAACGCTTCCGGGTTTTGTTTCATGTTGGACTATCCGATCCAAACGTTGGTGTCTGTTGGGGATGAGAGTAAAGTGGGTTATTTTAAAGTGAAGGAAGGTGCAGGGAAAAAGAAAAACAAGACCGTTGCTATAGTTGGACTTGTAGTGGGTGGTGGGGCCTTTTTGATTTTGATTGGGATTGGTGGGTATTGGACGTACAGGATTTGGAGAAAGAAGACCCGAGAAGTAGATGATGAGGTATCACCCGGCCCGTATAAGAATCTCGGGTCGGAAAGCTCCAAGTCCATTGAGGTGGAGATGTGTAATAGATAAACCGATAATGAAGATGATGCAAGGGATGACATGTTTTTTTGGGTTTGACTGACAGTGATGTTTATTGCTAACTTAAGTTCAGTTTGCTTTATACTAATGTTGGGTATGGGGCCCAGGGGTTAACCTTTGTATGAGCCTTTTTAGTGTTTTTTGAGGAATAGGTGGGGCCTGCATGCCCATTGTAATTGGATGTATCTGACTATCTGTGACTGTACAGGACTTACAGGTCCGCCCAATGTAATGTAATGACATTGGCATCTTGCTTCTTACCATTTCCTCCAGTTTCTGAAAGAGAAGACACCACCTTGTTCCCATACAAAAGAAAAAAGAAAAAAGAAAAAAACTCTTCTTGACAATTTTTTTTAGTGCAATTGAGGTTTAATTGTATACAGATTCCGCTCTTTATATCAATCTACATATGCCTCACATTTCTGTTTGGAATGACTGCGGTAATGTGCAGTTAAGCATACTGGCAAAAACTAGTTTGTTGTCTACAGATTCAAAAACTAGTTTGTTGTCTACAGATTTTGGCAGTTATTATGTTGATGTTTCTGGTGTAAGGTAGATAGTATTTTGGGAACACTGCTTAATCCAAAGTTTAAAACCAATGAATTTTGGTCTAATTATGAATTATATATATTGAATTTTCATTTTTATGGTTGTTATTCAATGTGGGATTTCAAAATATAACTAATCATACTACTTACACATGAATATTTTGACATATGGATTGTCAAGTGTGGAGATTCAAACTGATTTCAATTTCAAGATAACGATGGAGCATGACATTCTTTCAATACTCTGGACATGAGATAAGATCGGTATATGATCAATTTGGACATGTATCATTACCTTGTCATGTCTACTGCGTTCTTCCAATACTCCAATATGGTGCTCTAGTCATTGCCTATAGTTGCCATACGTACAGAGCCTGAAAGGACCTCATATGATAGCAAATGAATAATTCTACTGAATATTCCTGAGGTCAAAATTCAAAACTGGATGGATCTTAATTGGGGTGACATATTTATGAAATGGGGGCCACCTGTTGGTTAGGCAATTGTAATTCTTGTTGGGGTGGTTGGGCTTGAAAGTTACAACTTATGGTTCGATCACGGGTTTTAATTTTGGAGGATGATGGGGGAGAGTCTTTTGCTCCATATATTATACCAAACTTGGGAGTTGGGGCCTGCAAATTAATGACGCAAGGGATGACGCATTTGGATTGGCAAACAATCTCAAACGTTGTCAAAGTTGGAAGAAAATGTGTATCATAAGGACAAATTGCATTCCAGAAGGTCATCCTCTCATTTTCTAATTTTACTTTATCGAATACATCTGCCCAAATCTCCATTTTGATCCATTTATCCCTATAAAAGTAGGTAAGCCGACTTCTAGTAGCTAGTATCTTATTCTATATTACAACTTGTGCCTATGTTCCTCTCTCTCTCTCTCCTTTTTGGGTAAGTCTTCGTATTCCCATAGGGAACATTCTATAAAGTTTGTATGCTGATATGTTGAATTTCTTGGCCCTAGCTAAGATGACTTCCACTATCTTGATGATAAGTTTGCCCTGTTTTTTTAGAGCATTTCAGGCCAATCTTTGACAACATGGACTCCAGTCTCTCTCTCTCTCCATATCCTATTATAATTTCTTTTTTTGTCCAAAAAAAATCTTCAAGGATAGGATGAATATATAGAAGTTGCTCATCCTAAGGTTTTTGACAAAGTGACAGGGTATTAAAGGACATGTTAGATGAAGGAAGATGGCATCATCAATTTTCATAAATGTTCAATCCGTGAGTTCCACTCCTTTATGTATTCAAATTTTGACCATTTAATATGATTGTTGAAAATTTCATGTACGAGAGACAATAATCTTAACAACACTTCTTATGCCTGTTTGATTTTATTTTTTTTGAATAATCTCCAAGTTGATACATAGCTGGAGTATTATATATTATTAAGTTGACATAATTGAGTTATCTAATACAGAATTAAATAGTAAATACAAATGTTTTTTTTTTTTTATACCATAATAAATACAAATGTTTATGTGCACAAGATAAGTCCATTGGTCAAGACAGAAGTCAAGTTAGAACACAGATAGCAACAAAACAAGAACCTAAAATTTCCTCTTCCAAAGACTCAGAACATGGGCTTTGTCTAATCATTTACTCGAAGGTGGCGTTTCGCGTCCTCTGGTTTCTGGGCTCAGATCCCATACTTTGAGGTAACCCAAATATTGTCCATCTTACACAAAATTGGGCTTTAGACTACTTTACCCGCCTATGAAAAGCCCAAATTTTTCATCGCAATTCCTTTAAAAGCTTTGTTACATTTTTTTTTTTTTTGGGTAGGTAAAGCGTGAAACACTTCTTTACAGTGAATTTCCATCAGTAATCTTTCTTTCTCTCACAGGTTGTGAAGGGAATTGATAAGCTTGAACACACTTCTGCCAGTTCACGGCGCAAAACTTCCTCTGATGATCAAGTTAGTGAAGATATTTGAGAAAATATATTTTTGGAATCTTTTCTGTTAGGAAGTGGGGTAAAAACACGAAAACTAACAATAAAATTATTGGTTTTGAGACATGTAGGATCATTATTTTTAAGACAATATTTGTTACAACTTTATCAGTTTATTGTAGTTGCAAAAAATTTAATTTTAACTTCTCCAATAATACGGTTTTTTTTTTGTTCTTTGACGGTGAAATAGTTTTTTAGTGTGGCTAAAATACAATCACCATTGTGAATACTAGCTTGTTTTCCTTAACTACATTGTTTTCCTTTCTCTCCCCCTAGCCCTGACTTAGCCTATTTCTTGCTTTCCCTCGCTTGTCCATGTGAGAGCGTTCGTGCCTTATATTGATGAGTCACTTCACTCCCTTGAAAGCCTATTCATAGGAGTGAAGCATTTGTTTCTAACTTTAGCTCATTTATTAATAGTAAGATGGGGGGACACCCCCCAAACCCCCTGCACTTTGATGCCATTCTTCCCTTTGGTTGAACCCTCTTATGGGTAAAAGAAGCATAAGGATAGAAACGGTAGCTCGTGTCTCATATATATTTTTTGTTTTTGTTAAGTTTTTAGGTTGGACAATTGCTATTTGAGTTAGGCTAGTTAGACTGATTGGGAAGAAGGGGGCCTAATTACAAAAATGAAATATAAAATGACTAAAAAAAATTTTAGACTAGGGGGCCCTACTTGGGTCCGTCCCTACCTACAACATTTATACATATATACTACCTCTCTCCCTCTCTAACATTATTTGAAAATTTATTAATATAAAAATTAATTACTCAATTATAAATTCAACTTCAAATTTATGTTGAATAAAAATTACATTTATTTATAAGTCACAAGTACGAGTTACATTTATTTACGACTAAAAACTCATTTGTGTCTTGATTTGATCATTGATAATAAAGAGTTATTATCAATACGTTTGGTCAAAACTTTCTATCACAAAAAAAACATGTCATGTTTGTAAATCCTGTCAAATATTGTGAGCCTTGTGTCCTGGCTCTCACTTGAGCCCTAGCTAAAGTAGACTGCCTCCAATGAAGGGCTTGCCCGTTTTGGAAGTTGTTCGGCCATACTTGTGACTGTTCTAATTGAAGAGTCTTGTCTGGGACTTTGTCGGTCGGTTGGCCTTGAGCTCGGCTGGACTCCTTTTGGGTCTGCCATGGATCATAGATTCATAGCTCTTGGTCACACTCATTGGGATGGGCCCGGTTTTGTGTCAGCTCATTCGGGGCTCAGAGCTACATTGGTATAGTGATAGAGTCCCCCAAATTAATCAGATTCATGATTTCTTTAAAGAATTGCTAGTTGGTGTACATGTTATGCTTAAAGTGGAAGTAGTTTACTAAATAATGAAACCTTTAAGCAAGTGGAATGCATCAAATTAATACAGAAAGAGACAACCCCACGTAATTCTCTTTCGAAATATTAATAATTTGCCTTTGTATATAATCTTACCAAACCATCTCAAATTCTCAATGCATAGCGGGTCTCTGTCTCTGATCACAAGCTTAGGAGATATCGGTCGTTTGGTCACAATGGGGCTTCACATTTTGCATGCTCATCTTAATAATGCTTTTTCTGAGGCTGTCAATCCTAGTAAGCAGTAATTCTTTTCTTCAGGAGCATCAAACTTGAGATGAACATCTTGATGAATTAAAGTTAAAGATGCTGGGGCTTGTTATTAATGGGCTGACAATATTGATGTTACATGCATTGTGATATAGGTAGCTAGGGTTATTAATTACATGATATCAGTCTCATCTGATGGAGAATGCTTCTGAGGATGCTTTACTCTGAAGAAATTAATCAGATCATGTCCTTTAACATTTGTCTGTTGTTTGGGTTACTGCCTCAAAAATGTGCTACAAAGTCAAGAATAAATACGGATAGCAGTTCTAGTCGTAGAGTTACAATGGTTGTGCGATCCTCTTAGATATCTAGCTACTTCTATCTAATTACCATACATATAATTCTAATTATAGAGTGGATTTTTTTTTCCATGGAAAATTTGGGTTATGGGAGTAATGCATGTTTCCAGGTTATGTTGCTAGAACTCCACTTTATATATTACCTATTGAAATTTATGCCTTAATTTTCAGATACGATGCCATGCCGCATCCAATAATAATAATTAAAAATTATTTAAAAAAAAACTGTTTAACTAGAAAAGTATTTACTCTTACCAGAAAAGTCCTCTTTAGTCCTTCATTTTACAACAAACTTGAATGTGAAAGAAGTGAGGAATCTTTTCATATGAGTAAATAAATTCACGTCTACGTGGTTAAACTTTTCACATGATTAGTGCCTTTTAATATCAATAAGTCTATAAGCACAACTTAAACCTAAATAAATTCATGTCTATGTGGTTGGAAAAAAAAAAAAAAGTTCTTGTTTTATAAACCCAAAGTTGTTGGGTCGGGTAGCAAGTGGAATAAAAACCCACTTAAACCTTAATATAAGACTTAATTTGAATTTACAAACAAGTTCATAAGATAATAATTTGATATTGTTGGGGTCTTTTTTTGTTGCTGTGTGTGGCCATGTGCCAGCCGCTAGTTAAAAACAATAATGAAGTCACCCACGTTCAGGAGTCGAGTAATTATAAATTAGAAGGTAAAGGAACCGTAACTTATTATGAATCAAACCATAATAACAGTTGATCAGTCTAGTTTTATGATATTAATTAAGGCGATACAAGTCCAGTCGGGAGAGAAAATAAAATAGTGAGTGTCTGGCTATAGAATGAGACTGAATATTATAAGTCCAACGATAAGTTGAATATTATAAGAGTTTTAGCAATTAATTCGTATAAGAATTTAATAGTAAAAGCTAGTAATTGATATGAACTCAACATCAACAGGAACATTGAATCCAGCAACAATAAGATAAATAAAGATATAATCTTCCCATAATGCTCTTAGATTAAAAAGGAAAGCTTGGCGTGTGGTGAAGGGAGCAAAAGCATGTCCAACCTTGCACAAAAGAAGTTGGTTAAATTTTTTTCACCTACTGTACACTTAGATAACTTTACCCATGTTAATTATCTTTAGTTGGCGTATAACTTTCTTGGAAATTTTTTGAATATCTTTAAGTTGGGTTTGGATACTTGGATTTAGATTTTAAATTAATAGATTTGAAATATCTTGATTTCAGATCTATTAATTTTAGGAGTTATTTCAAATCCAAGTATTTTAAATGTTTAAAATACTTGGTGAATTTGTCAAATCATAATCATTGACATTTTTAAAACTATTTCAAACAAGATATTTGAATTTTAATCACCTAAATCCAAATCTAAATGCTCAAATCATGTCATCCAAACTTAAATTGCCTCACGTAGAAAGTTTGATTGACGTTCACACAACATTCTTTTGAGCGATTATAAGACTGTAACTTCACTTGACCTTACACAATGTGTCGATCACAAATAATAATAAATGATTTGCTCAACTCTTGCTCGAGCTAACTTTTAAATATGATCACTATACTTTGTATTACTAGTTCTTTCACTTCCAAAGTGGGATTAACATATATATTACAACCAAGTTACAACATTTATACATATATACGTTTCTCTCTCTCTCTCTCAACAACATTATCTGAAAATTTTATTGATAAAAAAATTATGATTTTTTTTTATAAAATTACTCAATCATATATTTGAGCTTCAAATTTATGTTGAATAAAAATTACATTTATTTATACAAGTTAAACAGAATTTCAAACATGTCAACTTAATTGTCTTGACACGAATGAATCGGGTAATTTTGGATTAATTGTGGGTTAAGCAAATCAACACAAAATTGTCATATTTATTAATTGTATCAAAGTGAGTCGATCCATTTTAACCTAAACCCATTTATACTAAATATGAATTCGCAAAAAAAACATGTTATGTTTGCAAATCGTGTCAAATATTGTGACCATTGTCTCCAGACTCTCCCTTGAGCCCTAGCTAAAGTAGACTGCCTTTAATGAAAGGCTGGCCAGTTTTGGAAGTTTTTTGGCCATACTTGACTGTTCTAACTGAAGAGTCATGTCTAGGACTTGGTTGGTCGATTGGCCTCGAGCTTGCCAGACTACTTTTGAGTCTGCCATGGATCATATATAGTTCTTGGTTACACTCATTGGGCTGAGCCTGGTTTTGTGTCTGATCATTCTGGGCTCAGAGGTACATTGGTATAGTAATAGTGTCTCCCAAATCAGATTCGTGATTCCTTTCAGCATAAACAGTTTAAAGAATTGGTAGTTGGCGTACATGTTATGCTTAAAGTGGAAGTAGTTTGCTAAATAATGAAACCTATTGGCAAGTGGAATGCATCAAATTAATACAGAAAGAGACAACCCCACGTAATTCTTAATAATTTGCGTTTGTATATTACGATTATTATCGTACCAAACCATCTCAAATTCTCAACGCATAGACGGTCTCTCACAAGCTTACGAGATGCTGTTTAGTCACAAAGGGGCTTCACATTTTGCTTGTCCTAGCGTCTGGTATAGTTAGGGTCCGTTTGGTAGAGGAGTTTGAGTAATGTTGTTTGTAATTTTTTGAAATATGAGTAAGTGAAAAAGTGTGAAAATACGTGTAATATTATTTAAAAACTGAAAATCTGTGTTTAAAATACTCTACTAAACGGGGCCTTAATTGTTGCAAGTTACAACCACCCTTACATCTTCTTTTCATCAATAATGTTTTTTCTAAGGAGGTCAATCCTAGTAAGCAGGATGGGCGGCTCAATGGTATAGGCGAGTGAGACAACCGCTTAAGATTTGTAAGTGAAATAATGCTCCTAAATTTTAATCGATAGAACTCTAAAAATTAGCTAATTACTATTAAAAAGAAAAAAAAAGAAGAAGAAGAAGCTATGTTATCAATATTTATACAACAAATATTATATTAAATTATTTTTAAATTGATATTTAAATATAAAAAAAAAGACTCACTTAAAATTATTTAGGCCCACGTTGGTAAGCAGTAATTCTTTTTTTCGGGAACATCAAAATTGAGATGAACATCTAGATGAATTAAAGATGCCGGCGCTTTTTATTATTAATGGGCTGACAATATTGATGTTACATGCCATGTAATATAGGTAGCTAGGGTTATTAATTGCAAAGTAATTTTGATGCCACACACAATTACACAATTTTGCCTACAACTCGTCCATGTGGTGAGTTGTAGTTGGTGGAAGGGTGTGGTACATGGACCACAACTCCACCATTACCCGTTCACCAACCACAACTCACCATATAGACGAGTTGTAGACAAAATTGTACAAATATATGTGGCACCAGAATTTTTTTTAATTACATGACGTGTGTCCCATCTAATGGAGAATGCTTCCCTTTCAAAAAAAAAAAAAAAAGAGGATGCTTCTGAAGATGCTTTACTCCGAAGAAATCAATCAGATCAGATCATGTCCTCGAACATTTGTCTGTTGTTTGCATTACTGTCTCAACAATGTGCTACAAAGTGAAGAATTAATACGGATAGCAATTCTAGTTGTAGAGTTACAGTAGTTGTGCGGTCGTTTTAGATATCTAGCTACTACTATCTAATTACCATTGAGAGACGGCTGCATGGTAGATATAATTGATGCGGTCGTTTAAGGTTCAAATAAAATTTTTAAAAAAATCCCAAATTTTAATCAATAAGTTTATTTTTAAACAATAAATAAAATAATATTTTTTTAATTAAATAAAAAAAAAATGCAATGATAAAAACATTTTCACAATATTTGTGCAACAAATAGTAAGTAATAGGTTGTTATAACCTATTATTGATGGCAAAAAAATAATTATAGTGGTAGGTTGAAATAGAAAAACAAGAAGCAAATTAACACCTAGCATGTGTTGTGAAAAATATTGTAAATGTTACACTTTCACAACAACAAAAAAAAGTGCAATACACAAAAAAATTCACAACATTTTTTACTAGTCGAGTTAGCAAACTTTTATTAGTTCTCACTTAAGTTCACCATTAACATTACTGTTTTACTTACCACTATCAATCTGCCATATCAACAAGTGTGAAAAGTTTTGTCAAATTTTTTATGTCTATAAAATTTCTAAAATAAGAAAGAATTATATGTGATTTGTGTTAATTAGTAGTAATTTTGCATCTAAAAGAAGATAATCAATTTTTGCCGTAATCCCTCGAATGCATCAAGCCACCCCAGTTACCACACATCTAATTCTAATTATAGAGTGGATTTTTACCATGGAAACTCTATGTTATGGAAGTAATGCCTGTTTCCAAGTTGTGTTGTTAGGACTCCACTTTATATATTATTATTTGAAATTTATGCCTTAAAATTTCAGATAAGATGCTTAGCCACATTATCCATTAATAATAACTTTTAAAAAAAAAGAAAAAAAAAGAAGAAGAAGACTATTTGTCTAGAAATATTATTCACTCTTACAAGAGAAGTCCCTCTTAATCCCTCATCTTACAACAAGCTTGAGTGTGAGAGAAGAGAAGAATATTCTCGTAGGAGTAAATAAATTCACTTCTACGTTGTTAAACTCGTCACATGATTAAATTATTAATGCTTTTCAATATCAATAAGTCTATAGGCACAACTTTTTTCTTATTTTTATTTACAATTATTGGCATGATAAGTGTCATAATAAATAATAAAATGATGTTATTGATAGACTCGTGAAATTTACAACAAGCTTGAGTGGGAGAGGAGAGAGGAATATTCTCGTAAGAGTAAATAAATTCACGTCTGCATTGTTAAACTTGTCACATGATTAATGCCTTTCAATATCAATAAGTTTATAGGCACAACTTTTTCCTTATTTTTATTTACAATTCTTGACGTGATAAGTGTCATGATAAACAATAAAATGATGTTGTTGATAGACTCATGTGAAAGTTAATAACAACCTACCATCATAATTAACAAATGGTGAAAATATTTTGTTTGTAGCGTTCTTCGTTATTTATTTATAGTTTGGTTTTCATGGTAAATTATAATTTTGTTCAAACTCTTACAATTGAATTCATATTATAAGATTAAGGTTAATCAAGACCCCAATAAAATTTCATAGGTCCATCATGGAATCACCACATATTAGATCAATATAATATTGAAATTTTTATGGGATTAGACCTATCGTTGAAGGTGAAGTCTGTCTAACATCTTGTAGAAGAAAAGAGTCTTGTCTTTTGCTTGCAATGGAATGAGATGAAACCCACTAGCCACATAAAGAATGGTATCTTTGTCACCTTTGGGGGAGGAAAATAAAACTTTACCGTAAGAAAAGAATATTCTTGGTTGGCTTTTAAATCTTTTCATTTCATGATTATTCTTCATGATGAAATATGTACTCCACTAGTTTATTGTTAGGTGAGAGTTTGTCTTCTCCACATATGGGTATTAGGTGTTAGTACACGTACGTCCACCTTTCCCTTTAAGTTCCCTCAATTAAAAAGAGAGAGATTAGAAAAGAGGAATGCTTTATTTCAAGACGAAAAAGTGTCAGCCATAATAAAAGATTGCTTAATTTTCATGTACAATTGTAACAATTGTTCACCATTGGAATAATTTCATTGAGTACTGAGTTGGCACAGCCTTCCACTGTCTCACGTTAATCCCATCAACCTAAATTGAAATTGTTGTACCTTTTGTACTAATTGATTTTAAATTTTCCTTTGAATCTCATCTACTTATTTTTTACTCCATTAGGCACTTAAATTGTTGGTGATTAAATGAACTTCATGAACAGATCGACAACCTAAATTTACCTCAATAAAGAGCTATTAAACACTCGTTGTAATTGAAACTGAAGCTCTATTTTTTTCTATCTCCAGAAGCTGCAAGGAATTAAAGAAGTAGGTGAATCTAGTTAATACTCTAATAAAATAACGTTTGGTACTTTTCATTTACATATTGCATGTGAGTTTTGAGTACTCATCATCTAGTTGAAGACTAGTAGGCCTCTTTACTCACATAAGTGGAGTGACGAGGGGACAAAGTTTAATTATAATTGACACAATTCTACAGATTTGATATTAATTAAAGTAATGTTACATCACTTAATATTTTATTTATTTTTTTTATTAGGTATGAATTTTGAAAAATTTACCGTTTGATTAATTACATTTTATTCTTCTACTCTCTATGTTTGCAAATTTTTACTGTGATGAAAGATATAATAATGGGTAGAGAGGTGAGGTTTAAATTTTACAATATATGAGGAATTACAAAAGATACTGTGGGGGGTAAAAATGCTTAAATGCACGTTTGGGCCTTGGGCTTGGTTAGTTGGTATAAGTCTGTTCAATCAGAGTCTTCGAGGCCCACAAGCTAGTCCGTGCTACAAGGGGCAAAGGAGTTGTCTGAGGAGGAGTATCTCCTCGAACGGGCCCAGTAAAGGCCATGGGACGTGCTAAAGGATTTAGAGACAGAATTCTGGAAGATTCGTTGGGTAAAGGCGTGATCCAAGCACTTGTTAGAAGGAGGAACGTGTGAGAAATATCTGAGGAAAAAGCTGCTACCACCGCATTAAAGGCCCTGCATCTACCTCCCTGGCCGCATTAATGGAGAAATGACCTTTGAACAGTAATATTCAGCCTTCCAGCTATTATTTGAAGACTTTAAGAAGGTGGTGGATGGGACAAGTATTTATAAGGAAAATATGTGTTACACATGGATGAAACAGGGAAGAAGAAGAAGGTTATAAGAAGACGAGAGAGGAAAGAAGAGGGGGGACCTCTTTTGGAAACTAAAAATTGTAATCTTTTGCTTAGAGAAAGAAATGCCATACAAGTGGTTCTTGGCTTAGGTCCGAGGAGATTTTTTTGTCATATTCATCTATTATTTGCATAAATTGCGGCATTCTGGCCTGTTTATCAATTCTCCAATATCCTTAACCTAGGTTTCAAACCCATACTCTACACATTTCATTGTATAAGACTCTTTGGGCCTGAGTCCATCTAGGGATTGGATCGGGTACAAATTGTGCACTTACAATTGGCGCCGTCTGTGGGAAATCTGGTGTTGAAGGAATTGGAACATCATGGCAGGCTTAGGTTCGCATCATGCAGAGTCTTAGGGGTCCTAGCGCGAAGATCATTTTGAGCGTCTCGAGCGTCGGAGGGATAGAGAGGGAAGTGTGTATACAGTACACCCTGATGCAAGCTATTCGCGTGGTGGAAGCAGGGCCACCCATGAGGATGATGCCAAGGCCATGCAGAGGGAGATTGACTACCTTAAGAAAAAGCTACGTCGCGTCAGACGAAGGCGGGCTTCACCTCCGTCTAATCCTTCCTCTAGGGGATCCCAAGGAAGCAGTTACAGTCCAAGGTCCAGGACTCCCCCTAGCGAAACCTTCTCTTACAAGAAGGATGGGCTTCCAAGTCGTAAGCATAAGAAGTTTCCTTCTAGGGGCTTGGGAAACGATGCTATGAGCCGAGCGTTGCACCAACTCTCCAAGTCACCCTTCTCACGCAGGATCGAGAAGGGAAGGCTTCCACGGCGGTTCACTCAGCCCACCTTCACCATCTATAATGGCAGGACAGACCTAGTCGAACACGTGAGCCATTTTAATCAGAGGATGGCGGTACATTCTTAGAACGAAACCTTGATGTGCAAAGTCTTTCCCTCTAGCTGGGACCTATTGCTATGAGATGGCTTAACGGACTAAATCCGGGGTCTGTCGATTCTTTCATGGAACTCACTAGGGCATTTGCGTCTCGATTCATTACATGCAGCAAAATCCCTCGGCATTTGGACTCATTGTTATCCATGGCCATGAGGGAGGGTGAGACTTTGAAAGCGTATTCTGACAGATACTGGAAAATGTTTAATGAACTCGACGGTGATTTTGACGAAGTGGCGATTAACACTTTCAAAGTGGGCCTCCCAACTTATCACGATTTGAGGAAATCTCTAACCAAAAAGCCCGTGCGGAGTGTACGTCGCCTCATGGATCGCATCGACGAGTACAAAAGGGTTGAGGAAGATCAACAACAAGGTAAGGGTAAGGCGAAGGTTATCCCTCAGGAGAGAAGGGATTTCAGGTCGGACAGGTACCATAACAATAAGCCGAGGAGAGATTTCTCTGGGCAATCTGGTCCACTCCTCAAGTAGTTAATACCGTATTCCGAGAACCAGTGCACCAATTGCTGGAGAAAGTCTGCAAGGAACCCTACTTCAAGTGGCCTAGTAAGATGGCGGGGGACCCTACGAAACAGAATCAGAACCTCTTTTGCCAGTATCATCAGGATGTGGGTCATACTACTGAGAATTTTCGGACCCTTTGGAACCATTTAGAGCAGCTTGTTAGTGAGGGAAAATTGAAGCAGCACCTGTATCAACCCAACGGACAAGGAAATCATTCAGGTTCAAATAATCAGAAGAACAACTCATCTCGACCACCCTTGGGAACGATTAATGTCATCTTTGCTGCACCTGACAGGATTGGTTCCTGTCCTACAAGGGTGATGGCGGTGTCACATTCCCAGGCCGAGGAGTCTGGCTCGAGGCCGAAGACGATCAAAGGGAGTACCCCTATTTTGGGATTCTCTAATGAGGATAAGGTTGGGACTATTCAACCACATGACGATGCCCTGGTGGTCACATTAAGGATAAGGAATTATGACGTCAAGAGGGTGATGGTCGATCAGGGTAGCGATGCAGATATTATGTACCCTGACTTATTCAAAGGGCTTAAGTTAGGGTTGGAGGATCTCACTCCCTATGATTCGCCATTGATAAGCTTTGAAGGGAAGGCTGTCATACCAAAGGGACAAATTCATTTACCTGTACAGTCGGGCCCGGAAATGGTCGATGTAAATTTCATTGTGGTTGACGCATATTCTTCATACACGGCCATTGTTGCCAGGCCTTGGCTACATGCTTTGGGTGCTGTCTCCTCGACTTTACATGTTAAAGTAAAATTTCCCTCGGGTGGATCGATTGAAGAAATTCTTGGTAGCCAATCAATAGCAAGGCAATGCATATCGGCCGCAATACTGCATCAAGCCGAATCAAAATCCTCGACCTCGGCTGTGGAAGACTTATAGCAATTAACAACTCTGGATGCGCCCAGTGCGGTGACAGCAGAGGAGGCCACGTGTGAAGAGTTAGAAATATTTCTCATAAATGATGACCCCGAAAGGTTCTTTCAAGTTGGGATACGGCTACCACACCAAGAGAAGATGGAATTGGTGATGTTTTTTAAAAACAATATCGATATTTTTGCATGGGATCCCTATGAGGCTCCGGGGGTTGACCCAAGTTTCATTTGCCATTATTTGAACGTCAACCCTGCCGTTATTCCCAAGAGGGAACCACATCGACGTTCTTCGAAAGAACATGCCGAGGCCGTCAAGGAAGAGGTGCTCAAGCTCAAAAGGGCTGGGGCTATTAAAGAAGTTTTCTACCCAGAATGGTTGGTGCACACTGTCGTAGTAAAAAAGAAGAGCAAAAAATGGAGAGTATGTGTGGACTTCACAGACCTAAACAAAGCCTGCTCAAAAGACTAGTTCCCGATGCCTCGCATCGATTAGCTAGTGGATGCTACGGTTGGGCATCCTCGGATGAGTTTTTTAGATGCCTTCCAAGGTTATCACCAAATACCTTTAGCGTTGGGTGATTAGGAGAAGACTGCCTTCATTACTCCTACGGGGAATTATCACTATAAAGTGATGTCATTCGGTTTGATTAATGCAGGGGCTACTTACTAAAGGATGATGACCAGGATGTTCGAATCGCAGCTTGGGAAGACCATTGAGGTATATGTGGATGATAAGGGAAGACCATTGAGGTATATGTGGATGATATGGTAGTGAAGAGTAAGACAGTACCTATGCATGTGAAAGATTTGGACGACACCTTTCAAACACTTAGGAAGTACAAGCTGCACCTTAACGCCTCAAAGTGTTCTTTTGGGGTGGGCTTCGGGAAGTTCTTAGGCTACATGGTGACTCATAGAGGAATAGAGGTAAATCTGGCACAGGTCAGAGCCATTCAGGGCTTGCAACCATCTCGGAATCCGAAGGAAGTTCAGAAATTGACCAGGATGACTACTGCTCTCAGCAGATTTATCTCTCGGTCCGCTGATAGGTGTAGACCTTTTTTCCAATTGTTAAATAAATGGAAAGGATTCCAATGGTCCGAGAAATGCGCTTTAGCTTTTTAGCAAATTAAGGAATATCTTTCCCGGCCACCCATCATGTCTCGGCCGGAGGTCAATGAAATCCTATTTGCATACCTAGCTGTAGCTATCCATGCAGTCAGCTTGGTTCTGATAAGGGACGACGGTGGGGTATAAAGACCGGTTTATTATGTTAGCAAATCTTTGAATGAAGCTGAGGTGCGTTATTTTCCTTTGGAGAAGGCAATTCTGGTCGTAGTCCATGCTACACGAAAGCTTCCTCACTACTTCCAATTCCACACCGTCGTGGTTTTGACTCAACTGCCTCTCAAGTCAGTATTGCGAAGTGTTGACTACTCGGGGAGGGTAGCCAAGTGGGAAACTATTCTGGAAGTTTTTGATATCAAATATATGCCGCGCACCTCGGTGAGGGGCCAGGTTCTTGCTGATTTGGTGGCGGAGTTCGCCGAACCATTGTTAAAGGAAACTGCAAAGGAATCGCACATGGATGAAAAATCAGTTGGCATGATCACATGCAAAGGGCCTCCAGTATGGAAAGAATATGTCAATGGGGCAGCAAACCAGAGGGGATCAGGCGTTGGACTTGTTTTGGTATCCCCTGAGGGAATTACCTTTGAGAAATCATTGAGATAAACGTTCCCGGCCACTAATAACGAGGCTGAGTATGAAACTGTCTTAGTCGGTATGGATATGGTTTGGAGAATGGGGGGAAAGGCAATTCATATGTCCTCGGATTCTCAGTTAGTTGTGGGCCAAGTGACGGGGACCATGGAGGCTAGGGATCCAAGAATGCAAGAGTACCTAACCCAAGTCAAATGTTTACAATCCAAGTTTGATTCTTTCATCCTTTCGCATGTTTCTAGTAGTGGAAACACGCATGCGGACTCATTGGCCACTTTGGCGACGTCCTTGGCTCAATATTTGCCTAGGGTTATCCTCGTCGAAGACTTGCTGAAACTGACTTTAACCACCGCGAGTGCCATCCATATCCATCTGATAAGGTTCGGACCTAGCTGGATGGACCCCGTAGTTTCATTTCAAAAGAGCGACGTTCTGCCCGAGGAGAAGTCTGAAACAGATAAAATTCGTCGAAGGCGCCTCGATTCTGGTTGTCCGAGGATCAGAAGCTGTATAAACGCTCCTTTTACGAACCATACTTACTATGTGTATATCCTGAAGCAACGGAGGCACTTTTGGAAGAATTGCACAAGGGAATTTGATGAAGCCATACTGGGGGGAGATCTTTAGCCCATAGAGCTCTGACTCAGGGATATTGGTGGCCCAATATGCAGAGAGAGGCTCAAGACTACGCAAGAAAATGTGACCAGTGCCAGAGGTTTGCTCCAATTATTCATCAGCCTAGTGGTGTCCTTAATCCTTTGTCTAGTTCTTGGCCATTCGCTCAATGGGGACTGGATATAGTTGGGCCTTTTCTGAGGGCTGTGGGGAAAAAAAAGGTGGCTACTCGTGGGAACTGATTACTTTACCAAGTGGGTCGAAGCTGAGCCTTTATCAAATATTAGGGATGTGGACTCCAAGAAATTTATCTAGAAGAACATTATCACTAGATTTGGGGTACCTCACACACTTATTTCAGATAATGGCGTGCAATTTGATAGTAAAGCTTTCAGGAAATACTGTAATGACTTGGGCATCACAAATAGATACTCCACTCCAACTTATCCTCAGGGAAATGGGCAAGCCGAGGCCGTTAACAAAGTTATAGTCAGTAGACTTAAGAAGAGGCTGGATGATGCAAAGGGTAGATGGGTAGATGGGTAGAGGAATTGCCATATGTTTTGTGGACATATCGGACTACGCCGCGAAGATCCACTGGAGAAACACCCTTCTCCATGACTTACGAGGCCGAGGCGGTGATACCTTTGGAATCTGGGTTTTCCACATTAAGGACGCGTTCTTTTAGCTCAGGAAATAACGATGGCCTCCTGAAAAAAAGCCTGAATCTGGTTGAGGAACGGCGAGAGGTCGCCATGGTCTAAATGGCTTATTATCAGCAGAAGCTTAAACGAGGATATGATGCTCATGTGAAGCTAAGGCCACTAGCGCCTGGGGATTTGGTGTTGAAGAAAGTCATGGGTACTTCCAAAAATCTAGCGTGGGGAAAGCTAGCACCAAATTGGGAAGGACCATACCAAATCATTTCTGTAGCGGGCATAGAGTCATATCGCTTAGCTGATCTAGATGAAAAAATTATACAACGCCCTTGAAATGTAAATAACCTACGAAGGTATTATTATTAATAAAAAGCACTTTTGTAGTTCGTTGTTCAAATTATCATTATGTAACAGTTCGATTTACTTATTCATGAATATCAAACAGAAACTTGGTCATGTATGGTCCTTGGACCACATACCTCGTGGAAATTGGTATCTTGTTGATTGTTAAACAGAACCTTAGTTATGTCAAGTCCTCGGACCTTCTACTTTGGAGAAATTAACATTTCAATTCGCTATTTCTAAATATCAAACAGAAACTTGGTCATGCATGGTCCTTGGACCACATACCTCGTGAAAATTGGTATCTTGTTGATTGTTAAACAAAACCTTAGTTATGTCGGGTCCTCGGACCTTCTACTTTGGGGAAATTAACATTTTAATTCGCTATTTCTAAATATCAAACAGAAACTTGGTTATGCATGGTCCTTGGATCACATACCTCGTGAAAATTGGTATCTTGTTGATTGTTAAACAGAACCTTAGTTATGTCGGGTCCTCGGACCTTCTACTTTAGGGAAATTAACATTTGAATTCGATATTTCTAAATATCAAACAGAAACTTGGTCATGCATGGTCCTCGAATCACATACCTCGTGGAAATTGATATCCTATTGACTGTTAAACAGAACCTTAGTTACGTTGGGTCCTCGGACCCTCTACTTCGGAGAAATTAGAAGAAACTGTGCCTCATGAGTGTTGATGTGTTGATGAGCCACAGTAAGTTTGATGGATTGCTTTATGCCCCAAACTAAATGCTAAGTTTAGTTTTAGATTGTGTATTGTTGTATTACGTATATTATGGTTTTGAAGCATAATTTACATATATACACTAAGTGTATGTACTTTTATTTGAAGTTATTGTTAATCGAAATGTTGTAAAGATTTTACTATGTATTAGGAGGTGGAGTTAATTGTTCCATTCATATAATTTTGCGCTAAAGAGAAGCGAATTAGAATTTTTGTACTGAAGGTTGGAAGTTAGTTGAAGATCAAACCTTTCAAATTTCTCATTAATTTTGTCAAGATATACACTAGAAATGAAAGCCCTAATACAAAAATTACTACATAAGAAAAGGGGAAGGAGTCCTAACTAGCCTAGGTCTTAAATCTTGGTGGGGGGGTCCTGCTTGGATGTGCTGGCAGCCCCTTTTGCTTTGCTGTCCTCCTCTGTTTGTTTTAGCTATGCTTCGAATGAGGTCTGGACTTGTTTCCCTTTGTCTTTGGCCACTGGTGGAGGAACATTGGGCTCGGCATTCTTGCTCGGAGGCTTCTCGGCTTCGTCGCGTTGTTCCTTCTCTTTGTCAGAACCAGCAGGTTCTTTAAGAGTTGGAATGGGCTCTGGAATCATGGATGGATGTGTTGAAGGCGCTGTCTCATGGGTAGGTGTGATAGGAGGAAGCTCTTCGAGCACATTGATGTCCTGAGGAAGCCAAATGTTCTTAGGCTTCCTCAACTCGGAAGTCGTGGGAATCCCTACCACATTTAGAGCTTCCGCCCACACTTATTGGCAGTACTCCCAGCATAGCTCAGCGAACTCCTCTGTCAGTTGATTTTCTGTCGCCTCAACCCCTTCTTTGTAAGCAGCCTTCTTGGCAGCCTCCATGCTTTCCTTGAGGGTACGAGCCTCTTCCCTCATTCGAGCAAGCTCCTTTTTCAAGTCAGAGTTTTCTTGTTGGGCTTTGGACAAGTCCTCGTCCTTTTGACGCAGTAGTTTGCGTTGCCCCTCCACCTGAGTTTTCATCGTTTTAAGGCTGGCCTCGGCACCATCTCTCTCCCTCTTCCCCTCTGTCAGCTGCTTGGTTAGGTTCTCGTTCTCCGCAAGGGCTTGGCCTAAGGCCTTCTCGGTCTCCTGTCTGACCTCAAGTTCAGCTGCAGCTTTCTTCCGAGAGTCTTCCACCCACTTTTCTGCAGCAAAGACTTTTTGAATGGCCTACGTTAAAGTATTAAAATAAATGCATTATTGTTAAAGCAAATTCAAAGTGCATGTGAACGATTTTTTCGCTAAAGTGTAATGAAAGCATTAAGGTGGGGTAAACATGAGACATTCACCAAAGCTAAATCCCTTTTGAGAGAGAGAAAAAGATGTGGTTGAGTCATCTTATCTAGGGCATCCATGTCCTTTGGTAGGAGAAGAGGCCATTCCAAAGCCTCAGCCAGGTGATGAGCGTGTCCTTGCTAGAACGCCCTGATGCTGGATTGGCAGGAGATTGGGGCCCCATCTAGCTTCAGTTTGGGAGACCAGTTGGCCTATGTACGACGTACCTCTGCCAGGTCACGGTTCTCCCCACTCTCTACCAAAGAGGCACGTCCCTTACCTTTGCTTACTTTCTGTTGTTGTTGTTGTTGCTGCTTTAGTTTCTTCTGGCTCTCCATATATGCCTCCTCGGCCTCATTTTTCCTCTTCTTCTTAGGCTCCGGAATGGGAATCTTAGGATCAGAGGGAGGAGGGGATGGTGGTAGAGGGGGAGGGATCTGTGACTCACCTGCGCCCTTTTTAGAGGCTTTCGTGCCCCTTTTAGACATTAGCTTCCTAAGAGTGGACATGTCGTCTTCTTCGGAGCTAGAGTCGGGTTGTGCTATTATTAAACCTTTTATGCCAGAAGTTTCTGCAGGCACGTGCTCTTCGTCCGAGAGGATGACGAGTTGATCCTCTCAAGGTCTCTCAGCTTCTTTAAGGCGAAACTGGTCAATCTCCTCGTCCAACGATTGTTGCGAGGACGCAGGTTCTTCTCGGATGGCTGTTGTTTGGGAATGTGCCGAGAGAGGAATTGCTGCGATGGGGCGAGAGTATAGGATGATGGAGGGGTCTAGTTGGTGGCTGAGGACAGAAGCCAAAGAGAAATGAGTAAAGGAAGTTGAGAACTTACGGGAAATAGTTAGGCGATTCTTCACAAGCTTCTTGAGAGGAAAGATAGTGATTAACTCTTAGATTTGATTGATTTTTGAAAGGATGGATGGAGATACGGTTTCCTAAGCGTTTTGGTGTGTGGGAAGCGGCCTCGAATCAGAATTATCCCGCCCAATTTTTTAGAATGAACCTGGACCGTTAAATGAGTATCTCACCGTTGAACGTGGGGAACAAGATGTAACTTGCAGTCATTAATGCGAGTGCTCCGGGTTTCGAAGCGTCAGAGGCGGTTTTAAAGGAATGAAAGGACCCCTACACGTATGGCGGTTTGCAAAGTGTGTGGAGGGTGCGTTGTTGGTTCAAAAATCCATTTCTTTCCTCGGATGGGGGGAAAAATGAAGTTTTGAGGGGCTATTGTGGGGGGTACAAATGCTTAAATGCACGTTTGGGCCTTGGGCCTGATTAGTTGGTATAAGTCTGTTCAATCAGAGTCTTTGAGGCTCATAGGCCAATCCGCGCTACAAGGGGCAGAGGAGTTGTCCGAGGAGGAGTATCTCCTCGGACGGGCCCAGTAAAGGCCATGGGACGTGCTAAAAGATTTAGAGACAGAATTCTGGAAGATCTGTTGGGTAAAGGTGTGATCCAAGCACTCGTTAAAAGGAAGAACGTGTGAGAAATGTCTGAGGAAAAAGCTGCTACCACCGCATTAAAGGCCCTGCATCTACCTCCCTGGCCGCATTAATGGAGAAATGACTTTTGAACAATAATAGTTAGTCTTCCAGCTATTATTTGAAGATTTTAAGAAGGTGGTGGATGGGACAAGTATCTATGAGGAAAATCTATGTTACACGTGGATGAAACAGGGAAGAAGAAGAAGGTTATAAGAAGACGAGAGAGGAAAGAGGAGGGGGGACCTCTTTTGGAAACTAAAAATTGTAATCTTTTGCTTAGAGAAAGAAAGGCCATACAAGTGGTCCTCGGCTTACGTCCGAGCAGAGTTTTTTATCATATTCATCTATTATTTGCATAGATTGCGGCATTCTAGCATGTTTATCAATTCTCCAATATTCCTATCCTAGGTTTCAAACTCATACTCTACAAATTTCATTGTATAAGACTCTTTGGGTCTGAGTCCATCTAGGGATTGGACCGGGTACAAATTGTGCACTTATAGATACCATTACCGCTTGGCTATCACTTAAACCCAGTTATATGATCTTTAAAATGTTTTTATTTCTAATTTTTATATTTTAAGATTATACATTAAAAATGAGTTTATAAACCAAATAGTAGTTAACATCGTATTGACATAAAATTTGACATTCATGTTAAGTAAAGATAAGTTTATGAACTAAATAGTAGTCAACATCGTATTGACATATAATTTGACATATATGTTAATTAAGAACATTAATAACATGTCCCAGCATGTAGGTTTTCAAAATATTAGTTCAATAAAAAGTATTAGATAGATTATTTTTTTTTTTTTTTTTTGTATATACTATGTATGTAGTACTATAAAAGAGTTATGTAAAAAAATTAAAAATGTAAATTAAAAATTTTACTACCTGATATGTGTATTATAAAAAAGTATATTTATTAAATTAGATAAATTCTCTCAATATTAAGAAAAATATTTGATCTTTTTAATCTATCTTTAATCAACTTTAATAAACAATTATTTAGGTACAAAAAAGTAGGGGAAAAAAAGAGCTAAACATCATCTAAAATACAAGTTATAAAGTGTAAGGAATATAACCGATATTCATTTTCCCTTTCCTTTTAGAGATAATTTTTAGGATAACCACATGTTCATTATAATTTTATGAATATCTAAATAGTTTATGTTCATTTTAATTTTATGCATTGCTAAACAGTTTATGAGATTGTTACATACAACTTATATATTTCATAAATTGTGATTTTATATAAAAATATATAAATAACCTTAGACGTCAAGCAAAAATTATATACTATAAAAAATACTTTATCTATAGATATATAAAAATTTTAATTGGGATTTAAGGTGTCATAAACCTAACTACTTTACTTGTTTATACGTATAAATACACATATTTAAGACTTAAAAAAATTATATACTTATTTCAGATTTTTCCTTTTGATGTCCTTGGCCTTATGATGATTCGTCAGTGCCTTAGCTCTATGTCTCGCACTTGAGAGAGGAGGAAATTCCATTTGAACTAAGGCTCATTTTCACCTTTCTCAATCTTTAAATTAAGATAGATCAAGTATATATAAATCAAATATGGGGCTGTAACAGTGTAACTTACATTTCAAGTTTCAACCTTACTTTATATTTTCTGATTCTGCTTAAAATTATTTCCTCTGTTGGGTTTTATATACTTGATTTAGAGCCACTAATTGACTCAAGGAAAGTTTTAAAAGTGTATCTGGGATAATCTTCAATAAATTATGTTTTCAAGTGGTCCTATGACTTACTCTACCACTGGCTTAGAAAAACAAATAGAATATTGGAACGCCTGCAAGAGATTTTAGCTGTTGAGAAGCAGGAATGAATATGATTTACACACTGGAGGAATATAAAACTAGTAGGCATGTTTGGTAGCAGCGTTTAAGTATTATTTGTGTGCTGTTTATATAAGTGGGTCTCACGAATTTTAGTATATTTACAACAATGTCATTTAGCATTGTTACTCAAAAACTGAAAACTGCTATGAGGTGTTTTCAAAATATAGTGTTTAAACAACATAAATTGAAAATTGTGATTCAAACATCTTTATCTAAACACTCTTACTAAACATAAATTTTTTTTGGACCCACAGTTTTCAGTGTTTAAACACTGAAAATTCTTGTTTGAATTTCCCTGCCAAACAAACATAGAAGTTTAAATAGCTTTTATCTTCCCCCGCTTTTGTATTAACTAAATCATCACTCTTGTAGCCATCTAAATATTACATCCTTCAAGTTCAAGCAAGTTACTTTTTAGCATAAGGTACTAGTCACGTTGAACAAAGTCAAATTGACTTCTCTTTTGGTTGAACTTTTTAGTCAGTTTATGAGAGTTCCTACATCTTAAACTAAACCATTTCCTCTAGTCTAAAACTACCTTTAAGATAAAAAATGATATTAGTCCAATAGTTGTACCGACATCAATTCACATTCCTTAGGATTCAGATTTAATTCAATTAAAAACTTTTAATAAAAAAAATGTTCTAAGTGGGGTCAATAAGATCATGAAATTTTTTTCGATTTATTTATCTTTTTATTACATATAATGATTTTGTATACACGATTTTCTTTAAGTCTTTTTATATATTGATCATGTATTATAATAGTTTTTGTTTTCTCAACTCCTCAATCGTGGAAAATTTCCGTTTAAGCTAAAATTTGATTGGTGTTTTAGTATGATGATAAATAGTACAATCATCAAAATCAAATGCTAAAGATTGAATCTCAAAAAGAAAAAATCCTCCTATGTGTTGAATTTGAGATCTACCTCCTACCATATGGCTAATATTTGCATAATCTTTACATTGTAATTCCATTTCAAGGATAGAATCAGAAATTCCTTAAGTTCTTCAATTAAATTCAAATATGTAATTGTATTAGCTAATAGGTGACATGGTTGAAATTAATTTTTCTTACTTGTAAAAGATAAATTTATTTGCACTTTACCTTGTGATTAAAATTGAAAAAATACCTTAAAAAAATACAACATCTAATGAATTATATATAAACTTTGCCCAATTTTCAAACATCCTTCTGTACTATTTTAATTTCTATCTTTTCTGCGACCAAACCGTTCACATTTGTCAACCTTTAATCATCTTTCTGTTGTCTTTTCCCTTCATCAGCTATGCCGTCAATCACTAACCTTTTTAGCGTGCTTTCTTTCCTAATCGGTAGTTGAGATAAGATGAATCCGGAGATCAAGGGCCACAAATTAATTTTCTAATCTGGTCAGTGACCAACTAAGCCAACACACCCCTTTTTTTTGAAAACATATTCACCCTAACCTAAGTAACAGAAGCTTAATAAAAATTAGATTACTATATCTATTTTGATTCTTATTTCTTGCGTGCGAATCACTCTCTCCCTCTCAATTGTGTTTTCCTATTTTACTCTCAAGGATTTTTTGGGTAGTGAATTCATTGTTATGGAACATGACATAAATCCAAATGTTTTACCTCAATCAAGCACACTGTCAATTCATGAGATTTTCGAGGTATCTCATATGCAGAGAATATAATAGTCTAGCCAAAAATTAAGACACGACTTATTCAATATATCTATATATATTATCCTCTATAATTTTATTAATTTCATCTTTTGTTATTTCATTTTATTTTTTGTTTTATGGACTCGTAGGTAGTGGGAAATGAGGGGTAACCCTTCGGTTTCTGAAACCATTGCCGTCTTATATTAATTTATTATGATTCATAAATTTAGGAAGTGAAAAGCTCATAATTTTATTGTACCAGCTCCTTTCTTTCTACAAACGTCAAAAGATTAGAATTTGTAACTCAAAAAACTTAAATTAGTACTATTAATTAATATATCCTTTAATAAGAATCATAAAGACGTGGTTCTGTGGGAAACTTTCTGATCATATATGTCGTCAATTGAAGTAGGTGAATCGTAAGGCCGATATTAATTCATGGGCCCCAACTATCCTTATCAACTATTCATATTTCATAGTCATTACCATCAACCTAGGCCCTCCATGTTATCCACCAATAGAGTCTTAAGTTATCTACAAAACACGTGTCATCATCATCATATATCTATCGAAATTTCTCGTTTTTTAGTGCATGCTATTCACACTTGATATTATAACTTGCTTGTCAGTTGAAAGGAACTATTAACCAAATCCCTAGTCTCTCACTATTTTTTTTGCGTTATTGAATGTTCAATGAAATTAAATTAAACCAAAAAAAAAAACGTAAGAAAAATATCAAAGATACTTCAATTTTTTACAAATTAACGTGAGAAGAATACTTAAACAATGTATAATTAAATATTTAAATAATTTTTTAGTGATTAATAACACATATTTGTAAGGTTAATATAATAAAATTTTCAATATTACTAACATTAATCAAAACTTAAATACGTTATTGGTCTTTAAAATTTAACTTGAAAGCAATTTTAGTTCATCGAATGGCTTTCATATCACTTTGTAAACATTAAAATTGATAACTTTAAATTTGTGAGCGACTAAGATCGATGGTTAAAGTTGTTTTAGAATCAAAGGAAAAAAAAAGGGGGGAGTAGGGAATACCCAACCAAAGCACATTTTTATATTGCTAAGTATCAGTTGAGGTCAAACTGTAGTTTATGTGATATGTGGGTAATTTATATTGCATTAGCTGACACAAGAAGCTAAACAAAGGAAATTTGGTCATCTCCTTCGAATTTCATAAAAGAAATGTTGAGGTTAAGGGAATAGCATTCAATGTAGATGCGCTGGCTTGGAACATGGGCTTCTTTTTCTTCCTTAATTAGCCTATTCAGATTTTTCTCTTACAATTAAATGGGGAATAGAAAGTGCACCTACACATGGAAAAAAACACAGGGCGAAGCATCCCATCTTTTGTCACCTTCAATCTCTTCCTTTTCTCCTAGTCCAGGCAGGGAAGAGTGACCCATCTCTCTCTCTCTCTCTCTCTCTCTCTCTCTCTCTCTCTCTTATATCAAAGGCTAACTTTCAATTTTCATCTTTCTTTTCATTTCCTTCCTGTGATTTTATCCACAATGAGGAGCATAGCTTCCTGTTACAATGAACATGCTATTAAGGTGTCTGATTCATATTGTTCAGGCCCTTCTAACCGGCCTTTTGGCTCACCAAAATTGATCCCTTCAATCCCAAACTCAGTCACATGTATATACAAAGCCAAGCTCTCAACCCAAAAGCAGCTCTTGATCACTCTCACCTGGTGCAACAAACTTGTGGGGCAAGGCTTTATCATTAACATCGGTGACAACAACACCTCCTCACCCTACAAATTGAATTCAGATTCTCAGAGATTGCATGGCAAAAAAGGGTCTAAAACTTTCCAATCTTGCAATTCAAAGATAGAAGTTTTCTGGGATATTTCAAAAGCTAGTTTTGTTGTGGGGCCAGAGCCGATCAGCGGGTTTTATGTCATGGTTTTGGTTGACTCAGAACTTGGTCTAAGGCTAGGGGACAATGATCAAGAGTTGGACTTGATCAAGAAACAAAAAAAGGAAGAAATCCCACATGCAAAATCTTCATTGGTTTCAAGGAGTGAGCAATTTTCTGGTACTGCTATTTATTCAACCAAGGCACAATTCTGTGACACAGGAACTGCTCATGACATCTTGATAAAGTGTGTTAAAGAAGAAGGGTCAAAGAGTCCTATTCTATCTGTTTGCATTGACAACAAGAGGATTTTCCAAGTGAAGAGATTAAGGTGGAATTTTAGAGGGAACCAAGCACTTTTTTTAGATGGTTTGCTGGTGGATATGATGTGGGATGTTCATGACTGGTTCTTTAATCCAAGTCCAACATCTGGGTGTGCAGTTTTCTTGTTTAGAACTAGAAGTGGTTTGGATAGTAGGCTATGGTTGGAGGAGAAGAATTTGGAACACAAGGAACAAGAGAAGGTTGGATTCTCCCTGTTAATCTGTGCCTGTAAGAACCCTGACTGATTCTTAATTCTTCCTTTTTTAAGTATTTTTTTTTTCTTAATGCTACCTGGTGAACAGAAAAGCATATTGATGCCAAAATTAATGTGCTAATTATTATAATGATTCTAACATATGAAAGAAAATACATGGTTAATCTTTGTGGTGTTTGGGAGAAATATACTTTACTTTGGAATGGGAAAGACTGTTATGTAACTTGTGACTTGTAGTTGTAACGGTTGTATAGATTCCAATTGTACATGAAAGCATTATCTTCTTGAATTAATTCCCCTTTTTCTTCTCTTCCCCAATTTTCATCCTGAGGTACAACGTTTCTCTTTAAAGCCTCCAAGCAATATATTTCTTATGTACAATTTCTTTTAAATTTTATTCTTTTTACTTATATTTTTTTTAAAGCAAAATTCATAAATAAAAATAACTCTTCCAAATACACACCAGGACAGAGTGTGACGACATTACTCTGATTTTGTTTGAGAAAGCGTTGGCCATTAACTTGCTATGCATAGAGGGAGATAAATGGTTTTCTTTTTCATTTTTTGGCCTCTGTTTAGAAACTAGATAGGCCAAGTATCACGAGATTTCCCTAGAAACTTTTTTGTTGTTGTTGTTATTGACTTATTGTTGTTGTTGAAATGGATGTTCATAGTACTTTTTTGAACACCTGACTATTCTTTGGGTATTTATAGTCCCCCCCCCCCCCCCCATTCCCATGTACCATCCTTCCCTCCCATATTTCTAAAAATATAGGGAAGGAACCTCTTATGAATTGTTCCAAGGCCTTGGTTAGGACTTGGGAGTTCTCTCTCTCTCTCTCTCTCTCTCTATATATATATATACTAGCCTCTGAGCATCCGCTCACGTGTATACTCAGAGGCTCTTCTATATTTTTTGGATAATGATTAATAATTTCCATCTATTATAATTTAGAAATATTTTTTTGAATGTGAAAGGAAAAAATCTTAAATTTTAGAAATTCTCTTTTTGAATTCAAAATGAAATTTACATCTATTATAATATAGAAATATATATTTTTTAATTTTTCAAACAAATAAAAAGAATAAAATTTTGAGATAAACAGTAATTGTAATTTCTTTTTTTGAACGTAAAGAAAAAAAGTCTTAAATTTTAGGAGTTTTTTTTTAATTCAAAATGAAATTTGTTATTTGATATTTATGATCCTACTTCTAAATGAAGTTACCATTCATTAATGAGAGTATTTTTTAACAAAAAAAAATCTAGTTGAAAGAGGAGAATCCTCTTATATATAGTACAGATATATAAATTACTTGGTTGGTTGATGTTGAATTTGAAAAGATTTTTAATGTCTCATGCATACGGCATACCATTTAAATTAGGTGTTAAATACAAAAGTAAGACAATAAATCTAGTGGCATATTTTTTTTTACAAATATTAATTTAATATTTTTTTAAAAAAAATTTCAACTTATGATATTTGCTCTTGGTAATAGTTTTTTATCATCAGACTAAAATATCAATTCGTTTTCAGTATAAACAAAAATTAAACTCCAAATTTTTTATTTAATCATTAAAATTTTTATCAATTGAATTAATTAAAATTTATATATTAATTTAATCTATTATGAGCTATGAATGATAAAAATTGTGTTAACAGTGGGCTCATTTAAAAAAAATGATGTTTCGATCAAAACTTGACAATTTAGCAAGTTGTGGAAAATGTTAAAAAAAATTGTGTCATGTCAACATGTATTGCATTCCTGGGGGCAGTTGCCTCAATCAACTAAACTATGGGTTTCTCTAGCCCTTAGTGGTCATGGTCATAACCTTGGCTACACCATCCAAAATCTAGCACTGCTCAGAATAAATACACGTCCCATCAAAAATAAAAAATAAATACACGTGATATGATATACACATCATTATTAGACCTAGGTGTCAATATGACCCACACTTTTATAGTCGATCTAGGGGGCAATGTTGGTCAACATCAAGTACTGTGACATAAAACTCGACCTGTCTCGTTAAGCAACTATCGAGTTGAGGGGATCTTAATCAACGATTCCTTTTTTGCCCAAAAAGTCAAGCCCTGTAATGTGGGTGACCATTGTTGTTGCAATAAATCTCTTGATTGCCGTTGTAGAGGGCATTCTGGCATTTGTGAGGCCAAGATTTGGCTGGGGGGAAAGCTAGTATTTGCTGAAAAATCTACATCTAGCTAGTCATGGGCGATCGCGTTTTATTAGAGAAGAAAACCCTTTGTCCTTCCCTTTTAAAGTCATCTACTTGCTCCTTGGTTTCAATGCAACACACTTGTGAAACCAATTGGTTCTAACCAATCACCTGAGGAAACTTGTTGATCAAATAGTCGAGCAATAATGATTAAAAGAAAAATTGTTAGGATATATGTGATTCATGTTAGGAACATATGTCATCATGTATTGGCTAATCTTTTGACAAAATGCATTTTACTTGTACTTGAGTAGATCTAGGATGTTTAATGTTTCAAGGAACAAGGTTTTAAGTTAAGTGTTAAAGCTATGCAAGTCTGTTCAAGAATTAAGTAATGAAATACTAGTTTTTAAAGCTCGACAGCTAATATCTATCGAGCTTTAAAAACCTGTTTAAGCCCGAATCTCAACAGCTACTCGACAGATAGAGTATCTATCGAGAATTATGAAAATCAGATTTTCAGTTCTGATTTCATTTGAATCCGTGAGTATATATTTGGGCTTTCTTTTCTTACAACCTTAAACATATGTAAGGATTATTTTAAGGGACATCAAAAAGAGCACAATTGCACAAGTGCGGAGCAAAGTATTGTTCATGCAAATTGTGACCGGAAACCTAGTTTGCCCTAACTCTTCCTTCTCTTAACGAAGCTGCTATGTTTGTACACTGTAGGGTTTTGTGACCAAGCAATTTCATGATCTTCATCGTGTGATGAACTGAAGAATTTTGCAGCCAACATCCTTCTCAGGTTGGTGATCAAGTTGTGTACTAGGATTCACGCATTTATTGGTTAGTCATGTACTGGGAGCCGTGCATTAAAAGGAAAGATTATTACTATAGAACAAGTTTAATTGGATATTGGGGTAAGGGTTCAACTGTAAGTTGGTATAAGGTACTGGGATTCCTTTACTTGTAACCACTTGTTGTGATAATAGTGAATTTTCGGGAGTGGTGACCTTAAAATCATCCAGTAGAGCTTTTGCCTTGGAGGTTTTCCCCATTCGAAAACAAATCACCTTGTCAACTTTATTTTTCACTGCATTTTATTTTAGTTGGTGATTTATTTGTGCTGCCACGTATATTGCATGTTAATTTGATTAATTAATAAATTTGACTAATTAATCAATTAATTCATCACAATGGGTCAATACATTTTTAGCCTATCAAGTGATATCAGAGCAGGCACATTCTGATTAGGTTTTAATCTTTGTTGTGTAATCCATTGACCCTTGTTGTCATGGATAGAGGACAATCTTTTACTATACCTTCTTTATTTGATGGTACTAACTATACATACTGAAAAGTACGCATGAGAGCTTTCTTGCAGTCTTTAGATGAGAAAGTGTGGCAAGCTGTGGAGATAGGTTGGACCAAGCCGAAGGAAGCGCTGGCCGATTGGGATGATGCTAAGATCAAGACGACAAACTTCAACAGCAGGGCATTGAATGCTTTATTTAGTGCTGTCACAAATGAGGAGTTTAAGAAGATATCCTCCACTGAAACTGCAAAGGAAGTATGGATAATTCTCCAGACAACCTATGAAGGAACCAAGGTTGTCAAGGATTCGAAATTTCAGAGGCTCACTACTAGCTTCGAAGAGATTAAGATTGAGGAGGATGAGTCATTTGATGAGTTCTATGCCAAGATCAAAGACATAATAAACTCAGCCTTTAATCTTGGGAAAACCATTCCCGAACCCAAGAGTGCCTTACTTATCTCAAGTCCATCAGGAAGAGCAAGGCACTTGTTGCTACTTTAAGCGACACAGAACCTGAGGATGATTCCGAAAATAAGGATGACAGAATCCTAAATGCTTTCACCGCCATTGTCAATCCTACTAAGGGGATTATAGAAGATGTGGATGAAAAAGAAGACTTGGTGGAGTTAAAGTTTGAGAAAATGGATGAACAAGATGACATCCACACTGCCTATGCAAAGTTATACAAGGTCTCTGAAAAGTATGAGAAGTTGTATAGGCTAGCCACCAAGAAGCTCAGTGATGTGGAGCTTAAACGAGAAGAAATCTCTACAAAGTTTGATAAAGCCAATCAGACTATAGGAGCATTGAGGTTTGAAAACAATTTCTTGGCTGAGAAAACCAAGAAGCTTGAAGCGGAGTTGTTTCAAGTTAGAGCTCAGCTAGAGAGGACTTCAAGTACAAATCTTGATGAAATGCACAATATGCAAAAATCTGCCTCCGATCGAACCGATTTAGGGTACGATTTCTCTTCTCCTAATATTGCTTCTTCTAGTACTATTGTTTTTGTTTCTCCTACTAATAATGTTGAATTTGAGAACAATGATGTTAAAGCTGATATAGCTAGTGAGAACATAGACAATGATGTTAAAGCTGATCTTAGGAGCACCCCCTAAGCTTTCTAAGAAAGAGAATAAAAACCCTAGGGCTAAGAAGAGTAATACTCAAAAGCCTAAAGAGAAGAAGCAGCATCTCTATCATCATTGTGGAGCAGCTAGACATACTCGCCCTAATTGCTATAAGTGGCTAGCCACTCAGCAGAGCAATAACATGATCTCATCAGGAAACCTGAGTCAGTTTCCATCCACTCTTGCTCCTCTTGGAGATCTTCTTAAAGCCCTCATGTTCCTTTTGAACTTGAATGGTTGCAATACTTCCCCCTCTCCGCCGGTTCAATGGTTTGCTAAAAGGAAAGGTTCCTCCAATGTGTGGAAAGAAAAAGGCTCTAAGTGATTTAATCACTTTTCTCTCTCTCCCTTTATTTTTTGTGTTTGCATTACTTGTGTGTTTTGCTTCTTTTTTTTTTTTTAGCCAATCTAGTTTTTATGCATTGCTTTGCTTAAAATGTTTTTGTTTATTTGTTTTTAGTTCTGTTTTATTTAAATAAAATTGAAAAATAAAAAAAATACAAAAATGGTGTGTGTTTGTGTACATTGGTACTTGTGTACCTTGAATGGCCAATGAAATAAAGTTTTATAAACTTTGTATCTCTTGTAGCTTAGATGAGCATCTCTATGCACAACTAAGAAAATGAGCTTTGTGGCTTGAGTTTGTGATGAGTAAGATTAAGTAATCTCTTGTACTTAATACTCGTATCATTCTTTTTGACGGGATGACTAAAAAATCCTAAGAGAAATGCATAAATAACCATCTCACCACTGTTGCCCGCCAATCATGAAATGACGTCTATATGCTTCGGTATAGCAAAAGTGCAATGTTAAAAATTTAACATAATAGGGTATTTCTTTTCTTTCTCATATGCCTATGCATAACATGCTTAAAAAAACATGCAAAGAAGAATTAAAGCAAAAAGAATCAAAATACTTTAAAATATAATTGCAAGCATGTATTCTAGGAGGTGTGGGAGTAATAGGATGTGCCTCGAAGGTAATAGTCCCCATCAAGCAGTTATGATCGTGTGTAAGTAAAGTTTGATAGGCCAATAATGTATTGACCCATTGTGATGGATTAATTGATTAATTAGCAAAATTTAATTAATTAATCAAATTAACATACAAAATGCGTGGCAACACAAACAAATCACCAAATAACTAAATATGTAGCGAAAATTAAATGACACGGTGATTTGTTTACGAATGGGGAAAACATACGCAACAAAAACTCCATCAGGTGATTTTAAGGTCACCATTCCCGATAATTTACTATTATCACAACAAACGGTTAGAAGTAAAGGAATCACAGTACCTTATACTAACCTACAGTTGAACCCTTACCCCAATACCCAATTGGACTTATTCTGTAGTGACAATCTCTCATTGTATTGCACGATTCCCAATATGTGACAAACCAAAAGATGCGCAGATTCTAGTACACGACTTGATCACCAACTTAAAAAGGATGTTGGCTGCAAAGTTCTTCTGTTCATCACATGATGAAGATCATGAAGTTGCTTGGTCACAAAATCCTACGGTGTACAAACATAGCAGCTTCTTTAAAAGAGAGAAGAACGAGGGCAAATTCTGTTTCTGGTCACAATTTGCATAAACAAAACTTTGCTTAATACTCACACAACCCTAGACGGCCCTTAAAATAATCTTTATATATGTTTAGGGTTGTGAGAAAAGAAAGCCCAAACATACATTCACGGATTGGATGAAAGTCAGCTCTGAAAAACTGAACTTCATAAATCTCGACAGATACCCTAGCTGTCGAGCCTCGGGCTGAACAGCTCTTTTCAACCTCGATTGATACTAGCTGTCGAGCTTTAATGAACAACACTTCTTCACTTAATTCTTGGACAGACTTGAATGGCCTTTACACTTGAACTTGAAACCTTCTTTCTTGAAACATTAAACACATCTTAGATCTACCCAATTACAAGTAAAGTACATTTTGTCAAAGGATTAGCCAATTACATAAAATGTTGACATATGTTCCTAACATGAATCACATATGTCCTAACAATCTTCCCTTTTGGCAATCTGTGACAAAATCACAACAAACAAATGAGCATATGAGAGAAGTCATAAATCACTCAACTCATATTCACTTGTCAAGTACAGTAAAATCTATCCTAACAAAAACTCTTGAAAAACTTTGCAAGAAGAGAGTTTATGGCAAGTAGACTTTGACAACCTGTATTTCTAAAATATTTTAAACAAAACTCATCAAGATAGGTGAAAGATAAATAAGAAACATGTGTATAAAGAGAAAAAATAAACAACACATGTAAAGATAGATGAAAGAACTGCAATAACTACCTTAACTGTATATATATCAATAAGTACAAGGTTTGCTATCACAAAATGATCACAAGATCTAAGGTACATGAACAATGTATCTAAAATAGAGAGAAAAGAAAAAGATACATAAAAAATCCTCACTACATCCCTCAAAATATGAACACTCCTCCTAACAAAAAGATCCTCTACTAACCCTCCCCCTATGAGTATGACTACTCTCATATCAAAACTACTCCCCCTTTTTGTCATGAGTGACAAATGGTAAGTATATCAAGTAGACATCTCATCAGTACTAGAAGAGCTAGCACCATCATCCTCAGCATCAGAAGCATTAACATCACCATCGTCGTCCTCATCCTTAGAAGCCTCTAGAGTAGGAAGAGAAGCAATGAAGCCACCCATGACAGCCTGTCGTCGTGCAATATGACCAACACGGGTGTTCACCTAACACAACTCATCACTGAGAGTGTTGAGGTGAGCATCCATGCACACAAGCTATGCCATGATGTCCTCAAGAGTCACACCGCCCGTAGAAGAGAAGGGAGCGGATGTGGATGGAGCTGTAGAAGCTGGAGGAATCGTCGATCCAGATTGCCTCAAATGTAGTTGCACCTCGCTCCGTTTAACGGTGGCGGCGTCTATGGCACATAAAACATGGAGGTGGTTGGAAACGAGAAAGGGGACAGAAAAATGGCATAGAATTCTTGTGATATCCGAAGAGAAGATGAGCTTATCACGGGTCGTCGTATCCCTATACACATCTATGAGTGAAAGAATAAAATGAGAGGGGAAGTCTATGGTAAGATGCTCAATGAGGAATAACAAAAACTAAGCACGGGGTTCTGTAATGGAGTTATAATGAGAGAGAGGATGCAAAACAAAGGTCATAACCATGTTAATGAACCTAGGACCTTTAGCAAAGGTCGAACAAGAAGTGAACTAATGATCACCCCAATCAGAAGGTCGCTCACAAAAAGAGGATATAAGTATGAATAATCAAATCCATGCATGTTGGAGTAGAACTCCTGTATAAGCACGGATGGACAAGTGACCAAGATGTCACACAGTGACTTCTAACCCCTACTGTGAATGACAGTGGGTAGGTCAGTGTCAGAGAAGTCTGACAAAATGACTTGGCATTCCAAATGAATGCCTCGTCTAGAAAAGTTCTCCGAAAAGTCCTTGCGGGCTTTATCATCACGGAACTGAATATGAGAAAGGGTAGGATCAGAAGAGGTAGATGCCCTAGAATGAAGAGGATTCCGGGACGGAGTGGATTTACGTTTAGGTGTCATAACACAACTAATGTAAGAAAAGGAGAGAGCGAGAGAGAGAGAGAGAATCAGAAAAGCACCAACAAGATACAATATATCAAATATAGAAACTTGAAGGTACATATATATATATATGAAAATGCAGGAGCATGTGATATGCAATAGTAAATACATCATGGGCTCAGCCTAATCCAAACCTACCAATCATTGCAATAATGTAAACACACATCTAAGAATGCATGAAACATTGTTATAATGAAAATGTGATGCAATGCATGATGATTTAAAATCATTTTCACAAAGCCCATCCCAAAAATTTCACAAAACTTCATTAATTTTGAAAAATCCCAAAATTTCTCAAAAATCCCAAAAGTTAGGTCAGAAAACATGAAATGCATGATAGATAAGAGAAACAAGATCTTACCAAAAGAAGAAAGATCAATCTAGGCCGAAAATCTCTTGGGAATGAAATTTAGAGTGAGAGAGAGGTGTTTGGGAGGTGAAAGGACAGAAAACAATCGAGAGAGATCGAGAGAAGTGAGTATGGTATCGCGAGGAATCTATTTATAGAACCTCTTAAATCTCGACAGATCGAGAGGTGTCGAGCTTTAAAAGCTTGGAGAGGTACAGCTATCAAGCATTTTTCTAGAGGTGTCCACAGCAAGAATGAGCTCGATGGATCGAGGAGCTGTTGAGCATCTATCGAGAAGACAGAAACTTTCTCGATGGATTGAGGAGCTATCGAGATTGCGATAAGAAAAAACTGAAGAGCTTGATAGATAGCCTAACTTTCGAGAGGTGTCAAGGAGCTGTCGAGATTGCTTTAAAAATAGTTTTTCAAGAAGAGAAAAACATAGACATAAATGCAATCAAACATGCAACTCAACCAAGGATCCAACCAACATTTTAATCTCTCAAAAACATCTTTCAATAAAGAAAAATGTCATGCATTTAGATCCAAAACACACACACACACACACTAAACAGTCTAACTAATTTTATATTTCAAAAACAAGTTAAGACAGTTTAGTAAGCATACATTAACACATGTAAACCTTGTGATGGCCAAATCACATTGTACCTACACATATATCAAAAGTAGCAAAAAATATTGCATGTTGTGTGTGAAAATATTTCAAGATTGCATAAGTGTATCTATGTTATGACGATTTGGGATATAAGTAAATCAATTTAACTCACACACGATCATAACTGCTTGATAAGGACTATCACCTTCGAGGTACATCCTATAACTCTCACATCTCCTAGAATACACGTTTACAATCATATATAAAGCATTTTGACATTTTGGCTTTTATTTTTCTTTGCATATTTTTCTTTTATTTAGCATATCATGCATGGGCATATAAGAGAGAGAAAAGAAATACCCAATTATGTTAAGTTTTTTGACATTGCACTTTTACTATGTCGAAGCATACAGATGTCATTTCATGATTGGCAAGCAACAGTGGTGAGATGGTTATTTATGCCTTTCTCTTAAGATTTTTTAGTCTTTCTCGTAAAAAATAGTGATACGAGTGTTAAGTATAAGAGATCACTTAACCTTACTCATCACAAACACGAGCCACAAAACTCACTTGCTTAGTTGTGTATAGAGATGCTCATCTAAGTTACAAAAGATACAAAATTTTTTAAATTTTGTTTCATTGGTCATTTAAGGTACACAAGTACCAATGTACACACACACACACACACACACACACTGTTTTTGTATTTTTTTTATTTTCAATTTTTTTTATTTTTATAAAAACAAAACTGAAAAACAACCAAACAAAAACATGTCAAATAAAGCAATGCATAAAAACTAGATTGTCTCAAAATAAGAAAGCAAAACACACAAGTAATGCAAAACAAAAACAAGAGAGAGAAAGAGAAAAAGTGACTAAATCACTTAGAACTATTTTCCTTCCACACCAAGAAAGAACTTTTCATTTTGGCGAATCCTTGAACTAGCGGAGAGGGGGAAGAATTTCAACCATTCAAGTTTGTAAGGAACACAAGGGCCTTGAGGAGATCTCCAAGAGGAGCAAGAGAGGATGGAAACTGACTCAAGTTTCCTGTTGAGACCATGTTGTTGCTCTGTTGAGTGGCTTGCCACTTGTAGCAATTTGGTCGAGTATGTCCAGCTGCTCCATAGTGATGATAGAGATGTTGCTTTTTTTCTTTAGACTTTTGAACATTACTCTTCTTAGCCCTAAAGTTTTTGGTTTCTTTCTTAGCAAGCTCAGGGGTGCTCCTAAGATAGATTTACTCTTATCTATGTTCTCACTAGCTATCACAGTTTTAGTATAATTATTCTCAGAATCAAAATTGTTAGCGGGAGAAACAAAAACAGTAGTACTAGAAGAAACAATATTAGGAGAAGAAAAATCATACCCTAAACCGGTTCGATCGGAGGCAGATTTTCGCAGGCTAAGCATCTCATCAAGCTTCGCACTCGAGGTCCTCTCCAACTGAGCTTTTACTTGGAACAGTTTCGCCTCAAGCTTCTTGGTTCTCTCAGCCAAGAAATTGTTTTCAAATCTCAGTGCTCCAATAGTCTAATTTGCTTCATCAAACTTTGTGGAGAGTTGTTCTCATTCAAGCTTCACATCACTGAGCTTCTTGGTGGCCAACCTATACAGTTTCTCATGTTTTTCAGAGACCTTGTATAACTTTGCATAGGTTGTGAAGATGTCATCTTGCTCTTCCATCTTCTCAAACTTTGATTCCACCAAATCTTCTTCTTCATCCACATCTTCCACAATCCCTTCAGTAGGATTGACAGTGGCCGTGAAGGCATTTAGGATTTCATCATCTTCATTATCGGAATCATCCTCAGGTTCGGTATCACTCAAGGTTGCAGCAAGTGCCTTGCTTTTCCTAATGGACTTTAGATAAGTAGGGCACTTTTATTTCATGTGATCGAAACCTTGACACCCGAAACACTTGGGTCTTGAGGGAACAGTATACTGACCGCTATCCCTAGCATCCTTCTTTCCTTTGTCTTGGCTCTTAGACTAGAAAGAACTTGATTGTCTACGGTCCTTGTCGAAGCCCTTTGCATTGGCATTTTTCATGAACTTCTTAAACTGCCAGGTGATATAGGACTTTATTTTAGAATCTTCATCATCGGAAGACTCATCCATGTCACTGCTCTTTGTCTTCAATGTCAAGCTCTTGCCCATACCCGACTTGCCAATCCTTGTCAAACCTAACTCATAAGTCTGCAGATTACCAATCAACTCTGTCAAAGGAATATTGTCAATATCCTTTGATTCCTCTATTACGGTGATCTGGGTATGAAATCTCTCGGGCAGAGATCTGAGCACCTTTCTCACAATCTTGGGTTCTAGAATGGTTTCCTCAAGATTAAAAGCTGAGTTCACTATGTCCTTGAGTTTGGCATAGAACTCATCAAATGACTCATCCTCCTCCATCTTAATTTCTTCAAAGCTAGTAGTGAGCCTCTGAAGTTTCGAATCTTTGACAGCCTTTGTTCCTTCGTAGCTTGTTTGGAGAATGGTCCAAGCTTCCTTTGCAGTTTCAGTGGAGAATATTTTCTTGAACTCCTCATTTGTGACTGCACTGAATAAGGCATTCGATGCTCTGCTGTTGAAATTAGCCGCCTTGATCTTTGCATCATCCCAGTTGACCGACGCTTCTTTCAGCTTGGTCCAACTTATCTCCACAGCTTGCCACACTTTCTCATTTAATGACTACAAGAAAGCTCTCATGCGTACTTTCTAGTATGCATAGTTAGTTCCATCAAATAAAGGAGGTACAATAAGTGACTGTCATCTATCCATGACAAACAGGGGTCAATGGATCACACAACAAAGATTAAAACATAATTAGTGTATGTCTGCTCTAATACCACTTGATAAGCCAAGAATCTATTGACTTTTTGTGATGGATTAATTGATTAATTAGCCAAGTTTAATTAATTAATCAAATTAATATACAAAATACGTGGTAGCACAAATAAATCACCAAATAACTAAATATGCAACGGAAATTAAATGACACGGTGATTTGTTTACGAATGGAAAAAACCTACACGGCAAAAATCTCACTGGGTGATTTTAAGGTCACCACTCCCGAGAATTCACTATTATCACAACAAGCGGTTACAAGTAAAGGAATCTCAGTACATTATACCAATCTAAAGTTGAACCCTTACCCCAATACCCAATTAGATTTGTTTTGTAGTGACAATCTCTCCTTGTATTGCACGGCTCCCAGTACGTGACTAACCAATTGATGCGCAGATCCCAGTACGCAACTTGATCACCAACTTGAAAAGGATGTTGGCTGTAAAGTTCTTCTGTTCATCACATGATGAAGATCATGAAGTTGCTTGGTCACAAAACCCTACGGTGTACAAACACAGCAACTTCTTCAAGAGAAAGAAGAGCTAGGGCAAATTCTGTTTCTGGTCACAATTTGCATGAACAAGACTTTGCTAAATACTTGCGCAACCCTAGATGGCCCTTAAAATAATCCTTATATATGTTTAGGGTTGTGAAAAAAGAAAGCTCAAACATAAATTCACGGATTGGATGAAAATCAGCTCTGAAAAGCTGAATTTCATAAATCTCGACAGATACCCTAGTTGTCGAGCCTTAGGCTGAACAACTCTTTTAAACCTCGATTGATACTAGCTATTAAGCTTTAATGAACAACATTTATTCACTTGATTCATGGATTAGATGAAAATCAGCTTTGAAAAACTGAACTTCATAAATCTCGACAGATACCCTAGTTGTCGAGCAGCTGTCAAGCCTCGGGCTGAACAACTCTTTCAAACCTCGATTGATACTAGCTATCAAGCTTTAATGAACAAAACTTCTTCACTTGAGTCTTGGACAAACTTGCATGGCTTTAACTCTTGAACTTGAAACCTTGTTTCTTGAAACATTAAACGCATCCTAGATCTACCCAATTACAAGTAAAGTGCGTTTTGTTAAATGATTAGTCAATTACATAAAATGTTGACATATATTCCTAACATGAATCACACATGTCCTAACAAAATTGATTTGCTCATATCTCAAATCGTCATAACATGTATACACTTATGCAAACTTGCAATGTTTTTCACACACAACACGCAATATTCTTTGTTACTTTTGATACATGTGCAGGTACAATATGATTTGGCCATCACAAGGAATACATGTGTTAATGTATACCCACTAAACTGTCTTGACTTATTTTTTATATATAAAATTAGGGGTGTGCGTAGTTCGGTAAGGGTGGTTTATTTCCAAATTTATTAGCGAACCGATAAAGATCGGTTTTTTCATAGTTGGTACCAATGCACACCGCATAAGGTCGGTTTTCCGACCTATAGCGGTGCGGTTTTTTGTGGTACGGTTTGGTTGGTTTGAAATATTAAAAAAAAACTTTTTTTTAATAATAAAAAAATTAGACTTTCAAGCCCAATATCAATATATCAACCTGTTCAAGAAACCTGTGCCAAAGAATTCATGAAACCTGTGCCAACCTAGTTAAACATAAAACAGAAGCAAAAAAAAAGTCATTAAAAAAAAGTAAAAATGCCAAATAATATTTTTCTACATCCAGCCAACACACAAAAGCATATTCCAAAACCTATGCAAAACCTGTGCAAAAAATCTGTTCACATAATGATCCAAATTTTATGCAAAAATATTTTGAAATTGCCTTAATAAGAGTTCAACTCCCAAAATACTATCACATAGCATATAATATCATTAGTGTCACTGTGTGTGTGTCAATGTTAATAACAATAAGCGTTAATGTATCCACTTAGTAACGTATAACGGAACCATTTGTCACTGTTCACAAATGCCAAAAGAAAAATATACAAATTAAATTAGCATTTAAACAAAAGAATGTTAATTGCTTGTATCCCTAATAATAATCTCACCCATGAATACCTAAATAACTACCATTAGTAGAAAATCCACTACCAATAACATGTACAAATATAATTAGCATATAGGCAAAAGAATGTTAATTCTTGTAAGTCCTTTGTCCAGTAAGTCTGTGCACTACGCATCATTCTAAAACTCCTACAAAATACTAAACAAAACAAAATAAACACTTGTTAATAACAATAAAACGTTTATGAACAATAGAATATTTATAATTAACACAAACGAATGTATACTTACATAATACTAACTACTAACTAACTCTAAGCAAAGAGTATCACATCACTCATCACCATCCAACACAATGGTGCTTGGATCCTCCTCCATAGGCATTGGGTAAACCAATGCAATTTCTACAATTCCATTCAAAATAAAATGATTCGTAAGCATTGAGCAAATAAATAAACAATTGATATATACAATAAATAAAATGAACATATATTTACCAGTGTCAATCTCAAAACCATCCATATCCTCCACATTATCCATGCACTCTCGAAGCTTTATTGGTCTTTTTTTATTTGCATCCTTCAACCAATTTTGGGTACAAATAAGGACTTCAACTGTATTAGGAGATAGTGAACTATGGAATGAATCTAAAACACGCCCTCCTGTACTAAAAGTAGACTCAGATGCAACTGTAGAGGCAAGAATAGCCAACATATCACGGGCAATTTGAGAAAGAACTCGATATCTAGAAGAATTCATTTTCCACCACATCAAGATGTCAAAATCTTCCATATCAGGGTCCTCAAAAGATTCCAACAAATACCTATCCAACTCAGATTTGCTTTCCACATTGTCCTCGTCCGCCAAGTGTTGCTTAAACCTATTATTATAACTTTTAATGCGATCAGACAATGAAGCATTGCCAAAACTTGGCCTGGAGTTCTTAGACAATGAAGCACCACTACCACTAGAACTCAAAGCTCCATTTTGACTCACTCTCTCCATGTACAACCTCTTCAATTCATTCCTAACCTTAGAGCTCATTGCATCCCCCTTATCCTTCCCATACCACTTTATAAACCAAAACTTTACATACTTCAATCTATACCTTGGGTCAAGAACAATAGCAACAAAAAGCATCAAATTGATATTATCCATATTTTCCCAATACTTATCATTTTTTTTTTCATCTTTACCGCCGTACTCTTCAAAAGTGGATCCCTATCAATACTACACAACTGTTGCAATTGATCTTCAATGCTAATTAGCTCATGGAAGTATATATTAGAAGTGACAAACAAGGACCCAGAAAATCTAAGTGTCGCCTTATAAAATATTCCAAGAAGTTTCACAAAGATCTTGGCATTTTCCCAATCAAGATAGTTAGGAGGACCAATGGGCCTTTTCCCATTTCTATTCGATTCACAAAAATAAAGTTTGTAATGCCCATCCTCTTCTTCCAACCTATCTAATACTCTCACAAATTTCAAAGCACATTCTAACATAAGATAAGTGAAATTCCACCTTGTTGGCACATCAAGGGACAACAAACATTTGACTTTGATTTTCTCATTTTTAACACATTCTTAAAACTTCTCAAACCTTGCGGGAGAAGCTTTCACATATCACACCGCATTCCTAACTTTGACAATTGATTCATGAATGGACTTCAACCCACTTTGCACTATCAAATTCAAGATATGCGCACAACAACGCATATGCATGAACTCACCACCCAATATACTACTATCTCTTTCTTTTGTTTTCTTCTTCACATAATCAATTGCCACATCATTAGAACTAGCATTGTTCGCGGTGATTGTAAACAACCGGTCTATACCCCACTTCAACAAACATGACTTAACCGTTCTACCTATGGTGTCCCCTTTGTGATTAGCTATAGGACAAAAGTTCAAGATTTTCTTTTGGTAAGTCCAATCCCCATCAATGAAGTGTGCGGTGACTACCATATAATTTAAGTTTTGTATGGATGTCCAAGTATCCGTTGTCACACAAACCCGTTGCCGAACAAAAGCCCCTCTCAAAATATCCACCTCACTAGAATAAATCTTCATACAAGCCCTTGCAATGGTAGTGCGATGGGGAATAGGAAACCTAAGCTTAACTATATCCATAAATTCTTGAAAGCCTTGACGCTCCACAAATTTAAAAGGTAATTCATCAATGATAATCATCCTTGTCAACGCCAACCTTATTCTCTCTTCACTATAGTTTGCAACCACTAACACATTTGAACCACTTTCCCCTTGTCTCTTCGCTTGGAAAGACAAATTTTTTTGCTTATCATCACGGGGAAAATGCCACTTCTTACACACCTTCATGTGTTGCCACATATCCAAAGTACCATTTTTCTTACCATGACATTTATATTGATTTTTACAATACTTGCATTGAGACATAGGATTTTTGGGATCAAAACCATACAACTTAATGAAGTGTTGTCATACTATAGACGGGTCCTTATCACCTTGTTTAGGTGATAGTGGGGGAAGTGATGCACCAAGTCCAATTTGTGCTGCAGGTTCAGGTGAGTTAGGGTTAGTACTACCAGGACTAGGAAGAGGTGGGTTAGGGTCCCCAGGTGCACCAAATCCAAGTGGAGCATCAACATCCATCTAATAAAAAAAATTCTCAACCAACAAAAAAACAAAGTTTCCACAACAATATCAGATTATAATTTTTCCAGCAAATGCAGTATCAAATAGCTCACTCTCAATCAAGGAATGTCACAACCAGATTCAATAATAGCAATAACTAATCAATTTAGTTACAACAATGCAACAATAACAGACTAACAATCATTAATCATTACTCAACAATTCATGTCACTAATATTAACAACAATTCAGAACTAGAGAATTAGCTTTTATTCTATATTTATATTGAATAAATATAAAATAAAAGCTAATTTTATATATAATTATATATAAACTTAAAGCAGTTGTTACTAAGTACTAAAAATTTAAAATCATAATGTTGAATATAGTGAGTGTTTAGTGATTACCTCTCGGTGAAGAATTGAAAGTGTGAACTCTCTCAATCTCGTCTCCCTCAAAAATTAAAATGCTGAAGAAAAAAAAAACGTTAGTGCTTACTACTTAGTAGATTGTGACAAATAAGTGTTGAAAAATTGATAACAACTAAACTGACAAGCATTATAACTGACAAGTGACAAGCATTAACTATAAGCAAGAGAGCATCATAAAACTACATGGTATAAATTAACTAAACTGACTAAATAAATAAATAACTAAAAACTAACTAAATAAATTAACTACACGGTATAAAATATAAATGAACTAAACTGACAAGTGACAAGAGGAAGCAGTTTAGCCACACTCATTAGTTTCCATTGACACGATATAGTCCCCACTCCCCACTTCTTAGTTCTTATGCAATATCCAAATTCCGAGAGAGAGCCACACTCTCTAGTCTCTTTTCAGAATCTCAAAGTCAAAGCAACACTCTCTGGCTCTCTGCTTTAGTGCTTCACTGCTTTTTACAAACACAATCTCTCTTTCTAGTTCTTCTACGCTTTCTAGTTCTACACTCTCCATCTCTAACTCACAGCTACAAACACAATCTCTCTCACTTTGTTTCCATTAAAACCAAAATAAAGGGGCTGATGGCTTACTGTGGTTTGCCACGGGCCCATGGTAAGCTGCTGTTGCTGTGAGGCGTGACTCAGGCCAACGAGACCGCGAGAGCTAGAGGCGACTGGCGAGAGTGAGAGAGAGAGTTAAGGGTCTTATGTGCGAATAGAGTGAATTTATAGTGAGGCACTGAAGTATGATGTCTAAAAACCTACATAAAACGGTGTCGTTTTGTGTTTTTTTTTTTTTTTTTAATAACCCAATATGACGACGTTTTAGTCAAAAAATTTAAAATGTATACACACCTAAATGACGCCGTATCCCTGATCTAAAAAATATTTCTCTATGTCTATTTGTATCAGTTCAGTTCGACTTTACTTGGTGCGTGCTTTGCGTCTCCAACGGCCTCACCGCACCGACATCAGAGCTTCGATCGCCGGCATCAGTTCCAATGGCGGTGCGGGAGGGTCGATGCTGGTTGGTGTTGTCAGCTCTGGTAATGGTTTGCACACTCCTATATAAAATTGGTTAGACATGTTTTGTGTGTGTGTGTGTGTGTGTGTGTGTGTGTGTGTGTGTGTGTGTGTTTTGGATCTAAACGGATGACATTTTTCTTGATTGAGTGATGTTTTGAGAGCTAAAATTGTTGTTTGGATTTTTGGTTGAGTGGCATGCTTGATTGCATTCATATCAGCATTTTTCTCTTCCTTGAAAAAACTATTTTTAGGCAATCTCGACAACTTCTCGATACTTCTCGACAACTTCTCGATACCTCTCGACTGCTAGGCTATATATCGAGTTCTTCAGCTTTCTTTTATCGTAATCTCGATAGCTTCTCGATGGCTCCTCAATCCATCGAGAAAGTTTTTGTCTCCTCAATAGATGCTCGATAGCTTCTCGATCCATCGAGCCTCTTTGCTGTGGAAACCTCTGGACAGATCCTCGATAGCTAGCTCAATAGCTATTTTGGCTTTTTAATTCTCGACACCTCTCGATCCATCGAGAATTATGCACTTCTATATAAAGGGTTAGCGCGATTTCAGCTTTACTTTTCTTGATCTCTCTCGATCTTTTCAGACCTCTCACCTTCCTAAACACCTCTCTCTCACTCTAAACTTCATTCCAAGTTGATTTTCGGTCTAGATCAAGTGTTTCTTCACTGGTAAGGGTCCTAAATCCTTCATTCTTCATGCATTTCATGCACTAGACCTAGGTTTTTAGGTTTTTGAAAATTTTTGGGGTTTTTGAAAATTCATGAAGTTTTTGCAAAATTTTGGGATGGGTTTTGTATAATTGATTCTATATGATCACGCATTGCATCACATTTATAACAATGTTTCATGCATTTTAAATGTGTGTTTACTTTGTTGCAAACTTGTGTGCTAGTAGGTTTGGATTGGGCTGAGCCCATGATGCTTTTATGTTTGCACGTCACATGTTCATGTATTTTTCATGCATACGTACCTTCATTTCTTTATATCCTTATATTGAATTGTTTTGGTGCTTTTCTGTTTGTCTCCCTCTCTCAGTCTGTATCGTGGCACCCAAGCTTAAATCCACTTTGTCTCAGAACCCTGTTCGTTCCGGGGCATCTTCCTCTGATCCTACCCCTTCTCATCTTCGATTTTGTGATGAGAAAGACCGTAAGGACTTCTCGAAGAAATTTTCTCGACGAGGCATTCATTCAGAATGCCAAATCCTTTTATCGGACTTCTCCGATATTGACCTATCCACTACCATTCACAGTAGGGGTTGGGAGTCACTGTGTGGCATTCCGGTCACTTGTCCCTCAGTGATCATACAGGAGTTTTACTCCAATATGCATGGTTTTGATTATTCAGTACCTCATTTTTCTACTCGCATTCAAGGTACACTTGTTACGGTCACTCTGGAAATTGTATCCAAGGTGATGCATGTCCTAAAGGTGTTGCATCCCGACTACCTCGGCTATGAGCATCTTAAGACTGTGTCTAAAGACGAGCTCATGTCTTTGTTCTGTCAGACTCCTTTCAATTGAGGTGATAGTCTAAACACTTGTTGCTCAGCCTTTGCTAAAGGTCCGAGATTCCTTTATATAGTGATGACTTTTGTTTAACATCCATTGTCTCACTATAACTCTATCACAGAGCCTCGTGCTCGATTTTTGCTTTCCCTCCTAGAGCATCTTACTATAGAGCATCTCACTTCATTCTCTCCCTCATAGATGTCTATAGGGATACGACGACCTATGATAAGATCATCCTTCCTTTAGCTATCAAGAGGATTCTACGCCATTTTTCTGTCTCCTTTCTTGTTTCTGATCATTTCTCTGTCATGTGTGCTATTGATGCGGCGACTGTCAAACAGAGTGAGGCCCAACTTCGATCGAAGCAGCCACAGACTGAGACGGCAACACCTCCAGCTTCTATAGCTCCATCCACCTCTGCTCTTTCTTCTTCTATTGGTGGTGTTACTCTTGATGCGATCATGACGCAGTTTTAGCACATGGATGCTCGCCTTGATACTCTTAGCGATGAGTTGTGTCAAGTGAACACCCCTGTCAGTCGTATTGCATGACGACAGGCTCGCCTCAGTGGCTTCATTGAGTCTCTTACTCCTTCTTAAGAGCCTTCTGAGGATAAGGACGACAATGGTGGTTCTTATGGTGGTGGTGATGAGGATGATGGTGCTAGCTCCTCCAGCGATGATGAGATGACTGCTTTAGTTACTTGCCCTTTGTCACTCGTGTAAAAAATGGGGAGTAGTTTTGGGTATGAGAGTAATCATGTATTTAGAGGGAGAGTTAGTATTTAAGAGATTTTTGTTAGGGGGAGTGGCTATATTTTGAAGGATGTAGTGAGTACTTATGTATCTTTTCTTTTCTTTCTATTTTAGATACTTTGTTCATGTACCTTTGGTCTTGTGATCACTTTGTGATAGCAAACCTTGTATTCATTTTTGATGATATATATATATGATGAGGTTGTTATTACAGCTCTTTCACTTATCTCTCCATGTGTTGTTTATTTTCTCTCTTTACACATATACTTCTTATATGTTTGTATGTAATCTTTTATTTCTATTTCACACTAAGATGCCTTGATGAGTTTTGTTTAAAGTGTTTCAGAAATACAGGTTGTCAAAGTTTTCCTTACCATGAACTCTTTTCTTGCAAATTTTTTCAAGAGTTTGTGTTAGAATAGATTTTATTGTATTCAACAAGTGAGTATGAGTTGAGTGATTTATGACTTCTCTCATATGTTCATTTGCTTGTTGTGGTTTTGTCACAGATTACCAAAGTGAGAGATTGTTAAGACATATATGATTCATGTTAGGAACATATGTCATCATGTATTGACTAATCTTTTGACAAAATGCACTTTACTTGTAATTGGATAGATTTAGGATGTCTTTAATGCTTCAAGGAACAAGTTTTCAAGTTCAAGTGTTAAATCCATGCAAGTCTGTCCAAGAATCAAGTAATGAAGTGCGGGTTTTTAAAACTCGACAGTTAGTATCTATCGAGATTTAAAAAGCTGTCTAAGCCCGAATCTCGACGACTGCTAGACAGATAGGGTATTTATCGAGAATTATAAAAATCAGATTTTCAGTTCTGATTTCATTCCAATCTGTGAGTATATGTTTGGGCTTTCTTTTCTCACAACCCTAAACATATATAAGGATTATTTTAAGGGCCGTCAAAAAGAGCACAATTGCACAAGTGTGGAGCAAAGTGATGTTCAAGCAAATTGTGATCAGAAACCTAGTTTGCCCTAGTTCTTCCATCTCTTGACGAAGCTGCTATGTTTGTACACCATAGAGTTTTGTGACCAAGCAACTTCGTCATCTTCATCGTGTGATGAACTGAAAAACTTTGTAACCAACATCCTTTTCAGGTTGGTGATCAAGTCGCGTACTGGGATCTGCGCATCTATTGGTTAGTCACGTACTGGGAACAATGCATTAAAATGAGAGATTGTCACTACAGAACAAGTCTAATTAGGTATTGGGGTAAGGGTTCAACTGTAAGTTGGTATAAAGTACTGAGATTCCTTCCCTTGTAATCACCTGTTGTGATAATAGTGAATTCTCGGGAGTAGTGACTTTAAAATCACCCGGTGGGGTTTTTGCCTTGGAGGTTTTCTCGATTCGAAAATAAATCACTTTGTCAACTTTATCTTCTGCTACATTTTATTTTAGTTGGTGATTTATTTGTGCTACCACATATATTACATGTTAATTTGATTAATTAATAAACTTGGCTAATTAATCAATTAATTCATCACAATAGATCAATACATTTTTGGCCTATCAAAAACGTGTTCTTGTTTTTAAAACCCAAAGTTGTTGGGTCAGGTGGTAGGTGGAACAAAAACTCACTTAAGCTTTGATATAAGACTTAGCGTCTATTTGGCAAAAATTATTTTTGCCAACTTATTTTACTATTCAGCTTATTTTTGTTACTATTTATGAGTCCCACTGTACTTTTTGATACTATTTATGGGTCTCACTGTATTATTTCAACTAATTTTTACTTTTATCTATAATACTTTCAGGAAAAAATTTTCAGTTTCAGTAAAATAAATGGATCTCAAACGGACCCTTAATTTGAGTTTACAAACAAGTTTGTAGGATATTAATTTGATATTGTGCGGCCCTTTTTTGTTGTTGTGTGTGGCCATGTGCCAGCCGTAATATAAAAACAACAGTGAAGTCACCCACGTTCAGGAGTCGAGTTATTCTAATTAGAAGGTAAAGGAATCGTGTCATGAATCGAACAATAATAACAGTTGATCAGTCTAGTTTCATGATATTAGTAAAAGTGATACAAGTCCAGCCATGAGAGGAAAATAAAACAGTGAGTGTCAAGTTGTAGAATGAGACTGAATATTATAAATCCATCGATAAGTTGAATATTATAAGAGTTTTAGATATTAATTCATATAGGGATTTAATAGTAAAAGCTAGTAATTGATATGAACTCAACATCAGCAGGAACATTGATTCTAGCAACAATAAGATAATAAAAATAAAAATATAATCTTCCCATAATACTCTTAGATTAAAAAGGAAAGTTACCACGCATCCTTAGTACGGTGGTTACTCTATAATTCAAATAGGGATTTATTATAGGGATTTAATAGTAAAAGCTAGTAATTGATATGAACTCAACATCAACAGGAACATTGATTCCAGCAACTATAAGATAATAATAAAGATATTATCTTCCCATAATGCTCTTAGATTAAAAAGGAAAGCTACTGTTGTGCACCCTTGGTACAGTGGTACTCCATTAGTATAAGTGCTTGTAGGGTGTGGGGGCAAGGGCGGAAGTTCAAGTCTTCAAGAATGAGCTTCACACATACACTTAGATTAGGTTAGAGTAGAATTTCTTTCTTATAAAAAAAATAAAAAAGAAAGAAGGAAAGCTTGGCGTGTGGCAAAGGGAGAGAAAGCATGCTCAGCCGTGTGCAAAAAGAAGTTGGTTAAAAAAAAAAATTCACCAAGTCTACACTTAGATAACTTTCCCCATGATAATTCTCTTTAGTTGGCATATGTCTTTCTTGGAAATTTTTTGAATATCTTTAAGTCTGCATTTGGAAACTTGGATTTGAATTTTAAATTAACAGATTTGAAATGCTTTGATTTCAAATTTATTAATTTTAGGAGTTATTTCAAATTCAAGCATTTTAAATATTTAAAATACATGGTGAATTTGTCAAATCATAATCATTGACATTTTTTAAACTATTCCAAACAAGATATTTGAATTTTAATCACCTAAATTCAAATCTAAATGCCCAAATCATGTCATCCAAATGCACCATTAGAGTGTTGAGAAGTATGGAGATTATGTGTAATGTGAAGCTTGTAAGAAGTATAAAGCAAGTAGGAAGGATCGATGAAGCTTATAAGAAGTGTGAAAATTATAAAAAAAAAATATGGAGATTAGAGATTGTGAAGGTCAGAGGTTATGGCTGCTTGACATATTTTTCTTGTTGTGAATTGAGGTGTTGTATTATGGTGATCCCCTTTGCTTTAGGTCGATGTGTCCTCTTTTTAGAGTTTGTTGGAAGAGGAATACGAGGAAGAAACAGGATATGAGAGTTTTGAAGAGGGTACGGTTCATTGGGCATATGTTCTTTGACTACTTTGGTTAAGAATGTCAAAATAGCTTATCATATTTCATTTGTTCACCATTTTATCATATTTCCTAACAGGTGCAAGGTGCTCAAACAGTTGGAACTTAGCTGAGAATCGTAAAATAGATTTTGTTAAGTCAATTGGTCAGGTTTCTAGACTAGTTTAAGGTACTCAGGTGGCTGAACCTTAGCTGAGAATGACAAAAATAGCTTTTGTCAATCCATTTGGTCAGGTTTCCAAATTGATATAAAGGTGCATAGTTGAGAATGGCCAAAAAGCTTTTATTAAGCCATTTGGTCAGGTTTCTAGATTGGTATAAGGTGCTCTTACATCAGGAACTGTGTTTCATGTAAGTTTTTGGTAATGAGCAATGAGGAGTCTCAATTCTACTATTCAAGTAACTCTTTTACACATTTGAGAAACCAATTCTTGATGGGCCTAAAGGGTATGCTCACGTACTCTACTATAGGTGGGCTAAGCCATTACCCACAACATGATCTTAACACCATCCAGAGCTCTAGTTGTTTTGGCCTTTTGGGCAAATAGAATAAAGTACTGTTTGGTAGGAGGATTCTTATTTTTGTTTTTAAAACAATTTGAAAATAATTTTAAAAAAATTAAAATTGAAAATAGTTTTCAAATAATAATTTTTACATTATATGTGTAGGGATGAAAGGCCTAGAAATGTATATTGAGCCGTGAGCCTTGTCCGAGGACGTTTAGTAGTCCGAGGACAAGTAGATGTTAGGGAAGAAGTATGAGTCAGAATGTCACGGAAGACTTATGACTGGGAAGGTTTGGGAAGGTAGTCCGAGAAGGAATACCTCCTCGGCTAAGCAAAGCAGAGGTCAGAAGGTTTGATCTGCCATTCGAAGCAACACCCTGGACGATTCTACTGAAAATGATAAATATCAAGAGGGAATAGGACAAAGGGAAGCTGAGAAATATCTAAGAGAAAGCTGCAACCACCGCATTGAATGCTTTGCAGCTAACTCTTTGGCCGCATTTATGTGGATGTGATACCTAAACAGTGATATTCAGCCTTACAGCTACTCCCAGAGACTTCAGGAAGGTGCTGATAGGACAAAAATCAAAACCAGCAATTTAGCCTACACTTTGAGGGTGGAGATGAAGAAAAATAGGAGAATATAAAGGAGAAAGAGACCCTTTACAAGGGAGCCATCTAAGAATTTGGAGAAAAAACATTGTAGTAACAAGAACTGAAATTGTAATCAAGTCTAAAAGAAATATATACAAGAATTGTTCTCCTTGGACTTTGTCGAGGAAGGATCTCTTTGCATAAAACTTATTTTTCTTTGCTTTCTTATCATCCTTTGTCCCTTGTGAGCATGGTTCAATTCATTGAAGCCTAGTTTTTAGCTCATTCTCTACAAATTTATTATGTTAGGCTATTTGGGCCTTAATCATGTTACCTCTTAGGCTTAGGACCCAAATCGCGCCCTTACAATATGTGTTTGGCTCCCATCTTTAAAAAAAAAAATTTTAATTCTATAATAAAAAAAAATGATATTTGGGAGACCATTTCTATTTTTGATATTTTATATAAAAAATTTTTACAAAAAGTAATATGTAGAATTTGTAGATTACCTTTTTTTAATTGGTAATGATAAGGATAGAGTTCATATATATATATATATATATATATATATATATATATATATATATATATATATATATATGTATGTATGTATGTATGTATGTATTGGATAATGATAAGTTTCAAATTTGGAGCATGAGATTTTTTTGTGTGATAAAGATAAGCTCCTTAATTTAAGATATAGAAGAGTTTGGAAAAATCTGTGAGGTCCACTATTTTCATTTTATTTACAACCATACCATCAAAAATGTTTTATCTATCTTGAAAACACCCTCTTAGCTATTATCAAAATCCTGGTCTAAACAAAGAAAATAGGACACAATTTTTTGAAAACTGTATTTAGAGAATATCAACCAAATAATACTCCCTCAGTCCCAGTTTGTTTGTCCTGTATTCTATTTTGGGATGTCCCAAAATATTGTCTAGTTTCTAAAATTAGAAGTCATTAATTTACTAATATTCCTATTATACCCCTATTTTATTTCCAAAACCATTTGAAAAGAAAACTAACAAATATTTAAAAAATCAATATTGATTAAAAAGATAAACTTGAATTTGTATTTGAAGTAATCTAAAATTGCTTGGAGCCAAGACCCAATAGTTTTTGTATTGTGGTAGTTGTAGATTTTTCAAATTTGATTAAGAGGTTAAGTTACAATTTGTGTTGTGTAATTTCAAATATGCTAATACAGGTAAGGATCAAATTTTTGTGCATGTAATTTCAAATTTAATATTCCTATTTTTTGATAAATTTATTTAAGGGTAGTTTTGAAAATTTACATATTTTTTAAAACAGACAAAACAATAAATGATGTTCCTTTAAAAAGTTTGATTTTTGAAATAAGACAAACAAATTGAAATGGAGGGAGTATATTCAAGTATGGGACCTACCATTTTATGGTTTGTAAAATAAACAACTATATTTAAAAATTCTCTTACCAAACGAGCAAAAGTTAGAATTTAGATCCTTTTTTTTTTTTTTTGGTGAGAAACGAATCTATTTTATACCAAGACTTAACTATTGGTCATGACTTAGATAATTTTTTTTCTTCCTTCTAATCAAAAACAACCCAAGGTCTTGCATCCAAGTCTAACCCAATCAAAATTATCACTAGTGCATGGCTTAGTTTAAGTTCATGACTAATTGTTGGGCTTGGATTACCAGATAGGTTGGGCTTATGTTGAGGCCTAATACAAGCTATCATAAGCAAATCCTAACATAGTATCTAGTACTATATAGGAGCATGAAATTTACCTCTTTGAACTAGACTTTTAAGTTATTCAAAAATACTCTTATTAATGAAGGGTAACTTATCTTAAAAGTAAGTTCATAAATGTTTAATAACAAATTTCATTTTAAATTTTTTTTTAAAAAAACTCTTAAAATTTAGGAATTTCTTTTTACCTTCACATTTATCTTTTTATTCCCTAAAATTTAGCATTTTTATTCATTTTTCATTCAAATAAAATTAAAACACCCTAATTTTAAAAATAAAAAATTAAGAGAATTCCTAAAATTTAGTCTTCTTCCCCCTCACATTCATTTTATTTTTCCTAGTCAAACTTTTCTTTATATCACTACACCACTTTCAAACACATGTTCAAAAAAAAAAATTACAGTTACTGTTTATCTTTAAAGTTTATCTTTTTATATTTTCAAATTATAATATATGCAAATTATTAATCTTTACTCAAAAAAATAGAAGAGTTTCTAAGCACGTGCAATGCTAGTGTGTGTGTATATATATTATAATGGATAAACCATAAGGGAATACTTTTCCCATAAAAGAATATCAAGAGGTTTAAGTGTTATATTCCAAAATTTAGGGGTTCTTCATTTGAAACTATAAAGGTTTTTGTGTACTCTTCAACCTCTTAAGAAGATTGATAATGTGGGAAGAGTGAGATTTAAACCTTAAATGTCTTCGTTAGAAACATTCATAAGAACACAAATTGCTTTTCCTGTTAACGTAAAGAACAAAAGCTAACCTCCAAGCATTTGAAACAGAATTACAAAATAAAACTCTCTTCCTAAAATGATACGGGAACATTCCACTCATGACATATGTGATTTGTCTATTCAAAATAGGTCCCCTTTCCCTATCATAATAAGTCACTCTATAGACTTCTAAATAGTGGGCTGCCAAAAGAAAAATTCTTCTATTATGTTTACACCCCAGCCAAAATACATGCAGTTATGATAAATGATAGATTCATTCAGGGAAAAATTGATAGATAGTTATGATAAATGATAGATTCATTTAGGGAAAAATTGATAGATTCAAAGCTTTACTGGGAAAAATAAAATAAAATAAAATAAGAAGACACAAAGGAGATAAATACTTTCTCTCTCTTATAGAACATAGGTTATATCTAACAGCAATGCTACTATCACAATTTGTCATGTGATGAGCTGTGATTGGTGGAGGAAAAAATAACGAGTTTGTGTGGGTTCACATCTTCACCACTCAGAAGTCGCCACGTGATGAGTAGTAGTAAAAGTTATGTAAAATGTTGTGGTATTAGCAACACTCAATATATAAAAAAAAGTATTACGTCTATAACATTTTTATAACAAATTATAGGTAAAAGGTTGTAATTTGAATTCACAATTTAAATTACTTTTTTACCCACCTATAATAACCTACCACTTAAGATTTGTTCTGAAAATGTTGTGTAAATGTTATGAACATAACATTTCTCATATCTAAAGCATTCATAATAAAGTTAGGAGTTTTCTTCAACTAGGTTATAAAATCATCAATGCACTTATCATAGTGAGCCAATTTGAGTAACACTCTTAACACCATGCCGCACTTTTGGCATAATAGTCACTTCATAAGTATAAGTGCTTATGAATATGGGGGGGGCAAGGACCGGGGTTCAGGTTTCTAGAAAAGAGTTTCACACATATATACACTTAGATTATGATAGAATAAATCTTCTATCATGTATAAAAAAAAAGTTACACTTTTATTAATGAAAAAATAATAATAAAGGTATTGATTTTGAAAAAAAAAATGTTAAAAAAATTTATGGGAAAATAAAAAAACAATTGATGGTAGAAGGACCTTGAATAGTGCCCCCAACCTGCATCCTACTCTACCACCACCAGCAAAGCAATGATGGGACAAATATACAAGGAAGGATCAACGGCCATCCAAGTGAAAGGCATGTATGCAATCCCAAAAGCTATGTATAAGAAGGAGGATCCTCCTAAAAAGTGGATTGAGAAATAAAAGGAGGAAGAAATAAAAAAGATAGAGAGAAATTAAGAACTGTGTAACAAAGAAATATATATTTCGAAAAACTATTGCTCCTTGAATCCTGAGGTAGGGGTATTAATGTTCGACCCAACCTGCGAACACAACACGAACCTGACACGGGTTTTTGTGGGTTATGGTTGTGCCTTAATAGGTTTGGGTCATAAATGGGTCAACTCGAAAGTGACACGATAAGAAACGTGTCATAAGTAGGTCAACTCGCATAACCTGCAATAGACACGTTTGACTCGCCAATTTATTTGTGTCAACTCGAAATGACCCACTTAACACAACTTGTTTAACTCATATAACAAATAAATATTCATTTTATTTTAGATTTGTCAAATACCTTTTATATTCAACATATATTTTAAATTTAAAAGTAAATGTGAGTAATTACAAAAACTTACAAATGATATAATTGGAAATTGTAACCTTACAAACCTAGATCTCTAAACCCTACAAACCGTAAATCTCTAAACCTTCTTATAAATATCTTTTTTTTTTTTTTTTTTTTTTCAGCTGTACTGTTCACTCTACTAACTTATAGTCTCATGCGCATGAAGTGTAAAAAACTTATTTCTAGATGAATATTATATTTTTGTTGAACTTTATTATTTTGAATGTAGGTTAAAGACTTGAAGTGTATGTACTGTATTTGGGATGTAAAAAAAAATTTCTAGATGGTGTTATATTAAATATTATGCAAGTTGAAATGAGTTGTGTTACATTCGTATCAACTCAACATGACTCGTTTATTAAGCGTGTCAAATGGGTTGAGTCAGGTCAATCCGCCTTATTAACAAGTTGGGTTAGGGTTGAAGGATCATGACATAATTATTAAATGGGTCAGGTTAGGGATAAACCATTTAGTCGAATATCCCTACCTCGACGCAATACAAACCTAACACGCTAACCCAAATTGACACCTCTAGCTCGAGGGAGAACTTAAATAAGAATCTTTATCTTTTTTTCTATTATTCTCTACTTAAACTTCTATCTTAGCCAATTTTCTTTCATTAAGTTTCCAAGAAAAGCTATTAAGGTTTGAAGGGTTGACCTTGATAATCCACCTTTACAAATTAATTGTATTAGGCCTCCATTCCAACCCATTTTATCTAGATTGGGCCAGATCTTTTGTTTCGCCCCTACAAGTGGTATCAATTTTTTTTTTAATTAGTCCATTAACAAATGCTATAAACAAATAAATGGAAAGATTGCTAGGAGTTTTTTTGTGACACTTTTATTAAGGGAAAAGTTAACGAATATGTTAAGGCCTTAAGAGTGTTGATTTAAAAAATATTTATAGAAAAGAAAAGAATAACTGATTTTTTGAAATTTTTTTATATTTCTCATAAAAATTATATCAACTTTTTATTTATTAAATGTTCCAATTAACAAATACCTTAAATAACTTCTTTAAAAAAACCTAAATACACCAATACTTGTTGTAAAAGAAAAGGGATAACATTTATCATGCCTTGATCTAAGACATGCATTTTATTTTTATTTTTTATAAGATCTAAGACATGCATGATGCATCAATCACACTGCTATTTAATTTTGTCAAGCTTTTTTTTTTTTTTTTTTTGAGAATTTAATTTTCTCAAGCTAGAAAACCTAAATAACATCAGACATGCAAATTAATTTGTAGTAACAATTGGGTCCTGAGTCCTGAGTCCTGACTCTGCTGCGTGCTGACCATGGCATCAATGGCTCACGTGATAGTAGATGGGAAAGGTTGAGTGGAGGGAGTTTTTTAATGCAAATCTGACTCATCACTGCCTCTGAAATCTAATATTTTATTCTAATAATAATCATCCAAAGATCGTGAATATTTTTATTTTATTTTTAGAATAGACAGATCGTGAATATAAAAACAAATAAGGAGAAAATAAAAAAGAGAAAATGGCCAACAAGTCCTGTGAAGGGCCGTCTTGGAGATTTTCTTACCTGTCTGGTCGTTTTCAATAGAAAATATTTTTCATAAATTGACTCACTTCTTTTTTGGGAAAATATCTTTTAGAAAAATAACTTCTTTTCTTTTGGCTGCAACTCTGAAAAATGAGCAAGAAACTATTTTCTATTTTTTGGCTCACAAGGAAAATATTATAAATTACCTCAAATTTCTGATTTGATTTAGTTAGTTTTTTTTTTTTTTTTTTTTTTTTTGAGTGGAAGAGAATGTTGTTTCTTGGTGTGGAAGAAATTTGTTTTCATTAATATGGAAGGAAAACTCCTTATTGAAAAAGTAATTGATATTCATTAGTATTTATTAAGGATTAAAAGTGAAATGTTATAAATAGATATAGTTATAAAAAAAATTGATGACTTTTACTCAAGGATCCTCCCACATTGAGAGAGGGGAAGACCCATAGAAGAATATGAAGTGAGAAGATATTTAAAATAAGTAGTAATATATATCAATAAAATGCTTTTTTTTTTTAATCAGAAGCCATATTATATAATCAAATATTTAAATTAAGTAATAATATAAATGATTTGTATGTTAGATAATATATTGTACAATATATAATATCCACATTGAAATGTGGTCAGCACACAACATGTATAACTTAAATTTTATTATTAAAACATAAAATTATAGTAGAATAATATAAAATAACTAATAAACTTCTTTTATTTTACCACCGAAGCTCGTCAGTGGGGTGGTATAAGCTTAGATTTCTCATCATAAGCACTCGGCTATGAGTTTTGCCAATAGGTGGGGTGAACAGATTTAAGTCCGAGGTTTAAATCACTCTTGTGTCTGGCCCGCATGTGAGAACGCCCACACAAAGTTGTAGGAAACGTCACCTTCCCCCCTTCAATGTGACATAAGTACTTTTAACCCTAAAAAAAAAACCTCCTTTCATTTTTAGTTTTAAAATCTTTGTAGTAAAAACTTTAAATGGAGTATTATTTTTCAAACGGATTGAAACTTTAGAAATAGAATTTCATTTATAGAAAATATTTTAATTATTATAAGGTGTTTTTAGTACACATGGCATAAGAAGAAAAAAAGGGGGGGGGGGAATTAATTTTTAAAAAAGTAGAAAATAGGTTAATTATTTTAATATATTGATAATACATCACAGGGCATAAGAAAGGGGGGGAAAAACCATTGAGACTTGAGAGGGCATCCATTTATTGCTTCTATAGTGTGTAAAAACATTACTTTTATTATATGTAATAAAAGCCATGTCCTAATGTGGGGACTTGAAGGATTTAAGTAAGTATTTGAGCTTTGGGCTTTATTGATGGACGCTAGTTTGTTTTAGACTAAAAAACCTTTAGAGCTGCAGATCGGCCCATGGATCGAGAGTCCGAGGACTCATCCAAGGACAAGTCTTTCCTCGGACGGACCCGCGAAGGCCCTGGGATTCGCCAAGAAAATCAAGGCAATGTTCTGGACGAACCGTTGGTTAAGAGGGAAATCTATATACTTTCTAGATGCCATGGAGTAAAGGAAATATCTTAGGAAAAGGCTGCTACCTCTCCATTAAAGACTCTGCATCTACCTTCCTGGCCGCATTAATGGGGAAATGACCCATGAACAGTAGAAGTCAGCCTTCTTGTTACCATTTGAAGACTTCCAGAGGGTGGTGGATGGGACAGGTGTCTCTTAGGGTAATTTGCGTTACACGTGGATAAAGTGGGAGGAAGAAGAAGTATTTAAGAGAGAGTGGGAGGTGATTAAAGAGAGGGAGGCATTGTAACCTGTAGAAGAAAAAAGAGAAATAATATACATAAATCTGCCTAGGCTTATGTCCGAGGAAGTTGATTTGCACCACTTGTCCATTGTTTGCAAATACTGTAACATCTTAGCCTGTTCATTAAGCTCCGAACATCAGCAAACTAGATTGCGAGCCCACACTCTACAAATTTCATTGTTTAAAGCTCATTGGGTCTGAGCCTACGTGTGTTTTTTAGGTCTAGGCGCAATTGTGCACTTACACCTACACTATAAATGGTTTAAACATAAACTTATATAATTTGCAATTTTCTTGTGAATGTTTTAGTGAATAACTAAATAACAAATTATTATAATTTCGTATTTTTTATATATTAGAGGCATTATAGTTTCACATGGAAACATTTAGCATTTAGATACATATTTTTTTTTGCATTATACTTTCATATATTAGTGTTTTATATGTAACACTAGTGCTGGCTGCACGTGCAAGACGCGTGCTGCCCTAGTAGTGAGAAAATTAATATAGATTTTGTGTGTGAAACCGTAAATTTTGGCTCACCCAATTTAACTATATTAAAAAAGAAGTCTAAAAATACAATAAAATATCACAATATTTTCACAATATCTTCATTTTTAGGATCCGAATAGATATTTTTTTATTTTATTTGAGAGAAATGCTACCTTCATAATATTTTTAGAACAAATTCTAAATGACAAGTTATTATTGGTTTTAAATTGATAACATTGTTATTGTTATTTTTAAAACATTTATTTTCAGTTGTGGTTGATCACAGTCTCATATTTTATTATTTTATTTCGACTTGTAAGAAATTGATACTTCAATATTTGTAAAAATATTGTGAAATTTTTTGTGTCGGTATAACAATATATATGCCAACTTACACAAATATTTAAAAGAAAAAAAAAACACAAACCGATTATTGGGGAAAAAAAAACTTTAGGCATGGTAGAAATTAATGTTAAGATGTTGTGGACTTTGCATTTTTTTTATTTGATCTATAAGAAACTGAGATCTCAACAATTGTGAAAATATTGTGATAATATTAAGTGTTGTAACATTTTCTCAAAACATTTATTTTCAATTGTGGTTAGTCACAGTCTCATATTTTATTATTTTATTTTGACTTGTAAGAAATTGACACGTTAATAATTGTGAAAATATTGTGAAATTTGTTGTGTCAGTATAACAATATATATGCCAGCTTACATAAATATTTCAAAGAAAAAAAAAACATAAACCAATTATTGGAAAAAAAAAAAAAAACTTTAGGCACTGTAGCTACAATGCCAGTTGAATAAACCAAAAACACTGTAGCTCCAGTGCTATCCATCAATAAAAGCTTACCTATGATTTGTTGTGAAATTAATGTTAAAATGTTGTGGATTTAGCATTTTTTTATTTGATATATAAGAAACTGAGATCTCAACAATTGTGAAAATATTGTGATAACAATAAGTATTGCAACATTTTCTCAAAACATTTATTTTCAATTGTGGTTGGTTACAGTCTCATATTTTATTTTTTTTATTTTGACTTGTAAGAAATTGATACCTCAATAATTGTGAAAATATTGTGAAATTTGTTGTGCTAGTATAACAATACATATGCCAATTTATATAAATATTTAAAAGAAAAAAAAATACAAACCGACTACTGGGAAAAAAAAAACTCTAGGCACTATAGAAATTAATGTTAAAATGTTGTAGACTTAGCATTTTTTTATTTAATCTATAAGAAACTGAGATCTCAACAATTATGAAAATATTGTGATAACAATAAGTGTTATAATACTTTTTTAAAACATTTATTTTCAGTTGTGGTTGGCTACAGTCTCATATTTTATTATTTTATTTCGACTTGTAAGAAATTGACATATCAATAATTGTGAAATTTTTTGTGTCAGTATAACAATATAAATGTTAGTTTACAACAATATTTAAAAGAAAAAAAAACACAAACCGATTACTGAAAAAAGAAAAAAGAAAAAGAAAATAAAAGTGACTAACTAGACCAAAGCACTGTTGTAACTACAGTGCTACAGTGTATTGTGATAACAATAAGTGTTGTAACATTTTTTTAAAACATTTATTTTCAGTTATGAAATTTATTGCATATCATCACATTATTGAGTGTCTATTTGGCAATAAGGTCTATTTGGTAAGAGATTTTTAGTAACATTATTTAAGTGTTGTGAAAATATGTGTGGGTGAAAAAATATTGTAAAAATGAGTGTACTGTTATTTAAACAACGAAAAATATTGTTTAAACAACAACACAAAACAAGCCCAGAGCTTTTTGCTAAATATAAGATAAAAAAAAATTATAATTTTTATATTAAATATGTGACAACAAACTTACACTTATTTTATTTTTTTAATTGAGATAAAAAGAAAAAGTAAATAAGCAAACATGAAAAAGCTTCAAATGGACACTGATTTTTATTTTATTATTTTATTTTGACTTGTAAGAAATTGACACGTCAATAATTATGAAAACTAAACCAAAAGACTGTTGTAGCTACAATGCTATAGTGTATTGTGATAATAATAAGTGTTGTAACATTTTTTAGAACATTTATTTTCAGTTGTAGTTGGCTACAGTCTCATATTTTATTATTTTATTTCGACTTGTAAGAAATTGATACATCAATAATTGTGAAAATATTGTGAATTTTTTTGTGTTAGTATAACAATATAAATGTCAGCTTACATCAATATTTAAAAGGAAAAAAAAAACACAAACTGATTACTGGAAAAAAAAAAAACCAATATAACAATATAAATGTCAGCTTACATCAATATTTAAAAGGAAAAAAAAACACAAGCCGATTGTTGAAAAAAAAAAAAACTTTAGACACTGTAGTTGAATAAACGAAAAAAAAAAATATATATATATATATATCACTAAACCAAAGTACTGTTAAAGCTACAATGTTGCATAGGGCAAAACGTTGTATGAACAGTGACAAAACACTGTAGGGGCATAGCCGCTTTCTATATATAGTTAATAGAAAGGCGTGAAATAACTACCTAGAAGCGTGATCAAAGTGATGCCATTGTCTAAATGAGCTACTAATGAACCTACATTATTTAAGTTTTTGGGATGAACCTATTTTATTAAAGTTGGTTTGATGAAGTATGCATCTAAAATTATTATGTTGACTTCTAAGTAGCGAGTATTGGTGGGTGACATTGACAATGGACCACAAGTCGTATACCAATTACCAAGCATGCATTGTGACTTCATAGAATGAGAAGTGGACAACATTTTCAGTCAATAACTCATTTAAATTAAATTATGCAATTATGATTGATTTTCGGTTGAGCTAGTAATAAGGAGGAGACATTCACGAAGTGTTCATACTTCATTTCCATCTTTTATGAGAAGCGATATGTGTGTAATATTTTTATAATAAATTCTATATAATATTTTTACAATAAGTTGTTAATAATTTTAATTTAAATTCATAAATGAATTATTTTTTTATCAACCAATAATAGTTGATAATTATAGTTTCAACTTATAGCGTTGACCAAGACACCAATTAGTTTTTTTGTGTAGCTTTATCATTAAACCAAGAAACCCATTGGTTTTATGATGTAACTTGCACCCACATCCAATAACAACCTTGTACTTAAAATTTATTATAAAAATGTTACTGACATAGCATTTTTGTTAGATTATTTAAAAGGAAAATGAGAGAGTTAGAACACAAGTTAGCTTAAGAGTCCGTTTGGCATTAGACTTAGTTTTTAGCTTTTATCTATTACTAGCCTTTGAGCACATGCTCACCTCAAAAGCTCTTTTATTTTTTTGGGAAAAAATTAATAATTTGCATCAATTATAATTTGGGATTACAACATTTTTCAATTATAAAAAAATCTAGGGGTGTGAAGAGTATTGTGGGTTTGGAAGTGAAATAATTTTTCATCACACTTTAGGCTTTTTTACACTTGGAAAACGTAGTAATCCTAAATTATAATTGATGCAAATTATTAATTTTTTTTTTCCAAAAAAATAGAAGAGCCTCTCACGCGTGAACTCAAAGGCTAGTTTCTTTTACGGTAAAAGATTCAAATTTTTGTTGTTTTAGCTTTTTTTTTTTTTTTTTTGGGTGTGTTAAGGAATGGCTTTAGATGTGCATCCACATTTTTTTTCCTTTTTAGTGGTGTTGTTGTTGTTGTTCTTTTTTTTTTTTTTTTTTATGACGATTATCAAGAAGTATGTTTTATCCAAAAAAAGCTACCCCTATTTTGGAAAAAAAAAAAACACAAAACTATCCCACGTTCGATCCAAGAAAACCCTACCTAGCCACCTTTTTTTTTTTTTTTTCAAATTCAAAGTTTAAAAATACCTAATCTTTATCCCCCGGTAACCTGCATCAATAATTCTATCCAAAACAAAAACTATCCATACCAAATGAAAAAGAACTCACAAAAGAATACAAAAAAAAAAAAAAAAACCCTCATCTGTACAGAATAAAAAAAAAATGTAAAAAAAAAAAAAAGAAAACATAATTTTTAGGATATTTGATTTTGAAAGAAAATAAAAAAGCTAAATTTTAGGAAAATTTAAATATTAACATGGGGAATTGGTGTGACCCCTATCCTTATTTAAAACTTTATCAAAAGAGAAAAACTACACGGTTAAATTTTTTGAATTAAACTATTTTTTTATTTAAATCCCACGTTCTATCCAAAAAACACTACCCGACCACCTTTTTTTTTTTTTTTTTTTTCAAATTCAAAGTTTAAAAACAGTACAGATTTGTGGATAACTACATTTTTAACATTTTCTGATAAAACTATCGAACTCTCACGTTTGCTCAATGTATGATTTATACATGTGGGTTGCAATAACACTCCCCACATTAAAAACTTCTCATTTAATTCAAAAATATTGTGTTTAAATCTTAAAATTTAGTTATGTACTATACATCCATAACAAAAAGTGGGAACAACTTATATTTAAAATTTAGTAACTACCCTCATCTGTACATAATAAAAAAAAAGGGTGAAAAATACCAACACATAAATGAACAAATCAATGTAGAATTTGATTATTAATATGAAAAAAAAAAAATTCACTTCAAAGTTAAAAACTTCAGGCCAAGATTAGATAAAAGTGGACAAATATGTATATACCTTGAATTTCTAGGATTGGACCGTATTTGAACACCATCAACAGTGCAATAGTGGTTGAGTTTTCGAATGTACTCATCGACTATCAATTGTACTCCAAGGGAACGCTTTTGCCTAAAAGGAGGAGGGGGAAGATGGAGAGGCGAAATTGAATCTGGTTTTTTTGCATAATGGAATCAAGTTTTGTATTTAGAATTTATTTTGCAAGCAACATACCATTGGCAGTCTGTATTGAATTGAAGTTTGCTAAAAGGTTGTGGAGGTTTTTTTTTTTTTTTTTTTGAAGATGAAAGCGAAAGTAGAAGAAGGAAAAAAAAAAAAAGAAAGAAGAAGAAGAAAGAAGAGGATGTCGATTCCTAAGAGTTGAGGAGGTTTCTGTAAAAAAAAAGAAAAGATGAGGAGTTTGTTAAGTTGTAAGTTGTAACTTGTGATTGTAAATTGCTACAATAAACGTGAGTTAATGGATGGTCAAAGGTTTGAGATTTTATTTTACATTTTTATCCTCGTTAGTTTAAAACCTATTAGTGAACGGGGGATATTTTGGGAATAAAAAAAAAGAATCTAAACAGAAAAAGCTCATTAAAAAGTAGTAGTATAGATGTATAGCTTTTAAAAACTAAGGGAATGTTTATAACTGTTTTTTTTTCTCAGTTTTCTGTTTTCAACGACCATTTTCTGTTTCCAATAGCAAAAAACTTGTTTGATAAGCTGAAAAGATGGAAAAACATAAAATAGTTTTTGTTTTCAATTTATAAAGAAAAATGAAGACAACCAAAGGGTTGTTTTCAGTGTTGTATTTTTGTTCACGCTTGTAAAAACACGGAGAGAATAGTATCTATTGCCACTTTAATGAGCCAATGCTCTAGTTCTAACTTGCAACTAAACATTTTTTTATTTTTACCTACAATATTTTTTCTCTTTTCCCGTAGACCCATTCCCTTTCTCTCTCTCCTCTCATAATTTTAGATTTCTTGTTCTTCTTCTACATCTTTTTCAGATTGGTATTCGTCTTCTTCATGTCAAGACCATTCCCTTCCTTTCTCTCTACCTTCCTAATTTCAAATTTCTATTTTTCTAGAATCAAATCTGCAAGTCTTTCACATATTTTGAGAGCCCATCAATCAGAGATACACATCTATCAAGCAGATCTGCAAGTATTTCACATTTGTTCAAACTTCGTAATTTTTTTTTTTCAATTATACAAGAATATTACGCAATACCTCAAGTGTACGTATCAGTTGGAACCCATGTAAGAAACAACACTAAATCTACATTCTAATTAATTGCAGGACTTGTGTTTGGGATTGGTTCTATTATTAATTTTATTGTGAAACAGTAATTTTATAATATATGGAAAGGAAGTAGTGGTGGGCATATTGATCTATTTCCATGGTATTACAATAACACATAATATGATTTTATTATGGGGAATCACTTCAAGCTCAATCTCATTTTAACGAGTTACACCACAACTACCAGAATAAATTTCATCTAAATTCTGTTTTTTTTTTTGGTTGAATTTTGTGTTGTTTTGATCCCTCTATTTTTGTCTTGTAAATTGTATTGAAGCTCTTAACGGGGTGCTTCCAAAAGGGATGTAATGAGAGTATGTAATTTGAAGAAAAAAAAAAAATTGTTTTTTTTGTTTTCAACTAACCAAACATGTTTTCTACTTTGAAAATATAAGAAAATTATTTTTTGCTTTTTTCCTTAAAAACAAGAAATTAAAAATAAAAAACAAAAACAGTTACCAAATATAGCCTAACTTTTTTTTTCCTTATTTTCACTTTTTCAAATTTTTTCAAAATGCAATTATATTTTAACACACTTTCACCAAAAACTTTTCAACAAAAAGCTAAATAACTAATTCAAATAAACACTAAGAACCAACATATATATATATATATGTGTGTGTGTGTGTGTGTGTGAGAGAGAGAGAGAGAGAGATAAAACTAAGAACCAAGATCTTATTTTTGCTAAGAGAAATGATATGTCCATAACATTTTTACAATATTTTTACAATGAATTCTATATAGCAGGTGGTTATTGGTTATTATTGTTGGAGCAAAAAAATCATAAATTCACATTTAAATTAATAATAACTAACTACCTGTGATTTATTATGAAAATATTATAAAAATATTATAAACGTAGGATATTTCTTTTACTAATTAGTCCCAAAGAGAAAAAGTAGAAGACAATGGTTTGGAAGAAAGACAGGTTGAGCCGTTGAGCACCAAAATCGAACGCGAAATACTGCGAAATGGCATGAAAGCCAAACCTAAAAGTCTACGTAACTCACAAGTCTTTACTACTAATGAAGCGTAAAAAGCTGAACCTAACCCGGTGGGACAGGTATCGCTCTCGGTTTTTTGTTTCCAACCAACCCCTTCACACACAGACACAGTCATTCTCAACCCCACAGGATTTTTGTTGTTAGATGGTTTTCTTTTTTCTTTTTCCTCAAGTCAAACAAAGACCCATCCCTAGCTACCCACCTAATCACGCAGTTGTTTTGAGAAACCTTTTAAAACCCACCTATTTTTTTGCCTTTTTAAACAGCCTTTTGCCTTTTTTGATATTTGTATTACCAATTCTATCCTTTTTTTTTTGGGTAGAATTCTTGAGCCCAAAGTCTGACCTCCAAAGCCCAAATAGAACGTCAACCTTATGTCACTCAATACCAATGTTGTTTTATTATATACTACTAAAAATACAACATTCCTCTTATTTAGAGGAGTACCCTACATTAGAGAGATTGTAGTTATACAAAATGATTAGTTAATAACTCACGCAATACATGAAAATTTTAATATAATATAATTTTATCTAAAAAAATTTATCTTCACCTTCTTTTATGTTATATATAAATATAAAATTTGATAATTATAATAGTTATTAATAGATATTTATTTTGAGTGTATTTGTATATATAACATTAAATATGAATTTTGATATTTATTAATAGGTATTTATTATGATTGTGTTTTATATGAAACTATTAATACAAATAATTATAGTAATAATTATTAGATATTTATTATGATTGTGTTTGTGAACTATCTACTCTATCATTTAATTGAGAGTTTAAATATAGAATAATATTTAAGTTTGATTAAATAATATTGATGTTTTAAATTGTTAGAACATAAATATATTTGTGGAAAATTATTATAAGGTGAATAATAAGTCTAATATCTTTAGTTTAATATATACTATACATAAATTTTGAATAGCTCTTAAAATAATTTTTTAAATTAAGTATTTTCCAGAAATCATTATTGGTGATGAGAAGAAGGGTGTTGATTAATAAGCAAGCTGTCCAATCAATTATAATTGTAAAAGAGAAAAAAAGGGTAAAGATTAAAATTGGCCCACCATAATAATATAATAATAGATGTAGTGAATAAATATATCTCTTTTAACGTTTTTCATAATCATTAACCTGACTTGTTTATGACTATCATATGATAAAGATGATTTCAATTGTAGACTCGCATGAATGTGATGTCAATCTTATCAAAATTTAATAAATTTTATGACAAAATTCTCTCTAACATAACTTGAAACGAGTTAATTTTAAATGTTTTGGTTTATGCTGCATACGACTATTATATAAGATATTTTTTAATACACATATGTATTCTAAAATATTGCTACCTTGAAAATTTTTGTGTATTTTTATTTGAAAACTTATTAGAGATAATTATAAAGTTCAATAAGGTTAGGTGATATACTCTACAAAGTCTACCCCAATAAATATAAGTTTTTTAATGAAAATTTTTTGACATAAGCATATTAATTAGTATAATTTTTGCTTAATTAAAGTTGTCAATGTGAAATTCCAGTATATCAGTTATACTTGGAATTGCCTAATAATTACTCATTTAATTCAATTTACTCTCACTTCTCTGTGTGTTTTTTATAAATAGAAAAAGAAAAAGAAAAATGCAAATGTGATTGAGCCGACATGGGCTGTGGAAGAGAATATTCCAGAAGGGATCCGGCCCAGGGGCAAAAAAGTAAAAGAAAAAGAAAAAATAAAAAAGGGCACTTTAATAGAGCGTCGTGATCTACAATGTTTGCTTGCGAAAAAAGCCAAATAAAGAAGCGACAATACCGATACTACACATCTCTTCTCACTTAACTTTCTCATCCCACACCCACTCTCTCTTCCAAATATAAAAACCCCTGGTATTCTCCCAAACCCTCTCTCTCTCATCTCAGTTCTCTCTTTGTCTCTCTAAAACTCTCTCTCAAAAACGTCCTTAACACACACACTCTCTCTCTCTCTCAGACTATCAACCATGTCTGCTTACCAGGGCAAATACGCTGGTATGAACCCTAAACCTTTTATGTCTCTTTTTCTTTTGTTTTGTTTTATTTCATGTTCGCTTAGATCTGGAAATTCTGTCTAGTCCTATTGTCTTTTTGACGTCGTATATGTGTTTGTGTTTGTGTTTGGTGTTTTGTGTTTTTTTTCTTTCTGATAGACGATTGCTTTGATCTGGTATTTGTTTGATCGTATATTGTTGTAGGTTCGCTTTTACACTATTATTAATCGTTGAAAATTGTAGTGGCACGGGCTTAAGGGTCTTGATCTTTCCGATTAATGGATCTGACGGTTGATCGATCAGGGAAATCAAGACTAGGCCTATAATTGCCGTCAGATCCGCTTACTTTTTATATAAGTTCCATTTATTTATTTATTTTTTTGAGATCTTCCATATGGTGATAAATCGAATATGAAAAATATGGTTCCAAGTTTATAAAATTAAACATCAGATCTGATTTTTATTTGCACTTTTTTAAAGTATGGATTTTGGGTTTATTGCATAGTTACAGCAATATCTGCCTTCTGATTGATTGCCTAACTATTACTGTACATGAATAGTAATTATTTGCTCTTTGGATCCATAACATTGTGTTGTGTTGTGTTGTGTGTATGTGTTTAATTTATTGAGTTATCACACTTATCACAAATTAGCGAAAACCTTGGTATTTGGAGATTGTGTATTGTATGCCTTTTAAAAAAAATAACAAATGAATTATTGGTCTATATAATAGTTTGTTCTTATGTTTGGATATTTAATTTCACTAGCTGGATTAATTAAAATTCATTTGATTTAAACTATAAATTGTGGGAGATGAGCAACCCTGCTTAAATAAATAGGTTTAATTTCTTTTTACATTTACCAAACTTTTAATAATATAATTTTCATGTAAATAGTAATTTAATCGTATTGGAACTTTGGCCATGGAGCTTTATGTAAATTTGGATTAACTTAATAAATTTAATTTTTTTAAAGTTTAGTGAGAGAATATGGGCAGGGTATTTTCAAGTTAAAACCGCGTCTTCTAAGACAAATTTTGGTAAATAACATATGATATTATAATCCTTGCATTATTCTATGCCCTTTTCCTGAAAGTACTGAATTTAGAAGTTTGTGGTATGCACAGCTTTTTTCCTTAGCCCAGGTATTGTTCACCTTTCTTATTATGTTGTTTGCGCTGCTTGTTGTGGACAAGTCCTGTGGCTGTTTCAGTTTTAATTCATTTGTTTTTCTGATTGTTAATTTACGCGTCTTCTGAATGTTGTCTGCTTTTCAGATGAGCTCTGTGCCAATGCTGCATACATTGGTACCCCCGGAAAGGGTATCCTTGCTGCTGATGAGTCAACTGGCACAATCGGCAAGCGTCTTTCCAGCATCAATGTTGAGAATGTTGAGGAGAACAGGCGTGCTCTCCGTGAGCTTCTCTTCACCACTCCTGGTGCCCTCCAGTACCTTAGTGGAGTAATTCTCTTTGAGGAAACCCTCTACCAGAAGACACATGACGGTATTGTGATCATATTAGTATTAATTATTCTGAATGGGTTTCAATTTTTCTTTAAGATTCATGTGGTAGAGAGAAATGTTTTACTTCAATATCCAGGTTTTAGTACAATATTTTGAAGATACAGTGTTTGTGCAAGATTTAAGAAAGCCTCCTGTCTTTATTTTACACTTTTTAGTCCTTCTTGGGTAGCTCTTTCTAGTGACAGCATAAAAATCTCTATTTTTCACCTTGCAGGTAAGCCCTTTGTTGATCTTTTGAAGGAAAATGGTGTTCTTCCCGGCATCAAGGTTGACAAGGGTACAGTTGAGCTTGCTGGAACCAATGGTGAGACCACCACCCAGGGTCTTGATGGCCTTGCACAGCGTTGCCAGAAGTACTATGAAGCTGGTGCTCGTTTTGCCAAATGGCGTGCTGTCCTCAAGATTGGCCCAACTGAGCCATCTCAGCTTGCCATCAATGAAAATGCCAATGGATTGGCCCGATATGCTATCATCTGCCAGGAGAATGGCCTGGTCCCCATTGTTGAGCCTGAGATATTGGTTGATGGACCCCATGATATTTTGAAGTGCGCTGATGTGACCGAACGTGTTCTTGCTGCTGTATACAAAGCTCTTAATGATCACCATGTCTTGCTTGAGGGAACCTTGTTGAAACCCAACATGGTGACCCCTGGATCAGAAGCACCTAAGGTTGCACCAGAGGTGATTGCTGAGCACACTGTTAGGGCTCTTCAGCGAACAATGCCCGCAGCAGTTCCTGCTGTTGTGTTCTTATCTGGTGGTCAGAGTGAGGAGCAGGCAACTATCAACCTAAACGCCATGAACAAATACAAGGGAAAGAAGCCATGGACCCTTTCCTTCTCCTTTGGACGTGCCCTTCAACAAAGCACTCTCAAGGCATGGGGCGGAAAGAAAGAAAATGTGCAGAAGGCCCAGGCTGCATTCCTTGCTAGGGCTAAGGCCAACTCAGAGGCAACTCTGGGAACCTACAAGGGTGATGCAACCCTTGGTGAGGGTGCCTCTGAGAGCCTTCACGTGAAGGACTACAAGTATTGATGAAGCTAAAAGCTTCTAGTGGGTTTTGCGTTTTGTTTTGGAGAGTTAATGGCGGTATGGGGTATAAGGTTGTCCTATTCTCAGGCATAGAGTTAGGGCTGTTCTTCAATTTTCTTTATTACATGTTTTAGTAGGATGATGCTAGAGTAATAATGCTTGAGTAGCATTTGCCTGGTGAGCTTGGATTTTTCGGTTGGGAACTGCTGATTGATGCTTCTCGTTTGTGTTTTTTAAACCTTTTTTCCTTTTTAACCAAGTTTAATGAATTATGGACTGTCATGCTCCAATTTATTGTGAATGTTGCTTTACTTTTTTGTTTGTAATTGTTTTGGAGGGTTTTGGTTAATACATATTTGGCTGTTGCCTAAACTTGGATCTATGTAGGTCCATATCTGCACTATTATGTATGATGTTTGAAATCGGTCTTTCCAGCAGGAGTGTGACCAGTTGTAGGTAGAGCACACCACTTTGGCAGAGACTGGGTTTAGGGGATTGTTATTTTGTACGGCTCTGTTTCCCAATAAAAAGCGCGTATGCACCTGATACATGCATCATTTGATAAGTTCAACAGGTAGTTCTCTGTGAGCTATTTCTGCCTCCAACCTGGTTTACATAGCAACCCTTGTTGAAATAATGGGGCAAATTGCTAAGAGCTAGAGCCATGAGTAAAATTGAAGAGGGAGACACAGAAGACAGTAAATCAAATATTCGGATGGAGAAAGAATTTTTCTTCTTCTTTCTTTTAATGAATAATACTAGCATTAAGTGAAAGAAGAGAGAACCAAACAACAAGAAGTGATTTTAAAAGGTTTTCTAGAAGTTTGGCCAAGGCAATTTCATGAATCTTTGGTGAAAACATTTTTCAAGGAAAAATATTTTTCTAGATAGTTTCATGAAAAGAGAGTATTTTCCGAGAAAAAGAGTTTCCTTTCTTTTGGAGAAGGGATTTCCCAATAAAATGGTTTTTGAAGGCAAAAACATAATTTACATTATGTTTGGTTGTAGTTGGGAGAAGGGAGAGAGAGGAAAAGAGGAAGGGAAGGGAAGGGAAAGAGAAAAGAAAAATATATTTTCCTTTGTTGTGTTAGGAAGTAAAGGAAAAAAGAAAAAAAGAAAGAATATATTCTATCATTGTTTTGTTTGGTTTGCAAAGAGAAGGAAAAGGAAAAGGGAAAGGAAAAATATAAGTTTTCACATTTGAATATGGCTTGTGTCTAGTATATTATTGCATTGAAAACGTTGGGATCCTAACGTGTCCAATGCAATTGATGCATTGGACACAAGCTCTTCCATTCACATTTAGGCCCTTCACAAAAAAAAAAAAATAGTAACTTTTAAATCATGAGGGAGTATATTAGTAATTTCATGATATAAAAGTCAAAAGTCTTCACTTTGCACTCTCTCTTCCCTTCGCGTACTGCATAATTTGGGCAGCTGGGCTATTAGCAAAAAGCTGGGCCCCAAGAATTTTTTTTTTCACTTCAAATAAGCCCATTTTCACTTCTCTCATCCTACCAGACCAAGGAAATTAAATCTCTTTCCTCCTCATCTTTTGACAAAAGGGTCCATTTTATATACATTGTGGATAACAAAATTAGCTTCTCCTAAAGTATAGTTAACAAACTACGTTGAAATAGTAACTATTAAAGATCAAATGGGACTAGAGCCCTGGCTATGGGTCTATGGCTTCATTATTTTGTGATTGTTGCAAGCAGAGCGTGAATCGTTTTACCACATCACATTTTTCATGAAACTAACCACATTGCAGATGGTCTGGCTAAGAGAGGAGTAATGGAAAGAAGTAGTCTAGTGGAATATGCACAATGTTCTACTTTTGTAATTAATCACTATAAATAGGATCATTTGGGAAAAGCACTCCCAGAGAGTATTCCTTAACATCCTTGAACGCTTGACTCTGTCCAAAGATGACTAATGAACCAACTTTTGTAACTACTATTTAATCAAATAAAACATCCCCTCTTTCTACCAAAAAAAAAAAAAGGATCAATTTTAAATAAAATTCCTCTTTGCACCAAAAAAAGAAAAGAAAAGAAAAGAAAAAGATCTAGCTTGAAAAATTAAATTGTCAATAGCCACTTAATATGAGAAGAGTGGTTCTGTTGATGGGTAATCAAACTCGGAGCATTGGTTTCACAAATCAGTTATTTACATTCCAATATAGTAGCTTTTAAAACTGCAAATAAGACAGCACAAACTTCGGATTTCAAAGGATTTTGCTCCACAATTAGATTTATCTACATAAAAATAACTTCCTTCTTTGTATGTCCCCCAATAGTTGCGTCAAAATTAACCTTCATGTATTGGGTAAGAGGTACCTGCTTACTGATTCTTGCTTTTCTTCACCTACAAATTCCCAAGAAAACAAATGATCAATGTAAACCTTGTTAACATGACAACTTAGAAGCATAGAGTCTAGTACTTCCCTTTGTTCTTGTTATCCAATTATTATCACAACAGATTGCTTTGAATGGGGTAAAGTTCTTCAACTTTCATTTCAGGATTTTCACACTGTCACCATATTGATAATCAATTTAACCTAGTCTAATATATAATTGAATTTTATTTCAAAGATTTTGATAAGCCATGGTGAATGTGCCCATGTGATTTTTAATAAAGGTGATGTATGAATAAATGCTCTAGTGTCCTTTCAACTACTCCACATAATTTACTCAAAAAAAAAAAAAAAAAAAACTACTCCACATAAGGTGCACTCGTTTTCTTCTATATTTATTCTTTTTTTTTGGAGCACTGAACTTTTTGGAATGACTTGCCATGCTATCTTTAGGCTTTGTTTGGTTGAAGTTGAGGGAAGAGAAAGGAAAAGAAATGAATAGGGAAAAGAATATAAAACCATGCTTTTTTTGACAACCCTTCTATCTTTTATATGTGTTTGAAAATGGGGAGGAAAGGAGAAAAGAATAGAGAAAATTTACTTCTCTTTTCTTTGTTTGGTTTGCAAAGGGAAGATAAATGGAAAGAAAAGTATTATCTTTTTTACTTTTATACCCTTATGAAGTAAATAGAATAAAGGAATTAAGTATAGTTGTCAAAACGTGAATCATATCATGAATTAGATTTAATTTTTCTATATCGTATCATGTATCTTAAGATACATAAACACTTAATAAAATTTATAAAATAATTACATATATACATATATAAATGGTATATTTATTATAAATTTTGAATACATTTAACTAATGATTAATTTATTCATCACTTATGTAATAATATTTAATAAGCTAATTAAATAAATCAAATTAGCATGTGTTTATAACATACATATTCAAATTGATTAAAATTAAAAGTGATAATACATTACAAATTACCCAAAATAATAATTTCTTTTTATCATATTCATCATCTTGCCTAATCAATTCCATCTTAAGTCAATGTTATCATTGCGTTCATCATTTTGCAAACTTATTTTTTCATTGAAATTATCTTAATCATTATCAATATTTAATATCTCTTTTTGTTCTTTTATTTTAATAAATTTTTTCAAAAAATTTCTTCTTGGCATTCTAATTTCTTAGACTTATAACAATAATGAAAAAAATAAAAAATAATTATATTGTCAATTAATACCTTATTCATAGTATAGAAAAGAAATTTGAAAATATAAAAGTGTAGTGTAAGTGCGTATTCCAAATTTTGTAGGAGAAAGAGGGGGGGAAAAAACTTGTGGACAAGTTATTTATTAGGCTAAATTAAGTAACCCAATAATTTTGTGTTAAAAACAAGTCTAACAACTTGTTAGATTCAAATAAAAGTACAAATTTTAATATAAAAAAATATACGATTTTATAATATGATATGATATGCACACTATATCGTACGATTCATCAGTATTTACAATACGTAACTTTTTACACTCGATATGATACGTAATATACCATATGTATGGTAGATTGTTCCAAAGTTTGTAGGAAAAAGAGGGAAAAAAAAAAAACTTATGGACAAGTTATTTTATTAGGCTAAATTAAGTAACCTAATAATTTTGTGTTAAAAACAAATCTAACAACTTGTTAGATTCAAGTAAAAGTACTAATTTTAATACAAAAACTCATTTTAATGTATACGTCTATAAATCGTATGATATGTACGGTTTTACAATATGATATGCACATTGTATTATACGATTTGTGAGCACTTACAATACGTGACTTTTTACATACGATATGATACGTATTATACCATATGTATCATGATTGTACAATATTGAAAAAAAAGTAAATTTATAATTCTAAAAAGTCAAACTTTGCAGCTAAAACTTTTTATATTGGTGTTTCTCTCCAATTCCGTCCAATTTGGGCGGAAATCAAATTGTGGGCCCAGTTGTATTGTTTTATCACTTGTTTTTCTTCTTTCCTATCAACCAAATGGTGGAAGCTTCTTCTCTCATTTTCTCAACATTTGTAGAGAATTACTTCATTTGATATTCAGATTTTGTAAAGTTCCTTGAAGAGTTTGGGACCTAGACCATTTTATCTTTAGGATGCATGTACACTTCTTTTGGGATAGTGTACATGTATTATATTTGTGTTGTATCTGTATTATAACAGTGTCCTATTTGCCATGTTATAAATTTTCAGAATTTGCTTATATTGACGTATTGTATCCGTACCCATATATGTGTCCGTGCATCCTCGCTTTACCCTCACTTGTGTTTTAGGGGAGATGTATTTGCAGGATGACAATTCCATCTCAATGGTTTTCAACACTTGCTTTCTGACCCATCTAATTGTGTTCTTAAGAATGAGATAAGATACCCAATAAAGGTTTTCTTAATTTTCATTTCTTGGTTTTGTAATAAATCCTTTTAATTCTAGCACCCACGAAGCATTCCATATATCTAGTGCTACCCAACTGTTAGGTCCGTTTCCTTAAGAGGTCTCTAAATTCTCAAAATTGTATTCTACATCATGGACCACAGTTTGTTATAGAAGCAATCCAAAGTTAACTGTCTTTTAGGTACTTTGCTGTCAATAATTTTACCCACAATTAATTCTCTTTCACAAGGATACTCCAATCCAGTTTAGCAGTTAAAGGCATTGTTATATATGTTCCATTATTTTTAATTTTAAAGGTAGTATATTTTTCCACTTGAATCTCACATTACCTATAGCTAGTTTTAAAGGTAGTAACAATTTTGCTCCATATCTCTTAGGTAACAACTTATATATGTAGATGGTACCAAATCTAAAATTTGAGTGTACAAATGTGATTGTGCTGACACTCTTGCTAGAAGAGGAGCTCTTCTCTCTCAAGATTTTGTTTTTTATTTGGAACCTCTGGAGGTTTTCTGGTTGCTCAGCTTAAATGCTGATAGTGTTTTGTATAATCGTTCTATTAGCTCTTCTGGTGCTAGTTAGTATTTGACTTTTTGTTAATGAAAAGCCTCTTTTACCACAAAAAAAAAGTGTACAAAAAATCTAGATAGATAGTTTTGTAAAGTTGTTGAAGTAAAATTAAAAAGAGTCTAGTTAATATATACTTTTAAAGCACATATTAATTATTCATTTTAGAAAATTTTCTATAAAAAATTGAAAAAACTATAATAAAAATTAGTGACTTTTTTTTAAAAAAATTTTCATAAAAAGTTTTCGAAAATAATTTAAGAACGTATGTCTTAAGGTCTATGTTAGGAAAACCCAATTAATAATACCTTTTGCATCCATAAAATTGGAAATCCATGGAAGAAAAGTACATTACCGAGATAAATGAGCTTGACCTGACCAAGATATGGAAAGTGCTGTGAGTCTGTGTCACTGTGTCCCTTGCCGGTGGTCCTGGTCGTAGTCCTTGACCTTGGGAAATTACCACCTTTTTTGCATAAGGATGCCTAAATTGCATATTGGGTAGAGGAATTCTGAACCATTGGTATTCACAAAACCCCAAAATACCTCATTAACGTTGTTTCTAATTTGGCCATGAAGGTTAAAACGGAAATAAGACTAAGATATCAGGAAAAAGTTAATGAATGGCTATGGATTTATAATATATATATATATATATATATATATATATATATATATATTTTTTTTTTTTAAATTATAGAAAAAATAATTAATTTTTTGATGATTTTTTTATATTTCTTATAAAATTTGTGTCAAAAACTTTTTTTTTTTATTTTAATTTATTAATAATTATCCTAAAACACCTATTAACATAGAGATATTATTCACAAAATCTGATAGCAAAGTTCTAATTTTTTAAAAATATAATTATAATATGCTATTAACCACGCAATTTGAACCATTTTCCTCCAAATCTTTGAAACACTTTGTATATGAAGAGATGCCAATTGAATTACAAGACCTTTAACAACATTGTTTTAATTAATATTTGTGGAGCAAACACTCTCATCACTCTAGCTATGAATTAAACACCAGAACCCTTGTGTCAAATACATGAGCTCACGCAGTTATCTTTTGTTAATTTTGATAACTGGGATAGGATTTTTTTTTTTTTGGCTCTCCTTCCCAATAATTAGCGTGTATGCACCTGAATCCTAATACATGCATCATTTGGTATGTTGGAAAATTTAGACCCCGATTGATAGAATTAATAAGTTTTAAACTCAAATTGTTAATTAGATTTATTATGTATAAAACTTGTTAAAACAAACAAATATCAATATCATGCACAATGAAAAATTAAATAAGACAAGATATGATGACTCAGGAAACCAATAAAACAAACTAGTTTCACAGTAAAAAACCTGGGAAGAAACCTTTTCGAAAAGCAATTCACTATAGTAAAGAAAAATTTCAGATCTAATACAAAACATTTGTCCCTAGAATCTACAATCTCCGTAGATGAACTTACGGCAGACACCTTCTACCGCTTTAGAACTTCTGAACTCTTCAATATATGAACGCCACCATTTGATGCACGGATCCCAGTATGTGACTAACTCTTTTGCACGAATCTCAGAACGTGACTAACTTCTTTGCACAAATCCCAGTATATGACTCACTCACCAACTTAAGGAAGAAGAATGTTGGCTGCAAAGTTCTTCACTTCATCAATAATGAAGATCAAGAAGCACTTGGTTACAATACCTTAAAGCGCAAAGACGTAGATGAACTTACAGCAGAAACCTTCTACCGCTTCAGAACCTCTGAACTCTTCAATATATGAATGCCACCTTTTGATGCACGGATCCCAGTACGTGACTAACTCCTTTGCACGAATCCTAGAACATGACTAACTCCTTTGCACGAATCCCAGTATGTGACTCACTCATCAACTTGAGGAAGAAGAATGTTGGCTGCAAAGTTCTTCACTTCATCAACAATGAAGATCAAGAAGCACTTGGTTACAAAACCCTAAAGCGCAAAGACGTAGTAGCTTCTTTTAGAGAGAATAAAACATCGGTCACCTTTTGCATGTGTTCTCTTTGTATTCTCTTTTGTGACGGGCTTCAAAATAAGCCTTATATATGTCTAGGATTGTGAAAAAAGAAACCCTACACAAATACATAAGCATGAGTCTAAAATTAGATCTGAAAAACTGATTTTCGTAATTCTTGATAGATAGTATCTATCGAGCAGTTGTTGAGACCTCGATAGATAGAATCTGTTGAGAGTTGTCGAAACTCATTAAACCTCGATAGATAGTTATCTGTCGAGAGTTGTCGGGAATTTGTCTAGCTTTAATGAACAATCCTTCTTTACTTGTTTCTTGATCCAATATTCATGGCTTTAATACTTGGCTTGAATAACATGTTTCTTGAAGTATTAAATACATCCTAGATCTACCTAATTACAAGTAAAGTGCGTGTTGTTAAAGAATTAGCTAATTACATAAAATATTGACATATGTTCCTAATATGAATCACATATGTCCTAACATGGTAAGTTCTACAGGTTTTTTTTTGTGAGCTACTTATGCCTCCAATTTGGTTTATGTAGCAATCCTTGTTGAAATAATGGGGCAAATTGCTAAGAGCTAGAGCCATGAGTAAAATTGGAAGGTTAATACGTGAATAGATTAAAGTTCGTCTTTTGTTCATAACATCTTTTCCTCTTCTGTTTGGTGAAGAAGCGTTGGTAGCAACATTCTTAGAAAGCAAAGAAACTCGGATTGAGATCAGGTGCAATACGTATTGCACTTGATGCAATTGTTATAAATGGTTGAGATTGATAGTTGCAAAAAGTAATGCAAATGTTATGAGTGGTTGAGATTGATAGTTGCAAACAGTAACTTTCAATTTCAACTATATTGTATCGGATCCTAATCCAAAAAACTTTGCATTGACTGTCTTATTCTTTTTCCAATTACCGTGGCCAAAGAGAGCAAAGTAACTTGGCTCATTGCCTTGCTAAAATTGAAGGGAATTACCACGAAATTTCCAACCTGTGAGAAACAAAATATAGAGAAAAAAAAAAACACATGCCAAAGAAAAATAATCACACGCACAAGATAGTATTTACGTGGTTCAGCAATTTGCCTACGTCCATGGAGTTGCAAGAATTTCACTATTATCAGGGGAAAAAAAACAAAGTGCGGCTACAGTCCTTTTTCTCTCTCGAAAATGACAACCACAAAACCCTAATTACAAAACAACGTTTTTTACATTCTCCGCTCCATGGACTAAATCTCTGGAAAATCTCCCATTAAAAACCACGCAACATTATTCGGGTAAGGTCGGGTCGTCAACTGGATCAACACATAACTAGGCTCCACAAAGCCCAACAGAAACCTCCCTCCATAGCTAATTGAATGGTTAGATGGTCGCTCTACTGTTCACTACACTTTCTGGACCCATTCTCCTCAGCACAGGAAGTTGCCGTTTGATGAAGTTCCTCAATGGAAATCTTGTAAGAACCTCTTTATGATAGCTTCCCTCTTTTAGTGTCTGCTACATCATGGACTCATAATTGTACCCTAAGCAGTTGTATTTGGGCGCAGCATTCGGTCTACATCAGTATAAATGACTAAAGTAAATTCAATCTGTCTATTGTGCTCATTAATTTCTTCCAAATGCCAATTAAGATTTAAGAGGGAGACATAGAAGACAGTGAATCAAATATTCGGATGGAGAAAGAATTTTTCTTCTTCTTTCTTTAATTAATACTACTTGCATTAAGTGAAAGAAGAGGGAACCAAATAACAAGTAGGGATTCTGAAAGGTTTTCTAGAAGAAGTTTGGCCAAGACAATTTCATGAATCTTTGGTGAAAATATATTTCAAGGAAAAATAGTTTTCTAGATAGTTTCATGAAAAAAGAGTATTTTCCGAGAAAAAGAGTTTCCTTTCTTTTGGAGAAAGGATTTCCCAATAAAATGGTTTTTGAAGGTAAAAACATAATTTACATTATGTTTGGTTGTAGTCGGGAGAAGGGAGAGAAAGGAAAAGAGGAAGGGAAGGGAAAGAGAAAAGAAAAATATATTTTCCTTTGTTATGCTAGGAAGTAAAGGAAATAAGTACAAAAAAATGAATATACTATCATTGTTTTGTTTGGTTTGTAAAGAGAAGGAAAATGAGAAGAAAAAATATAAGTTTTCACATTTGGATATGGCTTGTGTCTAATGTATTAGTCCATTGAATACGTTGGGATCTTAACGTGTCCAGTGCAACTAATGCATTGAACACAACTCTTCCTTTTACATTTAGGCCCCTTACAAAAAAAAATAGTAACACTTTTAAATTATGAGTAAATTATGAGGGGGTATATTAGTAATTACATGATATAAAAGTCAAAAGTCATCACATTGCTCTCTCTTCCCTTCTCTTGCTGCACAATTTGGGCTGCTGGGCTATTAGCAAAAAGCTGGGCCCAAAGAAACTTTTTTTCCCTCCAAATAAAGCCCATTTTCGCTTTTCTCATCCTAACCGACCAAGGAAATTAAATCTCTTCCCTCCTCATCTTTTGTCAAAAGGGCCCATTTTATATACATTGTGGATAACAAAATTAGCTTCTCCAAAAGTATGGTTAACAAACTTTGTTGAAATAGTAACTATTAAAGATCAAATGGGACTACGGCTTTAGCTATGGCTCCATTAATTTATGATTGTAGAGACCTATTAAGCAGAGTATAGACCGTCCTACTACGTCACGTCTTTCGTGAAGCTAACAACATCGTAGATGGTCAGGTCAAGAGATGAGCAATGCAAAGAAACAGCCTAATGGAATATGCACAATATCCTACTTTTGTAATTAATCCTTACATATGAGATCTTTTGGAAAAAAAAAAAAAAAAAACTCCCAAATAGTGTTCCTTAACATCCTTAAACACTAGACTCTATCCAAGGATGTCTAATAGACCAACTTTTGTAACTATTACTTAATCAAATAAAACATCCCCTTTTTCTACCCAAAAAAAAAAGAAGAAAAAACTGTTTTAAATAAAATTCCTCTTTGCACAAAAAGAAAAAGAAAAAAAGATCAAGCTTGAAAAATTAAATTGTCAATAGCCACTTAATATGAGAAGAGTGGTTCTGTAGATGGGTAATCACACTCAGAGCATTGGCTTCACAAATCAATTATTTATATTCTAATATTGTAGCTTTTGAAACTGCAAATAAGACAACACGAACTAAGGATTTCAAAGGATTTTGCTCCACACTTAGATTTATCTACATAAAAATAACTTCCTTCTTTGTGTTTGCCCCAATAGTTGCGTCAAAATTAACCATCATGTATTGGGTAAGAGGTACCCGCTTATTGATTCTTGTTTTTCTCCACCTACAAATTCCCAAGAAAACAAATGATCAATGTAAACCTTTGTTAACATGACAACTTAAAAGCATAGAGGCTAGTACTTCCCTTTGTTCTTGTCATCCAATTATTATCACAACAAATTGCTTCAAATGGGGTAAAGTTCTTCACCTTTTATTACAGGATTTCACACTGTCATCTTAATTGATAACCAATTTAACATAGTCTAATATATAATTGAATTTTATTTCAAAGATTTTGATAAGCCATGGTGAATGTGCCCATGTGATTTTTAATAATGGTAATGTACGAATAAATGCTCTAGTGTCCTTTCAACCACTCCAAATAAGATGCACTCATTTTCCTCTATATTTATTCTTTTTTTTTTTTTTTTGGGAGTACTGACCTTTTTGGAATGACTTGCCATGCTATCTTTAGGCTTTGTTCGGTTTATAAGTTGAGGGGGAAGAGAAAGGAAAAGAAATGAATAGAGAACCATGCTTTTTTTTGACAACCATGCTATCTTTTATATGTGTTTGAAAATTGGGGGGGGGGGGGGAGGAAGGAGAAAAGAATAGAGAAAATTTACTTCTCTTTTATTTGTTTGGTTTGCAAAGGGAAGATAAATGGAAAGAAAAATATTGTCTTTTATACCCTTATGAAGTAAATAGAATAAAGGAATTGAGCATAGTTGTCAAAACGTGAATCGTATCATGGACTAGATTTAATTTTTCTGTATCATATTGTATATCGTAAGATACATAAACACTAAATAAAATTTATAAAATAATTACATATATACATATAGAAATGGTATATTCATTATAAATTTTGAATATATTCAACTAATGATTAATTTATTCATCACTTGTGTAATAATATTTAAAAATCCAATTAAATAAATCAAATTAGCATGTATTTATAACATACACATTCAAATTGATTAAAATTCAAAGTGATAATACATTACAAACTACCCAAAATAATAATTTCTTTTTATCATATTCATCATATTGCCTAATCAACTCCATCTTAAGTCAATGTTATCATCGTGTTCATCATTTTGTAAACTTATTTTTTCATTGAAATTTTCTTAATCATTATCAATATTTACTATCTCTTGTTCTTTCATTTTAATAATTTTTTTTATAAAAAAAATCCTTCTTGGCATTCTAATTTCTTAGACTTATAACAATAATGACAAAAATAAAAAATAATTATATTGTCAATTAATACCTTATTCATAGTATAGAAAAGAAATTTGAAATAAATATGAAAGTGTAATGTAAGTGCGTGTTCCAAATTTTGTAGGAGAAAGAGGAAGAAAAAAAAAAAAACTCATGGACAAGTTATTTTATTAGGCTAAATTAAATAACCTAATAATTTGTGTTAAAAACAAGTCTAACAACTTGTTAGATTCAAATAAAAGTATAAATTTTAATATTAAAAAAAACTTATTTTAATTATATGTCTATATATCATATGATATGTACGATTTTACGATATGATATGCACACTATATCGTACGATTCATGAGCACTTACAATATGCAACTTTTTACACACATCCATATTATACCATATGTGTTGAGATTGTACAATATTGACAAAAAAGTAAATTTATAATTCTAAAAAGTCAAACTTTGCAACTAAAACCTTTTATATTGGTGTTTCTCTCCATTTCCGTCCAATTTGGGCAGAAATCAAATTGTGGGCCCAGTTGTACTGTTTTATCACTTGTTTTTCTTCTTTCCTATCAACCAAATGGTGGAAACCTCCTCTCATTTTCTCAACATTTCCATTCTTTTCTTTTCAAAGGGGTTTTCTCAACATTTGTAGAGAATTGCTTCATTTGATATGCAGATTTTGTAAAGAATTTCCTTGAAGTGTTTGGGACCTAGACCACTTTATCTTTAGGATGCACAGACACTTCTTTTGGAATGTCGTAGCTGTGTCATATTTATGTTGTATCCGTATTGTAACGGTGTCCTATTTGCCATATTATGTTATAAATTTTTAGAATTTGCTCATATCAACGTATTGTATCCGTACCCATGTCTGTGTTTGTAGATCTTAGCTTTACCCTCACTTGTGGTTGAGGGGAGATGTATTTGCAGGATGAAAATTCCATCTCGATGGTTTTCAACACTTGCTTTCTAACCCATCTAATTGGGTTCTTAAGAATGAGATTAGATACCCAATTAAGGTTTTCTTAAGTTTCATTTCTTGGTTTTGGTATAAATCCTTTTAATTCTAGCACCCACGAAGCATTCCATATATCTAGTGCTACCTAACTGTTAGGTCCGTTTCCTTAAGGGTCCATTTGATTGGAGAGATGGAAAACTAGGAGGATAAAAAATGAATGAAGGATAGAAAAGTGAGATGATAGAAAATATATAATTTTCCCTCATGTGTGTTTGGTTGGAGGATGAAAAAATGGAGAGATGAAAAAGTTATTTGTTTAGTTGAGGAGAAAAGTAGGAGGATAGAAAATATAGTTTATGTAAATCTACTGTTATATCCTTATTGCATAATATGTAAGAAATAATTTATATTATACTCATTAAATAAAAAAAATATTACTTATTGTAAGGACATAAAAGTTTTGGGGCCTAACCCCACTTAGAATAGTGAGGTCTGTACCTCCAAATTAGACCCAAACAGATAGAATTTGTTTAGAGACTGGGAAAACAAGTTTGGTGATGAATAAATCAAGTCAAGGTCTAAGTCCGAAGATTTAAATAAGAAGGAATGAGTTGGAAGTGAAGAACAAGTAGTATTAATGCTTTTCTCAGGTTAGCCCAAGGACAAATTTTTACACAACGATATGCACTCTTCTCTTCTTCTTTCTCTCACCACTGTTCTTGTTTTAAACTCTTCTTGATTTTTTCCGGATCCCTTCATCTCAAAACTTTCTTCCTTTATATACTCTTTTCCTTCTTGCATCCTAGCCTTCCACCTGTATCCTTCTAGGTTCTCCTTCAGATACTTGTTCCATTAAACTTCTATTGAAGGTGGTAGAAGGGGCTGCTTAGCTGTGAATCTACTGTTCTAGTGTCATTTTCTCATTAATGCAGCTGATAAGGTTGTTTCCCAGACATTTAATGTGGATGCAGTAGGTAAGTTTTTACAGGAACTTCTTTCAAATGCCCTGGGCTTCTCCTAAAAGGCAACCCTCTCCACTCGAGCTTCTAGGAGATATTACGTCCCTTCCTATCTTCTTCTCGGGTAAACTAACTCCTCGGGCTCAAGGTGCTTTTGCCAACGAACGAATAACGGTTATTGCACTCTTAGTCCTCTTCGGTCCTCGGGTCCCCACACTTATTATTAATTAAAATTATTAAAATAATATTTTAAAAAATTTACACATCATACATGTTATATTATATTATTTTTACTTGTTATTATATTATATTATATATATGTGTGTGTGTAAGAAAAAAAGAAAGAAAGAAATAAAGAAAGAAAGAAAAAAATGCTGAACACAAAGAGAGGAAAAGACAAAAAGGAAAAAAAGAAGAAGAAACAAACGACTCGGTTGTTGTGGTGTAGTGGAAACTCGGAAGGGAGGGAAAAAAAAAATTTGTGGCATAGTTGGTTGCTCTTTAAAAGAGGGTTAGAAGTGTAAAAGCATGGCTGAAGCAACATTTTTGAAATCAACTAAGTTTTTTCTCTATTTTGGAGAGAAAACTTTTTAGTGGGCAAGAGAGAAAACATTAGGACCCCACCATTTATTTTTCTTCCTTCCCACCCAACCAAACACACTTCAAAAATGTTTTCTTTCCTATTTTCTTTCCAAAATTTTCTCTCCACCCAATTTACCTCCAAACAAACACACCCTAACAGATCTCTAAATTCTAAATTTGTATTCTACACCAAGGACCACATTTTGTTATAGAAGCAATCCAAAGTTAATTGTCTTTTCGGTACTTTGCTGTCAATAATTTTACCCACAATTAATTCTCTTTCACAAGGATACTCCAAGCATTGTTATATATGCTCCATTATTTTTAATTTTAAAGGTAGTATTATTTTCCACTTGAATCTCACATTACCTATAGCTAGTTTTAAAGGTAGTACCGATTTTGCTCCATATCTCTTAGGTAACAACTTATATATGTAGATGGTACCAAATCTAAAATTTGAGTGTACAAATGTGCTTGTGGTGACGCTCTTGCTAGAAGAGGAGCTCCTCTCTCTCAAGATTTTGTTGTTTATTTGGAACCTCGAGGTTTTCTGGTTGCTCAGCTTCTCTAGTGCTAGTTAGTTTTTGTTAATGAAAAACCTCTTTTACCACCCAAAAAAAAAAAAAAGTGTACAAAAAATCTAGAAAGATAATTTTGTAAGGGTGGTGCAGTAAAATTAATAAAACCCTTTGCATCCATAAAATTGGAAATCCATGGAAAAAAAGTATATTACCGAGATAAATGAGCTTGACCTGACTAAGATATGGAAAGTGCTGTGAGTCTGTGTCACAGTGACAGTGACCCTCGCCGGTGGTCCTGGTCCGGGTCCTAGTCCTTGACCTTGGGAAATTACTACCTTTTTTGCATAAGGATGACTATGTTGCATATTGGGCAGAGGAATTCTGCATCATTGCTATTCACAAAACCCCAAAATACCTCATTAACGTTGTTACTGATTTGGCCATGAAGGTTAAAACGGAAATAAGATTAAGATATTAGGAAAAAGTTAATGAATGCTTGAAGAGCATAGATTTATAATCTATTTTAAAAAAATTTATAGAAAAAAAATAATTAATATTTTTTAATAATTTTATCATTCTCATAAAATTTGTATTAAAACTTTTTAAAAATAATTTATTAATAATTGTCTTAAAGCATCTGTTAATATAGGACCAAATATTATTTATATAATCTAATAGCAAAGTTTTATTCTTTTAAGAAATAATTATAATATATTTTTAATCACGCAGCTTGAAATTTTTTATTTTAAACCCTTTAAGCCCTTTATATATGAAAATGTGCTAATTCACCTTTAAGACGTTCGGCGGCAAAGTTTTAATTATTGATTGTGGAGCAAACACTGTCATCACTCTAGCTATGAATTAAACACCAGAATCCTTGTGTCAAATACATGATCTCACGTAGTTGTCTTTTGTTAATTTTGATAACTGGGCCAATTGGGCCCAGACTGATTCATTTTCAACTTCCAACCCTTAAATGCCACCCCGTTTTCTTTAAAACAAGTCTATCAAAAATATAAGTGAAAAAGTTAATAGTTATCTTAAAGATACTGGTTTATAAATATTTTTTTTTAAAAAATTTATAGGAAATGAAAAAGTAACTAATTTTTTAAGAACTTTTTATATTTTTAATAAAAGTAATATTAAAAATGTTCAAAAATAGTCTATTAAAAAATGACCTAGGTTACTAGTTAACCAGACCACGCCCTCAAAAAAAAAAAAAACAATTGGGAGAATGAAGGATTAGTGAGATCCATGCTCCTTGATACTACTTAGCCCAATAGTAAGCAGCGACACAGAAATCATAGGCGTAAATAAAAATCTTTAAGATGGGCTTTAAATGGTGAAGAAACACCCCCCCCCCCCCCTCCCAAAGGCTTAAAATTCAATTCACTATAAATTTTATTTATTTATTTATTTTAAAGAATACTAAGTATTTTAACACATACATAAAAGAAAGGAAAAAAAGTTTTTAAAGAAACTAACAATGGTGTATATCTAAAAAAGCCTAATTCTTAGATACACAATACAGACTTTAAACTTCTATAACTCATACTCATTTTCCAGTGCGAGATTAACCCAGTATTTTTTCTTTTAAGAATTCTAAATATTTTAATACACACACATAAGGGGAGAGGGAGAGAAGGGAGAAAGTTAAAAAAAAAAACTAACACTAGTGTATATTCAGAAGGACCTAACTATTGGATACACAGCAAACACTTCGCTTTGTTTGGTTTTTACTCTTTATCCTTTGGACATTTTGGCAAGAGAGAGAACAAAAAGAAGATAGACAAAGCAGAGCCCATTAATAAGTAATAACTTCCCCCATTAATGTATTTACTCCATTTTGTTATCTTTGATCTTTCCCATCACTTTTTCTTGTTGCTTAAAGAATGCAACACTATTGCCAAGGGAAAAGTTGAACTTATAATCAGAGAATTTGGTTTTTCTTTTTAGAGGGGAAAGATAAGGTATTGATGGTTGCCAATTATGGCCAAATTTTTTTTTTTAAGCACAGACAGTGTTTTTTAAAATATGGGATACGTAAAAAAGAGTGGACAAGGCACTTTTTTTTTGTTTTTTTTTTTTTTTGGTGTTAGCTCAGTTACAAGTCGCATCAATGGCATCACCAACAAAAAGCCGATCCACTTCAAAGTTTCAATTCCCATTTTTCCATGATTGTAATGTAATTTCGTATCCTTTGACTGCTAATGACTGAAAGTGTCTCTGGGCTTTGGGACAAAGAAGTTGGGTTCCAAATTGAAGGAAAGAGTAAAAAAAAGAAAGAGAAATAAAAGCTGAGGGAAAAGTAAGCTCTGAGCTATGGTACACTTCAAAAAAAAATTTTAATTTGTATTTGATAGAAAAAGCTCTGGTACTTTGAAACAGTGACAATGACTGTAATGTCTCTCATTGTTTGGTTCCCCCTGGTGGGAAGCTTCTTTACTCTTTCCTAAAAAAAGTACAGGTAGTAACTGTCTCGGAGAGTATTACGTATTGACACATTTTCTGTGGATAATAATAGACTATGCATGTGTGGTACCTTGTGAAGCTTGTTATAGAAGAAAGAGTAAGGTTTCAGCAAAGCCTATCCCATCTGTCTATCCATCTTTCTCTCTGTCTGTATAATGCCAAAAATGTCTCAGCCCTTTTCACCATCGTACTCAAATTCCAAAGTAGCTAGTGGCTTCTTGAACACCTACTTTTTAATTTTATATTTCTTTATCAATTCAATGGAAAATGCCAATCAATAAGTCGAGGATAACATTTTTGATAGAGTTGTGTTTTGTACGAATAAGCTGTTTTTACGTACGTCTTTAAACTTAATTGAAATCGTTATTTAAAGTTACGGGTTTTTTAAGCTAAGGAGTTACAACTTTAATTGTTTTTAAGAGTATGTAAAATTGGATAAAACAGTTTGTGTACAATAAATTTAAATTTTTTTTACAAATTTATTTCTTTATAACTATTTTATAATGATGTGTTATTATGCTTTTATGTTAGAATTTTTTTTTCTTGTATATGTTTTATTTTGGTTTTCAAGAAAGTAGATTAGATGTTACTCCATTATGATGGGTTTTGTCAATAGTTTTGTTAAATATTGTGTAACATAAGAACCACACTAGTTGTTAAATTTGATAACTGTGTGTTAATGTAATTGATGAATCATTACTTTTAAATAAGCTTACAATTTTTTCTTTATCATTTACAATTGTATATATCAGGGTTGTGTTGTCTCTAGACTTTCACATTTAAAATATGATCTTTGATTAATTTCAAAATGACAAATGCAAATGGTGGTCTCCGTATCTTTTTATAATATGCAATTGTCATAAAGATTTCCCTCACCATTGCTTATTAATTAAATCCAAATAACACATATTCCCGCCATTTTTTTTTTTCAAAATTCCAAGTAACCATCACTTTCTAAGTAACCAAGGTTTCTGCCTATTTGATAGTAAATATTCTTGAAGACTGCTTTTATTTTTCGGTTGAAAGTTTTGATTATCACCGGTAAAGCTCAATATTCTCAAGGGGTAAGAGTTCTCACAGAATATATACCACTTACGTTTAGTAATTAACCTATGAATTCTAAGTGGAATCCTTGACCTTCCCACTATGAACGAATGCACAAGCATGACAAAGCACAAAAAAAAGGGTCTCATCCTCTTTGGTGGCATTTCAGCTCCATTGATAATTTTTCTTATTATCATAAACTGATCAACCCTAAGAACACATTCTTGTACAAGAGAACGGCTAATTCGTACTTGGTTAATCCCTTTATTATAATTTATATTACATCGCATCTTTCACACATACAACGTTTATCGTATATTTTGCAAGATCACTTTGCAAAATGTAACCTTCTCGGTGATAGCTTGGTCAGCTTCAATCCATGCAAAGTAAAGGAAGGGAGCACCCTCGTTTTTTCTGGAATCTTGTTCCTTGAACTCCTAAATTCTGCTATATTTAATGTTTTCGTAGCTACAAATTTACTTTCAAAGATTATTAGGACAAACAAAGTCAATATCAAGTGGCTACTTGTCATTTTACTTTCTTGAAAGTTGGAATAAATCACTGTATATTTCTTCCTTGTTGACTCTGAACAACATGACTAGGTACATAAGTACATTGCTCTTGATCCGGGTAAATGTATTCCAATATTGTCATTAGTAGTGATGGAAGAAATTTGTCCACAAGGACACAATAGGACAATGAGTTTATTACCAAATGTAAGAAGTAAAAGTACTTACACTTTGTTCATGCACTGATGGTGCATCAAATATGAATTTTGAAATCTACAAGAAATGTATAATCTGATAAGTAAATTATTCTCTCTCACACATACACGCCCAATGCTTCTCTAGGGGTCCAAAGATTATTGAAGAATAGAAAATAAAGTATGGAAGGGAAAGATGTAAGAAGGAATTAATAAATGAACTACAATATGATAGTACCAATTGCATGCACAGAAGGGAAATTTATCACAAAATGGAAAACTTACAGAACATTGAGACCATAATCCGATAATTTGAGCAAAATATTAATTGCTTCCTCCTTTCCCCATTACACTGATAAAACACAAACCCATTATTTTATTCTTAAATGTGCAGCTTCTAAGTCCTAATATACATAAATCTTCAGTCAGCTAGCTCTTACACAATGTAAGTCCATTGTACCAGAGGCATTTTCAAACCTCTTACCTCTTAACAATTCAACTACGTACCTTTTCCCGCCCTTCAAAGTTTCTTCCCAATCCAGATAATTAAAAAAACTTAACAAACTCTATGTGCTTTTTTTTTTTTTTTTACTTACTGGTTGTGATTGCCTTTGTTGAGTTTCAAAGCATAATTTTCCCACAAGTTTTCCCCATCAGCCATCAAGAAGGGAAAGCAACTCTCATGCACAGAATTCCCAGCATTGGAATTAGAAGGGGAAGAACCATCATTATTACCTTGTAGTCTCACAGTCTCTGGCTCTTGTTCATTCATTTCACAATAAGCCCCACCTTGATTGTATAGGGAAGACTCATGATTCTGAAAGTAGCCACAGCTTCTTGAATTCTCTTTGCGCTTCTTATAACCCTCCTTGCTTCTTCTCTGACAATTATTAATGCGTTCCCATTTGTCTTTGTACATTAAAGCACTCCTATCATATCCCAAACAAGCCATCTTTCCTGCTATTTCTTCCCACAAAGCCTCTTCTGAACACACACTTTGCCTGAACCTTAATTCCATTCCATTTCTGAATTGCATTAGCCTCATAATCTCAGACTCAGGCCAGCTTTCACCTTTCCCATTATTATTTAGTATTTCACTTCCATCCTCATTCTGGTTTTCACTTTGGTTTTGAATTTCAGCAGCCATTAAAGCCTCAGAAGATGAAGCTTTTACTTCACTTCCTGTTAGCTTCTGCAATGCTTCCATCAAAGCTGCATCTCTAGCTTCAATCCAAGATCTCTCTTTAGCCCAAAACTTGTGCTCCCTTTCTATCCTCGCTGCCTCTTCTTTCCTCCATTCTTCTTCTTTTAACATCCTCTCTTGTTCTTTCTGTTCAAGGGTATTCATCAGCTTCTCCAGCCATGCCTCTTGCTTCTCCATTAAATTTCTCATTTGGGAATCAATGAAGTCCTTTATCTTTCCCTTCCAGCTTCTTCCTCTTCTTTTCCTCCTCTTCTCTCCCGAGTCATTCTCCACCACCGCCGCCGCGGTGCTGAGATCATTGTCATCGGAGGAAGAAGTACCATACTCAGAGGAATTAGATAGGCTAAGACTATCACAATGCTTTTGAGATTGAAAGCCATCTTGATTTGCTTGAGTGATATTCTGGCCTATGGTATGAAATCGAAGACCGTGTCCAGCAAAATGGCTTTCTGGGACTGAGTTTGTATTGCTGGCTTCTCCATAGAGAGCTTCGAGTTGGCGAAAGAACCTGTAGTGCTTACCATCTTGTCTTCCAGCCTTGCCTTCCTTTGTTTTCTTGTAATATTTGTACAAGTTTTCAAACTTCTCTCTACATTTCTTCCCGCTTCTTTGGTATCCATGTTCTTCAGACATGATCCTAAAAGGAAAGAAGAATAATACAATCAAATGGATATGAAAAATGAATTGAATTTTTTTATATAAGAAATGAAATAATGATGGGTGGGGGAACCCTAGATTGCGCATTGTAAAAGAATAGAGAGCAACACAGATTTTCATGTGGTGATGCTCTTAATTATCTAATGGTACCACTCAATCTCATATGCCTTCCTTGTTAAGTAATTACAGTGAACCAAACTAAGCACATGACCATTCAAATTGCTAAAACGAAGATGGGTTTTTGATAGGGTAGGGGTAGCATGTAGCTAAAAGATATGTCTTTTCATCAGATGAAACTAATAGTGGGTACACCTTTCCAAGAAAAAAAAAAAAAAAAACCAGTAAAACTTGCACTTAAAAGAAGGTACACATTTTCAAAACGAAAACAAGTCAGTGAAAGAACTATACAGTTTATGATCAGCCATTAATTTATATTTTTTTCTTAATACGAAACCTGTAAATCGAAGTAAACAAGGAAAATAACACCTGGGTTTCCAACTAAAGCTCATGGACTCATAGTGTAGTCATTTTCTAACTCAAAATCATAAAATCGCTTCCAAGTTTTGAGATATTACAGCGAAAAAAAAGAAAAAAGAACTCTATGTTCTCTACACTCCCTAGCTATAATAACATGGACAAACCTCTTAATCCTTCATCATCACCATCAATAATAGAGAACTAAAATTACACCAAGACCCCAAAACCAAAAGAAGAAAGGAGAAAGTTTTGGTGACAAAAGGGGAAAGATAATGAAAAGGAGGACTAGGGTACATAATACATACATAGAAAGAAATGAAATACCTAGAAACTTCATCCCATAAGGGACCCTTTTGATTAGCCTCTTTGAACTTAGGATCAAGTCGAGATCTGATCTCAAGAAGAGTGAGAGTCTCTTGTCTAGGCCATCTTCCAGTGGCAGCATCGCCTCCTAAGCAACCAGTATCAGCGTCTAACCCACTGAGAGATGGAGTAGAAGTAGCAGTATTAGTAGCGGCGACAGTTGTAATGGCAGCTTGAGTAGAAGTAGAATCAGCACGAAAGTCGTGGAGGCCACGAGGCAAGAGCTCCGGAGGTACTTGTTGATGTTGATGATGATGACGATTCAACATCAGCATATCATAGTGTTGTTGAGAAGTGGGTGTGAGGCTTCGGTGTTGGTGAGCAGAGAAAAGGTCTTGGGGTTCAGGGATAGCTGGGAAATGAGACCTAGGACCATTCATGAGTTGCCTTAGATCGGCTATGTTATACTGATCTTCCATTTCCATGGGGGGGTTTGAAATAAGAGTCAAGAAACAGAAAAAAACCGAAGTAAAGAAAGGGTGAGAGAAAGAAAGATAAAGGTATTTGGAGAAAGAGAGTAAGAGAGAGAAAGAGAGAAACGAAAGAGGAGCGGCAGACTCGGATCGTGTCGTCCACGAAAAAGCTCGAATTTTATGTACAGGACAATGGTCCCATGTCTGTGTCAAAGTTTTGTATGCAATCTCTCTCTCTCTCTCTCTCTCTATGGGTCTCCTCGTTCTCTGTCTTTGTTTAGTACAGAGGTTTGGAGGTTCACACTCAAACCCAAAATATAAATAGCAAAGCTTTTTTTTTTTTAATATTTAAAAAAACCCATAATTTTATAAATTAAACCCTAAATTTCCAGATGTTCCAAGGTAAATTTTGTGGAGTTTTATTCGTAATAATAATGAAAATATAGGGTTTAAAGTGGGATATTTAAAAAAAGTAAAAGATTTTGAATTTTTATGATTAAAATAAAATTAATGGATATTTGTTTGGAGTTTTATTTATAAAAAAAAGAAAAGAAAGAGAAAGAGAAAGAGAGAAGGGTGTGAGGACAAAGAGGATAACGAGGGACACGAACAAACACGTAATAGTAAGAGCAATAAGGGACTAGTGAACGAGGGACACGTGGTTAAAGGAAATACGACCAATGGAGGACAGTCCATTTGTGCCTTGCTGACGTGTGAACAGTGCCTAGGATCCTGGCCTTTTGACTCTCTCTCTCTCTCTCTCTCTCTCCTTCCTTCCTCCATGCACGGAATGAACCAATAAATGGTTGTCACGTCGGATGCTCAAACGCTGTCGTTTGCTTTGGAGTAGGGTAGGTAGAATTTTTGAATAGGGTTGTTGCCAAATCAATAGATCGTTGTTTTTCCTAGTTCTATAATTATGCCTTAATTTATGGTATTTTTTGATTTTGTTTTTTCCTCCATCCCTCGTTATATATAGGAAACTCATGATATATAGGAAACCTTTTTATTAGTTATTATTGTTAGGGCAAAAAAATAATCTTAGTATTAAGTTCAAATTTAAACCAATAATAACTAACCATTTAGATTGTGAGATTCGCAATTTCTAAGAGATAATAGTTAGTTTGAATGGAAGGTCTAACCAAGTTTACTTTATTCTCTTTTCCTCCTCTTCCATCAAAACTCACCATAAATGCTTGAGCTACAAAGATGGTCTAATGTTAGGACAGTTAACACAAGTTCATCAACTTGGTTCTCTCGCTTGGTCTTGGCTTGTTGTCGAGATGCCATGTCATTACCTTAAATTGAGACAACAAATTGTAAACGTGGCTATCATGAATAAATTACCACTCATTCAAAAAAATTTAAATAATATTGACATTTAACCCTTAATATGATAACAAAAATTCTACTTCCTTTGTTACATAAGGGCAATATAGCATTAAAAGAAACTTGAATAATATGTTTCCTAATTCAAGATAATATTATTGAATCATATTAGTTTTGATGGAGAATAGAAATGAACTATCATCCAAGAAGATCATCTAAGAAAGTCACAAGAAGCTCGTCTAAAAAAGACTGTTTGCATAAAGTCATTGTCCATAGTATATAATGTTCAACACTTAGTAATTTTTAGCTATATCAATCCATCATTTCTGGGGTTTATCATGAAAATCCACTAATTTGGAATGAGGGAATAAATTTCTTGGAATTCGTTTCCACTTACCCTAAGAAGCCCACATGTCTCGCATGAGAGTAGTTGCACCAAATAAGGAGACCCACTCAAGATCTTTTATATAAAGGCCAGACTTCACCAAATCAGAGATGCATGAAAAATTTACTAACTTTTACACTTGAAAAATTTATGAAGATCTTAATTAAGGGAAATTTTGACTTAACCATTGAAGGGTCCTTAACCGGCACCACACTGGTGTATTCTAATAGTGCTTTTCTCTTATTTTTAGGTCTTCAATCATCAACTAAGTCCGAAGTAGACATCCCACTGATTTCATACTTCATCAAGTTTCTTGCACAAGAGATCCTTGATTAAGATTGACTACACAATAAGTTTGATGCTTTGATCATCATTTGATGTTGATACTTGATCTGATATCTTTTGATGCTAACATTGGTAATCATTATAGACCAATTAAATTTAATGAAAGTTCCATATAATAATTCTTGATGCGCACTGTGTTGGTTAGTCTAACCATGAATTAAGTATTTCAAAGTTCAAACAGATAATTTTTCGCACAAATAGTGTTATTTTCGAAAGTGGCATACAATATTTGCAGCCAAGGCATGCATACCTCTGTTAATGGCTCATATTTAGGGATGTTGATACTTGATTAGATTGGATTCCAAATCCAAACTGGCTCAATTATAAATGACATGTCTCAAACTCAACCTGTCAACAGCAGCCAAAACCCGACGAAGTCTAATATATCTATATATTAACCCACCTTTTTGTTGGTATAACATTCAATTAAGTCTCTTACAATTTTTTTTTTTAAAATCAATTAAGTCAAAACATGTTTTTAGATAATTAATTACTTGAATAAGTTTGTAGTAGAAATCGTATAATATTGAGCAATGATCATATTGCCAAATCCTTTGAGGTTAAAAGTTTAAAACTTTCATATGGAACCTAATTAGTCCAAACCTATTCCATTTAGGCCAGGTCAGATTAATAGATTAACCCGATGCATGAAAAGAGGGAGGATGGTGGGTAGATTTCGAGGCATGAAAAAAAAATGTACATGTTTAATTACACATGCAAAACTTTTTGTTGCTACATCTCCCTTTTCCATCCAATAGTTAATGACAAAAACTTTTTTGATACAAAGTTAAAGATAATAAAGACTAAACTGAAAGGTTAGAATTCATATTGAAACATGAAGCGAAGTATGAGGACCAAAAATGTAATTAAACTAATAAAAATATTTACATGACTTAGGCCAATAAAAAAAAAATCATGGCTCGTAAGTCTTAATTGATTATTTTCTATGTGTAGTTAGAAGATAAATTTATTTATTCAAGTGTAAAAGTGGGGAAATGCTTAATGGCATTCCTGTTCTTACCCACTTACTAGCCAATTTTATTGAAAAGTATGAATTTCGTGATATTGATTGCTGATGTTGTTCAAAAAATCAGTTTAAAAAAACTCTAGTGCAACTCAACATCTTGGGCCTAGACCTTCAAGTCATCACCTTTAGTAAACATTAACTATTCAAGGCTCCTACTATAACTTACTATAACTTACTATCCTCTAGGGATGTAGGATAATTATCATTGTCTCATTGAAACTAGTGTACCTTTTTATTTCTTTAATAGTGAATGTGGGATTTCAAAATTTTAAATTTGAGGCCAGTTTGAATAAATTTCATAGTCTTTGTTGATCCACAAAGAGAGATTTTCCAAGTTCCCGTGACCTTGATTTACTCATGTATGTTTGCTTGATTGCTTCTATCATTATCTAAGAGGCTCTAACTAAAGTTTTCTCCTCAATACTCATGATTTTTATCACATTCAGATCCATTGATCAATTTTTATTAAATCTTGTCATACTTGACTTGCCCATTGTCCCCACATTCTTCGGTACATTATTTCTTTTATGGGAATTCAGTCCATCTTTTACTGGTACTAGAAATGTTTTAAGGGTTTTCACATCCCCTGGCTGTATGGTACTAAAGATAAACTAGTTTAGGCTCGTATAAACCAGTTATATCATAGATTCATAACCCAGCAAGCCAACTTTGGATGTGTTTGAGTGATCAAGCTAATATATGATTGACACATGAGAAATCAACCCTGAACATTGAAGCGTGAATTATTAGATCCAACGACAGAGGAGTTGCGTAACTTGCATATGTACTTTTACTGTCATAAGTCTTTGTACTGCGGAACTTTGGGCTTTGAAGGATCTACTTTTACTTTGCAAGCAACTTAATTCAGAAGTAGTCGGGGATTGAACTTGATGTAAGAGTTATAATTTCAGAAGTAGTCGGGGTTTGAACTTGATGTAAGAGTTATAATTGGTTTGATTACTAACTCCAATGAAGTTAATAATAGTTTCTAGTTTCTCTTCAATATGTTGATGATTGTAGGTACTTGTTGAACCATAGTCCATAGTCCTCAAGTTTGGATGAGGTACTGTTACAGTAAGCAAACAGATGTACAAACTACAAATAGGTTGACCAAGGCCAAAGGGGATACTACCCAAATGCAAGATTTTGTGATATATATATTCTTTTGAGTTTATATTGTGTATAGGATGTATGTGGATAGGCTTTGTACTGATTCTGTAGTAGTAACACTTTAGGTTCTATGAAGTTCCTTTTATCACAAAAAAAAAAAGAATAATCCTTAGGAAAAATCATAGATTTATATTAGCAATATAAATCTATGATTATATTGCTAATATCTTGAGTTTACTCTTATGGTATTCATCCTTGCAATACTTTAGTGCGTGTGGGATAAAGAAACTACATACACTTAAGAGAATAGTTAGATACTCGAAGTAGACATCTTTGTTTGTCAAAAAAAAAAAAAAAGACTTTAAAAAATAATTTCATTTATTATATTTAGACTCTTCTATTCTCCATCAAATAACATCTTAAATTTTTGAGACACTATTAGTTTTTTTTAAAACTTTCTCCTCTTTATGTGTGTTAAATATTCAGTATTAAAAAAAAAAAAATTTGTTGAGACAAATTGTGATTTGTCGGTAGTTTTAGGGCGGCTCGTTTGATACGTGATACGTGTGTTTAAACAACCGTTTTTAATTTTTTTAAAAATACGTGTAATTAAAAAAATGTATAAAAATACATATAATATTGTTTAAAAACTAAAAATAAGTATTTAAATTGATGTACCAAACATGCTTTAACGTGAGAGTAAACATTGTTGCCATCTTTATAAATTAGAAAAGAAAGTGTACTCAAGAAAAAAAATAAAATTAGACATGATAAGTTAAGTTATACTCATAGAATGTTAGGTTTTCAATAATAATTGGGCTAGCACTCATTAATTAATGGGGGTGTACAAACCGCCAAAAAGAATTAATTACGTTGTACATGAACCATGATACATAATGTACAAATGATGATATTTTGATTGAAGAAACGGGAATTTTAATTCAATATTTTCAGAATTATCTCAGAGCTGTGTAGTAGTACGGTCCTTTGTAAAAGGTGGACCACTCTAAATTCCGGTCCATTAATTGCTCTCTCTCTCAACAAAAATATCAAAGCCCACGTGAATCCAAGCAGTTTGATGTTGATGCATGGAAAACTGTGACACACTGGCACCACCATTTTGTACTACATACCTCCTTTCTAATTTAATACGACTGCACTGGCTTTCACGTCCTTTTCAATTAGACAATATGTACGAAAATTTTCACTAATTTTTTTTTTCACTGTTAACAAGTTTTTTTATTATTAATTTTTATCTAGATTTATTATTAACATAAATTTTAGAGACAAAATGGGTGTATAAAGATATTGATTTAAAAATTTCTATAAAAAAAGAAAAAAAATAGGAACTAATTTGGGGACAAATTAAAGTTTGGCAATTTTCTCATCGATATTTTTTTTTATTGAATATGAATTGAAAAAATTCACTTTTAGATTATATTTTATTTTTATATTCTTCATGTTTCTAAAGTTTTCAGAAGATTAAAAATTAATAACTATGTTATCAATCAAATGTTTAAATTTTAAGTTTTTATAATTTAAAATAATGCATTAAAAATAAGTTTATAAATTGTATAGTAAAATAATATCCGATTGATACAAAATTTGACATATGTGTTAAGAATATAAAGAATTTGCAATTCAATGAGTATATATTCAAAAGGACAAAATTTAGTTACAAAATAAGTAGATTAACATTACCACATATTTCGAAAATCTAATCGATAGATTGCATGCCCTTTACGTTCTTAATACACATGTAATCTAATGATGAAGTAGTCAAAATTCACTTATAATAAAAAAAACTATTGAGTAAGATTGCAGCCTTAGATCACAACCAATTTTGTACTTAATTTTCTTATTTTCAAAATACGTAGTCTAAGACTACAACCTTACAACTTTTTCCTTAACTACAAAATTGGTTGTATCATAAAATTACAATTTTACTAAATATCATTTTATTGGAGATGAATTTTTACAAATTCACCATTGGATTACATTTTCTTTATATATCCACCATGCTTATAAAATTTTCAGAAAATTAAAGATTAATAGTTATGTCATCAATAATTTGTCTAAATTGCAAGTTTTTGTAGTTTAAAATTATGCATAAAATAAAAAATCTTATAGATTATATAGTAAATAATATCTGATTGGCATAAAATTTGACATATGTATTAAAAGTGTAAAGAAATTCCAATCTAACGGTTATATTTTTGAAATATGTAATAACGTTAATAATATTAAAAAAGGTTATAGTCTCAGGTTATAACTAATTTTGTAACTACACTTTGTCTTAATTTTATTTGTGAGAGTTGTAGCCTTAGGCTTATTTGTGCGGAAGAGACAGCTCTCAGAGGAGGCAGTATGGCAGGTTTAGAAGCTTAAGAAAGAGATTAGTGGGATTTTAGTGAATGAAGAAAAAATGTGAAAGCAGAGATCTTGTGCGTTGTGGTTATGAAGATGATAAAATCGAGCCACCCATCGATTTTGGAGGAATAGAATTGAAAGCTTGGAAGAAACAAAGGGCGAAATCTGCTATGATGAGGAAGGGATAACAGAGATACTTATATATTATTATCAGCAATTATTCACAACCTTTAACCCGTCCATGGTGGATGCAGTTGTTAAAGACATCCCTACTTCGGTAGATGATGACATGAACAACATTCTCATTGCTAAATATACTAGAGAAGAGGTGGAAAGGGCATTGCAACAAATGGAGCCATTAAAAGCCCCAGGTCCAGATGGGTTACCACCATTTTTTTTTTCCTAGCAATATTGGCAGTGTATTGGCGATGATGTGTCCACTGCTGTCCTAAGCTGCTTAAATTTGGGTACCATTCCTCCCTCTATAAATCATACTATACATTTTTAGACCCCTTAAACACAACCAGTTTAACTTAGTTATTTAGCCAAGTGATTAACTCAGGTAAATTATGCAGATCTAGGTTAACATATACAAATCATATCATACAAAGCAGTGAAAAAATAAATAACACAATGATATGATGACCCAAGAAAACCAAATCGGTAAAAAACCTGGGGAGGATTCAACTTAGGTATCCTTAAGGTAAAACTGAATCCACTATGAAAGAATTAAAGTTTATACAAGAGCGACTTAGACCACTAACATCCTATTGGTACCTCGAGTAGGAAACTTACTACCACGACCACGTGACAGCTCCGAGTTCACGGACTACTTCTTTCTTGGATTCCCAACAAGTACAAGTACTCTTACTTGTATATCTTTAAACTCTTGAATTTGCAACTAAATTGATCACCAAGCTTTTGACATCAATTTAGATCTTGATAACCCTAAGTGTATGTGAAGGCAAACACCTCTAGATTTCAAAAAAGATTCACACACACAGCATAAAGAGCATCAAAAAGACTCTAGAGAGCTTTTGGGTACAAACCTTAGATACAAAAAGAGGCACACTCTTCTCTCTTTTAGAAACCTTTAAAAACGTGCTTAGATTTTCCTTTATATAGTGGGAGAAGAAGATCTGAAACCCTAATCCGTAATAGGCTTGAACAGCTGTTTAGGCTTAATTATAATTCTGCAGATATGACTCTTGATCAATCGAGTCTATTCTTCGATTGATCGAGCCTTGCAGAAATAGAACAGTAATTTTCAGCAATTACTCGATTCCAAAATTACATTAAACCAAACTTTAAACAAGTCTAAACCTAGACTAAATGTTTTGATCATGGTTTGCCAACATAATACATATTAAAGTTCTAATACATTAGTCCATAAGGTCTTAGAACCTAACACATACCTTCATCACTCTTATCCCTAAGGTAAAAATCCCAACTAAAGTCTCAGAATATCGCCCTATTTCCCTCTGTAATATTATATATAAACTTGTGTCTAAGGTTGTTGCAGATAGATTTGAGTGTATCTTGCTTCTGATTATTTTTGAATCTCAAAGTGCTTTCTAGTAAGATAAAGCTATCTTTGACAATATCTTGGTATCCATTGAGGCTTTACATCATATGAAATCTCAAAAATCTAAGAAGTCAGGGTTCATGACCATCAAGTTAGATATGAGCAAGGCCTATGACAGAGTGGAGTGACAATTCTTAGAAAAAACTATGGAGAAAATGGGATTGTGTACAATGGTGTCCCTAGTCATGAGCTGTATAAGGACAACTTCCTATTCAATTCTAGTGAGTGACGAATCACAAGGGCATATCGGACCTTCAAGGGGTATTCGACAGGGTGATCCTTTGTCCCCATATCTATTTCTGATTTGCTCGGAAGCTCTAAATCGGCAACTTTAGAAAGCAGCCAAGGATGACTTCATTAGAAGCTTTTCTCTGTGTCGACATGGTCCAAGAATCACTCATTTATTCTTCGCTAATGATAGCTTGTTGTTTTGTTGATTTGAGATGGGTGAATTGCATGCTATATAGAATATTCTTCAGCTTTATGAGCAAGCGTCAAGGCAGAGAATTAACCAGGAAAAAACAATTGTTTTCTTTATGAAAGCCACCTCTGAGGAAAGGAAATTAGAGATCATTAATTTTTTAGGGGTGAATGAAGTGAAGGAATATGAAAAATACCTCGGTCTTTTAGCTGTGGTGGGTAAAAATAAGAAAGCCAACCTAAACTTCATAAAGGAAATGGTATGGAATAAGCTCCAAGGGTGGAAAGAGAAGTTATTATCTCAGGTGGGTAGAGAGGTTTTGCTTAAGACAGTGGTTCAAGCAATCCCTACTTTTGCCATGAGTTGCTTCAAGCTCCTTATTGGCCTTATTAATGATATTGAGATGATGATTAGAAAATTTTGGCAGGGACAACGTTGGTAGAGAAGAAAAATTCACTGGAAAAGTTGGGAGACGCTTTGCAAACCAAAGTCAATGGGAGGAATGAGCTTCAAGGACTTGGAAAATTTTAATGACCCCATGCTTGCTACAATGTGAAGGTTGTTGACAGACCACTCATCACTGTTCTTCCAAGTGTTGAAAGCAAAATACTTCCCTCATGGTTCGATCTTTGATGCTAAAATATCATCGGGTTCCTATGCTTCGCAGAGTATATTGAAAGTTAGGAAAGTTATTCAATCCGGCATGTGTTGGAGAGTTGGTGATGGTCAAAGCATCAAAATCTATAAGGATAGGTGGCTGCTTGGCAATGAGTCCTCAAAAATCATCTCACCCATAAACGAGATGGCCAAGGATTGGACAGTATCACAACTAATTGGCAAGTGTGTTAGAGGGTGGAACTGCTCTCTAGTTGACTCCCTATTCCTTCCCTTTGAAGCACAAAGAATTAAAGGCATACATCTGTGCTTGATAGGCCAAGAAGATTGTGTCACCTGGCTAAGATGCAGATAAGGTACCTACTCAATAAAGACAGGCTATCAAGTGATTTGCGAGGAGGAGAGAAGTGCAGAACCGTTAGGTTCAAATGCTGATGAAATTAAAAATTTCTGGAAGAGTATTTGGAAGCTTAGAGTCCCAAATAAGGTGAAGGTATTTTTGTGGTGTGCTTGCTCAGATGCGTTGCCAACAAAAGCCAACTTGTAGAGAAGGAAAGTGGTGGAGAATTGTGACCAATGTCAGAAAGCAATTGAGAGCTCTATCCATGCTATTTGGTATTGTGAAAACATAGTCTCAATTTGGGAACCATCTTTTGCATAAATTAGATAGAAGTATCCTCTTCTGTCCACGGTGTGTGATTTGGTGAGCGCTATCAGGAAGGAGATGAAGAATTTGGATGTATTTGCGATGGTTGCATGGTATGTGTGGTTTCAGAGAAACAAGATTAGATGCAAGGAATCATGTATTCCACTGCGTAAAATCTTTGAGTCTGCCACTTTCCTATTGTTTGAGTTTCAGCGAAAATTCCCTGTATGTGGGATCAAGGAAAAGCCAAGTCCAGTGAGATGGAAGCCTCCGACTGCTGGTGAATACAAGGCAAATTTTGATGGGGCGGTTTTTGTTGAATCCGAGGAAGCTAGAGTCAGGGTTTCATTAGAAACGAGAGGAGGGAGGTTATTGATACATTGTCTGAGAAGGTCGCTTTACCTGCCTCTGTAGAAGTTCTGGAGATGTTGGCAGCGAGAAGAGATGCAATTTTTGCAATTGAGTTGGGCTTCCAACATGTCAACTTCGAAGGTGACTCTGAAGGTGTAATAAAAAGCTTAGCAGTGGGGGATTCTTCTTATGCAGCAGTTGGTTATTTGGTAAAAGCCTTTAAGTATATAATGGGTCCCATTTGAACCTATTCCATCTCTCATGTTAGAAGATAGGGAAACAATGTCGCTCATGCCTTAGAAAGGGGAGCTAGATTTTCTTTTCCATTGCAAGTTTGGATAGAGGATGTTTCACCAAATATTTACTGCTTTGTAGCTAAAGACTTTCCAGTTCAATAAATAAACCCGGTTGGGGCTAATTCTACAAAAAAAAAAAAAAAAAAAATTGTAGCCAAAATTTGTCTCTAATTTTTTAACATTTTTTAATATTTCTCATATAAGTGGTATTAATTGCTTTAAATAATCTATTAACAAATGCTCTATATAAAGACAACCGTTACCTAATTGTTTTTACTTTTCATTACCAATCTCCCAAGTCAGCCATTGGCCCATTGCAAAATTTTTTGTTAATTTTTTTTCGTGGTAACAGGGAACAAGGACACCCTTTCTTTTTTTTTTACTGTGAAGCCTAAAAATTTGAAAAGCGTATTTGCTTTAAAATGTACGTCCTTCTTTTCAGAAAATCTGAAGGTCTCATCCGGCTGGTTCCGGATAATTACTTGTTTGGTAATTTACTTTAAAAATACTTTATTGTTTTTAAATTTAGAAAAAAAAAGGAAACTATTTTCTCATCCAAAAAATTTATTTGATAGAAAAAAAAAAAACTGTTTTAATACAAAATTCTCAAACAGTGAAAGAAGCGTTTCAAAAACTTGTTTCCAAATTTCAAGTTTTTTTATACGATGGAATCAAAATTTCATTATTTAAGGGCAAAGTATGAAAAATAATCAATGTTTAAAAATAAGAAATATATCAAAATTCAAATCATATAAAAATAAAACTAACATCCATATGACAAAATATAGATAATTTTTCTCAAAAAAAAAAAAAAATGTAGATAAGAAAAAAGACAAAATAATTGTTTCATAACTAAAACTTCTTTGAACTCTTAAACCTAGGATTGAGGATTTGAACTATTACAACATAGTTCATGAGCACAAATGTGAAAGACTTGTGGCATAGCTTATCATTAACAAAGAGAAGGAAGTAATTGTGATTTTCAGTAACAAATGGTATTTTGGCTAAGAACTCTCGCCAATAATCTTTTCATATAAAGGCATTCAAAAGTGCCATGACAATTGGATGGAAACTAGCCAAAGATGTGCATGCTTGAGATTTAGCCATTTAGGCGATCGACAACAAAACTCTTTTGGTTATACTCAATTTTCTACTCTACTTTGCAAGATGGGCGTTCATAATCTTTATGCTCCATCTTGAGGGGGGAGTATCAATAAAGACATAAAGTGATTTACTCTACTTTTTCTAGATTGTATCTAGAACTAAAACATGGTACATTTTCATTTTTTTTAATTTATCTTAAATTGTATTCCATAATTATTACAAATTAATATATCAACTTTTAACACACAGCGCAAAAATTAATTTAAAAGAGTAATGCTAAGGTTACCATAAATTTTACTACATCTTTACAAATTGATGCGTCAACTTTTAAATTTAAGACAAAACAAATGTTTAAGAAATTTATTTATTATCATGTTGATATGGAAACAATCACATCCATTTAGTTTGTAAATATTTTGGAAGCAAAATTGATAATTATTTTATAATTTTCTATTTAAAATTTACTTATTATGTTTATGTTGTTGATGCAACACCAATCAATTAATTTCAATTTATAAACATATTTTTATAATAAAATTAGAAGTAGTTTTAACATTTTCCTTATTCAATTAGTAATTATCATTTCCTCTTTGGTTAGAGAGGTTTGATTAGTAGTTATTGAGATACCAGCTTACTTAGGTATTCAATGATTATTTTGTGAAAACCCATGTGAAAATATCCATTTTCTTACTTTTGGAATCACTATTCACCATTCTTTTTTGTTACCATATTCATATATATATATATATATATATTTTTTTTTGTCCATCGGTGTGAACATTATATCTGATACTCGCTAATTAAGAGAGGTTCATTCTTGTTCAGACTTCAGATCGAGTGTGGCAATTGCAGAAAGTGTATTTTTTTGTAAAAAGAAAAAAGAAAAAAAAAGGGAGGAAATGAATTTCTTTGTGCCCTTGACGGCTAGAAGCAGTCTTGGCAATGCTTTATAATGCTTGTCCCAATATAATTGACCTTTCAAATGTGCATTTTCACTGGAAACTCTTCAATAATTATATATAATCATCCAAATTCAGTTATTTAAAGATTTTGAGAGCTTTTCTAAAAAAAATTAGCACACTATATTAAAGGCAAAAGAGTGCGGCAAGTCATGCTAGTGCAGCAAGTCAAGTTTGTTATGATATATGTGAATCATGTTAAGAACATATGTCATTTTGAATTGGCTTATACTTTGACAAAACGCACTTTACTTATAATTGGGTAGATCTAGGATGGTTTAAAACTTCAAGAAACATGTTGTTCAAGTCAAGAGTTAAAGCCATGCAAATCTGTCCAAAAAACAAGTGAAGAAGTGCTGTATTTTAAAACTCGATCGCTAGCTCGACAGATTGCATCTATCAAGATTTAAAAGGAAGTTTTAGCTCAATGCTCGACAGTTACTCAACAGATAACCTATCTATCGAGATTTACGAAAATTAGTTTTTTAGATCTGATTTCACACATATCCATGTGTATGTGTTTAGACTTTCTTTTCTTACAACCTTAAACATATATAATGGTTATTTTAAGGGCCGTCATAAGGTGGTTGCACTTGTTGTTGCAAGCATATTGTGACATGAGACAATTTGCCCTAGTTTATCTTTTTCTTGAAGAAACTGCTGTATTTATACGCCGTAGGGTTTTGTAACCAAGAAGTTGCGTGATCTTCATCATGTTGATGAACTGAAGAACTTTGCAGTTAATATCTTTTTCAAGTTGGTGGTTAGTCGCATACTTGGATCTGTGTATCGATTGGTTAGTCATGTACTAGGAGCCGTACATTGAAAAGGAGACGTCACTACAGAACAAGTGTAATTGTGTACTGGGGTAAAGGTTCAACTGTAGATTGGTATAAGGTACTGGGATTCCTTTACTTGTAACCGCTTGTTATGATAATAGTAGATTCTCGGGAGTGGTGACCTTAAAATCACTCGATGAGATTTTTTGCCTTGGAGGTTTTCCCCATTTGTAAACAAATCATCGTGCCAACTTTATTTTTCGTTGCATTTAATTTAGTTGGTGATTTTTTTGTGCTACCACGCGTATTGCATGTTAATCAACTTAATTAATTCACTTGACTAATTAATTGGTTAATTTATCACAAGGGGTAAATAAATTCTTGGCCAATCAAAGTTGCTTCACCAGCTACCACACCAGTTCAGCTCAAACAGTCACACAGTGTAGCAACTAGTGCAAGAGCAGATAGTTGAAGGGTCTATTGGTCATCAAGGGATCAAGCCTCGAGTTATAGAGATAAAGGAGTTCAAGTTTGTCTAAATGACAATGTAGTTTAGCTAATACTTGTCCAGTAGACATGAATTCTCGGGAGTGGTGACCTTAAAATCACTCGGTGGGGGTTTTCGCCTTGAAAGTTTTCCCCATTCGTAAACAAATTACCGTGTCAACTTTATTTTCTGCTGCATTTAATTTAGTTGGTGATTTGTTTGTGCTACCACACATATTGCATGTTAATTGAATTAATTAATTAACTTGGCTAATTAATTGGTAATTTATCACAAGGGATTAATACATTCTTGGCCTATCAAGTAGTATCAGAGCAGGCACACTCTAATTATCTTTGCTGTGTGATCCATTTACCCATGTTATCATGGATAAAGGACAATCATTAATTATACATCCTTTATTTGATGGCAATAACTATGCATACTGGAAAGTACGCATGAGATTTTTTTGCATTCATTAGATGAAAAAGTGTGGCAAGCTGTGGAGATAGGCTGAACCAAACCTAAGGAAGTATCGGTTGGTTGGGATGATGCAAAGATCAAAGCGGCTAACTTTAACAGTAGGGTATTAAATGCTTTGTTCAGTGTGGTCACGAATGAAGAGTTTAAGAAGATATTCTCTACTGAAACTATAAAGGAAGTATGGACTATCCTCCAGATAATCTATGAAGGAACTAAGACTGTCAAGGATTCAAAACTTCAGAGGCTTATCACAAGCTTTGAAGAGATTAAGATGGAGGAGGATGAGTTGTTCAATGAGTTCTATGCTGAACTCAAGGGCATAGTGAACTCATCCTTTAATCTTGGGGAAACTATTCCTGAACCCAAGATTGTTAGAAAGGTGCTCAGATATCTACTTGAGAGATTTCATGCCAAGATCACCGCAATTGAGGAATCAAATGACATTGACAAAATTCCTTTGACAGAGTTGGTTGGCAATATGTAGACCTATGAGTTGGATTTGACAAGGATTGAGAAATTGAGTAAGGGTAAGAGCATGACACTGAAGGCCAAGAGCAGTGACACGTGAAGTCTTCTGACGATGAAGATTCTAAAATGAAATCCTACATCACGAGGCAGTTCAAAAAGTTTATGAAGAATGTCAATGCTAAAGGATTTGACAAGGACCGAAAGCAATCCAGTTCTTCATAATTCAAGAGCCAAGATAAAGGGAAGAAGGATGCTAGGGATGGAGGTTAGTACACTGTTCCCTTAGGACCAAAGTTTTTTGGGTGTCAAGGAATTGGACACATGAAACAAGAGTGCCCAACGTATCTCAAGACCATTGGGAAAAGCAAGGCCCTTGCTGCTACCTTGAGTGACACCGAGCCTGAGGATGATTCGGACAATGAGGATGATGAAATCTTGAATGCCTTCATTGCCACTGTAAATCCTACTGAGGGGATTGTTGAAGAAGTGGATGAAGAAGAGGACTTGGTGGAGTCTAAATTTGAGAAGATGGATGAACAAGATGACATCCACACAGTCTATGCAAAATTTTACAGTGTCTCAGAAAAGCAAGAGAAAATGTATTGGTTGGCCACCAAGAAGCTTAGTGATATGGAGCTTGAACGAGAAGTAATCTCCTTAAAGTTTGATGAAGCTAATTAGACTATTAGAGCACTGCGGTTTGAGAACAATTTCTTGGCTGAGAAGACCAAGAAGCTTGAGGCAAAGCTGTTTCAAGTTAGAGCTCAGTTGGAAAGGACTTCAGGTGCAAAACTTGACAAGATGCTTAGCTTCCAGAATTGCCCTATTTAGGGTATAATTTCTCTTTTCCTAGTATTGCTTCTTCTAGTACTACTGTTATTTTTTCACCTGTTAATAATGTTGAATCTGAGAATAATGATGTGAAAATTGTTTTAGCTAGTGAGAACATAGATAAGGGTAAATCTATCTTAGGAGCACCTCCTAAGCTTGATAAGAAAGAAACTAAAAAGTCTAGGGCTAAGAAGAGCAATTATCAAAAGTCTAAACAGAAGAAGCAACATCTCTGTCATCACTGTGGAGCGACTGGACATACTCGACCTAATTGCTATAAGTGGTTAGTCATTCAAGAAAGCAACAGTATGATCTCATCTGGGAACCAAAATCAGTTTCCATCCTCTTTTGCTTCTCTTGGAGATCTACTCAAAGCCCTCATGTTTCTTTTGAATTTGAACGGTTTCAATTCTTCTCCCTCACCATCGGATCAAGGGTTTACTAAACAGAAAGGTTCTTCCAATATGTGGAAGGAAAAAGGCTCTAAGTGATTTAATCACTTTTCTTTCTCCCTCTCTTTTTGACTATGCATTACTTGTGTGTTTTGCTTTATTGTTTTGAGTCAGTTTAGTTTTATACTTTACTTTTTTTAACATGTTTTTGTTTGTTTGTTTGTTTTTCAGTTTTGCTTTATTTTGTTTTTTTTTTCATAAAAATAAAAAAAATTGAAAAATCAGAAAAATACAAAAACAGTGTGTTTTGTGTACATTGGTTCTTGTGTACCTTGGATGGCCATTAAAACGAAGTTTTCTAAATTTCGTATCTTTTGTAACTTAAATGACCATCTCTATGCACAATTAAGCAAGTGAGCTATGTGGCTCGTGTTTGCGATGAGTAAGATTAAGATTAAGTAAGATTAAGTAATCATTTGTACTCGTGTTTGCGATGAGTAAGATTAAGTAATCATTTGTACTTAACACTCGTATCAATTTCCTCATACACTAAACATAGAAATTCACGGCATTATATTCTTCAAAATTGCTATTTTTAGAATCTAGTCTTAGTTACCATCACACATTTTTGGTGCGATGGTCACATGCTTGTGGAGGGTGGGAGGGGAACAAGGATTGAGGTTCAAGTTTCAAAGAATGAGCTTTACACGTATATACACTTAGATTATGTTATAGGAGAATTTCTATTTTATATATATATATATATATATATATATATATATAAAGAATCCAGTCTTAGTTATTACTTGGAGACGATTTGCTTGCAAGCCGTTAGCAAACTCAATTGATTGAGGGCAAATATCAACTTTAAGAAAAACAATTGATTCATACCTCCTACCTACATTAATTCCTTGTATTATCATCGATTTGCCCTAAATTTCCCAACACCTATCTTACACATGAGGACTAAATTAAAATGAATGAGATTTAGGGAAAATGAAATAGTTAGTTTCTATTTGCATTCCAAAGATTTATTAAACATCAAATGACAAACAAATAAAAAATAAAAGTGGAAATCATATTTATACAAACTAAGACAACTTTAAGATGATCCTATTACTTATCTGATGTGATATTTAGCAAATGGGAGGATCTTTTAATTTGTTACTATAAACTGAATTTGATAAAAGACTAACAGGATTGTTTTATTTTATATTAATACACAGGACAAGTTACATCTAATTATATAATGAATGGTTAAACATTATCTTACCAAAAGCAGTATGTTAACTATTAATTCATAAAACACACACACACACACACACCCATAAATTCAGGGCAGGTGTCAAGATTTGATTGGTTCCATGGTCATTAGAAGGGTCCACCAAGTATATTTAGCTGATTTAGAAAAGCTTTAATTCTTGCCCAATGAAAGTGTCTCACTCTCTCTCATAGATATATATATTTTAAAAAAATTGCAGCTGATGAATGGTTGTCAACATTTGGTGATTAGAGGTTCCGATTCATTGAGATCCATAGTGGGTCCGATATAGCATGATGAAGTTGGACCCATGCATGATAATGAAACCTAGCGACAGGGATTGCTCAATAATTACAAGATGAAAGAAGGATTATCTGAAATGAAGAAAAGAAAAAAAAGAGTTTAGAGAAAGCCTTTGATGCACTAAAGGAGCGAGTGGGAGAAGATTAGTCAAAAAAGGACTCGATTACTAGCCGGAAAACATCTGAGAGAAGCCGGGATTGCCAACCAAGATTAAACCTTTTTTGTTGATTGTAGTTGAAAGTTGTCTTATCGGTATATGGGAGTGAGTTGTCACCCCAAAAAAGCTTAATCATGAATCATAAGAAAGTTAAGAGGGGATTTGATTTCAGTACTAATTAAAGACGTATCTTTTTTATTGGCAAAAGTATCTTTGTTTCAATCGTTATATTCCCATCAAACGTAGACAGGTGTCTTCCATAGCCTATGAGTTTGTGGCTTTTATTTGCACCTGACTAGGATGTGCTTGGTAGCAAGGTTATTATAACCTATGATTCATCATATAAAAAAAAAAAAAAACATTAAGGTTCAAATCTATTATATAACTTTAACCTAGTTTTATCTGATCTAATTCTTTTTAGAGTTTAAGTAAAAGTAATTTTAACCTTACTTGGGGTACGAGTTCAAGTGAAGTAATCATAATCTTACTTCTACGTTAAGTATCGTTAGTTTAAGATTTAGCTTACTAAACATATTCAAAGACATAGGCATCAAAGACTTTATGATGTAAATGTAGACCCTCTATAGCTAAATTTTAACGGAATTATGCTTTATATTTTCCAATATGATATCAAAACAAGGCCCTTGTGACCTCCATTAGTTACCAGATTTAAGCTTTAGTAGCTTCCGCTAGTCCATGATCTCCAGTAGTCAAATTTAAGATCATCTTTTCACCACTACTGCCATGCATTCTACAAGGTTAATCGAGATCTAGTCCTTATCACGTGGATCGACAACGTTTGGAATTGATAATTTCTTACAATGTCAATTTAAGTATCACACTGATTAGTAGCCCTCTTTATCAGCTTTCTATCTAGTCAAGTATCTAGACCATGCCTTTAATTAGAATCAAGCATTGGTATGATATGCACCATGCTTATATTAAAGCCTTGATCATTATATTATGCGCATCAAACCTTTGTTCCAGCTTCTTATATGCTCTTCACTTAATTGGGTCCAACTTGGTCTACTTCAAATCCAACCTAGTTAATTATGCTTTCCATTAGGGCCTCCATTTCTTTCCAAGCTTAAGTTGTGGTCAATCATCCACTTGTTTTTTTTAGGGGGTAGGGGTGTTAAAAGATATCAAGACCCAACTTTTTTTATTTTATGTAAATCTATTCCATGTTCATTGTATCTAGCTTCATTTGGAATACAAGAAAAATAATCTTAGTCTTACTATGGGTATAAATATCATTCAATGAGTTAATTGTAATATATAGAGCTTAATAGTAAAGATATACTAGCAATCAAAGGCTTTCTATTATGGATGTAGACATTTAGTGTCCGTTTGGCTACAACTTTCAGTTTTTTATTTTTGTTTTAGCTTTATTTCAAATATTTATTTTGTAGCTTTTTTTTAAAACCAAGCTACTTTTTAGTTTTTTGTTTTACATTATGCAAATAAGCTACCAAAAATAAATTGTACTCAAATGCATACATAATGTCGAATCATGTAAATAAATTTCTCTCTCTCTCTCTCTCTCTCTCTCTCTCTCTCTCTCTCTATATATATATATATATATATATATATATATACACATTTTCTTCATCATATTTTCTCATACACTTTTATCATGGTATCAAAGTCATGTTTTATCTTTTCTAATGGTAACGGATGGGGTTGTTGTTTGAGTAAGAGGGGAGATAATACAGTTTATAGTGAAATTTGAAGATGACCAAGTTTGTCGGTACAATACTATAATCATATAATAGTTTTCAAAATGGATATTCCAAGATAGCAATGAATGCTTATAAATTCAAAATCATTCTTAAATTTTAGTAGTCCTCTTCAATGTGTACTTACAAGTCTAAGTAGTGAACACTATTTTTTAAGTTAAAAAAAGAAAAAAGAAAAAGAGTAAGAGTAAGAGTAAGCAAAAACTTCTTTAATTGGTGATTTCAAGAACGGAGGATTATTCGAAGCCTACAAGTATAATATTCATTATAACTAGTTGCTAATTCATACTATACACAAAAGAAATTATAATATATATATATATATATATATATATATATATATATATATTTATAGGTTCAAATTTTATTAATCACTTAATAAATAGAAATTCAAATAAAAAAGTTATAGAAAAGAAAAAACTTATCTCTAATTATAATTTATTTAGAGAATACCAAACATAACTTACTTAGAAGTTAGAACTTGTTTAATATTGGGTATCTTTTTCTGTAATAAAATGATGAGTTTTAGTTAGTTTTAATTAACATGTAACAATTTATCAGTTTTTAAAATTAAAAAATTTCTATTCTCAATAAATAAAAAAAATTTAACTAAAAAAAAAAAAAATTTCTAAGGAAAAAATACAAAACTGACTCCCTAACTTTTAGCTTTTGTCATTTCAATCCTTTGATTTTGAGTTTTGTCATTTTAATCTTCTAAGTTTCAATTTTTGTCAATGTAGTATTTTGTTAGGTATCAGTTACTCATCCCATTAAGTTCAGTTTTTTTTTTAAAAAAAAAAAAAAATTTGTAATTAAAAGAAAAAAATTGTAAAAAAAATATAAGGGGAACGACTTTATTCCCCTTCCCCTGAAATCAAAATCGGAAAACAGAAAAAATCAATCTCGATCTCTCTCTCAAATCCACCATCATATATGCATTATGCTTTAAAGCAAACAGCCACCAAACCTCAATATTTCAACAAATCAACCCATAATGCACCAACAAACCCCAAAGCAAATACCACACCAAAGAGAGCCGCAATCCCATCGATGGCCGCGATCTGGCACAACACCAACAAGCCCATCTACCCTTGCTTGTAGAAGGTAACCTAATATAGCTCCATTTGAGTTACCCATTTTCTTTAGCTTGTAAAGATGATCCTAACCAACCCATCTTAAAAACAAAACCTAAACCCGACCAAAAACAAAAAACCAACTCAGTTTTTTTGCCTAACCCAGACCCTGCCCAAAACCATCTACAGTCCGGCCAAACCCCCCCTTCCCCCCCTAGTGGTGGCTGATGTGAGAGGCTAGATTTGAGAAGCTTCATAATCTATTTCAAGCTTTTTGGCTGAGGAGTGAGGATATTATTTTGCCATGGGTTTAATTAGAGTCGGGTTAAGTTTTATCAAGGTTAAAGTTTACTCAGATTTGGTCATGGGTATTTTTGGTATGCTACAGAGAGAGAGAAAGTAGAGAACGGGGAGCCTAAGGATGAAGACTAAAGGGGACCTTCCATGTTTTTTTTTTTAATTTAAAATTTTCTTTTAATTACAAAATTTTTTTTTTTTTTAAAAAAAGGCCAAACATAACGGCAGCAATAACTGAGACCTACCAGAATATTATATTGACAAAAATTGAAACTTAAAGGACTGAAATGACAAAACTGAAAGTTAGAGGACTAAAATGATAAAAACTAAAAGTTAGAGGATCAGTTTTTACATTTTTTGCATTTTTATCAATTTTTAATTTTGAAACCAAATTAAAAAAAAAAAAAATCTATTACAACGTTAGACATTGAGAAATATCAGCTTTCAAAACATGACATGACAGTATGGAAAAGATTAAAAAGACAAAAGTAACTAATCCGTAAAATGTATAGGAAAGTTTAATATATTATATTTATATATGATAGATATATATATATATATATATTTAATTAGTAAGTATTAGTAAATAAAATTTCAAATTTGATAATTTATAAAAATCTTAGAGCAATTCAATTAGAATATGTTTAAAGAAGACCTGGAAAAAATAAATCAGAATTTATTTAGTATTACATTAATTTAATCAAATAAAAAAATCATTTCTATTTGGTTTCAACTAATACGAAACAACTATAGTACTTTACACTCTATATAACTCTGAATATTAAAAACTTATTTAAAATTAATACATGGTGCAATATTGATATGGAAAAATGTAGGTTTCAAAAATTTACATGGCAATATAGGAAGGAGTAAAAAGAAAGTTACACAGTACCATTTTCTTATCATACTAGTCATTAATCCATATTTATGTGAAAGTTTAGTGTAAACACGCCATTTAATTTCCAGGGGCTAATTCATATAATCGCATATATATATGGGCTTATATACTCAGCCTCATCTGTGAGCCCACGGATGGGCTTAACAGCCCAAGCTAGTGGTTCAATTTTTACTTTAATCTTCAGATAAAGTTAGTAATTTAGCTATGGTCCAAAGTCCAAACCCAGCTCGACCCAGTTTGCACCAAAACAACAACCCAATAGCCTTGTCAATCCAAGGACTTGACTGCAAAGATCGTGAACTTCATTAAAAACATGATTCATGAAACCAATCCGTTTGACTGAGGTAGATTTTGCTATGTTAACTTGATTTGGCTTCAAAGGACATGGAATCTCTTAATCTACTCAAAATAGTTAAAAAATCAAGCATACATTTATAAATGAATCCACTAGTCTAGGAGATTAGAAAAGTTTCTTCACTATGCAATCACAAACAAATTAGCGATAAATTAAAATGTTGCTTGAATAAGGTAAATCTCAAGCCTGGTAATTGTTTTCAAATCAGCATTACCACAATTAACAAATCAGATACAAGGCCGTTTGCGTTTAATATTTACCATTTTCCACCAACATTTATCACACATCTATCTCACCAGTCAACACTCTGCCAAAGAGGAAAGAAATGCGGATGAATGCAGGTATTATGACATCAAATTTTACTGATCTATGGAAATCATCGACACTACCGGCATATTATGCATATCTCAAATTAAAAAGACAACTAGAGAGTAGAGAGGATAGAGAATAAATTACGAAGGTCAAAATACACTTTTAAATAAGTGTTATTTATCATTTCGTCAACTTTTGTTGATTTTTTAGCTTATATGTCTAACGAAACAATGATGTGTCATTTTGTATGTGACGTGATAACTTTTTTAATATTAAAAAATTACAAATCAGTTTAAACAAACTCGAAGCAACTCATTTCTATTTCTCACCTAATTCAAATAAATTTCTATTTGGGACTCCATTTTCCTAAATCAAAATCAATCCTAGCCCTAACCACATAATTCCCAAATTGGAGAGAGAGAGAGAGAGACCAATTGGTGGTGGAAGAGGAGGGCGAGGGTGGGGTGGTCGCGGCGGATAGTAGCATTGGCAGGTTGGTGGGAAAGCATAAGTATGGTCTTTGGTATGCTGCATGACTATAGCCCCTAAGCAACATTAAATTATGAGTTGTAAATGTTTTTATGCCTCTTAAAGGTATTTTTCTAGTCAAATTGATATTATTTTTAGTTTGACCAATATTCTTTAATTGGGCCAAACACATGAAAACGAGGAAAACGTTTTTTTGAAAAATCAAAAGCAAAATATAAAAAAGACGTAAAAGCTTTACAAGTTAAAACTCGTTTTTATTGATTTTTCATCTACAGTTAAACTTGATTTTATTGTTTTTCACCTACAAGGCCTCTGTCTTTTCTCTTTGCAAGTCAATTGTCAACCCGTTGCTTATAGGTCTAGAATTTAGGATTCTAAATCCTTAAGGCCACTCTTTTTGTTCTATATTATACTCCACAAATAAAAACTTATCTCATGTCTCAATTTAATTAAATTTTAAACTTACGTTTTCAACACATTGATTTGAGATGTGCTTATATATTTATTTGAAGAAATTGTAATAAGAAAAGACAAAAAATTAGGATTTTAATTAAAGGAGATGTGACTTATTCTTATCTGTGGAGCAGATGAGTGGTATAGAAGATTTGAATAGAATAGCTATAAACCAAATAGAAAAAGCCGCTAGAAGTGTTTAGATTTGATTGCCATTTTCGTACCTTCAAGGGTTTTTTTTTTTTTTTTACCGACTATTATTCTCAAGAGGGGCAGTCCATTCGCTGCTCACAAATGAACAACACGTTTGAATATATATGACTAAAAATTAAACTCTTTTTTGAGAATCTAATTAATTAACTAAAATGAAAACAACTCAATCAATGAATGTAAGAATGTTTGTTCTCCATTTTCTTTAGCGGCAGAAAATGACAGAAACGTGTATCGTTCATAAAACGGCGAACTACTTTAGTTACATCATAAACGACAGATGTTTTGGTATTTCACATGGTCGACACCATTTCTCTGTCGAACTGTCGAACCAAACCTTACAGCAGTAGTCAATTAGTCATGACTCATGAGTAATGTCGTATTTCTCTAAACAGTTTCTAGAGAAGTTTCTATAGAAACTAATCAAATTTGGTAAACAAGTTTCTTTAAAACAATTTCAAATTTGAGAACACAAAAGGGCTACGCAAATGACTTTTTTGTCTTTGATGAATTAAATGACTTCTTAGTTAATTTGGAGTTGTTTCTTTTTTTATTTTATTTTATTATTTTAAATGTATATTAAAAGTCAGAAATTTGGAGTTAGAACATGTTAAGAAACGTTATGTCAGTTCCATTTTGCTTTTAATTCATTTGTTGGTCATCATAGACTTATCTTAATAATTGCTTTATGTTTCATTGCTAATTTATTTGAATTTTGAACTTGGAACTTAGAATTTAGAAAATATTTTCTTATACGCGGTGATAATTATTTTGGTACTTGATTGCAAATTAAATATTTGCTGTTTTTTTTGGATACATGGTATTTAAACTTAAGTATAATGTTTTTGTAAGTACAAATATAATGATCTATGACGTATAAATACATTATATTGATGAAAATCTTTGTTTTTTGTTTTTGTTTTTTTTAATGGATGAATTCATAATTTATGTGATTATTGATGAATACAAGATTACTATCAATGTGTTTTTTTTTTTGCTCTAAATAAACAATTAGGTAAGATCTTATAATCCATAATCTTACTTATTTTCTATGATCGTAAGTAAGATTTCAACTTTGACAACTTTAGAAATAATAATACACGGGCAATCAATTTTCAATATCGATACGCTTTATTCCGACTAAAAGTAAAAATCAAATCTCAACCAAGTGGGTTTTCTAATCTTCCTTCCGTACCATTGAGTGCAAAATATAAAATGTGAAGACTATATAGCTCAAGCCTCATTGCCGGCGAAAATAGGATTGATGTAGAAACTTAAACCACAATTCAAATGAAAGAATCATTGCTAAAAAGAACGGCAAAAAACACCGAGTTTGAATTTTAACATATCTTACGCGAGTTAAAAACGCCTAGATTTCTATATGTTTTAACGCGGCCGCGGCAGAACAGCTACGACCTGCGGACACAGATACACGGTTCAGCATAATTCCATAAGCCTATCAAACATTTTTTTATTTATTTAAATTTTTTGGTTAATAGATAAAAGTAGATATACTTACACTCAAACACTTCACACTTTACAGATCAACTCCTTGAGGAACACCAAATTAACGTTATCTTTTTCATGGGACCAAGCCAATGTCTCTTTCAGTGAGTGACTCTTAGGTCCCGGTGGTGGGGTGCACAAGCCACAATTAACTCTCTAGTCTCTACCCACACAAAAAAGAAAATAAAAACTAGGTGCATTTGGATTGGGAAAGGTGGCTCTAGACAGTGGTTTACTAGGAAGCTAATTAACCAAACACTATGGTCCACTATTATTATATTATAATGTTTTGATGGGTGCTACACAATGATAACCAATCGGTTCATTTTGGACTTAGTTTCCGAGGGTTGTACGGACAGAAGACTTAAATTTTGAGAGAGTTGGAAAAAAGTGATTTTGCTATAGAAAAAGAGATTAATTAATTCATTTGAATTAAAATAACCCCTTAGTGAGGAATGTGTTGCTTGATGTGTACATTATCAGGAATTAAAAATTTTGGACTGCAAATATTTAATTAGAATTCCCTGAACATATAGGGAAGTTTTTTTTATTTATGTCCCATGGTTTCCAAAATAAGAAAGGACATATGAATGAACAGGTAGGTCTGCTCTCACAATCGACAATGTTACAATTGTCTTTTTTTTTTTTTTTTTTAATATAGCTTTCCTGTGCCATTGGTTAGACCACGTTGGTTGCTTGCAAGTTGGAGAATTTTCCCACCATTGTTGGTCAAGGTTGATATGATAAATATACCAATTCATTCATGCACTTAAAATGCTAAAACCTCTTTACAATGCTATGTATTAAGCGTGTTTGCGAGGTCAGTGGGTAGGTACAGGAGGTGGCTATTGTTGAAGAATCAAATTTTTGTGACTAGCTTGCAGTCTTATAATTATTCCTATTTTTTCAGGTTAAGTCCTCCTGGTCCTACTCAGAATCCTGTTGAGTAAGCTGAAGCCAGGCAGGACGAAGAAAGAACAGTGATGATGATTTTTCAGGAAGTGATTTGTGGAAAAAAAAAACATTATGGCTTTTGGCTCGAGAAAGACAATAATTGATTTAGAAGTTCTAATCCATGTAATTACAGAAAGAAATATTTCGACCAATTAAAGTTTGTTCCAAGAATATTTGGTCGGATACATTTAGGTAATTAACTTTAGACAGAATATGGTGGACCACTAACCTGCTTTTTTGGTTCATCTCATTTAAAAATGCTCACACTATTTTTATATGTATTTTTTTATAACTTATAACCCTAGTAGGGAGTACACAAAAACAAAATAAGGTCAGCGGAAGCTTTGATACCAATGCCACTTTGATATGTGTGATAGTACCCGTGAAATTGAACAAACAACGATAAAGACAGATAACTTAATAAGCACACCCATACAAATTAAACAAAAGAAAAATTTACATGATTCGGCAAGCAATTCACTTCCACAAAAAGAGATATTAAATCTACTATACTCAATAAGATATACAACACTCAACCTCTCTTATATGATTCTCGTTTGTAGGTATTTTTTTAACCTCAAGATAACTACCAAACTACTCCTCTTATAAGAGTCTTCTATTCTTTTAGCTCTTTTATGAGTTTTCTCCTCTCTCAAGGGATATCTTTTTCTAAGATTATTTTCCTCTCCTTATATAGGAGGACTCTTGAGCCAAAACTATCAAACTTTTTACTTAGAACTGCCTATTTATAAGGTTTCAAATCCTATTTCTTAACTAATACCAAATAATAGAAGTGAGCGGTTGATATAACATAATTAAAATAAATTCCAAGAGATTACAATTTTTAGTTTAAGTGATATTCCAACATACTATATTAGTAATCTCAGCAATTGATATTAAAGCTTTTGCCATTGCCAAAAAATAAAAAATAAAAAAAAAAGAATAAAAAAAAAAAAAGAAGAAGAAAAGAAAAGGTGATATCATAACTTCTGCTATCACAAGACAAGTGTTATCACAACTTTTACTATACCACAATAAGTGGCATTAAACCCATGGTTGATCTTGGTATAGTTTGAGATAATTTTTTGAACAAGTTTTATGTATGCACGCGCGGGTTTACTTGTACCAACAATGATAACTTTTCTAATATAATAACAATAACAACTTAAACTTGCTTAAATTAAGGTGGAGCTATTGCGACACACAAAAACGATTGCTTGATAAATTTTGAGTTAGTGAAAATTTGTTGGAAATTGTCTCAAATTTCTATTTGTACTTTGTTAGCTATTTGGCTTTCCTTGATGTAAAAAGAAATTTGACTTTGTTACCTTTTTAAGAGCTTTCTTTGTATGGAATGAAGGTCTATTGATTTGAACACTAACGAATATTTATTTAATACAAGTCTATTAATTTGAGTATTAAGTGAAATCCTTCTCATGAATGAGAGAAATTATTAGGTCTATCAGAAGTACTGCTGATGTGGTCTTTCCTGACCTCTCAACTAATAAAATGCTATTATTTATGCAAATGTGATATCATCTAGTCTTTTTTTTATTTTTTTTTTTTTTTTTTACTCCTTATGCTGATTAGAAAATTCACACATACATTTACATAGATGATAACATCTCATTGGTTAGGGAGGACCACATTAGCAGTCCTTCGGTGTAAATAATAATTTCTCCATGCATGACCTAAAATCAGCTTGCAAATATTATTGAACTCCAAAATTTATTATGTAATTTGAGATCTTATTAGTATTATTTTTTATGAACTTTAAAAGGTAACAATATTGTTTATTTAAAAAAAAAATTCACTTCAATTTTTTCTCATATGCATAGTTGATTTATCAAAATCTTTGACATATATATCTTCTCTAACATTTTCCATAATTCTTGGGGAGAAATCTCATTCCACACACTACACTTTATCTCTGGTGCAAGGCATAAACAAATATCACTTACAACGTTCATCTCAAGTTCTTCCCATTCATTATTAGATATAATGGTTGGTTTCTTTGACTTTCCATACAACGATGTAACAATCCTTCTGCACCACAATGACCTTGACATTGCTTTGCCAAAGTCTAAATTATTTTTTTTCCTAATTAAAGAGCTCCACCTCAATCTTTTTGCTCGCCATTGTGCTCTCGATCTCTAGATACTTGAATTGATAACTTTGACACCAATTTGTGGTAAAATGCATGCAAAATAATGAAATAGTAAGCACCACAACACATAATATTTAACATTATAAACTCTATGCCTACATCCACGGGCAATGCTACCAAAATCCACTGTCAATAATAAGAATTATAACTACACTAACAAAGTTTAACTCTCACAAAAACAAACTAAAATCTCAATACACCCAAAAACACCCTCTCACTAACGCAATAGACAAAACTTAGTTTTTAACTCTCTCACAAGAAAAAACTTGATCTTTTAATTAACACACTAAACAAAGCTATACCACCACTCTATTTCTAGGGATTTACACACCTCACCTCGTTTCTTTTCTTTTTAATGTAGGACTAATAGCCCTAATAATCTTAGTGTCATTATCAGTGTGAGATTAACGCTCCTAACGGGATTAGTACACCTCATTGTTATTCTTCTAATTAAAGTTAATTGAATTCCAAAACCACAATAATCAACCTCCAAAGTTACCCTCTATAAGCTGGACTTAAACGCAAGCAACAAACACTCACCAATCTAACACAACCTGCTTAACAACTAAGTTCAACGACACTGTGCACCACAACCCAGGTTCCTAACAAAGGCTAACAGCACCAAAAGACCCAGAGCCAACCTACCACATCCCATACATTGTCATGTTGAAAAACCAGCTCAATGCATGGTGATAGATACTGGCAATGGGAACATAGACATTAATATTATTGGAAAGGGGGTTTTTTTTTTTTGGCTTAAGCATTCAGATTTCAGTTATCTATTTGCTATAAGTGTTTAATGTCATGAAACATATATGAATACATAAATGGTAAATCCAATCTTGTCAATAACATTGGAGTAGTGAGGCTCAAATTTTTTTATTTTACTTGATGAGAAGTCATTTCAATAGAGGTGTCATTTTACAACCGCAGATTTTTTTTTACTTTACCTGAATGGCTTAATGGCCTTGAGTTGGTAATAATGGCAATCTAAAAGAAGTGATGTCTCGTCAATTATAACCATAGAACACATAATGGATTTAGAGAAGCCAAAACCCTACTTTTACATATTGCATATATATATGTTTACTAAGTTACTGAACCATCCCATGCCCTCATGTCATCATCCACTTGCTGTTTCACTCTTTTGGGTGGGTTGATCAATTTGGAAAAACGCACCTCGTTATTAAAATCAAATCTTTGTTAGAAAAAGTGATACACTTACACTGCATAATGCTCATTAGCGTTACTGTTCTTGACGTTAATTAAGATAGTTATTAGTATTAATTATTAATATTATTTTGCTGCAAACAACGTAGTCCAACCCAGATGTCCAACACAAAGGCTGTCTTACACCCCAATCCTCAGCGAACGCAGTTCACAAACAACTGGTTTGCACTCTCATCTCTGAATACCTTGCTCTGCAGCCATATTTTGCCCTAAATTTCCATCCCCATAAATGGCTTCCCTCATTCTCCAACGATCCAATCCCAACTTCCCGCCAATCTTCCTTACCTTAGTGAAAAGGAAAAAAAAACCATGCAGCATTATCCACAATCAGCCGCAAACACAAGTTCTAGCAGTAGCAGCAGTAGCAGCAATGCCTCTGTGACTGCTGGGGCAGCACCTCCGGCTAGTGGCCGCCACCCGGTTTATCGTGGAGTAAGGCGCCGGAGTAGTGGCAAATGGGTGTCGGAAATTCGTGAGCCGAGGAAGCCTAATAGGATTTGGCTAGGCACATTTCCTACTCCTGAGATGGCTGCAGTGGCTTATGATGTTGCAGCTCTTGCTCTTAAGGGCCAAAATGCTGAACTTAACTTTCCCAACTCTGCCTCGTCTTTGCCCGTGCCTGCTTCCACATCCCCACGTGATATCCAAGCGGCTGCAGCCTCCGCCGCCTCTGCTATTGGGGCGGCCGCCTCTGCTATTGGGGCTGGAATAGATGTCTCAACTGGGAATGAAGGTCATGTGGCTCAACACACAGGTGAGATGCAACAACCAATGTTTGGTGAATTTGTTGATGAGGATTTGATCTTTGACATGCCAAATGTTCTTGTCAATATGGCTGAAGGGATGATGCTTAGCCCTCCTCGCTATGACATTGCTGGGGATGCAGAAAACACTGAGGATCACTCTGATCAGAACCTTTGGAAATTTCCTTAGTCCACTACGTATCTTCAAATAACATATAATATGCAATATTTTCTACCATAAAAAAAAAAAAAAAAAATCAAAAGACCTTTAATTATAATATAAATAATGTATGAGGGAGTTTGCATTGGAAAGGTAGAATGCAAGAGAAGACAACATCAAATGCGTGTGAGAGTGGTTTGTTTGTAAAATAACTTGTACAGTGTTATCTGTATTGGGAATTTCTCTTTCTGCATCTTTCATGCTTCAAGGTTTGGACAATGCCTGAATGAGAAAAACTTTTTTATATAAATCCTGAAGCAGCTTGAGTTTATTTCATAAGAGTCTGGAAACTTCTTATTTTCCAATCCTCCAGGGCATAAATTCATCTCCAAAATTAAAATAAAGCATAGTGATTTCTTTTTGATGCGAAAGCCTTGTGATTTCAGGTTACCATAATTTGATTGAAATTCAAGTAAAGTATGCACTATGCAGCAGAAAGTTTTGGCAAGAATTTGTGTCCATGAAGTCGTCCATTATTGCCCTTAACTGCCACCAACTGAATTTGCAACTACCAACTTCCACACACAGAATATTAAAAGAATCCATGAGATATTTAAGGAAAAAGATACATAGAACCTTCAGCAAAATCAATATATATATATATATTTCCGTTAACTGAATCATAAACAGCATATCGATTTGCATCATGCACCAACTATATAAAATTACCGCACGATATGAGTCATCACCACCGCGTCTACTCCTCTAGAACTTCATTAGAACTCTAAGCAAAAATCAAGCCAAATACGCCGATTGCATTGAAAATGGAAAGGATAGTTTACAATCCCAAAGTTGTTTAGATGCTTCATCTTGAATAAATTATTCTGTGCCTCGAGGTTCCAAAGGCAAATATCACGAATGGTGGTTTGGTAAAGAAAAGCAAGTTGAGAGGCTTAGTCAAAAGAACACTCAAGACATTGATTTGAGGGTTTGATATATTATTCTACTAACCTCTAGTTTACATTTTTAGGATTTCTTTCTGGCCATTTATTTTCGTGATTGTTAGGATATATGGAGCTCCCCAAAAAGGTTATGGCCTACCTTACCCTTTGTTGACGTGTCATTCTCACTAGTTTGGTTCCTCTACTTGGCACTCAAATAGTGGTGATAGATACCAAGGAATGTCGAGATAGATATTGACCCTTCACCTTGCTTCGACCTTTACAAAGGGGTCCACAAAGTCATGCATCGTAGGCGTAGGGGCATCCATGAAATATGGTAGTTTTTAGTTTAGGAAGTGGGAGTGCAAAGTGATGGGAGTGAGAAAACTTAGTGGGAGGCATGGAGATTGGAGAGGGATGAAATTATATATATATAAAATTTCAATACGCACCCAAAAGGAATTAATCTTAATTAGCACTAAGAAGTTGGAGCTTTGTTAAGATTAAAGGTTTTAAATAAAGCTTAAAATATTAGTTTGAGATGCCTAATATTAGCAACTACTCCTTTGGCACGAAGATAGATGTCTTTGTGACAATAATTATGTTGGTTTGATTAAAACCAATTTTTGATTAGGTTTGATTTCTTATTAATGTTGGAAGGTTGTTAGAAGTGAAACTTGAACTGAAAACCCAATTTGAAAATATCTCAATCAAGAGGACTTTTTTTTTTTTTTTTTTTGGAAATGGCAAGTTAACAATAAAAGACAAGAAACTAAAGCGACTACAATTCCTAAGAGACCAAGTTCAATTCCTAATTAAATCTAAGTTATTTATGAGGACATTGATTAGAACTAAACTAGTTTGAAGTGGATTATTCCTAAATAGAATAACTTGAAGTGCTCTGATTCAAAATAAATTGGATTGATGTGAATTGGTTAAAAATAAACTAAAGAAAATCAAATAGGGGTGTCCACGAGTTGGTTTTGTGTCAAACTTGCAACCGTCTTGGCCAAATCGGGTTGAGGATTTCCTAACCTATTGCCAATTGGCGAGGAATTCGGTTTTGATTGGTCAGATAAACCATCGAGTGGGGTCAAGTTGGTCGAAATTGGCAACCGTAGAGCAACAATAGAAACTACTTGAATCCGGCGAGATCTTGTCAGATCCGATAAAGTCCTCTCTGGATTTATTGAGATTTTGCTATATCTGGTGGAGATCTTGTCAGATTTAGTAGATTTAGAGTAAATCATTGCCCAAAAAAGTCAAATATTGTTAGATTTTTTGGTATTTACAGTCGGTTGGGTGGCTCAAATTTTGGAGGAGGAAATTTGCCAATCGACCTACCGATTTTGGATTCTGAGGATGTGGACTTGCCGCCGACCATCGGAGTGATCGATTCAAGCGGTAGGCAGTTTGGATCCAAGCAATTGGATCAGGTTCTTGGGTGGCATAGACACCCTTAAAACCAAATCTTAAGTCATGATTCTAACATCAACTAATGAAAGCTAGCACAAATTTATATTAAACCTAAACTAACAACTAAAGACTGCATCAAACTTAACTAAACTTCATTAAACAAGATTTCAAGTTACAAATGAAGCAATTACAAGTATAAATTTCTCGCAAATATCCTATGAACTAACATATATTCTAGGAAATTGATTACAAATTATCTCTATAAATAATATTGTATTCACTTGAGACTATAGCGGTTATTCTCAATTGTGCTTTCCACATGTTGCTTCGTTGTTGCATCTCAATACCTTGTGTTGCGCTACCAATAGGTCTCAACAACCTCTTATAATTGTTTGAGGCAACTGTTTCCTTGTTGATTGTGTCAACTAGCATGTGTCATATGCCTGCATATATATATATATATAAAAAATTTTTTTCCAGATGTTTATACCCTAGCACGCCACATGGATTAATGATTTTTGGCCATAACGATATTGTATATTGTATCATGTGAAATATTGCGTAAAAGAGACCTATTTATATAAACACACCATATAAGTCTATATAATATAAGAAAGTTGGAGCATTGTGCAACAACTAGCATGTGTCATGTGCCTATATATATATATATATATATATATATATTTCCAGATGTCTATCCCCTAGCACGCCACATGGATTAATGATTTTTGGCCTTAACAAAAATGTATATTGTATTATGTGAAAAATTGTCTAAAAGAGACCTATTTATATAAATACACAATATGAATCTATATAATATAAGAAAGTAGGAGTATTGTGCAAGTAATAAAAAGGGTTTGACCATGAAAAGTATGATGGGTATGGACCCTGAAGACCTATAAATGAAAATTATATAATACTCTAGTAATATTATATCAAGATATGCTGTCCAAAACATAAGCCGTCAGCCTCAGAAAGTAATTTTCGTTTTTGTCGCGCCAATATGATAAAAGCTTGGAAACTAATCGGTATAATTAAGTCCCAAATTAAAACTATAGATAGGCATATTGTAAGCAATTTCCACCCTAATTCATAACTAGAAGTTGAATGCCTGTGCAAACTTCTTAGTTTCTCTTTTTTTTTTTTTTTTTTTTTTTTGAGTTTCAACTTATAACGTTTGTTTTTTATGATAACTCTTATCATCAGACCAAAACACCAATTGATTTTTGGTGTAGGTGAGGATTGAACTTCAAATTTCTTATTTAACTATCAGAGACTTTACTAATTGAGCTAACTGGAACCCACAGTTCTCATCTAATTAATTATCGTATACCAATATATTTTTTTGTTAATAGGTTTCTCATTCTTATTTGGCTTTCCCCCCAACTTTTTTTTTTATACACAATGTGCTCACAAGTTATTATTTTTAAATAAATCACATCAATATGAAGGTCTTTTATTATTATTATTAACGACTAAATTTCCATACCACAGCCGCCAATGACATTAGGTTTCTACGTACCAGTACTCCATTATCATGAGTTATGACTAAACAAACCTTAGAAAGTGTGCTTTCAATTACTCTGGCTGCATGAGTGGCCCAGTCACACAGTATGACATTTAAGTAGGCCTATACAAGAAACAAGCTTATCTTCTTGTCCTTCTATTTTATTTTTTTAAATAGAGTTTCAATATATAGCGTTCATTTCTGATAATTGTGCAGTCTTAGGTAAAAATTAAGCTTATCTTTTAGTTTATCTTTTTAAATTTATTTAACAGAATTTCAATCTGTAATGTCTGCTTTTGATGATTACGTTTTTTATTATCCAACTGAGACACCAATTTATTTTTGGTGTATGCGGAATTTGAACCTCAAATATCGTATTTAACTATCATAGATTTTATCATTAGACCAAGCTTATCTGATACTACATAGGTTAGTAGTGAATTTGGCAAAGTACCAATTTTGTTATATAAATTTTTTGAAGGACAGTAGGCAAATATCCATTAATGGGGGACAGTCAAGAAAATCATAATTAAGCATAAAACGATGGTTAAGCACCACAAAAAGGCTAATTATCACCTTTATTGAACATGCTAATTAAGAGGTTATGCTTCTCCTATTCATGCCTTCCGATGACATGAGGTCGGCCATCATAGTTAACTAGTGCCCAAAATTGCGGCTTAGCCAATTAATGAAGGCCATAGATTAATACAACCATTACACAACTGTCTTAATTAAATACCCAAATTATGAAATCGTCAAGATAGTAACCAATGACATCACCGTTTTAGGTTAAGTAGCACTCCTCCCACTTCTAATCTTGTTAAAGAAACATTTTGGGCCAGTTTGATGCATATATAATAAAGTTTTGTGAGGTTAGGAATTAGGAGTATTTATTTACTTTAGGCAAATAGAAAAGAACATATTGATGTTACCAAGATGTTAAAAAATAAAAGAAAGATACAAAATTTACTATAATTTTTACAATAAAAAACTTACCAACTGATTTGATAATTAACATGATTGTGAATAATTATGAAATTTTCCATACATGCAGTTTGGGTGGTTTCAAATTAAATCCCAAACTTGAAAGAAAAAAGCTTAAATTAAATAATGATTTTTTAAAAATCATTTCAATTTTCTTTCTCAATGAGTTACAATTAACAAAAAGTAGTTGTAATTTATAATCTATGTAGACACAAAAAATTCGTCGATATGACACTTTGACACCCAAAAGTCTAACAAAACAACTCAAAATATTCAAAAAAAAAAAAAAAACAGTTTAATGAAGACGTGACTGTTTTGTGATTTTTTTCTCAATAAAATGCCACAGTCTTCATATGTCGGGTCTCTTAATGTCTAAACAAATCTCATATTCAATTTGCTTTTTGACGAAGTTTAACTATAGAATTGACTGTAGTCTAAGGCTACAACTCTGCTCAATAAAATAAATAATACTAGATGTTTTAAAAATCTAACCGTTGAATTGCATGTTTTTTACGCTTTTAACACATATATCAAATTTTATGTCAATCAAATATTATTTACAATGTGATCTATAAACTTATATTTTATGAATAATTTCAAACTACAAAAATTTGCAATTTAAACAATTTATTGATGACATAGTTATTAATCTTTAATTTTCTAAAATTTTTGCAAACATAGAGGATATAAGAAGAAGATGTAATCTAATAGTGGATTCGTCAAAATTCACCTTTAATAAAAAGATATTGAGTTAGGTTGTAGCCTAAAGTTACAACCAATTTTATAACTAAACTTTGTCCTTACTTTTTTTATTTGTTGAGAAAATCATATTCAATTTACTTACAAAATGGTATAGCTAACATTTGGTTAAAAATGATATGGCAAAATCCTATATACTTATTTCAAAATTGATGGATATAATTACAAATTCCATGATAAAACTATAGCAAAACTCTTGAGGATTTTAATCCGAATAGACAAACAAAGATTGATAAACCTATTATTTAAACTTTCATGAAACCTAGAGATCTAAAAAAGGCATGAGTGAAAGAAATTTAAAAGGCAAGAGTTCTCGTAATGTGAGTATACATTTTATTTTGTTATTTTAGGATTTTTTTTGAAGATGCAAATTCAGTGTTATTAAGTATTAGAATTAATTGAATGGTCAAGGGGCTTCTATGAAAAATGAATTTCCTAAAAGTGACTACACGTAAGTTATACTAATGGTGGGAATTTGATTGCTAACACTATGTTGGGTTGGAGTGAGAAAAGGAAAGATGAAAAAGAAAAATTGGGGGAGAGGGGGGGAATTTTTTTTTTCTTTCCACAATTTGATTGAGGAGAGAAAATGGAGGGAAAGGAAAATGCAGGCTGATTTTCTAGTTTCCACTTGGGCCCATGAAACATAATTTCTCCAAAATGGAGAGACTAAGGCGAGAAAATGGATGGAGATTTAAAAGGACTTTTCCATATTCCCAACTAAATGGAGCCTAAGCCAAAAAACTTGGGAGAAAGGTCCGCGTAGCATTGCATGCAATCATAAATCTTGTCCCAGAAAGGATTGTGAGTTTGTAACTAAACCAACCAAAGGTTCGATTAGTATATCACCATTTTATATCTATTTAAATTATTAATTATGTAGTAGAATGTAAGCAACTCATTTAAAAATAGATTGATTAGTTTTTTTTGAACCCTGCAGTAAAGTTAACCTAAGAAGTTTGAATGATCTAAATCTGCTTCTCATAATGCCATCTCTGAGAGCCCAACCAATGTATGTTCCACTATAGATTATGGTTTTTCACCCCAAGTAATAGATTATCTAGCAAAATACCCAAAAAATAAAAAGAAAGAAAAAGAATGGGCCCTTAATTAGCAATTAAATGAAAAGATATAAATTTTATGTTTCAAGGATCCTTTATCTAACATAAAAGCATAGAACGTCAGAAAAAACGATGAAATTGTTAAATTCATAATTTCTTAATAACTAGCTTTTGAAATAAGTACTAAAATTTGAAGATATATGATTGTACTCTAATTTTGTGTCAATTGTATTCACTTTCAAATTTTTGCAACCTTATGAATGTGTACAATTTTTGCAACCTATTTATTGTACAATTTATGTATACAATTTTTGCAACCTTATGAATGTGTACACTTTTGATTGATTTTGCAACCTTATGAATGTGTAAAATCTATTACTTATTAGATATAATTGTGATTATTTTTTATTGTACTAATGTAAATTCAAGAGTTATAACCTAGTTTACTTATTTGTCTATTGTTTTGTCCTCAATAAATAGATAGTTAGCAAACTATGAGTACCAGTTAACTAAACTAATAAAGTCTTTTGTTTTTAAATAAAAAATCTGGAGTTCGATCCCCATCTACACCAAAAAATCCATTAGTGTTTTGATCTGATGATAAAAAACAATTGTTAGGAGCAGATCCTATAGGTTAAAATTCTCTCTAAATAAAAAGTAGTTAATAGACCATTAAGAAATGGATATAAAAATGTTTTTAAAAAAGAAAAAAAGAAATGGGTATAAAATAAAATGTGCAATGACAATTGACACATCAACTTATCCGTATATGCTTTCTTTCTCACCCAATTCAAAAGTATGCCTCCCAATATGAAAGGTTATCAGACTTCCACCTCCCCACTTGCCCTTGTTTCTTTTTCCTTTTTATTTATAGGTTTTAAGTGAATGATAGAAGAGTCGAGCCGTAGACCTTTTAATTGGAAGAATCTGACTATATTATTATATTACAAGATTTTTGACGATTTTTCTCTTATAACCCAGTTATTTTAATTAATCTAAATAAATGGACAAATCCAACAAGGTTTTATTCTAGCTAAATGAGTTGAATTACGTATTAATATCTTTTATTTTATGCTCTGTTTAATTGTTTTGAAGTAAAATATTATTCAGAAAATATTTTCTCATTTTAAGGTATTTGTCTGCAAGTAAAATGTGGTAAAATTTAGTAAAATATTTTACAAAAACACATAGTGACTTAAATGATAATGATAACGATAATGTAATAGGGATTATCAATATCATTATATCTATAATAGCCCTAATTTACCGGTTTGACATCTGATTTAACGCCTCTCCTGGAAAACAAACAAACAGATGGGTGAAATCCACTTAAATTATATGTTTACTTCATTCAGATGTATTTCTCAATTCTTATACAATCATTAAGATAAAATTCCATATCATTCAAAGCGTCCAATCAATTTGATATTTGCACTGTAATCTACGCAGATTCAAAGTAATTGAAAAATGTACGAATATTCATTATCACAAACATCATAAACCTGCCCACCACTTCCTTGCAAGAATTTGACAAGTATCATTGAACATTTTACTTGGAATTGCAAATTGGCAACCCTATCTTCATGCTTTTCTATTTCTTTTTCCTTTTCTTTTGTTCTTTTTCTTGGGTTGTGATTTGTGAAAGCAAGAGTAACGAACTTCAACTTTTAATGTCATGTTAGAACTATTACACTATACCTCCACAGCTTCAAACACTATTTTTCCTGCTTTTCTTATTCCATGACTTTGAAGCCTAGCCAATACATTTGTTTTCAATGAATGAGAATGATAACTAAGCGCACAGAAAAAGAATGAGACAAAGAAATGGAAGACAATCATCGTATAAGACAATGTAAACAGTCCAAAATAGATACGATTGTACCATATATTTTGTTGCTAAAAAATCATATCAATTAGATGGGTGGTGAGTGCTGACCACATCATGTTATTAATTTTTTCCATGGGGCAATCCATACTGAGCAAGCAAGTCTTAGGGATAAGAAGCACAAGGACTTAAGCGCTGAAATTGTAATATTGATGAAGAAAATGATCCTTAAAAATCTGGACAAAGATGCATCCTGATCTTAGTCTCTTAGCTGCACTATGCAATATTGCTTGTTGCTTACAATTTCTTAGAAATGAGATCTTTGATATCTCCATTGGTTGGAGAGGAAAAGTTCACAGGGACCGGACCAATTGGGCTAATTTATCCATAGGGTTAGGTTCAACTCTCTAGCTAGGCCCAAACTAGACTAGGCCATTTATTAGCTTGTAAGTATGGTAGCATACTAGCATCTGTCTAGCCTGGTCAGGACTTTCAGTTTTTGATGGGCTGAAACCAATCTGCGTCCTGGCCCTCAAAATTGCAATGAGTGTGATGTTGCTTACAGGGGCACCGGAGAAATTGGTACAAGAAAGCTGTAGATACACTTCTTGATAATGGAATCCAGGGACAACCAATGATCAATCATGGTCATAAAAGTCGTTTTCGAATATAATTGAAGACTAAGAGAGAAGGTTTCGTGAAACTCTAATTGGCAAACAGAAAAGCAAAAATACTGCATTTGACTCATTTTATGTCATAAATTTGTAAACGGTCTATATCAATAATTATTTCATAGTATATGCATAATTTCTCTTATAATATATATGTTTCACAAATGTATCAACAGGGCAATGAGTTCAAATTTGAACTTGTTACGACCTAATAGTTAGGTTTTATACTCCCAAAGTAAACACCATTTAATCATTTTAGTGAAAATTCAATACACTTTACTACACACAATCATATCCCAATGCGTGGCAGATATAGAGCATATTTTGTATTATCCAAACCATTAATCGATTTTCATCTTAACTTCAAGGTATAGAATATCTAATCGATTGTGGATGACGTGTTATGAAATGAAAATTTTCAAATCTCCTTCTTCCCCCTTAGGATCAAAACTTGTTAAAATGATACAAATAAAACAGTCAATTTGCTCATTAACTCCATTAGTATTCAATGCAAGTTGAGCATGAAACATGCATGTAGACATATTCGGCATTTCCCAACATCAAAACCCGCCCGCCATTTTCTAGCAAAGAGAAAACCTGTATAGTTGATAACTATCAAGTAATTTGAAATTGCTGGTCTACCAATCTTTTGTTCTATTACTATAATGGAGGAAATTTCAATCCATCAATTATAATTCCGTCATTTCCAAAAGTCTAAATTGTTTTAACAATTCTCGTTCCAGATAAAACCTGAGGGATCTGGTATATTAACATCATCGATAATTTGATAAATTCACAGATTTATTTGTGTTCAACGTTGGTGGTGGCCCCTCCCAAATTCAGTGTACGTATTTTGAAACCTTCAGGCTTCTGTAATGAATCACCCACTAGTCCAGAAATTCAGTTCGAACCAACATTCAAACCCAAGCTTTGCCTGGTAGTTGAAACTTGAATCATTCAAACCCTCTTTGCTTGACAAGACCTTTCACTCTGGTTAACTCGTCAATCACTTCTCTTGCTTCTTCTGCTACTGTATTTGTACATGTCCTCATCAGTGGCATTGCTTGAATATTATAACAGTTAGCATGAACTGAGATTCTGTTTCCATGCATGAATGTTTTGGATTATGATGATTGTGAGTATGAATGGCTCTTGGGGCGTGGGTGATGACTTGTAACACATACCATTAGTGTGTGTGGGTGTGGAGGGTTGAGGAATTTGAAGCAATGAACAGTGATTCATTGTGGACTTGTGTTATGTTTACTGATGAGAGTAGATAGGGTTTGAAAGAAATAGGCTTTATAGCTTGTTATTTCATGGAAGACTTATGGGTTTGGCTATGGTTTATATATGGGAGGCCCTGACCAATTTTTACTTACCAAAAAAAGAAAGGAAGAAATAACATTTGACATTTCAATGTCCAGATAGCAACTTGTGGAACTCGAAGACTTGTTCTTAGCGTTGGGGAATTGAGATTTACACGTTATGAGTCTATTAATTTTGCGTTGACATCGTCTACTGTTGGCAAAAGCAGGGTTAGGTTCAGTGAGCTTGCAACTCACTTGGCAAGGCTTCAAATCCGGGGATAAAAAGATGGATCATTACTAGTGCACACACTCTTAATATATACATAGTACACATAAGTCACAATGCATATGAGTAGCACACATAAGCAAGGGGCGTAGTCAGAAATTTTTGCTTGGAGAGCCAAGGTAAAACTATTATATTGATTTGCAATTCAACAAAAAACTCATAGTACAGTATATTTATAACACAAGATTATTATTAAAAAAATTGTCAACCTAATTCTAATTAGCACTCAAAAATCAAATCTTTTGAAAAAAAATTTTCTTGAGTTTCATCTATTCTTTTGAAAAACCATAAGTCCGTAACATTCATAGAAATCAAATCTAATCATACAACAAATTTGCAGAAGAAGAAGAAGAGAAACTAATGAGGGAGAAACTAATGAAACTAATGAATTAATGAAGAGAACTCTTTGCTTAGCTTTAAATAAGAAAACTCTTTGTTAAAAATGAGGGAGAAAATAATGAAAATGTGATTATGTGAGAGCATATTATGGAAGAATTAATGAAGAGAAACTGAAGAGAGAGCACCAGGTGATGAGGAGAGTCTTTTCGGTAGTTGTAAAGTGGAAGGGGATACTGTAATAGTTTTGAGAAAGTGCAAAACTTAAGTATAATAACCTAAGTACATTAAGTTCTTCAATTTAATTCAAACAAATGTTTAGCATGACCAATAAAATACAAACAATGTTATTATTTTTAAAGACAATTAAATGCAATACATATGAGTTTAATCAGGCAATCTAATGTACTACACCTCAGTTTTTTCCTTTTAGAAAAATAGAATAACTAAAAACTAAAAAAATATGGATGTGTCTTTCATGCTTTAGAGAAGAATAGAAAAAACAAAATGAATTAATTTTTATGATTGCACGGTTGGGATTTGGGGCGGGGAGAATTTTATGAGAGACATGTTGAAGGGGGGGGGGGAATCTTTTAATCTTGTGGGGGGAAACTCTTAACTCAAAATGATTGTGGCCTAGTTTTTCCTATAATTAGAGAGATTTAAAAAGTTTTGGAGGGGCCATGGCCCCCCCTCCCCCAATGCATAAGATGGCTCCGCCCCTACATAAGTGACACACGCCACAATTTACAAGTAAATTGTGTCTTATGTGTACTATGTATACACTAGAGTGTGTGTAGCAAATGCCACACAAAATTTAGGCACACTTAAAAATTTAAAGTTTAACATATTAAATTTTCAATTAAATTTAAATATATAATTGCATTTATTAATGAAACACAAGCAATGTAATCTTTTTCAATGAAAATTAAATTCAATACCATTATACATTTGAATTTAATTAAAAAGCCAATGTACTGAACCTAAGCGGCTCGATCGAAATTTTATCCATTTATTTGTACAAGTATAATGATTGAACAACCTAAAATTTATAATAATAAAAAGTAATATTAGGTAAACTACAAAAGTTACAACATAAGCAAAATTTATTGTATACATATTTTTTATTTATAAGTATTTGTAGTAATATTGATATAGTACTTTTAGTATTTCTCCAAATGATAGTGGTAGTAATGATATATGTGTGTGTGTGTGAGAGAGAGAGAGCACCGAATACTACTTGGATAATGGTATTTAGGCCCCTAATTAATTTCTTCGTGGCTACCTCGTAATCCTACTAATGGGGCTCCTAACTTAGCTTGGTGTGTCTTCTCCAAGCCTTAATCCAATTCAATCTTCCTGGTTTCTCTCAATTCTCAGTATTTCCCTATGTCTTTCTCTTTGTAACTCACTTCTTCCCTCTCCCAAATTCTTCCAACCCCTAAGAACTTACCACGTTCCTCGTTTTATAGGCTCTCATGAGTGGTAGGATCATCACTGTTTTCCCACTTTGCACACATTCCTATGTTAATTAGAATCTCAAGAGATCCTCGCAACTTTAGACGATTCCCTTGAAACTTGTTTCAGACGCCGAACATTTTTCAGGAGTGATTCCTCAATGGCACTATCAGACCCTGACTTCCATATTGCTGGGTGCGTGTCGTACCCTGACCATTATATTACCGAGCCACATCTAGCCGAACTCAAAAGAGTCTCACGGATCACCTTTCCCTCAGTCACAATCTGGATCGTTGGGTTGGGCCCTCCAAGACAAGGCCCAAATCCAACTCTCTCCTAGTGTCCCAAACTCAATCCGTTTGGTGGGCTGCAGGCCGGGGCTTGGCTCTAAACCAGGTGACAAACATGGCTGCTTGGGCCCAATTCACCTACACATTATCATGCTCATTTTTAGTTGAAATCCTATTCTCCTGCTCACAAGATGATATTTCATTTTCGAAAAAAAAAAAAGAAAAAAAAAAAAGATGATATTTCACTAACTTGAGCCGAGCCAATCCATAGGAGAAGAAAATTTCATGTCAAGTACTTAACCCAAGCGTAAAGTCAAATAATATATTAGCTACTAAATTATACAAGCTAAGAGCTAAAAACACATTCAAGCATTTGACGTATCCAAACCCTATATATTAAATTATACATTTTTGGTCTAGCCACTATCCAATGGTGGTGATTAGAGTTGCTTAGGGACCCGGTTAACCCGGCCCAAAATCCAATCCAAAATTATTTGGCCGATTTCACTAGGTGGGTTGAGCAGATATCAAGTGTGGGAAGTTTTTGGGGCTATTCGGATTTAATGTTTCCATAACTCATAACTCTGCTTCCATAACTTATAACTCAAAAATGGTGGGACCCATGACTGAGAAGTCCGTTTAGATTTTGTTTCCAGTTTTTGTTTTCATCACTTAATTCTCTGATTTTTTCGTGATGAGTTATGGAAACTTAAAACACATTTTAGGTATTTTCAGTTTCCATAACTCTGTTTTCAATGGCATTTCCGTAATTAAAACTACATACTGGGTCCCACAGTCAGAGTCAGCCGCAACTTTTGACCCTTTTTTTTTTCTTCACTAGGTTCGGTGAGTTTGGTTTCTTCATCGTCTTTTTTTTCTTTTTCCTTTCACACCAGGTGGCTTCTTCTTCTTCTTCTTTTTTCTTTTTACCTTTCATGCTGGGTCTTGGTCTTCTTCATTAAGTTTTTTTTTTTCTTCTTCTTTTTTCATTGGGTTCGGGTTTTTGGGTTTTTTTTTTTCCTTCTTCTTTCATTGGGTTTGGGTTTCTAGGTTTTTTTTTTTTTTTTTCAATGGGTTCAGTGAGTTTGGGTATTGGGGGTTGAAGGAAAAAAAAAAAAAAAAAGTAAAAGCTGCACCAAGTTACAGGTATGGGGCCCACAAACAGTTGAAAAATTTGAGTGATGACAAGTTGAGTGATGGTGCCAAACAGACTTCGTGTAGGGAGTTGGGGTATTTTAAGCGATGAGTGATGAGTGACGAAATTTGAGTGAGGAGTGATGAGTGAGAAAAAAAAATCTAAACAGGGCCTTTATTTTCTCAAGTTTTGGGATGTTGGTTTGACATCAAACTCGATTCAACACAATCCATGGACATCCCTAGTAGTCATTTATTTGTGAAGTACAATGCTTCATGCTGATCTAAATTTGAGTTTCACATGTACATTGCACAGGGTTCCACATCTAGGATTTCAAGGATAAGGATTAATTCTTTTAGAGTAATAATTAGCATATTTTGAATAGAGAAAAATAATTTTGGGATATTAAAGATAATTTTACCCAAAAAAAAAACTCAATAAAGAATTCATATGTTTGACTCGTATACATTTGGTTACATAAACTCATCTCCTAAATTTGGTGCTTAAAATGTATAACCCAATAGATATCCATTACACGTAATATTATCACCAATAATTTCATCAGTTTTATTCAAATGATAGTTTTATGGATAAAGGGCCCAAGAGTATATATTGGGTCGTGGGGCTTGTCCAAGGACGCTTAGTGGTCCAAGGACAAATAGACGATAGGGAAGACGTAAGAGTTAGAGCTCCACAAGCAAACTATGACTGTAAAGGTTTGAGAAGGTAGTTCGAAGAGGCAACTAAGCAAAGCAAAGATCAAAAGGATTGGTCTACCCTCAAGGGCAACACTTCAAAAGGTTCTACAAATTAATAAGGATAAACATTAGGGAAACATAAGACAAAGGGAAGCTAAGAAATATCTAAAGGGAAGCTGCTATCACAGCATTGAATGCTCTGTAGCTAACCCTCTAGCCGCATTAATGTGGAGGTGATACCTGAACAGTGGCCAGCAGCCTTACAGCTACTTCCAAAGACTTCAAGAAGGTGCTGACGGGACAATGATCAAAACCAACAACTTGACCTACATGTAGACGGTGGATATGAAAAAAAGAGGGGTATATGATAGAGAAAGAAGCCCCTTACAGGGGGATCGGAGATTTGAGAGAAAAAACACTGTAGCAACAAGAACTAGACTTGTAACCAAATTCAAAAGATATATATATATATATATATAAGAACTAGTCTCCTCGGACTGTGCTGATTACCATTTTTTTTAGGCAAAGTCAGCTTATTCTTGTTTTCTTGTCATTTGGGCTCACTGTAATCATCATCTAATTCATTAAAGCCTAGTTTTCTAGCCTGCTATCTACCAATTCTTTGTATTAGGCTCTTTGGGCCTAGATTTTTTTCCTTTTGGGCTTAGGTACCAAACTGCGCCCTTACAAAAGTTAAATTCAAGAGATTATTGAGTACTTCAAAGATAATATTTCCTTCACTCACATAATAGTGAGGATACTTATTAAATTCATAATGAAACCCACCATGAGTTGTAATTTTCTGTTAAGTTGTAAGTACAGCTAACAAAATTCTCATTCACTTGAAATTTATAATGGATGTACCATGATTTGTAATTAGTTTATAAAAATTAATATTGATGAGTCTTTAAGAATCAACAAACACTACCGCACACCTTTAGTGCGATAATTACTCTATAAGTATAAGTGTTTGTAGGGTAGGGGGTAAGCGTCGGGGTTCAAATCTTTAAGAGGGAGTTTCATACATATATACACTTAAATTAAAGTAGACTAGAATTTATATCTTGTTAAAAAAAAAAAGAATCAACAACAATCAATATAAAAGAAGGAAACGAAACAGACGCTTAACCATCTCAAAAGTCAGCCCAAAGGACTGAGGCCAGTAGGTTTGAGATTGGAATTGGACCTAATCTATTACAATCAAAAGCCCAACCAGAAAGCTTATGGGCCAAACAAGTTGTAACCTTTTTGTTGACTATTATTTCAAATGTTTAGAGGTACCAGTTGTTGCAAAGGCCGAATGGCCAATGTTATATATATGAAACTGACCATTTTGCATTATCCATGCATCAAGCATTTTATTTCTTGCTCCATCGATCTTTTGATTCCGGTAGAACGGATTTTCTTTCACCATCATCGGCTACAAGTTTTGTAATTATATATCAACCCAAACAAGTGTCTATGACCAAAAAAAAGTTAGGTCCATTTCCAAAAGAATCAAACAAATCTCTCTTTATGTACAAGTTAGAAAAAAAAAAAAAAATTTGTTAGCTTTCAATCCATATATTGTTGGGACCACAATTTGACTCCTTACAACTACTCTAAAAACAGTCCCGTGTGGTGTGATATCGAAAGTCATAAAAAATTTGAGTATATTTTCCTTATCACCAATTAATTTTGAGACGAAATGACATAACTCACAATCCGATATATACATTTTCACTTACTGGGTTCTTCCTTCACAACCCCTCCTCCTACATCTAACGTTCGAACTTTGAAACGCTCTAGCTTCCTCCATGCCTGTCCAGAACGACTGTAAGCAGTGGTTGAGTTAATATTCGAACCCATTTGCATTGATCTTATGGGGTTGAGAAAACTTTTGAAGCTCAGAACGATGATTTCTCAAGGAGATTTTAGGTTTAAAGAGAGTAGAAGTTGAAAAAATTGATAATAGCTTTGAAAGAAGATGAAATAAGAGGAACAAAGTACGTACGTTTGTATGGGTGGCTTAAAGGCCTTGGCTTTGCTATTTATAAATATCTGTATTCTGTATAGTGCATGCGAATTTGCAACTGGTTGACTAAATCAAAATTCAAATTTTCAAATGTCAAACTCAAATATACGATTTATGTCTGCGTGACGTGTAGACGTGATCAGATTTTAGTCATTTCATTTTCCTTCTTTGTAACAGTGAAACTTATTTCATTTAAGAAAATTAAAAATGTCTTTGCACAAATACCGATATTGCAATACAAGTACAAGTACAATACAAGTATAGATATATAAGAGCCATATTTAAGTAGTCTTGGAGTATTGTTCTAAACTCTCACAAAAGGGATGGACTCTACATGTAAATTCCACCATGGGGCTCACATCCTTCGTGAGAGCTCGAAGTAATACTTCGGAATTACCTAAGTTGTTTTCTATATAGGAGTATAGCATTTTTTGAAAAGTTAGGGTATGATGCATCTAGGATACGACAATTAATTTATTAATAAATATTTTTTAATTAGATGTATATTTTATATATTTTTGGACATAATATATTTATTTTAAATTTTAAAATTAAGTAACAATAATGAAATGCTTGAATACATATCTAAAATTAATTTAAAAACAATAATAAATAGTAAAGAAATACAATGACACCCATAAAATATGGTCTGAAGTACAAATTAAGAGTTCCAATAAACTAAACACCTAAGTGCAGTATTTCACAGATATAGTCCTTTGCCATTTTAGCAGTGTCCGCCCAACATAGCACAGAGCTCCCCCACAAATTTTAAAGTCTAATGTTAGAAATGCAAAATACTTTATAATTATTTCACAAACTTGTGATAGATGACAATATAGACCGATCACTACTCTCATTTAATTCTTAACTATCAAATTCAAATGGTCAGCTCATCCGGTTATAAAATATAATATATAAAAAATAAATTTAGTGCGTACATATAAAAAAATATTGTTTTTATTATTATTTATTAACAGCGTATGGTCCGTTTGATTAAGCATTTTGAGAGTTTAAAAGAGCGTTTTTTAAAACCTTAAACGCTATTTTGTACCCATAACTCTTTACAATTTTTTTTTACAAACGCTCATTTTAAACTCTAAATACAATTTTTAACAGCTTATATAAACACTTTCTATATATGATTAGCAGCGTGCACGTCAGCACGTGTGCTTATTGACTGCATCAAGCACATCCTCATTGAATCATAATCCTCTCGCTCCCCAAGTGTGTGCGAAAGGTGAGCTCTGTACAGCGAAGATTCATGCACAAACACTATTTTCAAGTGAAATCGTAGGAGAATTAACACTGGATTGTTAGAGCATTTAAGAATTTTGGAAAACCATATGAATTTTTCACCAGAAAAAAAAAATTGACGGTTCAAAACTGGGTTTAATGGTCTAACACTCAACTAAGAAAACTGAAAACTGTTATCTTCCTTGCATTAACATTTTTTAATTAATAATAGGGTAAATTCTAGAAACCTCCCCTGAGGTTTCGGGAAATACCACTCAGGTTCAAAACATTTCAAAATTGACCTATTAGGTCCCTAAAAGACATATTTGTCCCTAAAACCTTAACACCGTTACCCCTCCGTCAAAACTCTCTCTACTCTCTTCTCTCTGGTTCCTCTCCCTCTTTCAATCCCAACCAAAACCATAACAGAAAAACCCAAATCTTACCACAAAACTCAAAGCCAAAGCCAAAAAGATATAGAAACCCTTTGAAGAAAAGAAGAAAACCCATTTGACACAATTCAAAGATCAATCATTTGCGTACTCAAAAGCCAAAAATAAGATGTAAAAACAAAAACCTAGATCCAAAAACAGCTCCAAAACAAGAAATAACACAAAGATCCACTGATTATTCAAGAAAAAAAAAATTGAATGGCTCTAGAAAAAGAGACTCACTTAGAGGCAAAGCTGAGGGTGGAAGCCATGAAGAACTTGGGAGATCTGAGAGAGGACTTTTGCTGGAGATTTATTTGATGGTGATGAGCCATAGTAGAAATGAGCCTCATGCTACACGCTCGAATCTCCTCCGATGAAACCATGCTACTGAGCGACGAATAGCAAGACACGGAAACAGAACCTGAAGCCATCAATCGCTCCCTCAATCCATACTACAATCCAGACGACGCCGTTTCCAACAACAACATTCATGCCCCTCTCATCACCTTTGAATCTAATGATCTTGTTGTTGTTGTTGTTGTTGCTTCTTCCGCCGCTTCCTACGATTCTTTTGCCAAGCCCATCTGAATTCTCACTCTCACTCACTCACTCACTGCCCCTCGTTTTTCCTAGTATTTACAATATCCGCCCTCATTTTTTTTTTTTGGGTTTTTTGGTTGTTGTTTGTGTTGATGATGGAAATGAAATGAAAAAATTTTGTGGGTTCGGATTTGTTAATGACATGAATTTGTGACTTTTGTTCTTTGTTGTTGTTGTTTTGAATCTGATCACAGTTTATCATACATTTTTTCCTTGTTCTGGTGGTTCGTTCTGGGAAAAACAATGTGAATGATTTTTTAATTTTATATTAACAAAACTCAAATTTGGATTTGGATAGTTTTGGCTTTGAGTTTTGTGATAAGATTTGGGTTTTTTTTGTTATGGATTTGGCTGGGATTGAAAGAGGGAAAGGAACCAGAAAGAAGAGACTAGAGACAGTTCTAACGGAGGGCTAATGGTGTTAAGGTTTTAGGGACAAATATGTCTTTTAGGGACCTAATTGGTCAATTTTGAAATGCTTTGGACCTGAGTGGTATTTCCCTCAGGGGAGGTTTCTGGAATTTACCCTTAATAATATAATTAAGTTTTAATAGTTTTTTTTATATAAATATTTTTTAAGAGAGGAAAAGAGATTCAAATCATGTATGTTTCTATTAGAAACATGAAATAAAAAATTATAATCACAATCACGATAGAAGGAAATTCAAATCCTATATGTCTACTACCATAATAATTTCAATTATTAATCACTGGTCTACAATTCCACCACTCACAAGCAAGGTTCTCAGATCAAGATCAGACCGAGTTAACCATGAACCGGAATTCAAATCTTGTATGTCTACTACCATAACAATTTCAATTATTAATGGCGGGTTTACAATTCCACCACTCACAAGCAAGGTTCTCAGGTCAAGACTGGACCGACTTAACCATGAACTGGTCACAAATCCGGTTTTTTATATGTGAAAACTGGGCATTTTAATATTTTGAGTGAACCTTTTGAACCGGGATTCAACCTGAAAAACTTGCCGAACCGTGAACTAGTTCAACCGGGTCAAAGAGTTGCATTTATTTTTTAAAATAGAGAAAAGGGAGTTGTGGAGTGTAGAACTTGAGACCTATGCCGCCTCATTTAAGAACCAAGTCCAGCATCATAACCAACGCACCACTTAGGTTGCTTGTAGACAACTATGAAGTATATTACATTCATTATAGATTTATGTGATTTATAATTTTTCAAATTATTCTATCACATCTCTCTCAATTTATTAAATATTACTAAATTTATTTTCTTTGATGAATTTACTTTTGATTAAAGAATAATGCCTTTGCATGGGAATTTACTAAAATAATTAAAATTAATTTTTTTTATTTAATCAAAATGATTTAGACTAGTAGGATTATTATAAAATATTTTTTTAATGCTTATTTATGTTGTACTATTTTATATTAACCTTATAATATCAAGAAATTTGATTATAAATTCTGTTTCAATTATTTTTAGATATTTTTAATCAATTTTTCTACTATTTATATATTTAAAATACCTTTATTTGTATTTTAATTCATTATTAAATTAATCATGACATCATTATGGTTTGACCTCGGTTGAACCTCGATCCGACCTTAAAAATCTTGAACCTCTCTCCTTTTCGGTTTTTTGAATGATTCAGGTCTGAAAACTATAATCACAAGTTGTCACATTAACAAGTTGTGACAAAGTTGTAGAAATAGTTGTGACACCAAACTTACTCAAATTCAAATCCTATATAACTATATTAAAAAAAGTTAGTAAGTGTCAATTCACCTAAACTCATTAGCTTTGTGATCACAAGCGGGTAATATAATTGTCTAAATGCATCAAGTCAAGGAAGGTAACAAGTTAATAATTTTTTATTCGAATAAAAGATAACCTCATAATTAATTGAAGAATCCTCCAATTTTCTTTAAAAAAAATTTATCATATAAATAATATAGCTAAACTTTGTACTTTAATTGAACCAATTGCGCATGGCATTTATATGAAGGGCCAAGGGGGTTTATGTTCTATATTTTTTAGTGGATTAAAATCATTTTTTTTGGTACGATAAAGTGGAATCGATCTCCTAGAATATCTATTAGGTGGCAGTTTTCTAGTTAAATTAACTTTTTTGTGCTGAAATTATTGTTAAATTACATAACTTATTTGATTTTTTTCCTAATTACTTTTTTGTTGAAAATAGACTTTACTCTTTTTCTTTTTCTTTTTTTAAAGAAAAAGTATAGACTTTACTTGACTGATCAAAATAGGTCATACTAATCATGTTTGAGTTGAATTAATTTTGCAACATTACTGTTTTTCAAAAAACCTCCCTTTCAAAGATTAATCCCTAGTTATGGTTTTCCCCTTTTAGAAAAAACCAACCCTTTCAAACATTAAACCCTGATTCTCATTTCTCCCATTTCAAAATCCGAATTTTCTAACTCAAATATGATTTTAAGGTTTCCGGCATCAAAACCTTCATTTGTAAATGAGATCATGAAGGATATCCCCTAATTCAAACCCTATCAACAAACAGACTACCTCATTCACCATAAAATTATGAGATCTTGATGATTGTCAGGACCTCCCATAATGTGACTACTATGATCATTGTTGAGATTTCAAGTTTATCTCGACATCAACTCCTTGTTAGTCATAATTTTATCAAAATGGTTTTTAATCTAAAACGATTTTATTTTTCCTTTAAATCACAACCATTGACACCAAGTCTCATGTATCACTTTTGATGCATGCATGTTATCATAAAACATATGATCTGAAAACTAGGCAAGTATTTTGTTTAGGGTAAGGGTTAGCTCTAGTGCATTAGAGCAACACAATTTAGACATGTGATAAAAATTTGACACTTGTCTGTATTATATTGGTTTCAGTGCATTAAAAATAACTTGTGCCCCTTTGTTTATATTGCATTGCACAAAATTTTAAAGAAATAATCAAAATTAAATACTGATTATTGATGTGCGTTGTGGAGCACATAATGCATTCTCTACATCTAACTAAATCCCCAAAGTTGTTTTTTTGCTTCAAGATACAATTTTTATCTAGTTTAGGTGTTGAATAAATTTCTTTTTTTGATTGTTTGATAGTAGGTTTAGAAGAACTAAACTTAAGAAAAACTACAAAACATCTTTAAGAGTATTCACTTTGGTGGTGTTAAAAAGTTTAGTCTTAAGTAACTCAAAAAGCTATTTTATCTATTTTAACATCCCATGCACTTTACAATACACTCAACATTAAAGGTTCTAATTTTTTTTACCACTTCATTAGTTTAAATATTCTTTTTTTACTCTTCATCTATCTTTTTCTCTCTCTCTCTTCTCTAAAGCAAGAACAACCACCACGTACAAACCATCACCAGCATAGCCATTAGCCACAACCCATGGTGGTAAATTCACTGTCCCAAACAAATTCCACATCAAACCTACCAAAAACCACTGCAACTCTAATTTTAAAAAAAACCACCACAAACCCATATCACCAATCACCACAAAAGCCACAAAACTGCCGCAACCCACACAACCAACCATTGTCAGCACCACAACCGAAACCCACCACAAAATCAATTGAAACCCAAAACCACCAAAATTGAAAATCATATCACAAAACCACCGACCATGAGCCCAATAAACCCCACTGATAGATTGGCGAACCCAAAGATAACAATAGAGATTGAAGATAAATAATATAGATCCACGAACAACAAAGATTGACTAAATGGATGACCCTACTGTAGGGAAATTGCCATTAAATTCCCAACCTATGAGAACAAAATATAGAGAAACACATACCAAAGAAAAAAGTAATCACACGCACAAGATAGTATTTACGTGGTTTGACAATTTGCCTACGCCCACAAAGTTATAGGGATTTCACTATTATCAGAGAAAAATACAAAGTGCGGCTACAGTCTTTCTCACTCTCAAAAAATGACAATAACAAACCACGCAATATTATTCGGGTCGGGTCGGATCATTAACCGGATCAAACACAATTAGGCTCCACAACGCCTAACACCTACAAACCACAAATCGGTCCACAACAGAGACCCACGAGATCAACAATGAGTTCGACAGCAAGAGAGAGGAGAGTGAGAAAGAGAGTCGAAGAGCAAGGCAAAAACTAAAGACAAGAAAGAGGAGAGACAAAGAGAGAAGCGTGAGAGGAGATTGACTAGAGAGAGAAGATAAAGTCTCATAAAAAATTGATAGCAACACGCTAGTAGTAGTTTACTGTAACTGATTGGTAAATTATTTTAAATATAGCACCATCAATGTAGCATATTTTTCTATTATTTGGATTGTTAAAATAACTTTTAAGTGGTTTTCGAACCATGAATATGAATGCTCTAAGAATCCGTTTGGATACTGCTGAAAACTGAAAACTGAAAACACTGTAGCAAAATAATTTTTAAATATGTAAATAGTGTCGTAGAACCCATTTTTATTGAAAAAATGGCTAAAAAGTAAAATTTGTGAGTCCCGTAAACAGTACACTACACGGGACTCACTTATGTGACACATTTCAGTGCAAAGCTAGAATTCAAGGAGGTAGTGGGTCCGTGCACAATACACAAGACCCACTGGCGGGTTTATGAAAGACGTTCACGTGCTTTTCAAATAATTAAAAAAGAAAAAAGAAAAAATGCAAATGCCAGTATTTTCATCCCTATTCAAACCAACACTAAGAGACGTACACTTCTTTGGTCATGGACCAAGTAGACACTGACGCACAGTTACACGTCCAAGTCTAGCTAGCGTGGATGGAACTATGGATAATATATGGATCAAATATTGAATATTCCAAGGAAGTCACTCGAAAATTTCCACTCAATTCCAATTGCCTGTGTAACAATCACCCGTACTTGCACGCATTTGATACGGCAATTTGTCCACCAGGATTGCTGGGAAATAATAACGAAGGTTTGTCTATTTGGGAAAGTTTGAATTTTTATTTGTTGGAAAATAATGTTTGAACGTTAGATAGCCTAATTAGTTGGATTTGTCAACAACAACAACAATAATAAATCTAGTAAAAATACACACAGATTAGCATTTTACATACCCCTGGCAAAATGGATCAATTACAAGAACTCAAAACTTACACAACAAACTTCAAAAAATTTGACACTCCTACAATTCTCCGTGATCCTCTTAAAACTGCGGAGAGAAAATTAAGGTGGCTGATTATTAGTCCTTCTTAGGTTTCACATAACTTATGACTGTGTAGAAAGTCTGTGCAAGCGTAAGGATTAAGAGCACAAAGGCAGCCAATGCAGAAATAAAAGACCACGGGGTGTCAAAATATGTATACTTAAAGCTCGCCCATTGTACATGCCAACTATTCCGATAATAGTGGTGCACATCCTCGAACAACTTCGACAAATAACACATATCAATATCAAAAGCCACATCCTTGCCCAGATTGTTGATGAATCGAGCAACCTCGGCCTCGGAACCAAAGTGATTGTCGATTATGTTCTGATCGGAAAGGTACTCCACGTCTCTAGAAGTGTTGACAAGGCAGTCCAAAAATGTAGCGTAAGTCGTAATGTGCTTAGAGCAACTATTGTGGCATTGCTCGAATGCCACACAGTTCATCAAGAAAGAAGTCATGAAATCGTCGATTGTTATAGTGGGCATCTCAATCACACCGCGCCTGAATTTCACAACCAAGAAACTGTCTGCCTTGATTGGATTCAGCCTAATCCCCGAACGGCGTAGCTTCGAGACACAGTGGATGATATGGGTTGGTGTTTTCACTTGTTCTGCACATTCTGGCAGATCGGGTGGGAAAAAACTTGAGCGAACCACGTCAAGCAAATGCAAGCCTTTGAGATCGTGGTAACTCTCTATGCTATCGTCTTGTCTTTGCATTATGTAGTTGAAGAATCGCAAAGCGAGTAAGGACAAGGGTGGACCAGACTCCTCTTGAGGCAATTTTGTAACCTCAAATAAACGTTCCAAAATGAAATATGGAATTTGATTTTCAAGCCTGAGAAAGTCTCTGAATAAAAAAGGTAATATCCAGGCCATAGTGAAGAGAGGGTCATCGGGATCGCACCTTGTGTGATTGTCGACCTTGCGGAACAACTCCAATATAAAACAACCATCAACAACCATCATTCCTAGGAACTCATTGGAGCTGAGGTGAATGGTCTCAGAATAACACTCTCTAGCTTCTTTTTCAAGTGGGTGTATGCTTTTCAAGTAGTCCTCTAAGGTTAAACCTATAATTTTGGTCTTAGAGAGCAAAGAACCTAGGTACCTCCACTTGTGCTCCTCGATCATTTGTAGGTGAGGCTCGCCACGATGATAGGGGCCGATGGAGACGATGTGAGGTTGATACGAGTTGCCATTGATGTCGATTAAGCTCTTGGGGACTCTGAAGATGCAACATGTTCTTTTACCTGCGGCTTTGCTTAGTAACCTTGGGTTTTGGGAGATCTTCTCGTGCATCTTGTCTAGGCTATCTTTGTTGACCTCCCAAATGCTCACTATGTGACTTGAATTTTTCTCTACAGAATTGCTTCCCATCATGGATTTTAGTTTTTTTTTAGATTATGGATGTGAAGCTCAAATTGGTGTGGCTCTACTTGCTGGAAGTTTCAGGAAGATAAGGGGGGGAGCATGTGGCTAAGGGGGCTACATCATGTACCATACATGTTAGGAGAAATTGAATGGATGGATGAAAAGGTCCCACCTTCATTAGTATTGTCAACATATCGGGTCCAACTGGTTTTTGCTCTCTCTCTCTCTCTCTCTCTCAGTGGTTAAGATTTCTGAAGATGTGAATTTGGATACCTATGTGTAATTGATTTAAATCAAAGTCTAGCTCCTAGGTTCCAATGTCCTCTAGCTAACCAAGGTTAGGTCAATCCATGGTTCACACCAAACACGAATTTTGAAATTCAATTACGTGTGGAGAATGTATAAGGTATTCCTACAACGCTTAATTGTAGTCGAAGTCTAACTTGGATTATCCTTTCACAAAACTATGCAATGCAAGAAAAATAGAATGCTAGACTCAATTTTGAGGCTTGCACCTAATGATACAAGTATGCATCAAGACTGATGCATCTAAGTTGATATCAATGGTCCTAACCTAAAGTGTTCGTTTGACAGTTAAGGACAAAAACCCCAATTTTGGAGACCCTTTCAACCATCATGCTCCTTAAGGGGTCCTAGAAGAGATTTTATGCCAAGCCTTAAAGTCCATTTGGGTGGAGGTGAAATAGGGAGGATAGGAAAGAAATGAGAGAAAATACGAGAAAAAACTAAAAATAAGTGTGCTTGGTTGAGAGAGAAGGGGAGGAAAAATAGTATGGCACATCAGTTTTCTTTCTTGTCCCACCAAAACTTATTTTTTTCAAATTGAAGAGAAAATGAAAGTGAAAAGTGAAAGATATGTTTTTGACAAATTGTCATTCCCACAACAAGAAATTTTTTTGCCTTTTTCTTCTTTTTATTTTTTTGTTTCTTCTATTCTGCTCAGTGGTGGAGCCAAGATTATTTCCTAGAAGGGGGCAAGCTAAAGATAAAAAAAATTCTTAAGAAAAAAAAACTTTTATGATCAAAAAGTTGTATCTAACATTCTTTCATGGTACTAAAATCATTTATAATTGATTCTTAATGAAATTTTTTAGCAATGTTTTTTCTACATTCACAATTAAACAATCACTTAAAATCTCATGTTTTATAATGTCGAAATCTAGGATCACATTTAAAGAAACAATATCTAATTGTTGAAGTTCTCATTTTGGAGCCTTTTTAAGGTATTCAATATCAAAGTTTCAGCATTAGGAATAGATTGGGGATTTTTTTTTCACAAATTACTCAAATTTTAGCTAATTTAAAAAGAAAAAAATTATGAATAATTAAGTATAAACCACTAACTCTCAAAACCAAATATAAATACAATAAACAGCACTGTTATATATAAACATTCTATTTGAATTGACATTACTGTTTTTCGTTCACGCAACAACATGGTAAAAGGTACTCAACAACACTGTAATATACTAATACTAATATATTATTATATAAAGTTATAAACAAAATGGTAAAGAAATTGGCAGCCCGAAAAAACCCTTGACAACCACAATTTTTTACAGCTTTTCTCCACGATTTGAAACACAAGCAATTTTAAATTATTAAAGTACACCAATACAATGTACACCACATAATATCTCAGAACAAAAGTAGTAAATCTAGCAGTATATACACTAGTAGTAGTAACATTAGTAGTAGTAAAAAAAAATGTCATACCAATGAAGGAAATAATAAAGAATACCATTTCAAATAGAGTAGAATAGTAGAAAAATATTATATGTACTCGGCCTTGCTCAAATTGTTTAGGATTCATAGTTCAACTTTAAAAATTGGGATTAAGATTAATTGTTGTTTTTGTTGTAGTAAAATGTGTCTAAATTCTAGTTAGTACAGTAATTAAAACCTGTCATGTCCTTTATAGTATCTCATATTGTGCCTCGTAAAACTAGACTGATCCATTACAAAAATTAGTTTAAATAATAGATAGTTGGTCAATTACAAAAAAAATAAAAATAAAAATATATATAGATGGTGAATTTTATTATTAGTTCAACTATACAATACTAAAATTTTTTGTCGTCAAATATTGGAATCCGGCTATGAAAATCTTAGTGCGTGTGTGTGTGTATATATATATATATATATATAATTGTGGGGGAAAAAATAAAAAGTATTTAAAATTTTATATTTTTAACTTTTTATCTATTTTATAAGAATGTTAACGAATTTAATATCTAACAATATTTCGAAGTTTCATCGGCACATACAAGGATAAGAACTGTTAGAAATTGGGTTTGTTTTGACCCAACCCATAAACCATGGCCCATGGATCGTCCACATGGGTTATCTGATAAGTAAGTTTAAATTTAAACTAACTGATATTGGTATGAGTTATCAATATCAGTAGTGGAATAATTTAAACTTAACAGATATTGATAAGTAGAGGAGTAATTTAAATTTATCAGATGAGATCTTTTAGGGATCACATATATCTAATAGTGAGTGAATCTCTACTAATATTTAAAATACTCCTATATCAATTAGAAAAAAAGATGATAGACACAGTGAGTGAACATACATATACGTATAATTTTGAGTGCTCTCTCAAAATAAGTCATCTCTCTAGGACACCATCAACTGTTCCCTAGAATTTGGAGTGTGAAAATTTGGTGAGACTCTAGTAGCCTCTCTTGCGACTTGGAGGTGTTCCACAAAGGAGATCGTGAAGAGTTCTTAAAGCAAGCAAATGATAAGAATTGGGCATTTGGTGATCTATTCCACCAAAAGGTATGTGTCTACATGACCTCTAGTAAAGTATATAATTCTTCAACATTGGTATTAGAGCTATTTTATGCTTGTTTTCACTCTTGAATGATGTCATGATCTCTAATATATGTAATCTTATATGCATGCTTAAAAATTAAAAAAGTTTAAGTAATTTTTAATTTTTCAGATCTGTAATTTTTTGAAGCATGTTATGGCATGTAGAGAGAAAAATAAAAAGCTGTAATTTTTTTTTTTTTGATTGTTTACATGCTTAATTTAGACTTTAAATGATAAAGTTGTGATTAAAATGGAACACATAAGTTTTGTAAGCCACGTACTGTTGTTTTGGCTACGCAGAGGACCAAGTGAATGACTTTCACTATTCAAGGGCCAAAAAGTTGTTTTGGCTAGAGTCCTGGAGGGCCACGTAACTACCAATTGGTGGAGTGGTCATCTAAATAAAATTAAAAAAAAAGGGATAAAGGAAATTGATAGTTACGTGGAACACATCTTTTTTTTTTTTGTAAAGGAAATTGGTAGTTACCTGGAGAGCCACGTTGATGTAGTGTATTATATACACTAGAACACATTTTCCTTTTTGTCCTTGTTTCAGTTACACACAGGCCCACGTTAGTGTATTAGTTACATTTTTGTTGCGTGGTCTGTGTGGATTTGTTTTGATAAGGAAATTTTGCTGCGTGGCTTGTGTGGATTTGTTATATTATTTACAAATGCTGTGTGAATTTGTAACATAGTTTACAAAGAAATTAGGTTATAACAATATAGAAAATTATATCAAAATCAAAGGTTATAACATGCACAGTGAGTTTTCTCATTATTATTATTTATTTTAATTTATAGTAAAACACTATATATTCTTATTTTTGTTTAGACCACATTTTTTTTTCTAATATGACATATATGTAAATTGTAGTGGCAATTTTTACTGTGATGTTAAAATAGAATTGTGGTAGTATAAGAAAATTTTGAGATTAGTTTTCTAATTTTCTCTATAATTATGCATGGTTTTAATTTTTGAATTAATTTATGATGTCTTTTTTAACATATTGTGATATGGTTGAATTGATATTATATGAATGCATTGTGGAATATGTGTCCAAAGGGTTTGTGAGACTTGTTGGCTCATCTCTATAGTTAGAGATTATATTGGTAATTTATGCAACATGTATATTTTTAGTTTTTGTTATTGTGGATAAATAAGACAATTTTTTGAAATTATTTGGTAACGTGGCATCCCCAATTTTTTAATTACAATTAGAATCTTTGTAGTAGGGTACTTAAATGTGTAATTTTTGGGCCAATGTTTTTTGGCAATTTTTTGAGCCATTGTTTTTGGCAATGTAATTTAATTTTGGAAGCCATGTAAGGGGATGTGTTTCACGGTTTACCTATAATTTTCAAATTTTGTCTTAGCATGTTGTATGAAATTACCAATAGGGTTTATAGTGGAGCCCATGCACAATGTGTTGTGCACAAAGATGTATGGACACATGTTATATGTATAATTGAATATGTGGATGATTTGATATTTTATTCTTCACAAAATTTTATTTAAAAATCAATTAATTGTGTTATTCCAATTTACATAGTGAGAGATGATTATGAGCTTAGCAAAATTTTCGATGTCACTATGTAGAAAGGAATATCATGGTCTAGTTGGATTTTTGGAAATAAAATTTAAAAATGTATGTGCTAATGTCAACTTGTGTAATGAATGTAGTGAACATGGCCACTAAGAATGTAGTTGCTGATCTAACTAAGGGGGAAAAACTAGATGGAACCAACTATGATATGTGGCATAGAAAAATTCAATATCTGCTTAATGAACAAGAGGTCCTTGAAACCCTAACCAATGTGATGATGCAACCTGAAAATGGGAATACTATCCAACATCACCATGACTTAGAGGCCTATGAGTCTTGGGTTAAGAAAGATTGTTGTGCACGCTTCACTATGTTGAGTAGCATGCACAATGATCTTATTGAGGAGTTTGAGAACTACCCAAATGCCCAAGAGATGTGGAACCAACTTAAGATTGCCTATGGAGGGACTTCAGCAACTAGGTTGCGAGCTTTTACTTTGAAGTTTGAGCAATATGTTATGGATTCAAAACATAGCATAGTTGAACATCTAAGGACAATGTCAGCATTGATCCGTGACCTAAAGGCTGCTGGCAATAATCTCTCTGATGAACAACAGGTCACAGCGGTGATACGTTCACTGTCTGAACCTACTTGGGGGCAAATGAAGCTTGTTTTGACACATAGTGAGAATATCAAGACTTTTGCTGATATTTCTCGTCATCTCGAGCTTGAGGTAGAGCGCATAGGGGCGCACCAAAACACCTTCCTTGTCGCCCAATCTGGGCAGCGGAAGGCATTCAGGCCTAAATGCAAAGGACAAGGGAGGAATGCCAAAGGAGCTGGTAACATTGGGCCTAAAGAAGGCAAGATAGCAAAGCGCCAAAAGGGCAAGCGTGCTAAGAAGGACAAGGCAAAGATCAAGTGCTACAACTGTGGTAAGAAGGGTCACTTCGCTCGTGAGTGCACTGAGCCGAAGAAGGTATCCTTTCTTAACAACTCTGCTATTACTTATGTTTGTACACATGTTTTTGTTGCTCATACTATTCCTGGGTGGATTGTAGATTCAGGAGCAACCAAACATATAGCTAGAGAAAGAGTTGGGTATGTAGATTAAAAAAAGATACCAACAGGCACACAATATGTTATTTTGGGTAACGGAGCTCAAGAAGAAGTCATAGGAGTTGGAACCTACCAGCTCAAATTGCGTCTGGGACGTATGTTACTTCTTCATGATGTACTTCATGCACCTGATGTTCAATGTAATCTATTTTCAGTACTTACTATGCTTAGACTTGGATTTAGTTTCCATTTCGATGGTCCTCAATTGGATTTTTATTTAAATAAAACCTTGTATGGACATGGTTATTTATCTAATAATTTCTTTATGTTGGATTTAGATCATTCCTCTTTTTCTTTTATTGCTCATAATGATGATGTTTCTGATTCTGTAATGTGGCATGCTAGACTTGGACACATAGGAAAAGATAGATTGGCTAGACTAGCTAGAGAAGGCCTATTGGGGTCTATCACTAATGTAAGCCTACCTATGTGTGAACCTTGTCTAGCTGGAAAGGCTTTTAGGAAGCCTTTTGGTAAGGCTCCAAGGGCAACTCATCCTTTGGAATTAGTCCATTCGGACATATGTGGACCTATGAATGTTAAGGCACGCCATGACGCCTCTTATTTTCTCACATTTATAGATGACTATTCACGTTTTAGTTATGTCTATCTGATCTCCCATCGCTTTGAAGCATTAGATTGCTTTAAGCGCTTTGTGGCAGAGGTTGAGAATTAGAAAGAAAGGAACCTAAAGGTTTTTCGAACTGATAGGGGTCGTGAATATTTGTCTAAACAGTTTCAGGAATTGTGTGAGGAAAAAGGGATACGCAAGCAATTGACGATTCCTGGCACTCCACAACAAAATGGTGTTGCAGAGAGAAGGAATCGTACTCTATTAGAGATGGTTAGATCGATGATGGCGCAAGCTAACCTTCCAATTTCATTTTGGGGGGATGCTTTGTTGACTGCTGCCTACATCCTTAACCGAGTGCCTTCTAAGTCAGTTCCCACAACACCATATGAGTTATGGACTGGTGCAAAACCCAATTTGAAAAACTTACGGCCTTGGGGTTGTGCAAGTTTTATTCATAGTACTTCCCATAAGTATGGGAAATTGGGCCCTAGAGCAAATAAGAAAAACTTTATAAGATATTCAGAAAGCTCAAAGGGGTATGTAATGTATGGTGAACATTCTGATAGTGGAATGACTGAGATAGAGTCTCGTGATGTCAACTTCAATGAAGATGATTTTCCAAGCATCAGTGAAGCAAAACAAGATCTTCAGCTTTATGAGCTGCAAGAACTTGAAGGTGTCATACCATCTTTGGGCGAAGGTGGAGAATCACAACTTCATTCTGAAATCGCCAAAGATAGTGGGAGTGATTTGGCTTCTAGTGGGAGCAAATTGCTAGATAGTGACACACAAGGATCCAAGGTACGTAGAAGTGAATGTGGAACTATTCCTCGTGGTCATTTTGAGATTGAGGGGGAATTTTTTATATGTGATTTACTGGACCTTGATGAGCCTGCTTCCTATGAGGACGCATTAGCTTCACCTGCTTCACATGAATGGATAGTTGCTATGAGGGATGAGATGGATTCTATGGCAAAGAATCAAGTTTGGGAGTTGGTTGACCTTCCGCCTGGGCGCAAGACCATTGGAAACAAGTGGGTCTTAAAAATAAAGCGCAAGGCAGATGGATCAATTGACAAATATAAGGCTCGTCTTGTGGCGAAAGGCTATACCCAAAGAGAAGGGATAGACTATGAAGAGACTTTCTCCCCAGTAGTGAGATTTGTCTCTATTCGCCTTATTCTAGCTATTGTTGCACATTTGGATTTGGAACTCTTCCAAATGGATGTAAAGACTACATTTCTCAATGAAGAACTAGACGAGAAGATCTATATGGATCAACCTATTGGCTTTGAGGTCAAGGAACAAGGGCGCAAAGTGTGCCACCTTATGCGTTCCATTTATGGCCTAAAGCAAGCGTCTAGACAATGGTATTTCAAATTTCATAAAGATATTATTTCGATTGGTTTCGAAATGATGGAAGAAGACCATTGTGTGTATGTCAAACGATCAGGAAAGAGTTTACTTATCCTGTCTTTGTATGTGGATGACATTTTGTTGGCTGGAAATGATATGGAGATGATTGTCACCACCAAAAGGTGGTTGTCCTCTATTTTTGAAATGAAGGACATGGGTGAGGCTAATTATGTGCTTGGAGTTAAGATCTTCAGGGATCGCTCAAAGAAGCTTCTTGGTTTGTCTCAAGAAACTTACATAAAGATGATCTTAGAGCGATTCCGTATGCATAATTCCAAACCCATAGACACTCCAATTGAGAAGGGACATACATTAAGCCTTGAAAATTGCCCTAAATCAGAAAAGGAAAAGAGAGAAATGGCAAGAGCTCCCTATACATTAAGCCTTGAAAATTGCCCTAAATCAGAAAAGGAAAAGAGAGAAATGGCAAGAGCTCCCTATGTAAGTGCAGTTGGAAGTTTGATGTATGCTATGTTGTGTACTCGACCAGACATCTGTTTTGCAGTTGGTATGGTTAGTCGTTATCAAAGTAATCCAGGACCTGTTCATTGGCAAGCAGTTAAGAGGATTTTTCGATACCTTCGTGGGACATCGGATCTCATTCTTTGCTATCAGGGTGGAGATTTGAGATTGAGAGGTTATTCTGATGCTGACGGGGCCAATGATAGAGATGAGCGCAAGTCCACTACAGGTTATGCATTTCTACTTAGTGGTGCAGTTATCTCTTGGTGCAGTAAGAAACAGTCTTGCATTGTTTTATCCACAATGGAGTCTAAGTATGTTGCTTGTTCAGCAGCAGCACAAGAAGCTGTTTGGTTAAAGAGATTTTTCCAAAGCCTGAAGGTGACATCTCTTGCAGATGAAGATATAAAGATGTATTGTGATAGTATGGTAGCCTTGGCTCATGCTAAAGATCCCAAGTATCATAGCAAAAGCAAACACATACAGACTCGTTATAACTACATTCGTCTTGCTATTACACAAGGAGAGGTGATCCTCCAACATATCTCCACTAGCAGGATGGTCGCTGATCCACTTACTAAAGTCATTGCTAGAGATGCCTTTCAGGCTCATGTTAAGAGTTTGGGATTTTGTAGGATTTGATATGTTTTTGGATACCTTATGGACATTTATGTTTATTCATACTTTATGCAATAATGATGTTATTCATTTTGATTCATCTTGTGATGTGATTGATATTGCATACTGAGCACACATTATTTGAGAATATGTCACCAGGCTTAGATCGGTCTACTCACATAGACGATCACCCTAGCGCTTGAGTAGCGAGCAGGATGAGACATAGTGATCACTTTTTTTTTCTGTAAATCAAGTAAGTGATCATCTTGACACTTACGGAGGCGTGCAAGATAATATAATGAATGTCGCCTTAGCTAGGCTAAGATGAGACTTATGGGAATCGCACTTGAAGTGTATCCACAACTTCATGAAGCCTGAATAAAGCCAAATGTGAGATCTTGGACAGGAACTTATGTGTAATTGTGTTGAGAAACTTAGGTTGGTTGCCTTTGTGGCAATTGGACTAAGATTTGTACGGTGTTTGAGTGTGACAAGCCCAGTTGAGTGGGAGCTCCACCGTAGCATACAAATTATACTGTATGTGCTATAGCCGACCAATTAAGGGAGTGATTGGATAGATCCCTACTCCATCACTATGTGAGCCCTAGTCAACCATTGTATGGTCCATTTTGTGCCCTTTTTCGACCTAGAACTCTGTCATGAAGTGAATACTTGATGTCACTACTTGAGCATGTTATCTTAGGGCCATGATATATACGGTCTCGCGGAGCATGTCTAGGAAAGCGGTCAAGTGTGAATGAATTGACATGAGTATTTGGGGAAGATTTTTTAGAACACACCATTTAGTTTATGGCTCATAGCCTGGGCGATTATGAGGAATTTGTTTTTTTAACATAATCATGAGCATATTATATGGTATAGAATCAAGTGTTGCTTTGAGTTTTTTTTTTTTGAACTCATGAGGGATTAAAGAAACTTGATTAGGTGTGATCAAATAATCTGGGGCATAGACGAGATATTATGAGTGATGTACTATGTTAGTTTAGATGGTGACTTAATATAGTACTCCTACCCTACACCTTCTTGTCAGGTCGCACACTCCATTTTTCTGTATAAAGAGAGGATTGGACAAGAGATTGAGAGGAGCCATTTTTTACTGTAGTACCCAGTGTGGACGAGTGGGAGATGTTAGAAATTGGGTTGGTTTTGACCCAACCCATAAACCATGGCCCATGGATCGTCCACATGGCTAAGATGAGACTTATGGGAGTCGCACTTGAAGTGTATCCACAACTTCATGAAGCCTGAATAAAGCCAAATGTGAGATCTTGGACAGGAACTTATGTGTAATTGTGTTGAGAAACTCAGGTTGGTTGCCTTTGTGGCAATTGGACTAAGATTTGTACGGTGTTTGAGTGTGACAAGCCCAGTTGAGTGGGAGCTCCACCGTAGCATACAAATTATACTGTATGTGCTATAGCCGACCAATTAAGGGAGTGATTGGATAGATCCCTACTCCATCACTATGTGAGCCCTAGTCAACCATTGTATGGTCCATTTTGTGCCCTTTTTCGACCTAGAACTATGTCATGAAGTGAATACTTGATGTCACTACTTGAGCATGTTATCTTAGGGTCATGATATATACGGTCTCGCGGAGCATGTCTAGGAAAGCGGTCAAGTGTGAATGAATTGACATGAGTATTTGGGGAAGATTGTTTAGAACACACCATTTAGTTTATGGCTCATAGCCTGGGCAATTATGAGGAATTTGTTTTTTTAACATAATCATGAGCATATTATATGGTATAGAATCAAGTGTTGCTTTGAGTTTTTTTTTTTGAACTCATGAGGGATTAAAGAAACTTGATTAGGTGTGATCAAATAATCTGGGGCATAGACGAGATATTTTGAGTGATGTACTATGTTAGTTTAAATGGTGACTTAATATAGTACTCCTACCCTACACCTTCTTGTCAGGTCGCACACTCCATTTTTCTGTATAAAGAGAGGATTGGACAAGAGATTGAGAGGAGCCATTTTTTACTGTAGTACCCAGTGTGGACGAGTGGGAGATGTTAGAAATTGGGTTGGTTTTGACCCAACCCATAAACCATGGCCCATGGATCGTCCACATGGGTTATCTGATAAGTAAGTTTAAATTTAAACTAATCAATATCAGTAGTGGGATAATTTAAACTTGACAGATAGTGATATGAGTTATCAATATCAGTAGAGGAGTAATTTAAATTTATCAGATGAGATCTTTTAGGGATCACATATATCTAATAGTGAGTGAGTCTCTACTAGTATTTAAAATACTCCTATATCAGTTAGAAAAAAAGATGATATACACAGTGAGTGAACATACATATACGTATAGTTTTGAGTGCTCTCTCAAAATAAGCCATCTCTCTGGGACACCATCAATTGTTCCCTAGAATTTGGAGTGTGAAAATTTGGTGAGACTCTAGTAGCCTCTCCTGCGACTTGGAGGTGTTCCACAAAGGAGATCGTGAGAAGTTCGTAAAGCAAGCAAAAGATAAGATCCGGGCATTTGGTAATCTATTCCACCAAAAGGTATGTGTCTACATGACCTCTAGTAAAGTATATAATTCTTCAACATCAAACTAGATCATATCAAATTAAAGTTGAAAGCAAGTTGCAAACTTATGACAATTTCTTCAATACATGTACAGGTGAACTAATTTAAAACTCTGTCTTGGAAGCGTTGAAAATTAGACTATATTTTTGTTTGCTAGAGAATTTTGGAAAATGAAGTGGGTCTTCTGAATGAATACCATGACAGTTCACCGTCAGCTTTAGCTTATGCTTAACATTTTTGTTTTTTCTATATTGAGCTATCTTCTGAGATGGTTTTCTATGTCTTTTTAGTCTATATTTGTCTGTGCAGCGGGTTTGCTAGACCACTCTGTATACAACTTTATTTACTTTTTAATATATTTTCTATCTTTTATCTCAAAAAAAAAAAAAAGTTTAGGTTTCAACTTTGATTGGTCAAACAGTTTCTAATTCCTTAGGCCATGACTTCCTGTATATATAATCCGAGGCCACTTCCTTATTATGACCAGAAAAATTTTGCCTGCCTCGTCTTCCATTTTCCTTCAACACAAAAAGTTCACCTTTATCAACTCCTACTTCGCAAAAGAATCCACCAAACCATATCTTTGAAATCCAGAGAGTTGTTACAGTATCTTCTCAACCATAAGCTACGTAGCCATGCAAAGTCACAAAATGAATTCTCGGGTGGTTCAATTTCCTCAACCCACAAGACCAATAGGTAGCTACAATATTAGCTCTCCACAAAATATTCATGACTAACGTCTTGGCAAATGCCTCAACCCTCAAAACCTATTACCACAGACAGTATGAGCATCGAGGACCACATGGCTATGCTGCAATATTTTGATCACAGAAAAGTTCCTGTGGCACCGCCATCAACAACAACAGAAGAAAAAGATCATCATGAAGAAAAGATACAAGAAGCTGTAGAGGAGCTATGTAGAGGCATCTTAGAGATTTATTATAGACTTCCTGTGAGTCTACAAAACCAATTGAATTTGGATGATATCAAAGCTCCAACCAGAACTTTCGCAAAAGGTTTGAAGACTAATTCAGGTGCAATGAGAGGTTGTCAGCAAGGATCAATGGAAGAATTAAAACACAAACTTGAGCGCTTCAAAGTTAAGACTATACATTGGCTGAAATCTTGAAGGAGGAACAAAAGCGATAGCATGAACCTCCTCAACATGGGAAAGTGCCTTGTTTGAAGAAAATAAGAGGCTGCCAATGGCAATTATTGGCTAGACAATGGCAAGCAATGGTTGAGTTGAGTGATACTTGGCGATGGATTACTTAAAATCTATTGTGAAGGGCGATGGAAAAGTAGCTTTAATACCATGTCAAAATAAATGTGAGAGAGAGAGAGAGAGAGAGAGAGAGAGAGAGAAATTGAGAGTTTAAGCAAGGAGACTTACATGATTCAGTCTCTAGTCTATGTCTAAAACGGAATGCTCTTAAAGTATTGGCATTGGGTCTCCCAAATGTCATATGTTAGTATATTTTAGCATCAAAGCCCCAAAAACCCTATTACCCGATCTTACAATTCTAAAAAAATTTGCAATTATGCTACAATACCATCATATACTATTCTAAATATATGATGGTACTATATATGATGGTACTGTAGCACAGTTGTGAACCTAAATATTATATTTTATTCTCTCTCTCTCTCTCTCTCAAACCTCATCTCACCAATCACCATTTGGATAGAGGGATTGTGATTAAAGTGCTGGGTTGAGTGGTATGGGTAGAGAAAGGGTCATTGGTAGAGGCATAGGAGAGAAAGAGAGAGCAACAACCACCACTCGCCATCAACAACACAACCAACAACCATTACATCATAGAGCCATCGCGGGAAACACCAAGCAAACCCACCAAACACCAGAGCCACCACCAAACTCAGCCCCAGACCCACCACAACCCACCAGAGCCACCACTGAAACTCTACCCTAGACCCACGGCCAAAACCAATTAGCAAACCCATTACCACCCATGACCAAATCTGCTTTGTTAAAAGAATTTGCTTTGTTAAAAGAATAAGTGAGAAGTTAGGCATCCATTCCGCTCAAACAGAGTTTGATCTTCTAGACTCTTGTGACCAATGTACCCCTTTTATATATGCATGCTATGAATGACATGTTGGGCACACGTGAAAAACATAATTACACAAATCTATTTATGAATACACCCTCTTCTTTTGAGAAAAATTCAGATTTGTGTTGTGATGAAAAATTGATTTTTAGTTTAGAAAGAATCATATCTGTTTTTGTGATAAAGTAAAACAAAATCTTTTGGTTAAAAAATATCAGATTTTTTTTACAATAAAAGAATGGTTTTTTTTTTTTTTGTAGAGGATTAGAAAAAAAATCAGATCTATTTTTTATGTGGAAAAATGATTTTAGAAGATGATTATATTCATAAAATCAACCTATGCAACATGCATCAAACAAAACAAACTAGACTAGTCATGACTTTTTTTTATTTCAAAATCTGCTTTGTTAAAAGAATCAGATCTACATTTAAAAAAATATAGATCAGTTTTTTACTAAAGAAAAATCCAGATCTGTATCTAAAGAAAATACAAATCAATTTTTTAATTTAAAAAGAATCAGATTGACATCTAATGAAGATGTAAATCAGTTTTTGAGTAAAAAGAAAAATCAGATCTAAATCTAATGAAGATGTAGATCAGTTTTTTTTTTTTTTTTTTTTTTTAATTCAGATCTACATCTAATGAAGATGTAGATCAGTTTTTGAATTAAGAAAAAATCAGATCTACATTTAATAAAGATGTAGATAAGTTTTTTATTAGAGAAAAATATGAGAACAAGTAGATTTTTGAAATAAAAAAGTATATCTCAACAATAACAACATCATGAACACATTCTAATCAAAATATATTGACAACATATGAGATGAGAATTGTAAAATCAAAATAACGCAAATATTCATTCATGCATCACAAAACTAAAAAGAAAGAAGAAGAAAAAGTAAAGAAAAGACTACCTCTTGCATGGATGTATTCTTTTTATCAATAGAATATTTTAGGGTTCAAAGAAATTGATGCAATTATCTTTGAAACCTAAAAATCCTAGTTTAAGAGAGAATATCAAAAAGGGGGGGGGGGGGGGTAAGAAATTTGAGAGTGTGAGAAAGTGTCTCTTGAGAGCGTAAAAAGAATGTCTGAATTTTGAGACCCAGTCCCTATTTATAGAGGTTGGAGTGCTTAAAAAATAGGTAACGATGCTTAAAATGCAAATCGAGATGCATCCTTCTACGAAAAGGTCAAAAATAGTGTCTTATCGTCACCTGAAGGGAGTTGGGCCAAAGCCCAAAAGAGTGCAATCAAAAGTGCCGAATTGCACTCTTGAGTGTTGATCGCACTTCCGTGTTTGGATGCCTTTTGGATTCCCTTTTTAGGGTTTTCTTGCGTCGGGCCATGCACTTAAACGTGTTTCCAATCCGAATTCCAATTTTTTGAACTCTTTTCTAGATAATTCCAGTCTTTTCAGCAACAATTATCTTGTACATAAATACCCTAAAATAAATCTTAATAAAGTTCAAATTATTCACAATTTTATTGTTATCCAATTATCCCTTTTATTCCTATGCAATCAATCATATTTTAAACACAAATTATCAATCAATCACAAAATTATTTAATTAATTTTAATTGTTTAACTAATCAGAATTAAATATAAATCAATCATGCATGGTTGACTCTACTTGGACACAATGCATGCTGACCGTACAAACTTGATCATGCGATATCTTTCAATCCGACGGTCTAATTTGGGAACCGGATATACTGTCACTATAAGAAATCTGGGTTTAGGCGACGTTTGTAAAACGTCACTAAAAACCCAAAAAATGTCACTATAGACACAAATGGTCTATAGCGACGTTTGTTTTTGTGACGTTCAAAAACGTCGCAATAGAGCGGTCACTATAGGTTTATTGTGACGTTTCAAAAAAACGTCGCTAATATGTTACTCTTTAGTGGCATTCAAAAACTTTTAGTGACGTTTTCTAAAACGTCACTAAATAATATAACAATTTCGTATGTAATGTAGGAAAATACATTTAGTGACGTTTTTAAAATGCTGCAAATATTCACACCTATAGCGACGTTTCAAAAACATCACAATAGCTGCTCATTATTTAAAAAAAAAAAATTAAAAATGCTATATAAACCTGCTTAAAATTCAACAATAACTAACACAAGCTTGTAATATATCAAATGTACCTACTAATCATCAATATTCCACAATAACACATTAACCATAGATATATATATATATATATATATATATATATATATATATATTTGTATAATTCCAATACATGTATCACTTTAACTAAGTGGGTTGGTTGCCTAAGATTAATTGTAGCTATTAAATTAAGTTTCTTAGTTAGTTAAAAACCTATTAATATATATGTTTGGAACATAGTCTATTTTGTAATCCTATTGTTCATCCCCTGCCACTGCTAGAAGGTATAATATTGAAAAACAAATACTAACACTCTAAAGAAATACTTACAATGATTCAGCCCTTGATCCTCAAGTCCTTTTGCCCAAGAAGCCAAATCTGAATAAGAGAATTTTCTACCAATTTCCAACCAAAATAGAAAAAAGCAAAAATTAGTACAAAACTCCATGACCCATTAAAGAAAAACCAAATCAAAGCAAACCCATAAGCCAAAAAAAAAAATACTTGCACTCTAAAGAAACTTGAACAACAAAATCTTTAAACCAAAACTGAAAAATAGCAAAAATTAGCACAAAAGCTCCATGACCCATTAAAGAAATATCATATCAAAGCAAACCCATAAGCCAAGAACAAATACTTACACTCTAAAGAAAATTGAACAACAAAAACTTTCCAACCAAAACTGAAAAATAGCAAAAAAGCTCCATGACCCATTAAAAAAATACCATATCAAAGCAAACCCATAAGCCAAGAACAAATACTTACACTCTAAAGAAGCTTGAACAATAAAAAAGAGGGAAAAAAGTATGGTGGTGGCAGTGGGTCTTAGTGGAGGTTGATGACGGCCGCGGTGGCAGTGGGTGGAAGGGAAAAGATGTGTGGTGGTCCTAGAGAAAATGGGTCACAAAGAAAACACTAAGAACAAAGAACAAAGAAAAGAAAAGAAGGGGACAATGAATAGTGAGCCTAAGAAAGAAAAGAGTGGGACACGGAGTGAGTTAATGGAAAGAAAGAAAAAAAAAAGTGTAGGCCAAAAAAAAAAAATAAGAGGGAAAAAAAGTGTGGGAACCTGAAAGTCAAAAGTTTAGAACATATAGCGACGATTTCGAAACGTCGCTATAGAGTATTTGAAAGTGTTTGCTTTAATCAATATAGCGCGTTTTTTTTTTTTTTCACCAACAGGCGGAGACTATTTGCTGTAATCACTATAGCGACGTTTTACAGCACTATAGCGATGTTTTATAAAACGTCGCTATAGAGTATTTCTTTTTTAGACACATCCTCAGTACATTTTCTTTAATCACTATAGCGACGTTTTAATAAAACGTCGCTATAAACGAGATATGCGCTACTAAAACTATGCTTCTTGCGACGTTTTAAGAAACGTTGGTATTGTTTTGAGTTACAGCGACGTTTTTTAAAAAACGTCGCTAAAATCTCAATCTTTAGCAGCGTTTTTAGAAAACGTCACAGTATGCCACTTATAGTGGCGGATTTAAAAACGTCACTAAAAAAAAGGCCGCCTAAACCCAGATTTCTTGTAGTGCATCATGACCGTTAGAATCTCAAGATCAATTTTATGATATGCAATGAATGAATGAATGCATGTAATGCAATCATGATTTTTGGGGTATATGGATGATCATTCTAGTCATCTATTCTTTGATTAAATTATAGGTGCAAAATTGAGTGTCTACAATGGTATATTAGATAAAGTAGCTTTGAAGATGGTAAAATAAAATAGTTTGAAAATAACGGGTGCTAATGCTCTTAGTGACTATATTTTTACGATTTTATAATTGGCCAGTTTAGAAAATTGAACTTTCTAATAGAGCACCATATAATATATTGTCGTTCAAATAAGAAGGTACAAATTTCCAAAACTACCATACTTAATATAAACTATAATAAAAGAGGTATTGTATTTTTTTAATAATTTAAAAGGTAAGTTACTAAATTTATGTATTGACTTTTTAAAGAGAACCGTATTATAGAAATGACCAAGTTTAGTAACAAACTTGGTTGTAATCTAAAACTATAACTTCAATCAATATATTTTTATTGAATGTAAATTTTGATAAATTTACAATTAGATTAAATTTTCTTCTTATATCTTCTATGCTTGAAAAAATTTTAGAAAATAAAAAATTAATAACTATGTCATCAATCAAATATTTAAGTTTCAAGTTTTTATAGTATAAAATTATGCTTAAAAAATAAATACAATAGATGACTAAGAATTTAGAACAAAAGAATATATTATTGTGGAGTAAAACTTAGATACAATACTTTAGATGCTGTACATTAGATTTCTTAATTAAATTTAAACACTTAATTGCATTGACCAATAAAATAAGAGTAATTTATCATTTTCAAGAATAACACTCTCTGGTTTCTGTTTCAAGGGGCGTATGCTTTTCACGTAGTGGTCTAAGGTCTTACGTTTGTCTATGGTTTGTGTCCTATTGAGCAAGGAACCGAGGTATCTCCACTTGTGCTCCTCGATCATTTGGAAGTGAGGCTTGCCGCGATGGTAGTGGCCAATGGAGACGGTGTTGGGTTCATAAAAGTCGCCATTAATATCAACTAGTCTCTTGGGGACTCTGAATATGATATATGTTCTTTTGCCTGCGGCACCTTTTCATAGTAACGGTGGGTTTTGGGAGATCTTGTCATGCATTTTGTCTAAGCGATCCTCAAATACTCACTATGTGAATGGCGACTATCACCTGAGAATTGCTTCCCATCATTGCAGATGTTAGATTTGTAGATTTGAAATTCTTGGACTATAATAAATTCTACATCTATTTTTACAACTATTATGTGGCATTTGATACGAAGGAATCCACATTACTCCTAGCACCCAGATTCCTAGGAATCACATTCCTAGGAATGTAACTATTCCTATGTTTGGTTTCATTGGGAATGTGAGATGATAATATTTGGTTTATTCCCAAGAATCTTAAATGAATTATTTATTTTTCTTATTCTATCCTTAGATTTGAATGTGAACTATCAAGTCCTTTAAAAAAAATCTTCCTCTAAATAAATAATGAAAAACCAAATATAAACAATTAATTATGACAATTCATTAAAATTATAGTTTAACATTTCAAAATGACAAGTACAATACAAAAATAACTATTTAAATTCTTAAATGTTTTTATTCTTAATAATAATTTTTAAAAGGGTTTAAACCATAACAAAACAACTTAGGCGTAAATGCACTTTTAGTCCCTACATTTTGACCCGATTTCTATTTTGATCCCTACATTTTATTTTTACCACTTTTAGTCCCTAAACCAATTAACGTGTGACGTTTAAGTCCTTACCGTCACCCAACTAACAGAAAATGCTGACGTGGCTAACGGAAGCACTGTTTGCACAGTAAATACTGACGTGTTCATTAAAATAATATTAAAAATGCTGATGTGGCACTGACGTGGTAATTAAAATATTATTAAAAATTTTTAAAAAAAAACCTTAAATCTAATTTAATTTTAAAAATAAAATTACTTATCATTAATAATTTTAATAAGAACATTACATCATGTTCTTCTTGTTCGTCCCAATCAAACCCAGCAACAAGAACTCAAACCCAAATTACAACAACACAAACCCAGCAACAAGAACTCAAACCCAGATTACAAGAACACAAACCCAGCAATGACTCAAACCCAGATTACAACAACACAAACCAAAAAAGAAAAAAAAAAAAAAAAACAGAGATCAAACACAAACACAGACCCAAATCACAACAACACAAATGAAAAAAAAAAAAATAGAGATCAAAAAATTTATTCACGTTCTTCAACTTGTTCTTCATTTAACAGCATGACGCACAAGACAAACTCCAGCAAAACCCAACAAGACCCAAACAGAATGACCAATCTAACTAATCTGAAGAAGAGCGCCGCCGCTTCGGTGGTGGAGGTGGACTCGCTGGGATTTGAAGAAGAGCGCCGCCGCAAGATCCATCCCTGTCCACCAAAACCCCAAGCCGCCACTCCAAAATCACCCTAAGCCGCCATCCTTATCTTCTTTGCCTTCGCCCACTACCGTTCACCAATGCCGCCACCCTAGGCAATAGCTCCCAAACCCACACCTCCGTCTCTAATTCTCTCGCCTTCACCCACTCTTTCGCTTTTCTATCTAATCTGAAGGGCAATTAAGAGAGGAAAAGAAAGCTCACTCTCTCTCTTCACGATCTAATATGAAGGGTCAATAAGAGAGGTAAAGAGAGAGGGTGAGTTAAAGAGAGAGTCTGAATTTAAACCAGTTTGGAGAGAAAGGGCTTAAGACAGTGGGTTGGGATTTTGATCTAGGTTTGTGGGGTTTCAAAAGTTTTTTTTTATTTTTAATTTTGTGTCTAAAAACTGGTATATTTAATTTTGTGAAAAGAGAGAAGAAGGAATTGACAGAGTCGCAAAGTGGGAAGAAGAAGAAAAATAAAGAAGAAAAAGAAACTAGGGACGAACATAACATAACAGATCTAAGTTCCCCATTTTTTTGTTTTTTATAATTTTTAAAATTGGTAAAAAATTATTTTTTAAGGTTAGATACTGATGTGGAAGCTGACGTAGATGGACATGTCATCATTTTTAATATTATTTTAATGAACACGTCAGTATTTACTGTGCAAATAGTGCTTCTGTTAGCCACGTCAGCATTTTCTGTTAGTTGGGTCACGGTAAGGACTTAAACGTCACGCGTTAATTGATTTAGGGATTAAAAGTGGTAAAAATAAAATGTAGGGACCAAAATAGAAATCGGGTCAAAATGTAGGGACTAAAAGTGCATTTACGCCAACAACTTAACAACTTAACAACTTTTTGTTTTCCACACGTGAAACCTAAATAAAACTTTGTTAAAGAATATATCAACATAGTTGTCTATCCTGTTTATATTATTTTGGCGGAAAAAGATAAAGACAAGAGAAAAGATATTGATAATTTTTTTTATATTTTATCTTAATTGTTTAAATGATAAGGGAAATGGGTTAAAATTTTCAATTTATAAAAAATACAATTTCCTTTATGTGGCGTTTGATACGGGGGAATCTACATTACTCTTGGCATCTAGATTTCTAGGAATGTGATTCCTAGGAATCACATTCCTAAGAATGTAGTTATTCCTATGTTTGGTTTCATTGAGCATATCTTAAGATTCCTAGGAATGTGAGATGATAATATTTGATTTATTCCTAAGAATCTTAAATGAATTATTTATTTTTCGTATTCGATCCTTAGATTTGAATGTGAACTACCAAATCCTTAAAAAAAAATTCCTCTAAATAAATAATGAAAAACCAAATATAAACTATTAATTATGAAAAATTCATTAAAATTATAGTCTAACATTTCAAAATGACAGGTACAATACAAAAATAACTATTTAAATTCTCAAATGATTTTATTCTTAATAATAATTTTAAAAGAGTTTAATCCATAATAATTTGTTTTATATTTTATCTTGATTGCTTAAATGATAATGAAAAATTGTTAAAATTGTCAATTTATAAAAAATACAATTTCCTTTAAGTTTGAGAATCTGGATTCCCACTTATTTTAAAGGGGATCCACATTCCAGCTAAGAGGGGTTTAAGGGAGGAATCCAAATTCCTCTGGCATCTGATTCCTTAGCATGATTTACAACCAAACATGAGAAATCTTTAAACATTTCTGAGAATCCTAAAACATTACCCCGTACCAAACACCACCTTAAGCTTGGTAATTTGGATTCCCACCTGTTTTAAAGGGAATCCACATTCCTACTGAGAGGGTTTAAGGGGGGAATTCAGATTCTCCTGGCATCTGATTCTCTAGCGTAATTTGTAACCAAATATGAGAATCTTTAAACATTCCTGAGAATCTTAAAACATTACCCCGTACCAAACGTCACATTAATGTGGCTAATTGTAAGTTGTGGAAAAAAAAAAGTAATTAATTTATGTGAAAGTGACAATTTGATTAATAAGATAGTTGTAAAAATAAATATAGAATTGGTGGTAGAGGTCTTAGAATTCTAGGATATGAATGGATGAAATTCATTTGGCACGTGAGGTTTCTTCTCATTTTGGTTTGATAGCTAGTTAGGCATAAATGAGAAGATCCCACATTCATTACTGTTGTCCACATTGGGTCCAATCTATCTGATGAAAAAGTCCTGATTTTTCTCTTTTTGGTTTCTCTCTATTGAGTGCTACGGCTACCTAATTCATTTATGCTAACCGTACTGGGGCAAGGGGCAGGGTTGTGATAGCATATTGAGAGTGAATAAAGTATATGTTGTCGCCAAATTTCTTAAGGTATATTGTCACCTATGTGTAATTGGTTAAATCTAAAGTCTAACTTTTAGGCTTCGTTTGGGAGTTCGTAAAGGAATGGAATAAAATATAATAGAATGATCATAAAGAAATGAAAAGGAATAGAATGTATTTAAGCAAGGAAATGAATGAAAAATAATGGAATGGAATTAAGTAACCTTGATTGAATGTTTTAAAATAAAGGAATGTAAATGAATGAAAATGAATGAAATGTAAGTAATCTTGTTTGTGAGTAATATAGAGGGAATGGAATGGATCACTTTATGACAATAATACTATTAGATCCCTATTTTAAAATAAATGGTTGAATATATAGAAGTATTTTGGGAGTTTTAGTAAAAAAAATCATTAAATCTAATTTCATTCTCTCTCATTCCTCCTAATTTCAGGAGGAATGAAAATTTAAGGTTTTATGGGAATAGAGAGGAATGAGTGTTTCCTTCTACCCATTTCATTCCCTCTCACTTAAACTCCCAAATAAGGGAATGGAATAATATTCTAAAATTATTCTTTTCATTCATTTCCTTTCCATTCCATTCCCTCATCCCAAATGAAACCTTAAAGAACAAACCAAGCAACGAAAATACAAGTTTTCCTTAAACTTTTGAAATATTTTACGAAGAAATAAATGGAACCTTAATCTTTTGCTTACTAGATTCTTAACAAAGGGATATTTTCGCATTTGAGACTCCTAAATGGCAACAACAACAACAAAAATTGTTAACCCGTATGGGTTCATTTTCATAAATGAAAGTTTTATTCTATAATTATTGGGAGTTATAAGAGGTATTAGAGATTTTTTACTGTGAAGCAAACCAAAAAAAGAAATGTAATTTGACTCTTTTTATGGATCACAACCAAAAATAGGAAAATAAATAAGTTGTACAGAATATATTTTCTAGAAATGAGATAATTAAAAAAAAATCAAAACAAATAGCACATTGGATAAATAATTAAGATTTTATGAATTGGAAAAATGTTTATGACTAATAAAATGTTCTCAAAAGTGTTTTACAGGGTAGCATCATTTTCAAAGATAAGTAGTTAGGCTTGAAACTCCCCATCTTCACTTATTATAACAACTGAATTACCCCCAGAGAGAGAGAGAGAGAGAGAGATGTGTCCAACTCGTCCTCGACATTAGGTTATATGGACTCATGTCATGGGGAAAATGGGCTTTTGCCCTTTTCGTGAGAAAAAAATCAGCGTGCTGCCCCCTTTCCCAAACTAATGAGGGAAATGCCCCTCTTTTGAAACTAGATTTTCTCAAAATCGAGTTTCAAAAAAAAAATTTGGAGCCCTATAGCGGCGTTTTAAAGAGCCTATAGTGACGTTTTAAGGACCTATAGTGGCGTTTTGAAACTCGAGCTCCATAAACTCAAGTTCCATTCAAGTTTTTCTTTTTTTTTTCCTATAACTCAATTTCATGGAGATCGAGTGCCAAAACGTCACTATAGGCTCTTTAAAACGTCACTATAGGCTCCTTAAAACGCCATTATAGGGCTTAACTTGATTTTAAGAAAATCGAGTTTCAAAAGAAAGACATTTCCCTAATTAGTTTAAGAAAGGGGGTAACATGCTGATATTTTTTCGCGAAAAGGGCAAAAGCCCATTTTCGCCCTCATGTCACACATTTATTGCACTTAAACATTATCCCACCTAATACTCATTCACTAATCACAATTTGTCAACTCAAAAAATTATAAATAAAAATATATGAGAACAGTTTTTGGATTTTTATAATAGATATCCTAAGAGCATTCATTTAGGAAATACTTCAAGGATCTTTTTTATGATAAAGGGAAATTTTTTATTTTTTGATATTTTTTATATTTTCCATAAAAATTGTGGGGGGTAAGATTTATAAAATAAACAAATGGGTCGTGGGCTTGATCAATTGGTACCAGTTTGTTTTTGTCATTGGGCCCCTAAGCCCACGAGTCAGCCTATACTACGGACATCCGAGGAACCGTCCGAAGGTGAATGTCTCCTTGGATGGGCCCGGTGCACACCTTGGGATTTGCCAAGAAGATTAAAGGCAGATTTCTGGAAAAACTATTGGGTAAAAGGGGGATCCAAGTACCCTCTAGAGGCAACGGCTTGATAGAAATATCTGAGAAAAAAGCTACTACCTCCACATTAAAGACCCTGCACCTACCTCCATGGCCGCATTAATGGGGAAATGACCCCTGAACAGTAGAATTGAACTTTCCTGCTATTATTTAAAGACTTCAAGAAGGTGGTGGAAAGAAAAAAGCACCTAAGGATAAGATTTGTGAGGCACGTGGAGGTAGGAGGAAAGAAGAAGAATATTTAAGGAGAAGAGGGAAAAAAGAAAAAGGGGGAGATCAGTGAGTTAGCAAAAAAGAGCTAAGAATTGTAATTTTTGGCATAAAAGAGAAGCAATATACAAATCGTCCTCGGCTTACGTCCGAGAAGGTTCCCTTGTCATATTTGTTTATCATTTACAAAGATTGTGGCATTCTAGCCTGTTTATCAAGTTTCCAGCACCCCTAAACTAGATTTCAAATCCATACTCTACAAATCTTATTGTTTAAGGCTCATTAGGCCTGAGCCCACGTCTATCTTTGGGTCCAGGTGCAATTGTGCACTTACAATTGGCGCCGTCTGTGGGAATCTAGTGTTGAAGGAACTGGAACACCATGGCAGGCTTAGGCTCACACCATGCAGAATCTCAGGGATCACAACCTGAAGATCTTTTCGAACGTCTTGAGCGCCGAAGGGATCGAGAGGGAAGCGTTCACACTGTATATCTTGGAGCGAGTCACACCCGCGGTGGAGGCAGTGCCACCCATGAAGATGATGCTAAGGCTATGCAGAGGGAGCTAAACCACCTTAAGAAGAAGCTGCGCCGCGTCAAACGAAGGCGTGCTTCACCCCATCTGATCCTTCTTCTGGGGAATCTCGGGGAAGTAGTTACAGTTCAAGGTCGTGGTCGCCCCCCAGCAAAACTTCCTCTTGCGAGGAGGGTGACCTACTAGATTGCAGGCATAGGAAGCTCCCCTCTAGGGGCTTGGGGAACGACGCTATGAGCCGGGCGCTACACCAACTCTCCAAATCGCCATTCTCGCGTAGGATTGAGAATGGGAGGCGACCCAGGCGGTTCACTCAGCCCACCTTCACCATTTATAACGGCCGGACAGACCCGGTGGAACATGTAAGCCACTTTAATCAGAGAATGGCGGTGCATTCTCACAATGAGACCTTAATATGCAAAGTCTTCCCTTCTAGCTTGGGACCTGTTGCTATGAGATGGTTCAATGACCTAAAATCGGGGTCTGTCGGTTCGTTTGGGGAACTTACTAGAGCATTCGCGTCACAGTTTATTACATGCAGCAGAGTTCCTCGGCCGTTGGATTCACTTCTATCTATGGCCATGAGGGAGGGTGAGACGTTGAAAGCATACTCCGACAGGTATTGGGAGATGTTCAATGAGATAGACGGAGATTTTGACGAGGTGGCGATTAATACTTTTAAAGTGGACCTTCCCACTGATCATGATTTAAGGAAATCCTTGACCAAAAAGCCCGTACGGAGTGTACGTCGCCTCATGGACCGCATTGACGAGTACAAGAGGGTGGAAGAAGACCAATAGCAGGATAAGGGTAAGGCGAAGGTTATCCCGCAGGAGAAAAGGGATTTCAGGTAGGACAAATATCACAACAATAAGCCGAGGAGAGATTACTCCGGGCAGCTTGGCTCGGCAACTCCTCAAGCTGTTAATACTGTATTCCGAGAGCCAGTGCACCAGCTGCTGGAGAAAGTTCGTAAGGAACCTACTTCAGATGGCCTAGTAAGATGGCGGGGGACCCTGCGAAACGGAATCAGAATCTCTTTTGCCAAGACCACCAAGATGTGGGTCATATCACCGAGAATTGTCGGATCCTCTAGAACCACTTGGAGCAGCTCGTTAGCGAGGGGAAGTTGAAGCAGCACCTATACCAACCTAACGGGCAAGGCAGTTAGTCTGGCTCGAATAATCAGAAAAATAATTCATCTTGGCCGTCATTGGGAACGATAAACGTTATCTTCGCTGCACCTGGCAGGACCGGTTCATGTCCCACCAGAGTGATGGCAGTTTCACACTCCTAGGACGAGGAGGCAGGCGCAAAACCAAAGAGGCTGAGAGTGAATTTGCCCGTTTTGGGATTTTCAGAGCAGGACAAGGCTGGGACCATCCAACCCCATAATGACGCCTTGGTAGTCACTTTGAGGATAGGAAGTTACGACGTCCGGAGGGTGATGATTAACCAGGGCAGTGAGGGCCGTCGTGCCAGTTGCTTGAGGCAATGAGGTAATCGTCCTTCATGCCCTTGTTGGACTTAGGCAGACAGGAAATCAACCTAACCACGCTAGACCCCAACTTGATGTAATACCCTACATTCTTGAGTTTGTGGCATTCGTACATAAAGGCAACATCGTGCCATGTGAGGTTTAGGCCCATTTGCTCGTTTAGAGCATCCACACTACCCAAGACCCTAAACACATTTTGGTGCGTATTGGTCCGGGCATAACCTATAAGTGCGAAGGTATTCCCTAGTTACACTTCTCATAGGGAGAGTCATCCCACCTTCTATGAAGGCAATCATAGGGATGATTACCTCTCCCGTTTTCCTAGCACCACCTACAGCTTCTGCTGGGCAGTATTTTAGGCCTACATCACTGGGAATCTGGTATTTGGCCCTAAAACCTTCCATCCCAGCGGCGGTATCTACAAAGCACTTAAACCTACCCATCCAGGAGAAATGAAAAGGCGAGTTTTGAGGGGAAAAGCAGTAAAGAGTGGAGCCGAGGACAGAATCCGAGAAGAAAGGAGCAAAGAAAGCAAGAACTTACGAGATTTAGTTATGCGAGTCTCCACGAGTTTCTGGAGATAAAAGGCGATGACTGATACTTTGATGTGATTGAATTCTGGAGAAATGAATGAAGGCGTGGATTTCCAAGCGTTTTGACGTGCGGGAGGCGACCTCGAAATTGGATTTGTCCCGCTCATATTTTCAGGGGGCGACCTGGACCGTTAGATGTTCATCTCACCGTTGAACGTGGGGAACAGGGTGTAACTTGCGATCATAAATGCGCGCGTTTCGAGATTCAAAGCGCTAGACGACATTTTCTGGGAAACGAAAGGACCCCCACACGCGTGGCAATGTACAAAACGTGTGAGAGGTATTCTGGTTGGATCAAAACTCTATTTCTCTCCTCGGATGGGGGGAAAATAAAGTTTTGAGGGGCTATTATGGGGGGTAAAATTTATAAAATAAACAAATGGGTCGTGGGCTTGATCAATTGGTACCAGTTTGTTTTTGTCATTGGACCCCTAAGCCCACGAGTCAGCCTATACTACGAACATCCGAGGAACCGTCCGAGGATGAATGTCTCCTTGGATGGGCCCGGTGCACACCTTGGGATTTTCCAAGAAGATTAAAGGCAGAGTTCTGGAAAAACGATTGGGTAAGAGGGGGATCCAAGTACCCTCTAGAGGCAACGGCTTGATAGAAATATCTGATAAAAAGGTTGCTACCTCCACATTAAAGACCCTGCACCTACCTCCCTGGCCGCATTAATGGGGAAATGACCCCTGAACAGTAGAATTGAACTTTCCTGCTATTATTTAAAGACTTCAAGAAGGTGGTGGAAAGAAAAAAGCACCTAAGGATAAGATTTGTGAGACACGTGGAGGTAGGAGGAAAGAAGAAGAATATTTAAGGAGAAGAGGGAAAAAAGAAAAAGGGGGAGATCGGTGAGTTAGCAAAAAAGAGCTAAGAATTGTAATTTTTGGTATAAAAGAGAAGCAATATACAAATCGTCCTCGGCTTACGTCCGAGGAGATTCCCTTGTCATATTTGTTTATCATTTGCAAAGATTGTGGCATTCTAGCCTGCTTATCAAGTTTCCAGCACCCCTAAACTAGATTTCAAATCCACACTCTACAAATCTTATTGTTTAAGGCTCATTGGGTCTGAGCCCACGTCTATCTTTAGGTCCAGGTGCGATTGTGCACTTACAAAAATGATATCAAAACTTTCTCAAAATAGTTTATTAGCAATTACCCTGGTTCATTGTAATGTACCATTAATGTGATGTACATTACAATGATGTGACATTAAGGTTTTTGGTTTATTTTATATTTCTGACATTACCATAATTTAAAATTACAAAATATATTACATCATCTTATTTTCATAACCTTCCTAAATAATGTAATGTTATATTCTTGTATTAAGATTAAATTAATGTAATATTACGGCATAATGTAGCATTACGGCAAACCAAACCCCCCCAAGAGTAGCCGTAAACTGGAATTAGCTGTTTAGAGCTTAATGTTCTTATTTTTTTGCCAAAAGAATAAATGAACTTCGAAAAAAAAAAAAAGAAAAAAAAAAGAAGGTCATATCCTATATGTATAGTCTCGCTAGACTCTAGCGTGTGTTGAGGAGGTTCACACTATCGCTTCTGTTCCTCCACGATTTCAGCCAATTGTATATTCTTAACTTTGGAGACCAAATCTTCTGTCCCACTTTTCCTGCTTCACTCTATACTCCACCAATAAAAACTTGTCATGTGTTCACCTAAGTAATTAAATACTACTATTAATTAATAACAGCAGCATTAATAAGTCAATAATGATAGTATTTAATTACTTAGGTGAACACGTGGCAAGTTTTTATTGGTGGAGTATATAGTGGAGTAGGAAAAGTGAGACAGAAGATTTGGATTCTTAACTTTGAAGCGCTCTAGCTTGTCTTAATTCTTCCATTGATCCTTTGCTGACAACCTCTCATTGCAACTGAATTAGTCTTCAAACCTTTTACGAAAGTACTGGTAGGAGCTTTGATATCATCCAAATTCAATTGGCTTTGTAGACTCACAGGAAGTCTTTCATAAATCTCTAAGATGCCTCTACATAGCTCCTCTACAGCTTCTTGTATCTTTTCTTCAGGTTGATCTTCTTTTTCTCTGTTGTTGTTGATGGCGGTGCCACAGAAACTTGACTGTGATCAAAATATTGCGGCATGGCCATGTGGTAGTCGTTGCTCATATTGTATGTGGTAATAGGTTCTGAGGGTTGAGGCACTTGCAAAGACTGCGAGTCATGAATATTTTGCGGAGAGCTAATATTGTAGCTACCTATTGGTCTTGTGGGTTGAGGAAATTGAATTACCCCAGAATTCATTTTGTGACTTTGCATGGCTACGTAGCTGATGGTTGAGAAGATACTGTAACGACTCTAGATTTCAAAGATGTGGTGGTGGATTCTTTTGCTAAGTAATAGTTGATGAATTAGGTGAACTTTTTGGGAAAATTTTTTGTGATTATAAGGCAGTGGCCTCGGATTATATATATACACAGGAAGTCCTGGCCTAAGGAATTAGAACTTGTTTGACAAATCAAAGTTCAAACCAAACTTTTAAAAGTTTTGAGTCCAAAAGTCTCTAGCAAATAAAAGTATAGTCCAATTTTCAACGTTTCCAAGACAGAGTTCTAAATTATAGTACTTAGTACACCAGTACACGTATGAAGAAACTGTGATAAGTCTGCACCTTGCTTTCAGCTTTGGTATGATCTCGTTTGTTTTTATTCTTGTATGTGCTCTCAAAAAAAAACTTCGTAAAATATTGTAAGATATTAAATACGTTTAACATTCTTATAAAACAGATAAATAAAAATTTTTAAATACTTCTTCTATTGACGACAAAACCAAAATGATTTTCATAATCCAATTCAAATATTTGACGACAAAACACTTTAGTATTGTAATAGTTATAATAAGTTATAATAAGTTTAGTATTGTAATAGTTGAACTAATAATAAAATTCACCATCTATATTTATTATTATTATTATTATTTCTTTTTTGTAATTGACCTACTATCTATTATTTATATTAATTTTTGTAATGGATCACCCTAATTTTATAAGGCACAATACCAAATAGGAAAATGGATATATAACAGGTTTTAATTCACTCTATTAATTGGAAACCTTCTGACACGTCCTACTACATCAAAAACAACAATCAATCCTACGTCCTAAATTTTTAATTTCAACTATGAATCCTTAAAAATTTGGGCAAGACCAAGCACATGTAATATTTTTCTACCATTCTACTCTATTACTTAATTGACATTTTTTTTTTTTTACTACTTCTACTAAAGTTATTTATGATTTTCCTTTGTTAAAGTTGAAAAAGTGGACAATAGCAGCACGTGTGGAGTGAAGAAGAAAATTACAGAAAGTGGTAAAGGTGTTGCACATGCCAGTAAAAGAAGAAAGAAGAAATCAGTGACAGCTGTCTAGCCTTGACTGAGGGAAACACGTGTCAAGCATTGATTGGTTATACTGTTGAAAGTTTGTTAGTTTTTTATTTAGGCAGGAAACTTTGGCCTCTGTTTTCAATGTATATATAGTATAGGTGATAATTATTTTGTAACTGTTGTGTATATCAAAAGCATTTGGCTATCAATAAGATTTTTTTACTCTCTTCAAGAATCTATCTTTTTACATGGTATTAGAGCATTTTCTCTATGTTTTAGAGAATTTTCTTTCATTTTCTTAGTTTCCAAACAAAGCTTGCTGAGTGTTTCTTTCTCGTTCATGGCTTCTAATTCCACAAACAACACTCAATCTCAAACTACACATTCAATATCTTCTTCAAGTACAATAATGGTAGATGAATCTGCGAATAATCCTTTCTTTCTTCTAGCGAATGAGAATCCTGGTCTCATTCTCACATCACAACCTCTGACTGGCCTTGAGAATTATATGAGTTGGACAAGATCTGTGTTCTTGGCCTTGAGTGCCAAAAACAAGTTTGGATTCGTGAATGGATCAATTCCTGAGCTTGATCCATATTCTTCATTGTTCAATTCTTGGAGTAGGTGCAATACTACAGTGCTTTCATGGTTAACAAATTCACTTAGCATGGATTTGAAGGCAAGTGTTATGTACATCAACACTGCAAAGGATTTATGGATTGACCTCAAAGACAAGCTTTCTCAAGGCAACACTCCAAGGGTTTTTGAGCTTCAGAAGGAGATCTCTCATCTTTCACAAGGATCACTCTCAGTGAGTTCTTATTTCGCAAAATTTAAGACCTTGTGGGATGAAATTGACAATTATCAACCTTTCACAGTATGTACTTGTGAATCTAAGTCTTCTCAACTAGATGCTCAGCACAAGGAGCATGTATTTTGTTTTTTGATGGAGTTGAATGATAGTTATGGGAACATTATTAGTCAGATTTTGTTACTTGAGCCTTTTCCCTCTCTTAGCAAAGTGTGTTCCTTGATTTTGCAAGAAGAGAAAAGAAGAAGTATTGGTTATGGTTTCAACATGATTCCATCTGAAGATGTTGTTGTCTATGTATGTGAATAATAGCAAAGGTTTTCATGGTAATCAAGGTCATAATCATGGTGGAAAAGGGGGTAATTCTAAGAAAGACAGGCATGTATGTACTTACTGTGGTCTCATTGGTCATATAGCAGATAAATGCTATAAACTTCATGGTTATCCTCCAGGTTATAAACCAAAAGGAGGTAACAAGGCTATGGCAAATCAAGTTGCTGCAGTGCTGCCCTCAAGAAACTCTGGAAATTTTGGAGTGGATGTTTTTCCTTCACCAGTGAATCCTAGCTTCATGACTGCTAGTACTTTGCCTATTAGTGTTTTTGCCCAATGTTGGTGTTCAACCAAACATTGTTCCTGTCTCACAGAACCTTGTTGGTCATACTTTTGGGGGTTCTCATTTGCAAGCTAGTCCATAAGTTCCATTGTCTTAGGCCCAATGTGAGCAATTTCTCAACTTTCTGAAGAATTATATGGCTTCTGGATCAGGTCATGGTGCTCAGACTGCCCATCAGGTAGCTTCTGTCATGGCACCAAATCCTTCCATTCCACAAATCTCAACTTCTAACTCCACTTCACCTTCTTGCTCATCCAATTTTTCAGGTAATCCATATTGGATTCCACCTAATCTTTCTCATTTTATTTTTGTTGCACAAGTTGTTGATAGGCATGCATATAAATCTAATACTTGGATCATTGATATTGGAGAAACAGATCATATGGTTCATTCCATTACTCAATTCACTACTATTACTTCTATAGTCCAAACTTATGTCTATTTGCCAAATGGGGAACAATCTTTAGTCACACATGTAGGCACAGTGCAAGTTTCTTCCACACTTACTCTCACTTCTTTTAGTTTTAATTTGATATCTGTTAGCAAGCTCACCAAGAGCCTTTCTTGTTACCTCATTTTTCTTGACGATTGTTGTTTCATTCAAGACCTTGCTCAATGGAGCATGATTGGTCTGGGAAAGAAAAGAATGGATTGTTTCTACTGCAAGATTCAGATTCTAGAACCACTGCATCTGCTCTTGATGTTGTTGTTAGTCACATCTCTCCTTCAAACTTATGGCACAATAGATTAGGACATCCCTCTCATTCAAAAGTTCTTATGTTGAAGAAACTTGTACCTTTTGATGTTCCAAATAAAGCACCTTGTTGTGAAGTTTGTCATTTTTCAAAGCAAAAGAGGCTTCCTTTTGTTTCTACCACTCAAGTATCAACTAAATTAACCTTTTGATTTGATTCATTGTGACCTCTGGGGTCCTTTTTCTACTAGTACTATTGATGGCTTTAAGTACTTCCTGACAATTGTGGATGATTTTACTAGATGCACTTGGGTTTATCTTCTTAAACATAAGTCTAAAACTCAATATTTTCTTCTTCAATTTGCTTCTATGGTGGATACTCAATTCAATAGCAAAATTGAAACCATTAGAAGTGATAATGGTACTAAATTTTACTTAAAAGGTTTCTTTCACTCTCATGGCATCTTGCATAAATTATCATGTGTTGATACTTCTCAATAAAATGTTGTTGTTGAGAGAAAGCATCAACACATTCTTAATGTTGCAAGAGCTTTGAGGTTTCAATCCAAAGTTCATTTATGTTTCTGGGGTGATTGTGTCTTAACAGCAGTCTATTTAATCAACAGAATTCCCTCCAAAACATTGGGAAATAAGAGTCCTTATGAGCTTCTTTTTCATTCTCCACCTTCTTATGCTCATCTTAGATGTCTTGGTTGCTTGTGTTTCATTTCTACCTTACCTCATAATAGGAATAAATTTGCACCTAAGGCTAGAAAGTGTGTGTGTTCTTAGGCTATCCCTATGGCATAAAAGGTTATAAAGTTTTGGATCTTGAATCAAATTCTGTTCATATCTCTAGAAACATCATTTTCTTTGAGCATATCTTTCCAAATGTTTCTTCATCCCAACCTTCAGCTTCCTATCTAGATGATTTGGTCTTTCCCCATTATACCTCAAACACCACTTCATACTCCTCTTTACCATCAATTCCTCCTTTAGTTGCACCTTCCTCATCTCATTTGCCTCCTGAACCTAGTACAAACCTTCTAGGTACCTCCTCTACACCTTCTGCAGAACCCACTACTTCCATTGATTCAATTCCAAACATTTCAAATTCTGATCCTATTCCATCTACCCGTTCCTCACCTATTACACCTTTACCCTTCCTAAGAAGGTCCACTAGACCTCATAATCCTCCACCTTACCTTTCTAACTATTCTTGCAAGTCTGTCAGCACCAAGCCTGTTTCTGGTTTGCCTTATGAAATTTCAAACTGTTTAGATTACTCTTACCTTGGTCCTACCTTCCATTCCTTTATCATGGCAGTCAATACTACTCCATCAAAACTTGTCTCTAATTTCATCAAATACCTTCCTGATGGCACCATTAAAAGGTATAAGGCTCGTTTAGTTGCTAAGGGCTTCACACAAAATCATAGTTTGGATTATTCTAAGACATTTTCCTCAGTAGCTAAATTTGTGTTTGTTAGAATTGTGCTTTCTTTGGTTGTTGTGAAAGGGTGGTTTCTTCACCAAATGGATGTCAATAATTCATTTTTGCATGGTGATTTGGTTGAGGATGCCTATATGTGCTTACCACCTGACTTCCACCGCATGGGGGAGAACATGGTTTGCAAATTGAACAAGAGTCTTTATGGCCTTAAGCAGGCTTTAAGGCAATGATTTGAGAAATTCTCAAACACCATTTTGCAAATAGGATTTTTTCAATCTAAATTTGATTATTCTTTGTTCAGTCACACTCAAGGGTCTTCTTTTACAGTGCTTCTAGTGTATGTGGATGATATATTGCTCACTGGAAATAACCCTGCATGTGTTGACAGTTTAAAGAAGTTAGTTAATGACAAGTTCGGGTTGAAAGATCTTGGTTTATTAAGGTATTTCTTAGGCCTTGAGGTAACAAGAACTGATGAAGGCATAAGCTTGAACCAGATAAAGTATGCCCTTGAAATTTTGGACACTGGTTTCATTAGTTCTAAACCAGTAAAGTTTCCTAATGAGCAGAATTTAAGGCTTTCAAAATATGAAGGGAAGCCACTTGCAGATCCTAGTCAGTTCAGAAGGTTAATTGGAAGGCTGTTATACCTAACTTTAACAAGACCTGACATTACCTATATTGTGCATAGGTTAAGCTAGTTTGTTTCAATGCCAAGGGAACCTCACTTGCTTGCAGCTCATAGAGTGCTTCAATACATAAAAAGGTCACCAGGAAAGGGAATTTTCTTTTCCAATAACTCTGATTTGCATATTAAATCATTTTGTGATGCAAACTGGCTGGATGTCCTGACACAAGAAGATCATTGACAGGTTATGTAGTCTATTTGGGAGAATCCTTGATATCATGGAGATCAAAGAAGCAAGGGGTGGTCTCAAGGTCCTCAATAGAAGCTGAGTATAAAGCAATGGCTAGTGTAGCATGTGAGATAACTTGGGTGCTTCAATTACTCAAAGACTTGAAGATTGAACATCTTAAACCAGCTATGTTATTTTCGCTCTGTTTGTTTCGAAGTAAAATATTTTACAAGTAAAAATTTTACAGTAAAATATTTTACAAGTAAAAAATTTTACAGTAAAATATTTTCAGTAAAACATTTTCAGGTGTTTGGATTAACCTAAACAATTGAAAATGAAATCAAAAATCAGCCACCACCAACCACCACTAGATGCAAGCACAATCCACCACCAACTGTACTAAATGCAGATTGGGGAAAAAAAAAAAACCATCATTGATGTTGCCACCAAAATCCAATGTTGAAAGCCTGAGACAACCATCCAAATCACCGCAGTAGCCACCACCCACAGCACTGCAACAAAGAGGCGAAAAAAATCCAAGATCAATGATTAATGAAAACTCACCCTAATCAGCTACCACCCACAACACTGCAACAACAAGAAGAATAAAAATCCAAGATCAATTATTAATGAAAATCCACGCCAATCAGCCACCATCAACATCGGAACCCACCACCTACACAACACCATTGAACAAACGAATCATCCATCACCCAGCCACCAAAACCCAAAACTAAACCCACCTACCAAACTCAAAACCAAACCCACCATCGTTGACCCACCAATCCAGATCTGAGAGATGCAGCCAGGAAAAGATTAGGAACATGAGGAAGAGTGTAGAGGGAACAGAGAGATACAGAAACCCAAATCAACGATCTGCACTGCATTTACTGCCAAAACCTCTATGCTAGAGACATCGACGTCGAATGCCTCAATGCTCATCAGTAGAAGTCCCAATGGACTACCAGAGTAAAAAGAAGAGACAGCAGGGATAACTGAGAAGGCCAGAAGGGAGAGTAGTTGTGAGAAAGGGAGAGATAGCGTGAGAGGGACTAAGGTTAAAGGTAGTGAAAGTATCGGACAAAGCATCAGGTAAAAGTGAGGAGAGCAAATGTAAATTACCAAAATTTTAAGTGTAAAATATTTTACACAAATTTGCCTAACTTGATTTAATTGACTGAAAATATTTTACTTTTGACTAAATATTTTGCTGCAAAATAAATACTGTAAAATGAGAAAATATTTTCCTGAAAATATTTTACATCGAAACAAATGAAGTGTTTGTGACAATCAAGCAGCATTGTATATAACTATCAATCCAGTCTTCCATGAGAGAACCAAACATATTGAATAGATTGCCACTTAGTTAGAGACAAATTTTTGAAAGAGATGATTAAGACTTTTCATGTCACCACAAATGTTCAAGTGGCTGACATTTTTACTAAAGCTTTGGGTTTTAGTTCTTTCACAAGACTGTTAGAAAAGCTGGGATTGAAAGACATCTTTGTGCCAAGACAATTGAAGGGAAATGCTTCACTTCAAGTCACTGATCTCATAGCTCAGGACTTGAGAGGAGTGTTAAAGTTGAAGAAGTGGACAATAGCAGCATGTGTGGAGTGAAGAAGAAAATAACAAAAAGTGGCAAGGTGTTGCACATGCCAGTAATAGAAGAAAGAAGAAATCAGTGATAGTTGTCTAGCATAGACTGAGGGAAACACGTGTCAAGCATTGATTGGTTGTATTGTTGATTTTTTTTTTTTTTTATACACTGTTGAAAGTTTGTTAGTTAGTTATTTAGGCGAGAAACTTTGGCCTCTGTTTTTAGTGTATATATAGTATAGGTGATAATTATTTTGTAACTATATTGTATATCAGAAGCTTTTGGCTATCAATAAGATTTTTCTACTCTCTTCAAGAATCTCTCTTTTAAAATCCTCTACTCACACTTTTTAGTGAACATTAATTAATGGTTCTCCTCTAAATATTACCAAACCATTTCAATCAATTCTTTTTTATCTTTGCATCAAATAGGGCAATCACCCTAATCTCTAAACTAATTTCCTCATTTTAAATCTTGTCATTCCGTATATTTTTTAATAATACATCCTAATATTCTAATTTCAACTACATACCTTTAATAAATTTGTTATTTTTTAACCCAACATTCAATATTATAGAATTTAATCGATCTTAGAGCATCAGCATTGATGATGCCAAAAATTTAGTAATTTGGTACCACAAAAATTTATTTTATTTATTTTACCACCCCACTTTACAAAATGTCCAATATCAGCTGTTTTATTTTAGCATTCAACACAATAAAATAATATATCTATTACAATAAACAACCACCACCACCACCAATACAATAAAATAATATATATTTTAATTAATATATATATATATATATTTATATTTACCATCTTATCTACAGTGCATAGTTATCTTTGGCTGTGTACTATGGTTCAACAGCAAAAAAGTATGGCTTTACTCCACTCATGCATTAGCCTTTTGTTCCACTTTTGTTATACTAATGCACAGCACTCTTTGAACCTTTTTGCAAGAGTGCTGTGCATTAGTATTGGTGAAGGCAAATAGTTCCTTTCTTTTCACACAAGCAATGGATGACCTTTCTTTTTCTTTTTTTTTTTATGAACACAATAGATGACCTTTCCACTGAAATCACATGCACGCTTTCTATTTCCTTTTTGTACACAAGTAGTCACAACTGCAACAGCAAAAAAAAAAAAAAGATGGATTGGGTGGGGGTCTTCGAGCCTTTTTGCAAGAGTGCTGTGCATTAGTATTGGTGGAGGCAAATAGTTCCTTTCTTTTCACACAAGCAATGGACGACCTTTCTTTTATTTTTTATGAACACAATAGATGAGCTTTCTACTGCAATCACATGCACGTTTTCTATTTCCTTTTTGTACACAAGTAGTCACAACTGCCAGTCTAAGTCGAGCTAGCTTGAATGAATAATATCTGGACGGATCAAACGCTGAATATTCAATGGAAATGACTGGGAAAATCTCCACCGAATTCAAGGAAACCATCACCCTTACCTGCGCGCATCTTATACGGCTGTGTGTGTCCAGCGCAGGATTGCTGGGAAATTAACAATGTTTGTTTGGTTGGTTGGAAAAGTTAGAATGTTATTTTTTGTTTGGTAAAGAAAAGGTTTGATTTTGAATGTTAGATAGCCTAACTTGCTGGATTTGGTGAAAAAGTTAATGCTATATATGCGATTTGATCATCATTTTAAGATCTGCATATAATATTTCAGAACCAAGCTATCGCAAATGGTGGGTGTCACTGTCATCGAGTGAGAACAGAGGATGCTAAAATGAATACCGAAGGAAAAGAAGAACACCCAAAACATTAATTTATTAAGAAAAATGTTGAACAATAGTGTTAGTATATCACAATCAGATAGATTGATATTTTTGACGAAAATCAAGGAATTTTGATTGTTCTTGAATTTTTTTAGTCCAATTAAGGGATTTTCTAGAATCAACAACCCATACATATCCTATTTTTGGTTCAAAATAATAGGTCAAACTCAGGTGCAGTTCATTATTTCTATTTGAATTCAAACATTTAGGTTTTTTTTAAAATTTAAATATCCTTCAACATGATAACATTATTCTTTTTTTTTATATATATATATACAAAATAGAAACTCTACTCTAACTTAATCTAAATGTATATATGTATGAAACTCCTTCTTAAAGACTTGAACCCCAACTCTTACCCCTCACATCCCACAAGCACTTATACTTGTGAAGTAACTATTGCACTAAGGGTGCATGGTGGTCATTATTCTTATTTTATTGATAAATGTAACTAAGTATTTAAATTTAATTGAGAAATCTAATGTACTTCGTTGAAAGTATTGTGTACTTAATTTTTACCCCACAATAATATATTCCTTTGTCCTAAATTTTTAGTCATCTATTGTATAATTTTATGCATAATTTTATACTATAAAAACTTAAAACTTAAATATTTGATTAATAACATAGTTATTGATTTTTGTTGTTTTCTAGAAGTTTTGCAAGCATGGAAGATATAAGAAGAAAATGTAATTTAATAGTGAATTTGTCAAAATTCACATCTAATAAAAAAATATTGAGTGACGTTATAGTCATAGGCTACAACTAAGTTTGTTGTCAAACTTGGTCTTATGGTTCTCTTCAAAAAGTCAATATGTATAATATTTATAAATTTACTAACTTACCTTTTATTTTATTAAAAAAAAATACCTCTCTTTTATTATTACCTTTTAATTTATTAAAAACTACAATACCTCTCTTTTATTATTACCTTTTAATTTATTAAAAAATACAATACCTCTCTTGTATTATAGTTTAAATTAAGTACGGTAATTTTGGAAACTTTGTACCTTCTTATTTGAAAAACAATATATTATATGATATTCCCTTAAAAAGTTCAATTTTCTAAATTGGCTAACAAAACAGATGAAGTACAATTATAAAATCGTAAAGATATAGTCACTAAGAACTTTCTTTTTAGACATAGGCCATGAGACTGAATCATTTAAATCTCCTTGCTTAAACTCTCAATTTTTCCTTTCTCTACATCTTTCATTTATTTTGACATGGTATTATAGCTACCTTTCTGTCGCGCTTCACTAGATATTAAGCAGCCCATTGTCAAGTATCGCTTGATTTAACTGTTCGCCATTGTCTTGCTGGTAAGCAGCCATTATTTTTCTTCAAACAAGGCACTTTCCCATTTTATTTTTCGCATAAATTCCAATTTTAGGGTTTGTTTTCTTATTTGAGACTTTCAGGCCACACAACTTAATTAGCCAATCACACAACCTTTTGCAAATGTACACGACAATTATTTAGTCTATCATTTAAGATTTACGTTGCTAGTATAAGAAATAACATCTTCTAACTATTAGACCTACTTTCTCTAATGCATGCGTGGGATTGGGATATCATAGAATTGATCATAGTGCGATTTGACGCAATGCAGATCTAGCCTCAAACGGGCCAATGCTGGACCGTTGACTGTTTGTTACTTGCTTCTTCTTTTTTTTCTTCTTTTTTTAATAGCGATCGTTCTATATTTTTTGAAATAACAATAACATCCTTAAGGAATGAGTAAATGACATATACACACAAATTAAAATTTTGTATACGGTCTGTCTCACATTCTCACTTCATGTTGGCCTCGCAAGCACAGAGCTAACCCTTGAGGCAAGATGGGTCTATTACAATAACTCAAAAGTGATACAACAAATTACAAAAAATTTCACACAAATTACTAATCCATGATCCTCTTAAGTGTATGATCATGACTATAATTAAACATGGTTTAATCGACGTGTGGAGAGAAAAGGAGGCTCATTATTATTTCTTAGGAGGATTCACATAAGCTAAGACTGCGTAAAAAGTCTGTGTAAGTGTAAGGAGCAAGAGCACAAAGGCAGCCAATGCAGAAATAAACGACCAAGGGGTGTCAAAATACCTATACTTGAAGCCTGCCCACTGTACATGCCAACTATTCCGATAATAGTCGTGAACATCATTGAACAACTTCGACAAATAACACAAATCAATATCAAACGCCACATCCTTACCCAAATTGTTGATGAACCGAGCAACCTCGGCCTCGGTCCCAAAGTAATTATCGATTATGTTGCAATCACTAAGGTACTCCACGTCCTTAGCTGTGTTGACAAGGCAATCCAAAAATGTAGCGTAAGTAGTAAGGTGCTTAGAGGAACTATTGTGACATTGCTCGAATGCCACGCAGTTTACCAAGAAAGATGTCATGAAATCGTCGATGGTTATAGTAGGCATCTCGATCACACCGCGATGGAATTTCACAACCAAGAAGCTGTCATCTTTGCCTGGATTGAGACAAATCCCCGAGCGACGTAGCTTCGAGACACAGTGGATGATATGTGTGGGTATGTTGCCCCTCTTTGGCAATTCTTGATGGGGTGGGATAAAACTTGAGCGTACCAAGTCAAGCAAATGCAAGCCCTTGAGATCTTTGTGACTCTCTATGATATCTTCGCGCCTTTGAATTATGTTGTTAAAGAATCGCAAAGCAAGCAAGGACAAAGATGGACCAGACTCCTCGTTAGGCATTTTTGTAACCTCAAATAAACGTTCCAAAACAAAAAATGGAATCTGATTTTCAAGTCGAAGAAAGTCCCTATAGAAAAAAGCTATTATCCAAGCCATGGTGACAATAGGGTCATCAGGCTCAAACATTTTCAGATTGTTAACCTTTCGAAACAACTCTAATATAAAACAACCATCAACTACCATCATTTCAAGGAACTCATCAGAGCTGAGATGAATGGTCTCAGAATAGCACTCTCTAGCTTCTTTTTCAAGTGGTTGTATGCTTTTCAAGTAGTCCTCTAAGGTTAAACCTATAGTTTTGTTCCTAGAGAGCAAAGAACCTAGGTACCTCCACTTGTGCTCCTCGATCATTTGTAGGTGAGGCTCACCACGATGATAGGGGCCGATGGAAACGATTTGGGGTTGATACGACTTGCCGTTGATGTCCATTAGGCTCTTGGGGACTCTGAAAATGCAACATGCTCTTTTGCCTGCGGCTTTGCTTAGTAACTTTGGGGTTTGGCTGATCTTCTCATGCATCGAATCTAGGTGATCCTTGTTGATCTCCCAAATACTCACTATGTGATTGGCTTCTCCTTCTACAGAATTGGTTCCCATTGTGGATTTTGGTTTTTTAAGATTATGGTTGTGAAGGTAAAACTGGATTGGCTATGTGTGATGGAAGTTTTAAGAGGAGAGAGAAGACTCTGTGACTGAAAGGTAGATGTTAGGTATTAGGAGAGATTGAGAGGAATGGATGGTTGGATGAAAATTTAAATCAGCTGGGGAAGAGTTTTCTTTTCCTCTTTCATTTGGTTTTGGTTTTGATATTGGACAACCTTAATTGAGAAGGTCCATCCTCATTGATATGAATCTTGATATAATAAAAATTTATGTATATGCTCTTTGTTTTTTTTGTAATACTTAGAGAGATAGTGTACAAACATATTATTTATGCTAGCTTTCGATTTTTGTATTTTCTTGGGAATGATAGATGATAGTTATTATAAGATTATATAGATTGTAGACTTTATCACTTTGGATTGATTGGTGGTTTTGATTAACATCCTCAAGACAATGACATATATATATATATATATAATGTTCAATTAATTTGGGATAAGATCAATCAAAGTCAAAATGTGATCAAGAAAACTTTGAAAATTATTTTAGTTAATGGTTCTCTTAGAGACTTAGACAAACTATTTATTTTAAGATAGAAAGATCTAGAAATATATTTCAATTAGCCTTATTTGTTTTTTCTTTTTCCAAATTAAAAAAAAAGTAATAGTCTCCTATTAATCCATTTATCACTTTCGTTTTAATAATTTAATAACTACAACAAGTGGAGGAGCAAACCTTGATTTTTCTTACAATATCATTGTATTATAAGATCCTTCACAAGTCATTTTAAATTAGATTTCTTATAGATGAAACTTTTAATATATATATATATATATAAAGAAAAAGCCTTTAACATTTGAAAACAATATAAGACATAGGTTTCTTTTCACTTTTAGTAATTTTTTGTGTGTAAATTCTAGTAGAAAACATCATCAATGAATATAATTCACATTTGTAACTGATAATTTTCTTTTTCATGTAGACAAACAATGATCACTTTTTTTTTACGTAATTTATAATATTGTTTTTTTTTTTATTGATATGATATGATTTCATCCTATAGTATTTACTTTATGATGTGTATTATATCATCATGCCAAGATACTAATTAATTTTTTTGTATAAATGGAACTAATCAATATATATATATATATATATATATATATATATATATATATATATATATATATAAACAGATACCTCATGTGAGAAAGTACAAGGTTCTACCAAGTAACATGTTCTTTGCAAAGGGAATTAAAATATTTTCAAGTGCCATATCAGAGATAAGAACAAATTAAATATTAACTTTTTTTTCGTTTGGTTTAATGTTTTAAGACTTTTTTAATTAAAAATATATATTCTTTATATCTTTTGGTCCAATGTTCCAAGACTTTTCATCCCTTACACATACCATTTTCAACTCTTACACTTCTATCCATTTATATATACCTATCTATAGTCCTTCATGTCATCCTATATCAAGTATACACATAACAAAAACATTGTCATTTACTTTCAATCTTTCGATGACACCTACCTAGCTCTAACATTATTGTCTCATCTAATCTTAACTTGTATGAGTTGGCTACAATCAAAGAAGGGAGGCTTGCATTTTATATTAAGTGACAACGGCAATTATGATTTGTGGATTTTGTAAATGATGTGATTGACTGTGGGTGTTTGGAATATGTGTTTGTTTTAGAATTAAGGAGAGAAAAAAAAAACACGTTCTATATCAACTTTTATTCTACAATATTTCTCCCAAAAAAAATTCCTCAATTGAATAATTATAATAGATATATGTGTGCAATTTATAATTATTACTTTTTATAATGAACTCATTAATCATTACTAATAAAGTTCTATAACAATTATGCTATAATGCATATATAACATTTTTTAAAACTATTTAACATAATATATTACAATATTATTCGTGCATTACACAACTAACTTATAAGTAAATAATAATAATTCATAATACACTCTTATATTGAACCGTGAAGCATTAGTTTTTTTTTTTTTTTTTTATAAAAGTGAAGCATAAATTATTTGGGCCCAATTCCGTACCAAATTGTGCTAGTAAATGAGAAGTCTTTATTATAATTTCATCGAAACATATTTATATTGATAGCGGATATAAGCTGGCAGAAGTGATTTTTCTTTTTTTTATTTGCATTTGTTTGGTAGTTGGGGAACGTGCTACCAACGACTCTCTCCACATATTGCTGTCTTTTTCTTTCATAACTCTCTTTAAAGTATCCACTCGGAGAGGCTCAACCATCAAGCGAAAGTTTTGAGGAGTCCTATCTGTACGTAGGATCTAGGTATATACTTACCAGTCACTAAACTTTACAATACATTGGATCAAAGTGGACTGAATTAAACCAAAGGAGATAGAATGAACCAAATAGAACTGAAGTAGACCAAAAAAAACCAAAATAGATATAATGGACCGAATAGGACCAAAGTGGACCGAATACAACCAAAGTGAACAAAATGGACCAAATAGAACTGAATAGGACTAAATTAGACCGAACAGGACCAAAATGGTCCGAATAAGACCAAACTGGACATAATGGACCGAATACGACTAAACTAGACCGTATAAGACCGAAGTGGACCGAATAGGGCCAAATGGACCGAGTAGAACGGAAGTGGATAGAATAGGACCAAAGTTGACCAAATAGAACCAAAGTGAATCAAATAGCACCAAGTGAACCGAATAGAGCCAAATGGACCGAAGTGGACCAAATAAAGGAGGGTGCTTTAAATCACATGATTCATTATCAGATTTTGAAGGGAAAGTGAAGTGGTGTACAAGCGGGGGAAGAGAAATCAAGGTTAATGCTATCATGGGGAAGAGAGTGAAGGAAGAAAGACTTGAAAGTTGAATGGGAGTGGTGATGGAAGAGTAGCAAGCTTGCTACATTAGGGTTTTTGGATATTTTTTAAGAGACCGTCACTTGCTTAGGGCTGGGTTTTGTTCCCATTACTTCTTTAAAAAATATCTGATGTAGAAATTTGTGAACAAGACTACTATTTAGCTGTTTTGGTTTCAAAAAAAAAAATCATGGGGGAGTTTGACCGTGTCCATTTGAAAGCTATATAATACCAACCGTAAAAGTTATATGATTCAACAGTAGGAAAAAGTGAAAGCAATTTTAATGGTTGAAGAAGTTTGTAGCATATAATTCTTTACATTGGAGAGATAAATCAATAATTTTTTCTTAATAAATATTTTGCACTTTCTCAACAAAAAAAAAATTATATATATATATATATATTGCAAGACAAGCATGAGAAAATTAATCCTAATGATTCATAACTATAAATAATTCTAGAAAATAGATATAAATCATGCAAGGGCATAGCATAAATCAATAAATAACCAATATGAATACTCCAAATTAATAAGTAATGCAAGGACATATATAATCACTATCTTTCTTGGGACTTACAATGTCCTAAATGTGTAGCTTGATGAGAAGGTCTTCGGTGGTGACTAAGAAAACTCCAAATTCAACACTAATAATTAAAGATATATGCGCCAGCTAGAATCTCCTGTTTGTGAATCACAAGAGAAAAACAAAGCATAAATCAACACCAAGAGAAAGGGGAAAAAAAAAAAGGCTTCCAACCCCTATTTTATAATTCTTCAATCTTTCCCTTAGGTTAGATTATCCGTTGAAAACGCAACTATAGACCCTAAAAACGCAGCTATAGGCTATAGCCGCGTTTTCTATAACCACGTTTACAAATGCGACTTATCCTGCGCAACAATAGCCCATGCGGGTCTAAAGCCGCACTTTTTTAACCACGGCTACAAATCTGAGCCTATAGCTACGTTTTTCCACCTGCGGCTTCACTACAAAAAAGTGGACCTGTTTCGACCCTTATTTTTCGAGGGTTTATTAAAATTTGTCCAAATAAACACTAAATATAACACGTGGGTGACTATTACTAGGCTTACTGAGAAACTTCAAAATAAGTCAACATATAACCCTTGAAATAAGTGTTGAAAAAAATGGCAGGTGACTATTACTAGGCTTACTGAGAACCTTCAAAATAAGTCAACATATAACCCTTGAAATAAGTGCTGAAAAAAATGGTGGGCACACCAGTGTGAGTTTTCGCTTTAAAATTTGTAGATTTCCCAGTACCCCTCGAAAAAATACTGCAAAACATAAAGAATGATTTATTTCTAAGCAAGACTGAAAAATTTTGTATGAAAATTTCGAAGTATTTAGGTCCTCCCTGTCTTATTCTCTTTCATTTATTTTTCATCTTTTTCCTTTGATTTCTCTTTCTCTCTCTCTCGCTTGCTCTCAAAGTAGATTGCATTTTCTCTATGTACGAAGATGAATCACCAGAATGTGAGGAATCTCTGATCAAAGGAAGGAATTTTCCGAAAAGGACAGCAGCGCCGACGAGAACTATCATACTCTCTCCGTTACCACCTCCGGCGAATCTTCTGATGATAATTTTTTTTTGTAAAAATTAAGTTCGTACCTTGATCATACATAACGCAATCGTAGTGATTGAATGTTGTGCATTGCTCTATGACTCAGTCTTTGTTTTTATTGATTGACTATGGAAATTAGGGTTCAATTTTGGTGTGTGATTTAAAACTTTGCTTTAGTAGCTGAGTATTTTTACAATTCAACATTTCAACCAGCTATAGATGGAGTACTGATGTTATTGTTACAATTCAATTCAACATTTCAATCATACATAACGCAATCGTAGTGATTGAATGTTGTGCATTGCTTTGTGACTCAGTCTTTGTTTTTATTGATTGACTATGGAAATTAGGGTTCAATTTTGGTGTGTGATTTTAAACTTTGCTTTAGTAGCTAAGTACTTTTACAATTCAACATTTCAACCAGCTATAGATGGAGTACTAATGTTATGGTCAGTAAAAATTCTAAGTCTTTTTGCAATTTTTTATTATAAATAAGTCTTTTTGTAATTCTATACTCAATTAATTTAGCAGGCTGATGCGAAAGGAAATAATAAAATTGGCTTGGCCAAGCTAGGATTGATTTTGGTTTTAGATTTGTGATTAATCAGGCTCTCTTGTGGTTGAGATTCATTCAATAGATATAGTGTCCAAGGAAACTGCAAGAACTTGTTTCTTTTGGTTTATATTGTATTTATTCATATTACATTGGTTGACTTCTTATGATATGATTGCCCTGCTCAAATGTTTATCATAAAATACTTTATTTGAAAGATAGTTGGTTTAATCATAAAATGCAGTTGGGTTTGTGTATTCAAATTTAGTTTTCTTTCTCTTCGTGTGTGTGTGTGTGTGTGTGTGTGTGTGTGTGTGTGTTTATTTCAATCTACATCGTCCAACTTGTTGGCTTTGGTGGGTGAGTGTTTATCTACCGGGTATCATTGTTAGCTATTGGGAATTTGTGTTTAGTAGTAGAGGAACCTACATCGTCCAACTTTTACATTGTGTTTGGGATGATGGGTTTATTGAAATGCTATTGGCTTTTCTTTTGATGGTAATTTGGAATGGACACGGGTTTTTGTTTAGATAACAAAATGGTTAAGGCAAATTTAGTTTTGTTTCTTGTTTTTTTTTTCCAGTGCTTTGGTTCAAATTTTATGATTGAAAAGGATGGGCTCCAATAGAATTATAAATATTTCTATTTGACAGGCTATTCGAACGTTGATCTGGTTCCTATCCAGGTAGTTAATTGAGTGAGTTTTGTCTTGCTAATCCTCATTTCTTTTTTACTTAGCAAAAATAAAAGATCTATATTTTTTCTTGTCGTTTATTAGGCCCCAATAAGTTGTTTCTATTGGTTAAGGCTCCCTGTTCTTTCAACCTGCCTCTGCATTTTCTTCCCAAACGTGATTTTAAATACAGCAAAAAGGTAACAATTCCCCTTTATTTATTTATTTATTTTGGGTTAAGTAAAAAGTGCAACAGCAAAGCTATATAAATAGCATGCCTTTTTATCAAAAAAAAAATTTCTGTTGTATGGTGAGTCTACTTGCTTTTATGTGCATAAGACAGTTGTATACCTGACATGATAGTGGATAGTCTTGATAAACTATTGTTCTCACTTTTCATTAATTGCTATGGGTGCTTCTAGCCAAATTACTTATAGATTGCAGTAGAGTGTCCTATTTGAAGTAGGAAATAGGACACTGTTATCGTCTCATATAAAATATAATCAGACAAGGGAGCAGAAAGCTCCATGTATTGCAACAAGAATAATTCATGTTCAGCGTAGCAGGCATCTTACCAATAACGACACCCTGCTCATGAACAAGAACAACAAGGTCCTTAAATATTTCATTTGCTTGTCCAATTTGCTCTTCAATGTCCTTAATACCCTGTTCCCTTTCATCAATCATAGCCTCATTGAAGGAAATTTCATTATCCAACAGAACTACCTCCTACCTGCACATTTTTGTTCAAGAAAATTGAGAGTGAACAAAAATTCTCTCAAGCTTTCCATGTCTTAGAAAACACTTTACTAGGTAGATACAATCAAGTTATGAACCAAAGCAGATTTGATGTCCACCTAAAAATTCTACTATTTATACAATTTCAAACATGATTTCCATCTACAGAAAAAAAAAAAAAAGAAAAAAAAAAGGATGATTTAGTTTACAAAAGCCACTCCCATCAACAAGAACTAGTATGAGACAATGAATATGGTTGTCAACAATCTCTAACAATGCAAGCATTACAGCTACAATCTATACAAATTTACAAAGTAACAAAGATTCATCTAAGTTTTAAACAATTGTGATATACAAAGTGGACTTAAGATCTAAGATCTGCTATGGGTGTTTCTTTTACCCTCCTGGAATTATGATTGTGCTGTGGAATGGACTGAATAAGTCTACAGAGTGGGTTAGACAGCAGATCTTCTTTCCAATAGAATTATAAATATTTCAGTGACTGCTTGAAAATAAATTTTAATAACTGTGATCAATTATACATAATCTTATCTTACACAGATGTGTGACTGCCTAAGTTATATCTCATCTTTAATAACCGTGACTGCTTGAAAATAAATTTTTTTAGGGACCAGAAGTTTTTTGGAGGGAGAAGATTTTAGTTTATATAGCTTTAATTAATAATAATTGTCACAAGCTACTGTTCTCTATTTTTTGTTTTTTGTTTACATAACTGTAAAATAACAATAAGTTGGTTTGTTCGTCTGTTGAGATTGACCATTATGCCTTATGTGACCAACTTAGGTCATATCACCTAAGTTGAAAGGAGAAGTAAAGCACCTCAAAAGCATGCTCGAACAACAAGCTATTCAAATGGCAGAACAACAAGCTATTCAAATGGTAGAACAAAGAAGACATTTTGAGGAACAACAAGCTAGTCAAATGGCTGAACAAAGAGCACATTATGACAATATGATGATGCAAATGTTCAATTATATCACCTCGCAATCAGCCCAATCTAGTAGTGATCACTAAGGTATGAAGATTAACTCAAGCTAGTGACTGTTTTAGTACTATTGGATAAATTTGGAATGACTTATTGAGTTGTTTACATATACAATTTTCCCCCATGAGATGTCGATGCACATGCTTGTGGATATTCTGGGTATTGATTTTCAGTTGGGTTTCGTGTGAAAAAACAGAGATTTTTGGTTTTGATTTGTGTACTTGTATGTCTATATATAATTAGTTGTTTTAAGCTCAGCTGAGTGTTCATATATATATATATATATATATATATATATATATATATATATATATATATATATATATATATATTAATGGGGATGGTGGAGATTGAGATTTGGGATATGAATTTGTTGTCTTTCGATTGCTGACCTTTTCTTGTGTGAACAATTGAAGTTTGTGTAATTAATTGGGAGTCTGTTTTGATACTGAGAAAATAAAAAGTATTAATAATCTCAATTTTGCAATTCTTAGATCTTTTGGGTTTTTCCTGGAAGTAAAGGCCTTGAATTTCAGCTGAGCTTAGTGCAACTAATTGGGTTTCTTTTTAGTGTCTCAGGAAGCACTAAATCAAGATATATTTTCAGTAAATGGGTAATTTATTTAAATAGGATTTGCCCAGATGCTAAACTTAGTGGTTTGGTGTTTCTTTTCGTACTGTAAATGGGTAATTTATTTAGATGGTATTTTGCCCAGATGCTAAACTTAGTGGTTTTGGTGTTTTTTTTTTTTTTTTTTTGTACTGTAACTGACAATAGATGGAAAATTTACTCGTATTTTTTGGTTGGGGAGGGGGTGCTATAAAGGCTGAAGCTCCAAATTGATAATCACCTTCCATAAATCTTTTTGTTTTTAAAATATTGTTCATGACCTATCAAGTTGTTTTAGCAGATGTCATGTTAAACTAACTAAAACATGTTCTACTTTCTCGTTGTGCAGCGGGTGTAGCAGAAGTTACTGGGAAGGAACAAATAGATGCACAGCCAACCAAGAAGGGAAGGGGAAGAAAACAATAAATTTGTTTGCTACTAGACATATAGGTTTTGGACAAATTTTAGTTGATATCATGGATGATATGCAAAATCTATTGTGCAGTCATTTAATTTCTTGTGCAAAATCTAATTTGCGTATTTGGGTTCTTGTGCAGTTATTTAATTTCTTGTTTTAAGCTTTCTGTAAGTTTTGGTTCTTACAAACCAACTTGATTCTCACAAGTAATATTAGGATCAAGATATCTTCGTGTAATTTAGGAAATACAAGTTCAAATTGCACTAATATGCTTCTTCAATATGGTAGTTTCAACATGAATGAATATATATATATATATATATATATATATATATATATATATATATATATATATATATATATATTGTGCATGATTGTGGTTTTTTTTTTAAAAATAAAATAAAATCTTATTTTGAGGGTCAAAAGACCCCTTAAATAACCTTATTTATCAAGGGTTGTAAATATAAATCTTTTAAACATTGGTAAAAGGTTATTTAAGGGTCTCTTGACCCTCAAAATAAGATTAGAGCACTTGTTTTGAGGGCCACAAAGGCCCTAAAAATTTCATTTTCAACGGTATATGTTTCGAAGGTTATCAAGGGTCAATTGGACTCTTAAAATAAATTTTTTCAAGGTTTTTTAATACTTTTTTTAGGGGTTTTGACCCTTGAAAATAGTCAGATTTGTTGTAGTGCTTAAGCCCCGAGACCTATTGCTGCATCTTTAAAAAACGCGGCTATAGACCCGCTTTGGGCTACGTTTTAGACGTAGCTGTAGACAAAACCAATGTAGGGGGCTTTAGCCGCGTTTATAAACGCTACCCACAAACAGTCTATAACTGCATTTTTTTAAACACAACTATAGGCTTAGACTTGTAACTGCGTTTTACAAAACCCAAACTTTATATAACAGAAATTATACTTTCAATTATTTCTAATGTCAGAAGTTACATATTAAACCCAATAACTTTATACGTAACAAATAAATTCTTAAATTCTTAAATCTATTTCAATTCAAACTCTAAGTCATGCTGTGAGTGATATAAAAGAGAAATAATAGAGTACTTGAATTAAGATGGATTCAAAATTTTAGGATTTGATTTGTACTTATGAAAGTATAGGGTTAGTTTGAAAAGCCCCAAAATTATAGAATTTAATTTATGAATAAATTTAGAGACACAACTTTTTTCTCAATTTGTTAAAGTTGCAATTGTGAATCAATCTCATCATCGATATCTATTTTATTTAAATTTTCACAAGCATCAGCAATAAGACACTTAAGATTATCCATGACAACAGAGGCCAAGGATCAAGATCATACTCAAAAAATTAATCCATTCAAAACATACCCACTTTGAGACTACTTGTTAGGAAATTTTTAGATCTTAATTAATTTTATAGTAGAATTAATCAACTTGCTAAATTAACCAGTTATAAATTCATATTTATTTCTATGTTAATTACCATAAAGCAGCATATACCATATGAAAAACACTAGACAATTACACAATTTATGGTTATTCAATGAAAACTAATGAAACAACTGTACTGACCCCAGAGTAAAAATATACCCACTAATAAAATTAAACTTTTACGAAACAAAAAAACAAAACAAAAAACTCTATTTTATTTTTGCTACATCATGTAGTAAATACTTATGTGGCCACCCATAATTTCAAATAAACTCTTCTACGGTAGACTTTGTTGAACTTGGACCTACTGCTCACGACTTCAAGTACCTAATTGAAAATTTTCTCCATAACAAAAATACTGGGATGAAGGTTTTGTGACTTTTCAAATTCTGATCTTGAAATATCCCACACCTCTAACCTTAGTGACTAAGTATGCCCATATCACTTTATTAATGATAATTAAATAGTATTTTAAGTAAATGGAAATTTAGAAAAAATAAAGGACACTACACTGATGTGGAAAGTAAATAAGGTGTAATTTTCAAATATTAGATTAATTGTAATTTAAGTAATATGAAATGGTAAATTAGTAATTATGTACTACTTAGCTATTATATAGTTATAGAACTACAAGTACCACTTTCCCTTTTCTACACAGATGACACCTCACCCCTCACCCACATCCTATTCTATCTTCCTGAACATTCCCACCCCAAGGTCATTCTCATGTTTTAATTCCCTCTCTGTTACTTCTCTCACCTGAAACCTTACATCTCTCTAGTTGAAGCAACAATCCCTCCCCTCACTCACCCGAATATATATCACTCTCTATCTCTCTCAAGAATGGATCAACACACTATGAACACTAGGGTTCAGCTTCTAGGTTTAAGGGTAAGAAAATAAAATGATTTCCTTGCCATGGGGTTTTTTTTTTTTATCGTCAAAGTTTTGACTATGAGGATTTTGAATTATTGTTTCTAGCTTAGAATAATTTCTGAAAGAAGTTTAAATATTAATATCTTTAAAATTTGTATGTGAATTGTACTTTAGTGGCTTTTGTGTCTCTTGTGATGTTGGTATATAGAATCCATGTTGGAAAAGATTAAAACTATGGTGGTTAATTTAGTGTTTTGAGTGAAAATGCATGTCTTAGTTCCTTGTTCTTTCTGTTATGATAAGTTCAAGCCTAAATATAAAATTGTTTATTTCTTGGTTAGAGATGTTTCATTAGTGGTTCTTTATATGTATAGTATTAATATGGGGATGTGTTATTTAGAAATATCATAATGTTATATTGTACAAAGTAAAATAAAGATACATGCATGTCTACTAACTAATCTATGAAAATTTGTCTTTAAATGAAATATAACTCTTATGAATTAGTAGACTATATAATAAGTTCTACCATCATTATGTTATTACCATGTTTAGGCTGGCTTCCTACATGGGAATACAACAAGTCTTTGCTCTTATTGACCCTTATTTAGGAAATGTTTACTTATATTATTTGTACCATAGTATTACATCAATAAAATAAGGCAAACAATTGGCATTGTTGTTTGAAGTAAAAGGCCCATTACGGCTACGCCATTTGGGCATTGACAAAACATCTTTTTCTGTGTAATTTTAAAAATATTTCATTTAATTTAACAAGATGTAAAACCTAATTGACTCTTATACCCTTTCATTAAGCTTGAATGTGATAACTTAGTGAGGTTTAAAGTCTAAGAAAGTAATTTCCAATATATGCATTGTTGCTTCCCCATTTCAAGCATGTTTAGAATTTAGTTTGGTTCCATTTGTGACATGAAGTGAATACGAACATGAATGTGATGGTTTCTCTTTGGCTATGTGACTCATGCTATTGAATGTATGCACGTTATGTTTTGGGAACCTCTCTGAGTGGGGATTAGGATTTCCTTGATTTTGAGAGCTAGGTTTTTGAGATGTATCTATAAGTTTATGCAAAGGTAGAATTGATAGTGATAAGCTTTGATATTTGATATAGGTGATCCTAGCATCCAAGTTTGAGCTCCTTCGACTTTAGGGTCTCAGTTCCTCTACTTTCAGGTGAAGGATAAATTATATGGGCATTTAGTAATTCATGAGATTATTTTAAAGTGTATTATGAATTAAAAGATTTTTATTAAAGGTATGGCATGTAATCATGTTTCAGACGAAGATATGTTCGTGAGCTTTCGAAACCTTATGTATATAATTTAAGCATATTGATGTTATTACTAATTCCACAAATATGATGTTTAAAGAAAATAATGGAAATCCTATTATGATGAAATGTTATGCAAACTACGAATTTCAATATGATGTATAAGTATAAAATGTTTTTGGGTTATGTCCTCTGGTGATCTGAACTTAGCCAGTGCAGTTAAATTATTAGCTTTCCATGAAAAATGTTATCTGATTGGCCATTAAAAGTGGTGAGGACTCTGTTGTACCCACCCTTGTTGGGAATGGCCAACTTGTGGAGGATGCCAACCAACCCCCATGGTTGATGATTTGTGTTATGATATGACCTTGGGAATCCCTAGCATTGTAGGGACTGCTAGATGTCTGGCACAGTGGTGCAAAAAGTCTCCCAATTCTGTATAAACTTATCATATATAGACTACCCAAAATGTTATTTATGAACAACTATATTATATTATGATCATGAGAGAATGATTTTTGTTGGAATGCATTATGAAAAGTTAAAAGATCTCATGAAAAGAAGAAGTTTCAAATGAAAAGAAAAGTTGCTCTTTAAAGATAAATGTTTCTGAAGTTCTGTTGTACTTTGTAAGGTTGAAATTATTCAATCATTTTGTTGGCTTTATTCAGTGCCAAATTTGCTTGTAATTCAGTATTTAGAAACCCGGTATTTAGGTGGGAATCATGTAAGGGTAGTATGTGAAAGAGTGTGAAGAAAAACTTAAGAGCATGCATTCAAGAAGGGCCTCGCGACTAAATCTCATGACTAGCTCACGACTGGTGAGTTGCCAAAGATGGCACACATGTGAAGCATGCAGGGGGAGCTGAAGGGTCATGCTAGTTGTCGCACTACAGGACAAAACCTCCAGCTAGCCAAGCAGTTAGCTCGCGACTCAAACTTGCGACTCGTTCCAGTTGCGAGCTCGAGTCGCTAGAATGCCTTGTTTGGCTGTAACTAACTTTTCACATTCCATACACACTCTACTATAAATACCCTTATACCCACAAAATGTTGAGAGCTTCCAGAGAAAAATTTGAGAGAGAAATCCTAAAGAAAAACAAGATTGACTCATCCAAAATCTTCATCCTTTGTTTCTCCAAATTTTTCTACTCTTACCCTCTCCATTATTACATCCTTGAGAGGTACATTAGCCAAATCCTTATCTCACTATACCCATATCTGTGAGGAGTCATTTTGGTACTTGAGAAGCAATTAAGAAGGGACCAATTCATTTTGGTTGATGCAATGGGCTTATTGCGGGATCCGGTAAGCCAGAGAAGACAAAGTTTGGCGTAACCCTATTGGAGCAAGAAGCTTGGAAGGCTTAGGTGCACTGGGTAGATTAGGCTTTGATGGTATTCTGCTATTCATATATCTCAACTTCATTCTCTAGTGGATTATTGACTACTTGGAGAGTGGCGGAGAGGTTATTCGCCTAGGACTTATGTTTCCTCTTCGATAACACATCATTGTGTTGTCTTTGTTTTTGCATCTCTCTTCCCTTCATCTTTACATTTTAATTGTTATTGTGGTTGTGATTAATTTCGGTTTAGATTGTTTTACCAATTCTGATTTAGCTTATTTTCATATTTCACACATATATTATTTGATAATAAGCTTGTTTTGGTAATTTGTAAATTGGGGGTCTAAACGTTCATAGGTGTTTTACACACTTTTTGAACATTCATACTTTAAAGATATTGTATCTGATGAAAAAGTTTTAGTTTTCTATAAAGATAAAGTTTCTTATGAAAGCTTAAGTTAAAAAGTTATCAGATATCTATTCTTTAAAAAATGATAAGTTTTGTGATTATGAAAATTATAATATTTTATGAGAAGAAGTTTATAAAAAAAAAAGTTTTGTAATTCGTTAAAATGTTTCTAATTTAAGACAAAGTTACCAATTATCTGATTTAAGTCAAAATGATTATTTTATAATAAGAATATATATATATATGATTTTAAACGGTCAATATTATATTTGGTGACTTTGTAAGAAATATAGGAAATTCAGTTTGAAAGGTTTTGTAATATTATTCTGATAAGAAAAAAGAGAACAATTATTTTCCAATAAAAAGTGTATAAAATGAAATTATTTTCCTATTTGAATATTTATAAAATGAAATTATTTGATTTACATACATTCTTATTACATTCTCGTGTAATTTACCCTAACTAAGCTATGTAACTCAGCCTTTCTACTCTTTCAGTCAACAAGTTTTATTTTGAAGCAAAGGGAGCCTTAGTTGAGTTTTGAAAATAGCTGATTTTAATTTAAAAATTGTTGATCCTAATTTAGCAATTTGATCTTTAGCTTTATAGTATTGTGTATTTTAGGATCTTCTAATTTGAGTTGTATATTTTAGTGTAATTAGAGATGTATTATGTGAAGTGTAGAAATTAAATAACCGGTAGATTATGTTATTCGTTGAGTACAATGTAGATGCTCTAATTAATTGAAAATTTTATATCAAGAAAGCAAAGAAATAAGAATGAAAAGAAAGAGGAAAGCTTATGTTTAAAAGTTCAGTTAGTTCTTCTTAATATCATATTTAAGCTTGATACACTACAAAAAACTGGACCTATAGTGGCATTTGGGCTATAGTGGCGTTTGTAAATGCCACTATTGTACCGCAATTATAGACCTATAGGTCTGCCCTATAGTGGCTTTCTGCGAACGCCACTATAGACCAATTTTTAAATTTTTAAAAAAGGCTATAGTGGTGTCCCCAAACGCCACTATAGGTCAGACCTATAGTGTTAAATGCCACTATAGACTCACTCTATAATGGCGTTCTGCCAAAGCCACTATAGCCCAAAAACCAACAAAAAAAATATCTGATTACCGAAAATTAATTTTTGTAATCAAAATTTTTTTTTTATGGAAAAAGTTTTTTTTATTGCATTAAAATTGTAATTAAATCAAAAGATTAAAAAAAAACATAAATAAAACAAAATACAAACAACACCATAGCCTAGCAAATTCAAAATGAAACACAAACCCACCTAAAAAAAAAAAATTCAAAATCAAACATGTACAACATGCTCACATCTAAAAATTAATAAATAAATAAATAAATAAATAAATAAAAAACATAGCAACTACACCCCAACACATTCAGCCATCATAGACCAACCTGCAAAAAGAAATCATCAAATAGATTTTGAATTTTTCACTACTTTCTTGGTTCCATTAACATAGATATTATCACATTTGAGATTTCTAAACCTATCAATAATAAAAAGCTAAAGAATTCACAAAAATTAATCAAAAATCTCAGAGATCACCCATGAAGTAAAGTTGACAGTAGACAAGGGTTAGACCAAAACTATTATCAAAAATGGAATAGACCAAAGTAAAAATTAAATTAAAAAAAAAAAAATACTTACTTGCAACTATACAACCAATGGCATCAAACATAATAGCACTCCTTCTTCAATTACAAATCTCATAACAGTAGCACCATTTAAAAATTTGAACAAAATTAACTATTTACAACACCATCTTCAAATCCAAAACCCACTAATATTAACACCACCACAAATAAAATAGGGGAAATAAAATCAAATAGTGAAAGAGAAAATAATAAATCCATGCTTGTAGTGAAAGAAGAGTGAAAGAAGGAAAAAAAAGAAACAGAAAAGAAGAAAGATGGAGGAGTGGAGATAAGAAAGAAAGAAAAGAAAAGAAAAGGAAAAAGAAGTCAGAAGATAGAAGCAACGTGAGACAAGATATTGATAAGATGAGTGGGGGTAGATGGGGTTAGGTTGGTTTTGAATTTTAAATTTTGATTTTGATTTTTTTTAGTTTTGATATATATATATATATATAAATGATATGTTCACAATATTTTCACAATATTTTCACAACAAATCTTAAGTGGTAAGTTGCTACTTGTTATTATTGTTAGGATAAAAATATTGTGAACATAACATCTCTCATATATATATATATATATATATATATATATATATATATATAAATAGATAAATGATATGTTCACAATATTTTTATAACAAATCTTAAGTGGCAAATTATTATTATTGGAGCAAAAAAGTAATCTTAGTGTTAAATTCAAATTTGAACCAATAATAATTAACCACTTATGATTTGTTGTAAAAATAATATAAAAATATTGTGAATATTCTAGGCATATTCCTAAAATATGCCATTCTTAATCTGATGAATGCCGAATCAATTTGGATTTGGTTTTTTTTTTTTTTAAATAGTTTGAAATATGCCGTAGCTTTCTCTTGCGGATTGGGTGTATATACAGATATATATTTAATATCTTTAGGAACTTATAGTGGCGTTTCACATACGGCACTATAGGTCCCCTGACCATAAGATTCCAACCAAAAAAATAAAAAATAAAAAATAAAAAATAAAAAAAAGTGCCTATAGTGGCGTTTCTCAAACACCACTATAGGTCCCTGACCAAAAGATCTCAACCGAAAAAAATAAAAAAATTAAAACATAAAAAAACTTTTAAAAAAAAGTGCCTATAGTGGCGTTTGACAAACACCACTATAGGTCCCCTGACCGAAAGATCCCAACCAAAAAAATTAAAACAAAAAAAAAATCAAAATATCAAAAGTGTCTATGGTGGCCGTTGCTAAACGCCACTATAGGTCCCCTTAAAGAACCCAACCAAAAAAATAAATTAAAAAGTTCCTATAGTGGCGTTTGAAAAACGCCACTATAGGCCTTTTTTCCTAAAACCCTTATTAAAAAATAAAATAAAAAGTATCTATAGTGGCGTTTGTCAAACGCCACTATAGGTTCTTGTAAGACCAGGACTTATAATGGCGTTCTAAAAATGCTACTATGGGCCCTTTGAAGCGCCACTATAAGCCTAATTTTTTGTAGTGATATTAACATGTCGGTCATAGTCACAAATTCAGGTATCGGGTTTGGGTTGTGATAGATCTTACCAACAAGATGCAACCAGGATAATATTTCTTGAAAAATTATAGGTACATTAGATGGAGGCCAAGATCTTTTATTCAACAGATTTTTGGTCGTTGTCTTGGACTCACAAATATACATCAAAAGACTCAACTATTTTATCAGGGATTGGCAACGTCCAATAGATTGGACCTACACTTTTAAATGTTTCTGTCAAATGCCATTTCTCTCATATTGTGTAGATTCTAAAGTCAGTTCTTTGTCTTCTTAATCATAAAACAACGCATGATGTTAATCTTCTCATTTTCATTCAGTATAAGCTCTATAATAGTGTACTGGAAAGCCAGCTGGGGGTGAGATGTGCTAGAACTATATTTATGAACAAAACAAACCCAAACACATTAATCGTAATTTAAAGGGAAAATATACCCTAAAAATAATAATGTGACAAATGTCAGTCTCTCCGTAGAGTGAGGTCCATAGTATTATTTTCCAAATCATCCCAATTGAACCCCTTTTGCATGGATAGGGGTGTAATAATCAACCCCTCTGCCATACTATCAAGTAACCTCGGCATGTTAAACAACTCCTCCTCATCCAAGAACAATTTTCTAGAAGCTGCAACCATGGACAAGGACAAGGGCAACGATGGGGACGAGATTGAAGAAGAAGAAGAAGAAGAAGAAGAAGAAGAACAAGATGATGATTTTACACAAGGAAATGCCTTTGCAGCTTTAGTAGCAGCACGCTGCATGTCTCTTATGGAAGATGAAGATTTAACGCGTGGTAGAACACATGCTGCTTCAGGAAAATTCAAAGAAGCAGACTCGCCCTTGAGAGCTAAGGCGGCTACATCATAAGCCTTAGCAGCCATGTCTGGACAAGGCCAAGTCCCAAGCCATACACGAGATTTCTTTTTTGGATGCCTAAGCTCGCAAACCCATTTCCCATTCCTTTCCCGAACGCCTTTGTAGACCGGGTGTCGCGTCTCCTGGAACTTCTTCCTCCCTGCCTTTCTCTTTTGCATGCCACTTTGTGGTTGAGTTTGCAAGTGTGAAGTACATTGGTGGTACATGATGTGTGAGTTTGTAGGTGATGTTCCTTCTCTAAGAGCCATGAATATGAATTATGTACGTGACTTATCCGTACACATAACTCAAACATAAAAAATAACCCCAAGAGATTGGTTTAGTAGTTTCAAACCTCATACTTACGATGTATGAGATCCGAATTCAACTCTCGTAACGAAAATTTGAGAACTATTTGAAACAATTTTTCCAAATTACTAAGATGTGTATGACATAGAGTCATAGAGATTGTACTAACCTAAGAATTAGTCAAGTATTTTAAAAATTTTGAACACAAACATTAGCCGAGAGAGAGAATTTATACTAACATTAGGCGGAGAATGGAGATGAGAGAAGCAGCTTTTGAGGGTTTTTAAGGCACAAGGAAGATAAGAGGAGCAGTGGTTTTAAACGTGGTCTAAAATACAAAATCTTTAAATATTCCCCACGTGGGAACGGAAAGCTTTACATAATACAATACAATACTTTTTTTTCCACAAAGAAGCTAATCTTTTGTCTGACCACACATAACAATTTGTCAATTTAGCGATAAGAATGGAAAATCTTGGTCTCAATCCTGAGCCCAAACAGTCATTTAATAAAAAAAATTTACATAGCACGTGTGGTTAGTTTAGTATGAACTTGAAGGAGAACCAATTTGAATTTCATACTATTACATCGTGAAAAAGATCGACATTAGTTACTTTTGGTTATTCAGCCAATATATATGTTGGTCACGTTATCAATGAATTTTTTTTATTTATTATTTTTGGAAAGTGAGTTCTTGACTTCATAGATGGTGGAAATATTTGACAACAAAAAGTATCTTTCTCAATCCTATATATATAATTCATTGCATATATAATCATGAACAAAAGACTACAAAAAGAGAGTGCCTGACTAGTAAGCACACTGAGCAGCGCTCATCATGTTAAATTTGTCCAAGAATTGATTAATATCTTAAGTTTAAACTATATAAAAATATATATAATAACAGGAATTGTTTAACTAATAATTATTTAGAATGGTGGTTTATATTCACCTCGATATTCTTTATGATATTTTGTAATGAGTCTAAAAAAAAGGTAATATTATTAGAGAGAATTCTTTGATCAGCTTTAATAAATAAATAAGACAAAAAGAAAACTGACTTAAAGCTATGATGGAAACACGTGGCCTCTTAACTATGCTAAAAGCCTTGTAATTTTGTGGTTTTGCATGGTCCTTTCTTCCACTTATTACAATAATTGAATTATCCAAATTTAAAAACTTAGACTTCTAATTTTACTATACATTAAGGGTCTGTTTGGAAACAGCTTATTTTACAGAATTTGAAAAAATTTTGCTAAAAATACTGTAAATAAAGATAAAATTAAGTTAGCTGAAATAATACAACGAGACTCATAAATAATACTAAAAAGCGTAGTGGTGCCCGTGAATAATAACAAAAATAAGCTGAATAGTAAAATAATCTAGCTTTTTAAGTGGGTGCTAAACACACACTAAGTAAGCAATACACACGTTAATTCATAGAAATTTTTAAAATTATAAAAAATTAAGATAAAAAATAATGGAGAATATATACAACTCTCACAATAAGATACATAACAAAAGTTGTTAACTTATGATCATTTTCAAAGAAATAATAATAATAAATTATTACTATAATATTTTTTACTTTTTTTGAAAATAAATGATGAAATTTATTTAAAATTTCTAAATGTATTTGATTAAAAGTTTGAGTATAAATATATTTTACTCTTACAACTAATTAGAAGCCCATTTTCTTCTCAATTAAAAAAATAATTATGATAGAAGCCCATTTTGTACTTCTGGGCTAAGATTTCATTGGGCTCAGGAGCACTCCATCGGTCCAGAATCAAATGCTGAATCGCCCACCAAAGCTCTTTGCTCACTCGCAGTTATGGTCCTATGGAGCCTATACACTACCTCCGGTTACATTCATAAATATATATATATATATATATATATATATATATAGACACACAAATACTAGCCACATGCTCTTTGAACGTGCGATGAAACTTTTTTTTTGGCCTAATGTCATTTTTATTTTTTTGAATAAGTTTGTTTTGAAGACATAAATTAATAAAATATTATCATATTTTATACACATTTTAAGCCGAGTTTGAAATATATTTTTTACTCAATTATATTCAAATTTTTTACTCATTGAAACCAACTTGGCAATGTTTTCGTAGATTGTCCTCTCCTCTGATCCTACCTTACATCCAACAAAAAACACATTATTTTCTGGAGAATAGGCTGCCATGTTTCCTTGGTGAGGCCGCTGGCTTTTGCTTTCTATGCCCATCTTTTCTTTAAATAAATTATGGCACTGATCACAATCTGACAAGTTCTGGAAAGGAAAATTCGTATCTAAAGATAGCTTGTTCCAAATCAACTTGGCAATGCTCGGAGGGGGCACCTTACTGAGAGTGCAGACTACAGATTATGGGTAAAGTTGGCAGCAACTCATGTAAAATGAAATAAAGACAACTGTGACAAAAATAAATAAATGGTGAAAATCAATTGTAGAGTAGACCCAATAACAATACATGACACTAAATACCATATCTTTTATAATATGGGGAGATTTTACCATAATCTAATTCCACTCTTACGTTTTATAAGCTTGCATGCTTGTTAAATTTAATGGTTATTAAATATTTAAATCCATTAGAATCATGATTTTTTTGAAATCCAACCGTAATAATTTAAAATTTTGGCCAACGACATTTTTAGGAATTTTTAGCATATAAATTTTGAATTCAAATTCTCTTCCCTACTTTCTATAGGTCTGTTTGGAATCGGCTTATTTTGCCGAAATTGAAAATTTTTTGCTGAAAATACTATAGATAAAGATATAAATTAGCTGAAATAGTAAAGTAAGACCCACAAATAGTACCTAAAAGTACAGTAGATCCCATAAATAATTGTAGAAATAAGCTGAATAGTAAAATAAACTAGCGTTTTAAGCTGGAGCCAAATGCACACTATATACACTCATAAGTACTTTCGGTGTAAACTTAGAAAAAGCAATATTTTCGTTGCTCTCAATTCTCAAGTCAAGAAGACAATCATTTTCTATAGAATTCAAGGCTCCTTTGGTCGATGCACAAGTCTATATAAACCAGGTTTTCAGAGGAGGATTCTATCGCTCATTCCACCACTCAATTTCCTCATTCTCCTATGTGAGTTGATCACCTTCTTAGTAAAATTGTATTCTAGATATTTCTATTGAGAATTCAATTCAATTCTCACAAATACCTTGTACTTGTAACTTGCAAGTACTTTCATGTTATTTAAAGTTTGTATATCTAGTGTAATTTTAATTAATATTACACCACTTAATGTTTTTAATGAGATTGATATTTTAAAAATCTTGTTGTTGCATTACATTTTCTCTATATTCTTAACACATATCAAATTTCATGTCAATCAATGTTATTTACTATTTTATTCATAAAGTCATAATTTTATAATATAAAAACTTGAAATTTAAAATCATAAAGTCATAATTTTATTCATAAAGTTATACTTAGTATAACTTGTTGGATTTAAAATAATTGTGCCTAATACTTCAGTGTCATTAATGAGCAGTGATAGAGGGCTTGGCCAATCATATTCTGCAAGATATTTTGTGTGTAAACTCATCCCTTTGAAGAAATACTACAATTCTCATAAATGGCTTTTGTATAATTTTCCAAATAAAACAAGGTTTACGTAATATTTTATTCTCTCTTTTTCAACAACAAAATAAAGGTTAGAATATTCCATCATGGTCTGGGTTTGTATTCTACATCCAATCCAAACAACATTGTCACATTCTAGATCAACTAAAGATCCTAAATAAGAACAATTGGAATTTTCTGCCAAGTAGTTGCTTCATTGGTAAGCCTTAGTAACAAGAAGTGAAAAAGAACAATAATGAAGTCCTTGGGCTATACCCCCATTCAAAACCTATTTTGTATATAGTAATAGAAGATATATAGTTCATTCTCTTTGAAATTTTTTTCTTAGAAGTTGGTGCTTGGATGTTATCATCTACCAGTATATCTGTTCTCTTTAGAAAGTTAAGATGACATAAATCCAAAATCATGATATATTGATATGGTAATGGACTAATGGTAGTGTGAGGTATGAACGAAAATTTTTTTCTTAGCTGCATTAGGTCAATAATTTGGGGTGTTAGATGGGTTGTCCCATCACTAGCTAATTTACAAAGAGTTAGGAAAATTAATGATAATGCCCTCATAGTGTCGGATACGGGGAAAAGACAACTTAATGTTAATGGCCAAACAAATATAGAAAAAATTTGATTGGCTTCGCAATTGGAAAAAATAAATGATTGGATTTGGATTACTTTTTGTTTGAAAAAGTTATTTTCTGAAAATTGAGAAAAGTATAATAATATTTTATACCTAAAAAGATGTGGGGCTTTTTTTTTTTTTGACTGAAAATGGTAGAAAAGATGTGGGGCTTAAAGTAACAAGTTAACATTTAAAATAAAATTAAAAATAAATAATAAATAAATAAAAACACACATCCAATCCCATACGGCCATACCCTCTCACCAACTTTTTAATTTTCATAAAAGAAACTGAAAAGAAAAAAGTGGAAGTTGTATTCATCAGTTTGTACCTTGCTTGTAAATTGCACTGTGTAGCTTTATTCCGCCCCAGTTTTTAATCAGGAAAATTCATAACACTCTTGGAACAGAAGCCTGCTGCTCTTTAGGCCGAAAATAAAAACACAAAAGAAAGAAAGAAGCCTGCTGCTATACATTCACTTTATTCCATCTTTGAGTGTAATGATTCCAAGAAAGGACTAGCCATATCTGCACTTATACCCCAAATGGACTACTCAAGTTACTATTAGAGCTCCTTGTAATCAACACACGCCCGCATAACATACACTCAAACAATCTAATTTGAAGCTATAACGTTGAGAATGCAAGAGGAAATGGAGAACAATGTGTGGCATTAACTGGTAAGCGTGATGTTGGGAAGTGTTAGGCTCTCTACATACAGATAAATTCGCAAACATGGACACTAGAAAAATAAAAATTAGAATGTCCAAAGTCCAAACTCTTATCTGGTTCTGACAACATACACATTAAAGACTAGTGTTTAAGCTCAAAGCAGGTAGACAGAAATGAAGCCTGAGAAAGTAACTAGTATGCTCTACAAACTTTTCTTTTATAAAAGTAGCTAGTATTTTCCTACTTCTGCAATAACCAGGAAACATGAATTTGAGCACAGAAACATAAGAAAAAATAGGGGCAAATCTATAATATATAAAGCACTACTAATTGTACATGTCATGTTCCATTAAGCAAGGATATACTAATTGTACATGTCATGTTCCATTAAGCAAGGATAAATACACCATTCCCCACTACTTACATGATCCATTTACATAATACCATGTTCATCTAACTCACATCCTTCTTCCCATCTTGAGTCATCTACCTATTTAGCCTATCCCTTCATAATGCAAGTTAGACTATGCTCCATTTAAAATTTAATTTAAAAAAATAAAAGAAGAAAGTTAAACCAAAATTCATTTGAATGTAGCCTCAGTTTCGACAGATTTCCCCATCAATTTCTACTAAAACAAACTAGTTCATCTGACAGTTCCTGCACCAATAATCCAAAGATAGCTAGCTCAATCTCTAATGCTGTCTCTCCCACCTGCTCCTGGTCTAGCTTCCACCTATAAAGCTCTCTTCTGAAATCTTGCTCCACCATCATATCAATGGTGTTAGATTCTACCTCTTTCCATGATTCCAATCTCTTACATACCCTACTCACCACCTCTTCTCTGTTGTCAAAGGCATTCTGTTCTCTTCCTTCCTCAACAATGAGATCTGAAACCAATCTCTTCATGTCTTCTGGGATTCGGTGTAAACTATCGATGCTTGATTTGCTGAGCACTTCTGTAACAAAGCCATCAACATTTGTTTCCATATGTGATGTTTCCATCTCATCTTCACGGTCCTCCTCTTCTTCAAGGTCATTAATATTGGTATCATAGTCATCATCTTGTTCATCTTCCAACATTCTTTTCTCAAGTTCAATTGGATCTAATTCTGCCAATTTCTCAAATCTACGAAGCTTGTGCAATAGCTGCTTCTTTGCTCCTGTAAATATCAAACAAGTAAACAAAAGGAACATCACAATAAATCACTTGCTTGATGATGGATAAAATTTGGCACTAAGTATGTAACGAAGAATGAATTGCTATTATAAATCTATTAGTTGATTTAGTTTAACAATTAATCTTGCAGCATTACTATCTTAGATATTGCTATAGCAAACTTATAGCACAATCCACTCAAACAATGATAGGGAGTCAAGTAAAATACACTGGAGAAACTTCACAAATTATCATTCTATTAATTCAAAGACCAATAAGCTGGATTAATGCCATATATATACATCCACTCAATCAATTTGGACAATACAACTGAATGATGGGCAATATCTAAAATAATAAAAACCAACTGATATAAGGAATTCAGAATTATCATACACTTTGTTTACAACACGATGCCAATGCCTTGAATTTGAAGGGTGGATGTATGTAATACACTAATTTGTATATTTAGAGTGATAAACATTGTAATAATATTAGATGCTACTTGAACACTGTAAATTTTAATGGTTCTCAATTTAATACTGCTAGTTTGATGCCAATTCCAAGTTTGAATTTATAACTTAACATGCTTGATCAGTCTCAATCCACATGCACTGACTTTGTCTGTACTATGAACTTTCATATTTATTTGCACCTGACACTCAGGAGAAATCAAGTACAAAAGAGACTCACTTCCTACAATGAAGAAAATGGAAACTGATTCCTATTGGACAATCTCATATCCCCTGTGCTTTCAGTGCATAATATGCCAGTAGATTATGAACTTATTGTTCAATAGGTTTCACCAAAGTCAAGTGCTGAACAGCAGCATCGACAAAAAAAATGTCAAGTCTACATCTAAGAAATAATGAAGAAGCCCAATAATAATTTGCAGGGGCCTGTCACAAAAATGTTTAAGGCCTTGCAGTGTATGTAGGGTCACAATGAAGTTACAATAATGAAAAGAACAACTATTTTTGGGTTTTGAGGCTTATAGTTTCCCCTTCGATGTATATAGTTTCAAAGTATATAATTATATATGTATAAGAAGAAAAAGAAGAAAATAATAGCACTTGTTAGATAATAGGAATAAGTGAAATTCAATTACTATACATATGTAAGAGAATTTTGAAATTTATTTTGGCTACTATTGCTGTTTTTTCGCTTTTTCACCCTTTAGCTGCAACATATCAAAATGGGGACTGAGAGTAACAAAAAAGTACTAACTTAATTCAGATGAATTAGTTTGATGATTGCACTGTCCAATGAATTGAAGAGACTACCACAATTAAGACACAACTCCTAACATATAATGTGGGTCACATTTGACGTTAAGGCAACTTTGGTTGTGTCTACCTTATCGACAAAAGCAGGTCACATTAACAAGAGATTGATGTATACCCAATAAGCAGAATACAGGGGCATTTTTACCCTCAATCTTCAATGGATCCCACATTGATACCATGGTTCAAAATCAACACAATCCTACAATTATGACCACCATGCATTATTGTACCAAACACTAAAGTTACCATCAAACACAAGCATGTAGTACAAATTTTAAGTAGGCTCATTAAGAAGGAACTCACACACCCAACACATACTTATAGAAAAAATTAATTCAAACAGTACTTGTTTAGTTTAATTTGTTACATACTCTGTACAATGGCAAAGCTGCATTCATGATCATAACCGTAGTCCTTGTCCTCATCATCATCCTCAACATCATGACCATCATCATCGTCCTCGAATACAGGATCCAAGACAGAGACTGGACTGCACTGTTCCTTATCTTCCTCCTCTTCAACTTCTTGGAATTTTTTTAAATTCTCAGCTCCACTAGTCTCTTTTTCCTATCCAAATTCAAAACAACCTCAAATTTAGCATAGTCATACATCATTTTCATAATTGAGCTACAATTATGGTTATTATTTTTTTAATTGTCATTGTAACATTCATGAGATTTGATTAAGACCCAGATCATAATTGGTTGGCTGTTGACTTTTCTATGGTAATTTTCAGAAAATAAAACACACAAACTATATTCTAGTAAGAGGGATGTCGGAGTTCATTGATGTGAAACAACACCCAACAAAAGAAACAAAAACGCATTTGTCCTTTTCAGGAAAATAATATATACTACTATCTACATGAGGCCTTAAAAAAAAGATTTGCATGGCAGAGACATGATCTGAAGTACAATTATATGAAAATTCAAGAAGGGGTTGAAGTAAAAATAGAAAAAATCTTAAATGACATATATAACCCTGAAAATGACCAAGTCAATCACAATTACAAGGTAGATTTATGGGGTACACTTGTCATATACTGACAACATTCCGGCCAATTTTGCAGAACACGGATCATATTGCCGACAATTCATACACACGTCCACTCCACCCCAATTGAGTCACGAGTCAACTTGGACAGTCCAATGTGTGCACACACATACACACAACATTTTTATAATATGGTAAATTTCAAAAACTTGAAATTGGTCCCAAAAAAGAGTACACTAAAGTTCCTCAAAAAAAAAAAAAGAGTACACTAAAAGAGGTAAACATGACAGTAAATATATTGGTAGAGAGTTTAAAAAAAATAATGCATAGTGGCAAACCTCATTTTTGTGGTGGCTAGGGGATGCCGCCGGCGACTGTAACTCCGGCGTCCGGCGACCGGAGGAGGAAGAAGGGCTCCTTTGAAGCACAAAACGAAAAGGGCTTTCACAAAACTGCTTATCACAGCAAGCAAAGTCTGTTTCTGGTCTCTGTTTGGATAAGAATTCAATAACTTCTAAGTCCACAGATTGGCTACTAATAGAAGAATCCAAATCCAAAGACTTGTCTTCATTGCTTTCGGACCAAACAGCACTGCTAGGCCTACCATTACAAGAACAAGAATGGCTTAAACTTAACTCACTGCTAGCACTTTTGTTGTCCTCCAAAGCCACCATTTTTGTGTGCATTTTCATGCTCTCATTGGAACTACTTTTTCTGTGTCCAACACCTGATGAGTCCCACCTCAGAATGTCTTTTACTGAAACAACCTTAACCCCATCACCACCTTCAATTTCACGCTTTTTGCTACGATTTGTTAGTCTCTTTAATATTGAACCAAATAGACCAAACCCGGGGTTTTTGTTCCGGGTTTTGGACTTTGAAGCTGATGATGATGAATGTTTCTGAATTCTCAAAGCGGCGTCAAGAAGAAGAGCTGCAGTTCTAGCAGGAATGTGAAGAAAAATGGCATTTGGGGTCCTGCAGGGACTTTTAGCTGGAGATGAGAATTCAAAGAGTGGAGATTTCGGTTTTCTGAGGTCTGGCGAGTCTTGGAAAGTGAAAAAGCAAGCGTTTTTGCAAAAATTCCCAGGAAAGCTTGGAGTTTCTGAGATGGGTTTTCGTTTCTTGACTTGTAAATGGGTTTTTGGTGAAGAACTTTTGAGTTGGCAGCGTCTGTCAGCAATGTAGTTCTTGAGTTGGAATGGTTCTTGGTCTTCTTTCAGTAGCTCGTGTAATAAGTGCTTTTGAGCCATCATCAGAGTCTGGTACAGAAACGAGTTTTGTTTCACCAAAAGAAGAAACTGTATTAGAAAAAAAAAAAAAAAAGATAAACAGAAACAAAGCTTGAAATGTTGTTCAAGTAGGTACGAATCTCAGCACCATGAAAGAGTTGAAGAGGTTTCAACTTTCAACTAAAGTGGTAGTAGTTTAAAGGGAAGGTTGCAAGTTAAGAACTTTGGCTACAAATATATGAGAGAAGAGAGAGAGAGAGAGGAAAGAATGAGGAGACTTCCTGATTCAAATCTGAGAGAGAGAGAGAGTGATATACAATGTCGAGGCAAGGTGGTAATAAAGAAATTATTAAAAAATAATTGGTAAAATATACTCTTATTTTTTAATGATAAAATATACACTTAGTTAGGTTAAGACTTAAAACTTGGCAGCAAATTGTAGGTCTAAGAAAAGCTTAGGGAGAATTAGAGTCATAGTTTAGTAGGCTAGTAGAGAGAGGATCTGGGTCAGGAAAGCTCTGTTGTGTACAGAGAAAGTGATAGACTTACAAAAAATTGCAGTACGTTTATTGATTATTACTAGTACATAGGGACATAGGGTTGGTCTAATCACTAATGTAACTTGCACACTGTCTCATTTTTTGTCCTTGTTTTTTTTTTAATTATTAATAAATTATAACAGTGCCGATTACGGAGTTACTACTATGAAGTATGAAGCATTGAAGCAAAGGATAGTGTGTGACTCACAGGATTCGCGAGAACAGCGCTGCCTTGTTGGCTAGCTGGACAAACAGGGAGATTTCCGCGTAACTTTACCTTCATAGTTTATAGGTAGCTCACTTCTTTCCCAAGGTTTTGAGACCAATTGGTGGTTGGCTGCTTCACCTCGAGGTTTTTTATTGCTAAACATTTACCAAAACCTATTGCTATCGAGTATATATTTACTGCATACTCATATGCATGTTGCAAATTTTATTTATAAGTTATTAAAGGGACAAAAAAATTGTTCTATTTTCGGGTCAACTTATTTGGGGAATACAAAAATTTGTGTAGGACGTAAATTTCTTAATAGGGAGATCACATCAAAGATACCAATCGAGCAATGTGTCAAGTGATATAGAATTCACCAATTCCAACCTCCATAAGATTTAAACAACTTACTTCCTAGGTTTTTGATCAACCAATAACTTTGATTAGAGGTAATCAAAAGATTAAGCCAATGAAAAGGAACTTAGAATATATATTTTTAAAAACCTCTTTCGAGGTATTTATAAATTATTCCTAAGTGGTATTAGTAACTAGTTCCTAATAAAAATTAAGGGAATATGACAACACACCATTCTTCACGTTGTTTGAATGGATATACTTTTAGGGTGCTCATCCTATCGTTGTATAATGGGAGCTTGTGCCATTACATTTAATGCAATGTCTACCACCCCCTTTGGATTGAGTGCTAGTCTAAAAGTTTGTTCGAGGGTTCGTTAAACTTGGCATGAGGATCCCCTTGTTCATCATTGGGTTGAGGCCTTACCCAAGAAGAAACAAGTTTACAATAAATAAGATGACCAAACGTATTACTACAAGAGATGTAATAAAAACAATGAGTGCATGTGTACCTTTCCGAATTCCATATTGATGTTGATTGCATGAAATGCTATATCTGTTAGATTTTATATTGGTGAATTCCATGACACCATAATCTTGGCGGTGTTTGTAATGTTTTATTAAGCGTTCAAGATTACAAGTCCAAGATTTAATTAAAAGAAGGAAAAATTTGAAGATTTTAACTACCCTTTGATCGATGCTTGATTGATCGATCTTGTGTTTTTGATGGCCTTTTGATCACTACTTGGTTAATTGAAAAACGGTTCTTCATATATCCTTAACAGTGGCTCGATTGATTGAGAAACAAAAATCATGAAATTTTACATGTTTTAATTGAGTCGATGTTGCCATTTTTTTGGGTGCTATACATGCAATCATGTATAACGCACTTTAAAGCAAGACTACAACTAAGGTTTAGAAAGGTTTTGTCGTGCACTTCAAAGAGAGACAAACCTAAACCTAATTTGCTAAACTCGTGAGTTTCAAAGAGAATTTCCTACAACGAAGCTGCTATCATTGGTGATCAAGAAGTTGAAGCCAAAGAGCCAATCTCAGTATGTTAATGTGGAGACCAAATCTTCAAGGTGATCTTTAGCGTCGATTTAAGGGTTTTGACACTTTGACTTTGTTCACGAACGCGATGCATGAGAATGATTTTGTGAACAAGTTTAGGTTGGATCTGAAGCTGATTATAGGGCATCAATAAGTTATCTATTTAGTATAGTCTAAGTTCAAGGGTTTGAATCAAATTGAAAACTTCTCCTTTGTTGCTGGATTTTTCACTAGTGATTTTTCTTTTGGTGTTCTCCATTGATTTTTCAATTTTTTTTTTTTTTTTTTTTTGATAGCGAACTAGAAAACTTTCATTAAACAGTAGAAAATATTACATCATGATGAAGAGCTTGTTCCAAGAAACAAGAATTCTCTTCCATCCACACCTCAAAGTCAACAATACTAATAGCATGTTTAGCTAACAGATGGGCAGGAGTATTTCCTGATCTACATACATAAGAAAATAACATTTTCCGAACATTGTGAGTAGAACTTTGAATCCCATAAATAATAGGCATCACCGAAACTGAAGGAAGCGATAAACCTTGAAGGGCACAAACCACATTGAGTGAATCACCTTCCAAAATGAATTCTTGTAATCCGACTTCTTTGGCAAACTCCAAACCAGATTCAAATGCTTTGGCTTCCACCTCTAAAGGACTTAAAGGGGCATGAATTTTTTTGCTCAAAGCAACCACAACTAAACCATTAGCATCACGAATTATTGCCCCTACCCCAGATTCATTCCTTGCTGCAAACACAACCCCGTCCACATTCACTTTATATAACAGATTTGAGGAAGGCAGCCAACACTTCTGGAGCACAAGTTCAAACAGCCACGGTAAAGCAGCAGTAGTAGCTTCCTAATATTCTTCAAGTTACTTTCAAAAATAGATAATATTGACAGATATTTTAAGGATTTTTGTTTAATAAAGTTTTTATAGAAAAAATTGTATATTCTTGCAATTTGCAACAAAATTTTTGCTCTTTTATACACAACTTAGTTAAGTGATTGCAATAATAGTGAAATCTTACTTTTCTATGTACAAAGGATTTGAGGAATTAGGAAAGAAAATAGTTCAATGTGCGAATTTATGAGCATGTTGTATTTAAAAATAAAATAAAATAAAATAAAAAAGGTTACAACACCGAGTACATTCTTCAAAGTCTGGATCAAACCCCCATTCGATACACATTTAAAATTTAAACAGTAACCATTAAAGAGTTACAACTAGGGAAAAAACAAAATTTGTGCTTTTTATACCCATCTTAATTAAATGCTTACAATAATAGTGAAATAGTACTTTTTCGTGTACAAAATATTTGAGAAACTAGGAAAGAAGATAGTTAAGGTGTGAATTTATGAGAATGTTGTATTATAAAAATAAAAAATAAAAAATAAAAAAATTACAACACCAAAGAGAGTTACATACTACAAAGTCTAGATCAATCCCCATTGGATGGGCATTTAAAGTTTAAACAATATCCATTAAAAAGAGAGTTACTCACTGAAAAAATAAATAAATAAAATCCAGTCCATTGTCGACTACTGAAATGCACGCTTTACAGCTGGAGACATTAAAGTTCAAAAAAAAAAAAAAACACCGTAATAATAATTACGGAGTACTACAAGTACGTAGCATGGCATAATATTGCTCTCTGACATTAATGTTTCTTTTGCTCTGCTTCCCCAACCTAGCTAATCTCCCTGATTCTGAAAGCAAAACATCCTATGAATTAGTCTAGACTCCATCAAGTGCATTTAACGAACTAATAATAATTCATTCATTCTCCGCCAAATAACTAACTCCGATGCATTCACTCTTTCTTTCTTTCAAACTTTTATTAAAGACTGATATTCGTTAAAGTGCATTTAGTGTTTTATAAAATAAAAATTTTATACATTTGTTAAAGGGTTTAGTAAAGACTTAAGAGTACATTAAACAAGCTATAAATATTGTAAACGATCAATTTTTGGATTCAATTGGATAAGAGTAAATTAAAAATTATAAAAAAATTATTTGTTTATTACTTTGCAATACAGTGAGATTTACTGGATTCTATTTTAGCAGAAGTGTAACGACACTAGTTTAAAAAAAAATTGTATACATATAAAAATAAAAAATAAAAAAAAAAGCATACACAACCACGATCGATTTGTGCATATAATTTAATCAATCATTGATGTTTCTAAAAAAAATTAATCAATTTTTAATAAGTATTTTTTCTGATTTCAACTCATAATTACATATTTCTTAAATTTTAACATGTACTCTTAGAACATTTTCCCAAAGAACAGCTTATTGGCATTTCTTTTAACACACACAATCATCTAGTAAAACCTTTGTCTTCAGAACAAATACATTAACCCTTCTATATTCCAATTAATATGTCAAGATATTTTGTACCGGTAAGCAAACCAAAATATATAACCACCATGCATGTATACTCTAGTTCAATATTTGGTCTCTTTTTGGTTTTGTTCTTTTTCGTCTAGAATAGTTATTTCAATTATGACATGTTGTGGTATTTTAAAAAATTTTCGAAATGTTAGGTATTAATTTTGTCACATATATTATAAAAAAGAAAGAAGCAAATTTTTTATCTTTTATATTTAAGGTGTGATATGGTGATGGGTTCTACTTAACTCAATTGGTAAAGTCTCTGATAATTGAATAAAAAATCTGAAGTTCAATCCCCGTCTACACTAAAAACCAATTGGTGTCTTGATCTAATGATAAATAGGAGCAGATGTCATCAGTTGAAACTCTCTTAAAAAAAAATTGCGGTGTTAAGAATGGTTTTATTGCGTATTTAATTTTAGGTCATGTATAAAAGATTTGTTTTGTAATTATGAAATTTTATTTTTAATTAATCATGTACATATATTATGTTGCAAGTAATTATTCAATACACTTGGAATCCAACGATGTAGTACATGAGTACCATGTCCCTTTAATAAGGGAATATACTAATTAAACCCTCCTTCTTCAACTGCTAGAATATTTATAAAAAAAATATTGAAAAAAATAAATAAAAGCAAACCTGTTTTTTAGACGAAAATAAATCAAACCTAAAGGAGAGTATTGTCATTCATAAATATTAACGAACGTTTTTTCTTGTTTATTTAGAATCAAATACCAACAAACCTAAGACGGTGCCAATGAATGCTACCACACTAAAGGAGAGTATTGCTATTCATAAATTATTGACAAAATTTAATCTTTATACTCTTGCGCTCAACTATGAAAAATCAATAATGAGAACTAAATTGCTTTTCGTTGAAACCCATTATTGCAATTATTTTTTTGTCCACCACTAATTAATAATAATAACTTACCACATAGAATTTAGTGTGAAAAATATTATAGACATAACATTCTTAAATTATTTTTTAAAATGATGATAATTAAAATTGTACTTTTAATGACACGACAACAAGTAACAAAAGAAATTACAAATTTTTGTGAGTAAATTTGTTAATCTTTTTTTTTTTTTGAGAGTTTCAACTTATGGCATCCGCTTTTAATGATAACTCTTTATCATCAGACCAAGATACCAATCAATTTTTAGTACAGACGAAAATTAAAAAGTTAATATAAAAGTTAAAACTCAACCAAAAAGAGAACACATATCTATATTTGTAAAAAAGAAAAAGAGAGAATAATAAAGGGGAAGATAAAAATATTGGAAGACATGGGCGGTGTAGGCGGCAGCACTAGAGCCAAAACGTGGAGAAGGAAACGACAAAAAGGGAAGAGCTCCGCGCATGCCGTTTTAGTCTGAGCCGACATACATTTTACGTGTGCAAAGAACCTGATCTTGACTCTATCTATCGTTGACACTCTATTTTAGTTTTTTAGCTAAACGTTTTTTTCTACTCACCTCATCCTAGCCGTTCATCATGATTACCCTCAGTCACTTTCTCACTCAACTCTCTCTCTTTAACCTCTACTGCTATAAACGTCACTCCGTATCAAAAAATATGAGCAAGTCTAATGCAGCAAACTTTGTCATAAAATATATGGGTTCAATTTTTGTTTACATAAAAAAAATTAATTAGTATCTTGATCTAATGATAAAAAATTATCATTAAATACCATAAATTAAAACTTTCTATAAAAAAATTTTATCATAAATTTACTCTGTGTTAAGTCGTCAGCGGTTAAATTATAAATTTATTATTTTATTTTCATCACTTACATAGAGCTAAATTATAGTCAAAATTATAAGAAAGTTTGTGACAGTGACTCTACACACAAACACGCAGGCTCGTACACATGCTTCTAAGAGAGAGAGTTCTCTGTGTACTACAAGGTCGGCCCCTTTTTTTCCTGTCCAGTCCATTTCCACTAAAATCAACTTTAATTTAAATTTCAAATATATATATTTATAATATCTGGGGAAAATTATATTTATTTGGGTTTTTTTTGGCTTTACTTTTTAGTTTTTACTTTTTTTTTTTTTTTTTTTAGTCTTTCTCTGAGAGCCTGTAAAGTAAATGTATACTGGCTCCCTTTCGAAAAGTGTGACGCGTGAGTATCAACTGACCCACTTTGATTTAACAGTTAAGGGAGCTACTTTTTGCTAATCAATCTCAGTGAATTTTTAACTTTCAGGAATGAATGTTTTGGCGTTTGACAAGCCCAGGTGATTGTCCTCTACGCCCTGCATAGTAACCCAACCACATCACACTGCATTTTAAATGTAGCTAGAGTGGTCTAAACTCTAGGCTCTACGTTCCATAGACTCTAGACCACTGATTGCAATTTGCAAACCTATAAATCTAGAGATGTATATAATGAAAGAAATTTATAATGAACTTCATAGGCTTTTTTAGAATGAATTAAGTCACTTTCAACATAAAGGAGCAACAATTTAATACTAGATTTTATTAACATTTTTACTAAAGACATACAATAAGGTACTATTTTTTAAAAAAATTTATTAAGAATTGATAAAATTTTACAAATTTTTTAATTTTACATTAATCAGACCCTTTATTATATATGAGACTAACAAGCATACCAAAGAAAACCTAATAATGGGTAAACACCACTGCATATGTTCTGTTATATATGTGTTCATAAATACTCATAAAATGCATTAAAATTATGACTTCAAATTATGATTTTAATATTTAAAATCTTGACTTCAATGTATTTTATGGGTTTGCATAAACTTGTGTGTAACATGGTGTGTATAATAAATACCACCCTTAACAAAAAAAAATCATAAACTTCAAATTGAAAGTGACTCGACTTCCTATTAAAAACAAGAATCATGTTAATAGATGCCCTTATAGAAATTGTTAATAATCATAATAGAAAAGTTTTAACACCATTTTTATGAAAAATATAAAAAGTTGTCAACAATAGTTATTGTTTTATTACTCTCCTAATAATAATATTTCTAAAATTAATTTATAAATCAATACCCTTAGGATATTGGTTAGCATTTCCCTGAAGACAATTGGTTACATTAGCCTTAATAGGTGTAGAAGAACACCTGATAACCAAACCTTAAACCTCATAACAGTTTTTTATATTTAGAATTGTAATAAATTGTGATTAATGTACAATAAAATTAATTTCACTAGTGGTCCCAATAAAAATAGTGTTAAACTAATCATAATCAGACACTTCATCAATTAAGTTTTGAAATTTATTATCTCTATAGCACTGTTATTTGGGCAAAGGTATTTATAACAAGCAATAGCCATGGCATAAATTTTTATTATTATTATTACAGTTTGTTAAGACAATTAGGTTGAAGCATAAATTTCGTGAAGCTAGTTGTGCTTATGCCTTAGCTAAACAACGATGTAACTAGCTTATAGAGTGGTCTAAACTCTAGGCTTTAGGTTGTAGACTCTAGATCACTGATTGCAATTTGCAAACCTATAAATCTAGAGATGTATGTAATGAAGGTACTTATTAACGAATGCCCTTAGGTATACATGTGAGACTAAGAGCACTCACGTCTACCTGTGCCTAATAGAAAAAGAAACAAAATTACAAAATTTAGCCAAAACTAACCCACGTCAAAGAGTGCAAAAGTGTGTAAATATACATATTAACTATAATAATTATGCATATTTACACGGTTATTATAGTTATTTATTAAATATATTATTAATATTCTAGTTTTACTTTTACTTTTCTCTCTCCTCCAAGCAAATTGAGTCACTCTTTGTCCTCGTTTTTGTTCTCTCTTGCTTCTCTTCTCCTTCATCGATGACCAAGGTTTGGGAGAGCTTGGGCTCATTTGGATTTTCTGGTAGTGGTAAGGAGGTTGTCAAGTAAGGATGGATATGGATTTTATGGGTTCACTACAAAAAAATGGGGCTATCCCAGCGTTTTCAAAACCGCTGGGATAGCCCCAAAAAGCGCTGGGATAGGGTCAAAATTCCTATCCCGGCGTTTTTTTTCCCAGCGCTTCAAACCGCCGCTCAGTGATAGTCGGTATAGGGTCACTAGACCTATACCAGCGTTTTTCAAAAGCGCCAGGAAAGGCATACGCCCTATCCCAGCGCTTTTGAAACGCTGGTATAGGCCTTTTAAATTATATGCATTCAAGACCTATACCAGCGCTTTTAGAAGCGGCCAAATAAGGTACTACCTATGCCGACGCTTTCAAAAGCGCGGTATAGGTCATGAATGAATATAATTTAAAGACCTATACCGAGCGCTTTTGAGGCGCTATTGGGATAGAGTGCCTATTCCAGCGTTCCCAAAAGCGCTGGGATAAGTCTTGAATGACCAAAATTTAAAAGGACCTATGCCAGCGCTTTCAAAAGCGCTGGTATAGGTCATTTTTTTTTTTTTTTTTTTAAAAATTTAGCACCTATAGTGTACTTAAAATACATATTTTTCAATACCTATTTTATAGCAACTGTAATGAGCCACAATTCATATTTTTCAATAGAAAATACCATACTACATTAAACCAAGAAACTAAATATATTTAATTACACCATATCAATAATTACATCCCAAATGTCTAGAATATTATACATAAAATAATACATCCCAAATGTCTAGAATGTTATGAGGCGCACCTACACTACGATTTCACCATTGCACATTGAGTTTCAAAAATGTAAGTCACAAAACAAACAACACTCCTAATAGAAAATACTCCACCTTTTCTCTCCATGCAAGCCACCCGCTTACTCCAAAACAACAACCCACCACAACAGTAATGCAGACACATTATTTTACAATTTAAGGGAATTAAGAAGCAGATCTTACTCACCCTTTAGCAATCCTAGTGTTTGACCACGGAATGAATAAGGTAAACTTCAAATAAGCTACCACTCCTGCAAAAGCGAACTGACCATTACTCACTACTATGATAGGTGACCATTACATAAAAATGAAATCTTTGGTGATTAAACATCAACAATGGTAGGTGTAGTTTATTATATATCAAAGGTTCAAAAGTGATGAATCATACTTGGGGATGATCAAAACTAATAAACATTTTAGAGATAATTATACTTTGTCCACTTGTAATGTGAGACAATTACACATTACTTATCTATGGTATGAAAACTAGTGCCTTGGATACATGTGGTTCAATCCTCTAACTGCCATTACACATCACCCTTAAAAAAAGGGTAAAAGCAACTAAAAGCTACAACTTGAGCTAAAAGCAACAAAAAGTCAAGAATCAATACCTGAAACAAAATCAAATGGTAATGAAGAGAGGTCTACGTGAGATTGAGAGAGAGACCCTTTTGTTCTGAAAAACAACAAAATATAAAAACCCCATGAAGCAAAACCCTAAAAACAAAATCCAATTGAACCCAAAATCGAAACCCTAAACCAAAAATCAAAACAAAAATTTTTAAAAACTTCTTTGTTAGGAGGCCTAGGCTTCATCGGCGGTGGCACGGTGAGGAGGATAAAAAATATGTCATCAATCTTTTGATAGTAGCGTAGATTACGCAAGGATACTTGCAACATGGGAAAGGAAAGTAAGTTCAAGGACAATAGTTTTAAGTGGGTGTATTTATTATTCCTAGTTCTCTCTATTTTTCTTTTTCTTGGTTGTTTATTCTATATGCAAATTCTTAGTGACTTACCTCAATATGTTTGAAATGGTCTCAATAATATTAGATTTTATGGAGAACTAGAATACCCACAGGAACACACAAGTAGTATACAAAGCCTTAAGAGGCAGAGAATAAGACAGACTGACTTTTTGTCTTTTAGAGATCTCCCAAGTTGATGGGCCTTCATGTATAAGTATTTTACTTATTATGGTCCCCTGGTAAGCCTAACTTTTCGAAAGAAGGAAAGGGCAGTGAATAAGATCCTTTTTTTTTCTTTTTTACTGACTTCCCTTATAAATCTTACCAAGAGAATCTATAGGGATCTTCATGCAAAAAAATCCCACTTTCAATCAGAATTCTAAACAGCCCAAAAGAGAAAATAACAAGAAAATGGAAATAAATATGTGAACAACTCAGGTTAGGTAAGTTGTTGATGCCTTTCTCTAAGTACATTTGAGAATATTGGAACTATCAACTATACTTAAGAAGCAACTTGAACAAATTTGTTGTTACAAATCATGAAAAAATTGTCATGGTTTAGAAAAGAAATCACACATGCTGACATGCATACATACAGATAAACTAGTACATGAACAAAGCTTGCAGCAGAACAAAATAACTTAAAAAGAAAATAATCAGCCCAACTTATAATCCCAAACCACTTTCTCTCTAATAATCAGCCAAGCTTCTACATTCTCTCTTAACAGTTAATCATATATTTTCTGATAGTGGTCAAAATTACATGAACTGATATTGGCTTGTACTTTAAAACAATCCAATACCAAAAAATGTAAATTAAGCAACTGCCTAGGTGTACATTCCTCCCTGTGTGTGCATACAGAACATAAGTTTACTAAGCTTAACTTCATATGGGAAAGGAGTAGCTAGAGATTATAAACAAACACAACTCTGAAGTACAACAATTTTTTGTTTTTTTTATATAAGGAAAAGTTTTATTAAAATGCAGAAAAAGGAAGATTATCATACAAACAGAATCCGATGCCCCTGGGGACATGCCAACCAAATATCAGTCCAAGACATGCATAACAATTATACCACTCATAGTGTAACTTGTTACATTTGAAATTGTTCTAAGATGCATATTAGCATATTACTATTGCTAAGGATGAACCATATTAGATTTCACCGTCCAGTCCAATTTGATTTCAAGCACAGGATTTACAATCATATTGGTGATGAAAATGAAAGGGTAATAGAAAAAGATGTAATTTCCTTTTTCTTTTCTTTTCTTTTTTGATAAGTTAAAAGAATTGATTTATTTTACAATAATTGTAAACATCTTAGACAATAACAGTACATGTGATAAACTTAGCTACTTCATAGATAAGCATTTGAAGTTTTGAACTGACATTTCTTGCTGTCATTTACTACTTTTAAGTATAAAAACAAAAGAAGTGTCAGTCAATGTTTCTACATGTTTCTTCATCTCATTAACCATCTACAAAATTATTTTATTTTAAGCAAACCAACATTCACCTCTAAACTCAGAAATTACGGACATGCCAACCAGTTGGTCTTGGGGTAATAATTTAGGGACATACAATATCAGAATTAGTAAATTGTAGAGCTTGCGAAGCTAATGCATTAGTAATTCACCTCACATACACGCGCACACACACACACACACACACAAGTACAAATAGCAATCACTGATGAGATAAAATATACACAACCTGCACTACTGCTATGTGATTCACAAATGAATCTCACTACTTGCAAAAAGGAGATACAAATATGTACAAATGATAAAACACAGAGAAAATGAATGAAAGAGCTATTTTTAGTATAGCCAAGCAATTCGAAACATGAACACAAATTAGGGGACCTTAGAAGTCTAACTTCATATATGGCCACCTATCCAGACCATTTTCAAGACAAAGTTTCTTTAGTTCTGAGGCTGTAAACCAAATAATTGGAAATTAACAACCATATATATCACAATGCGCATTATAAAATTTACAACTGAGCACATCTAATCAATTACAACTTACAACTACACATAATCACATAATTCTCAGAAACCCTCCTGGTAGGAAAATAAAAATAAAAATAGAACCACTATGGCTTTGAATTCTCATATAATACTTTAAGGAAGGCCTCCATTTTAGTTGGAGGTGTAATATAGCTATAAATTTTATGAAAGCTTAGACTCAAACAAGATAAAAAGGTATATAGTTTGAGCATGAACATACACATTCTTATCCCACATTCAAATCCATGTCTCTTGATTCAACCATATGAAAGTCTTATCCAATCCCAAAAAAATATAGACAAACTAATCCCCAATCTAACCCAAGAAGAATTTTTAAAGTCATTGTCGTGTTTTTTAAATAATTCAAAAGGTTCAGAGTTCAGACCAAGAACTAGAAAATTTTATTATAAGGTCTAAGTGTCCAACTTTCATATCTCTTTTTTACTATTCTTGTTTAATTTCTCAGCAACCAAGCACAGTTCAACAGAAAATTATTATAAAAAGCGATTGAACCTGACTGGAAGGAACCGTAAAACCATCAACAAAGATGGAAACCCCATAAAAAATTATCACTTCACTCACACCCATATTTGCCAAAGTCATTTAAAATGCAAAGAATAAATTCCAAAAATCAACTCATATCAACATATGCAACAACAAGACCCATATAGTTGATCTAGCAAACCAACCTTCAAATACCCATTAGCAAACTAATCAACCAAAACTTTTTATCAAAGCAAAAACTCTTTAAATGATATGAAATTTTCGGATTTTAACAAAGCCATTGGTACCCAAATCATCTTAACCCTCTAATCTAACATTATTCACCAAAACCCATCAAGTATTTACTATAATAATCATTGAATAGCAAAACCCAAAGCAAAAACTCTTCAAATGATATGAAATTTTCGGATTTTAACAAAGCCATTAGTACCCAAATCATCTTAACCCTCTAATCTAACATTATTCACCAAAACCCATCAAGTATTTACTATAATAATCATTGAATAGCAAAACCCAAAGCAAAAACTCTTCAAATGATATGAAATTTTCGGATTTTAACAAAGCCATTGGTACCCAAATCATCTTAACCCTCTAATCTAACATTATTCACCAAAACCCATCAAGTATTTACTATAATAATCATTGAATAGCAAAACCCAAAGGATTTCATAAAAGAAATTGAGCAAAAAGCTTAGATTTTTACCTTAAAATCTTGTTGGGAAAAGCCACAAATGAAGGAGTATATGGAGGCTAGAGGGATGATCTAACGGTGGCTGTTCATGAGAGATGAAGAGGGAGTAAGATTTGGGTGAGAGGAAAAGGAGAGCTGCGGCACAAGAGAAAAACAAGAGAGAGAGATAGAGAGAGAGAGAGAGAGAGAGAGAGAGAGACCAACATGAAAATGAGGAAGAAAAGGGTGGGTTAGAGGGAAAGGTCGAAGGAAAGAAGTGGGAGACCAAAAATGAGAGGCCAAAGTGGTGCCAAAGCTAAAAAATATAAGAGGGAAGTCTGAAATTTTTTTAGTGGTACGAAGGACCTATTGCAGCGTTTTTTGACCCTATCCCAGCGCTTTTTGAAGCGCTGGAATAAGGGTCACCCTATTCCAACGCTTCAAAAAGCGGCGGGATAGGCCTCTCTCCATTCCCTTATGGAGTGACCCAATCCCAGCGCTTTTTGAAGCGGCTGGAATGAGGTTACCCTATTCCGGCGCTTCAAAAAGCGGCTGGGATAGACCTATCTCCATTCCCTTATGGAGTGACCCTATCCCGGCGCTTTTGAAGCGCTGGAATAGGGTGACCCTATTCCAGCGCTTCAAAAAGCGCTGGGATAGACCTTTTTCCATTCCCTTATGGGGTGACCCTATCCCAACGCTTTTCAAGCGCCGGGATAGGATAATTTCAAATATTAAATTAATTAAAAAAAAAAGATTACCCTAACCTATAGCGGCGGTTATAAAACGTTGCAATAGGGCATCCTATACCAGCGTTTTTAAAAACCGCCGCTATAGGTCTCCTATTGCAGCGATTTATAAAGCGCCGGTTTTGAGCTGCCGTAATAGGGTTTCCTATACCAGCGCTTTTAAAAAGCGCTGATACAGACTTATCTATTACAACGTTTTTTAAAAGCACCGGGAAAAAAGCGCTGGGACAGAACGATTTTTTTGTAGTGGTTGCTACGATTTTTTGGGTTTATGGGTATGAATTTTCTAGGTTGAAGGTTTATGGGTATGATTTTTTTGGGTTTATGGATATGAAGTTTTCTGGGTTTATGGGTTGCAACGATTTTATGGGTTTAGTAGGTTGAAGGATATAATAATAAAAAATGTAGAATAATGAATATTTTATTGAATAAATTTGTAGAATAGATAATCTGATGTGTATCTTTTGTAAAAGTGATTGTGTAAAATAAAAAAAATAAGTTCTTTTTGTTAAATAGACAAGAATTTTTGCACCTACTAGTGCGATTGCTCTAACAAGCATGCAAAAAAAACCTAATAGCAAAAGGGTAAATGTCGTTGCATATATTCTGCTATACATAAGTTTACAAATACTCACAAAATGCATTGAAATCTTGACTGCAGTGCATTTTATGTGTTTGCTTAAACTTGTATGTAACATGGTGTCTATAATAAATACCACCCTTAACAAAAAAATCATAAAATACGAATTTTTTTATTGAAAGTGACTCGATTCCTTGTTAGAGATATATTAGCCCATTAGAAATGTGATAGATTGTGATTAATGTACAATAAATTAATCTCATTAGTGATCCCAATAAAAGTAGTGTTAAACTAATCATAATTAGATGCCTTAACAATTAAGTTTTGAAATTTATTATCCCTTTAGCATTTTTGTTTGCACAAAGGTATTTATAACAAGCAATAGCCATGGCTTAATTTTAATTATTTTTTTATTACAATTTGTTAAGACAGTTAGGTTGAAGCATAATTTTCGTGAAGCTAATTGTTGTGCTTATGCCTTAGCTAAACAACGATGTAACTAGCTTGTAGACTATTTGGTTTTTTAATGCTGCTCTGCTGAAGTTGTTTTTGTTTATCAAACCTTGATGCTTTATATTTGTATTCGGACCGATTAATTTTGACTAACAACTCTGTTGACTTGCTGAGTAATATTAGTTTCTCATTTTCAATCGAACAAAAAATAAAAGATTTAAACAATGTCCTTTATATAAGTTCATCAAGGACATCACTGAATTATCCATAATAGCAAAATTTAAAACAAAATAAAATACTATAGCTATATATAGAGCTATAAATGAACCAACCTATTGTTTTATTTTTTATATGTTAATCGTATTGCAAGAACTTTTTTAAATTTTGCATTAGCAAGTAGCAATCAAGTATCAACCAATTGCCTTCTCAACAAAAAAAAAAAAAAAAAGTATCAACCAATTGGAGTATCTCTCAAATTTAGCTTTTCAAATGTCCCAAAATAAAATATATTGTCGCGTGCAAGAGTTTACCCTACTTTTTTCATGGAAAAGCAGAAAAACAAGTAAAAATATTACCAATACCATGTACGACCTGAAAGTTTATATTTCTTTATTTACTCCTTTCTATATTCACGAAACTTTTGATTGAACCTGGAGGTTTGGTCTTCGTGAAAATTTTCTTCATTGGGCAAAATCAACTTGAAATTTGAACTCAAATACGAAAAGTATATAGAACATGGGTGACAGTAAAAAAAATAATCCAACAAATCTCAAATCCAAACAATTGGCAAACTGAAATTTTACCTGGCTCAAAACCCCTGAGAAAGCAACAAAAACACACACACCAATGAAAATACGTATTTATTCGTCCTTTTTGTGTTACTATTCCACAAATCTTCATGTCCTTTGTCTTTTACTATTGCTATTTAATTTTCATGCCCTTCCAAATGCCAGGTATTATGACCAAGTTTAATAATACATGCACAAAGGATATTATATAATTTAACAATATTAACTTATTATAATCTCCATACTATTGACTATGTTCTTTAACCTTTACCTTTCTCTTCTTTATTTTATTTTTTTTTTTCAAAACTAAAAGTTATATTGAGAATCTTCAGCTAAAGTGGACTTGCTTTGTTGTCTTAATATGATTGATACACGCATGCGAATTAGGACTCAACTAAGCCAATCATTTTTTATTATTTTACTAAAGTCCCAGTTACAATAATGGAAATAAAGGATAATCCAATAAAATTGGAACTACCTAACAATATTACAAGAGTGTAATCCAGAACCTCCCCCTAGTTTAATAGTATTCAAAATTCTAGACTTAGTCGGGCTAAGCTATAACATATTAGCATATATTAATTTTTTTACTTTTTATAGCATCTAATTATTTATCTACCTTTTTAAATATGCTCTCCAACAAACTTTCTATTATTTCTTTATTTCATTTAAATATTATTTATTTATTCTTTTTCCCAACGATTGGATCATACCTATTTCTCTCCTTGCTCTCTCTTGCAGTCAACTCTCTATCTTCTTCCTTCCCTTTTAGCCAATCCATTTTCTTTTTTCCTACTACTTTGTTTTATTCAAGGCTCTCAACATTGCTAGCTCCCATTGGTCCTTTGTAAGAACCAAACATCTCAGTGCTCATCTTCGTCGTCCTTACATTCTGGAGCCACAATCATGATCACATGAGCCTCACAATCTTAATCCTATTATGTTGGTGATTTGATAGCATGATTGCCACTCCAAATCAGTTTTTTGGGGTCGATTAGGGTGCTTTGGCAATTTAAGACATCTAAGAATTAGTGTTTGGTACATGTCTAGTGTTGATATGTGGGTGTGCTAGGGGGGAGGGGGGGCGATTATGTGTGGTGGAGCCATTGAATGTTTCTTTGAGAAAAATCAAAATGGTCAATGCGCTCTAGTTTACATGGCAATTCATGTTCTTTTGATAAAAATACCAAGCATAAGAGAATTCACATCAAGCTCAACAAAATTTTGGGTAAATTGTAACTAAAAACCCTACTTTTTCCTTCTTTTTTGTTTTTTTTTTTTGTTTTTTGGATCTACTATAGAAATTTTAATACCTAAACTCAACCCTCAGGGCTCGAAATAGCGAGCCCATGAATACCTTCAAACCCTATGGCAATGGGAGATATCATTTCGCCCAATATGCTCAAAATTACTATTTACGTGCACCAACATCATATTCTCTATTTTTTTCTATATTTTAATTTAAATATTATTATTATTCTTGCCCCACCCTGCTGAACGATTCTTCCCCTTTCCCTATCCCCACAAAACTCTCGCTCTAAGAAAATCCTAATCACAAACATACATTCTTACATAGACAGCAAGCAATTTTGAGCAAGCTACAACTTCAAACACAATGAATTAAACCAAAACCAACACCGCCAAATGATGCCCAACATTTGGTTCTGTGTATGTGTGATTTTTCAAAAGAAAACAAAAGAAAAAAACAGAAGAAATGTTGAGCTACAATGCCATTGAGTGAGGCATTGTAAATTTTAAACTAAAATGAAAACTGCACTCTCTAAGTTCGACTAAAATTCATTTTAATTCTCTAACTTTACTTTCATTCAATTATTCGAAGTTTCAAATTTATTCAATTTAGGTTCTTTTTTCCAATTTCGTTAAAATTTTCCATTAAAAAAGTATTTTTATCACATAAAAAATATATATATAATTAATAAAAGTATTTTATAAAATTTTTATGAGAAATGTTTTTTCAAAAAATGTTTTTTCATTAGTTAATTGCATAAATGACGGTAAAATTTTAATGAAATTTGACAAAAAACTTAAATTGAAAAAATTTGAAACTTAAAAGACTCAATTAAACGAAAATAAAGTTAAAGGCTTAAAATAAATTTTATTCAAATTTAGAAAGTGCAATTTATATTTTAGTCTAAATTTTATCTTTCTTTTTTTTTTTTTTTTTTTGCTAGAGCGTATTGAGCATGATGCAATGGATTTTGGCTAAGTAAATGGAAAGGGATAGCTCAAAGGTTGTAACTTTTAATGAAAAAATAAAAATAAAAACCACACGTAGAGTCCAATTTAAACGAAATACCCTGTGCATGAAAATGTATCAATTTACATCAAATAAGCATATATATACTGAAGTGAGTTCTTTTATATTATTGTTAATAATTGTACTCTGCAATACTATGTGTGGGGGGTAAGAGTTATTAAATAAACAAATGGGTTGTGGGCTTGATCAATTGGTACCAATTTGTTTTTGTCATTGGGCCCCTAAGCCCTCGAGTCAGCCTACACTATAGACGTCCGATGAGCTGTCCAAGGATGAATGTCTCCTCGGATGGGCTCGGCGAACATCCTGGGATTTGCCAAGGAGGTTAAAGGAAAAATCCTGGAAAAACTGATGGGTAAGAGGGTGAACTAAGCACCCTCTAAAGTGCAAGGATGTGAGATAAATATCTAAGGAAAATGCTGCTACCTCCACATTAAAGACCCTGCATCTACCTTCCTGGCCGCATTAATGGGGAAATGAACTCTGAACAGTAGAATTCAACCTTCCTGCTATTGTTTGAAGATTTCAAGAAGGTGGCGGATGGGACAAGTATTTAATGGGAAGATTTGTATAACACGTAGAGGAGCCAGTAAGGAAGAAGTATATAAAGAAGCAAGTGAGGAAAGAGGGGGGGGGGGGGGCTGCACTTTTCTATTAAACAAAAAATAGGAGTTAAGGATTGTAAACATTGGCCTCGAAAGAGAACATTTATACGAATCGTCCTCGACTTACGTCCGAGGAGATCTATTTGTCATTCTTGTTCATCATTCGCACAAATTATAACATTCTAACCTGTTAAGTGAACTTCCAACATCCCGAACCTAGACTTCAAACTCATACTCTACAAGTTTTATTGTATGAGATTCATTGGGCCTAAGCCCAGCATTCGTTTGTGGGTCCGGGTATAATTGTGCACTTACACTATGCAAGCAAGGGAATGAAAACATTTTGTACCATTTTTTGTATTTCACTTTATACTCTATTAATAATGGTATGCTATATGTTTTTTTTTTTTTTTTCAATTTTAAACTTTAGTTATTTTATTAGAAAAGTAAAAAAGAATATATGGCAAGAAGCAATGCTATATACACAAAAGAAAATGGACAACATCTTTGACAACTATTAAGTTTGCAAACTTGTACTAGTTCTCACCTGGGCCCACTACTAACATTACTTTTTTATCTACTATTAACAATCTGTTACATCAACGTGTGTCAAATTTTTCATTATCTATGGACTTTCTCATGTGGCAAGTTATGATTGGTAGAGCATAAAATGGAACCAATAAATTTTAGGAAGTTCAATGAGTTTCAATTAGCTCAACTAGTAAAATTTCTTTAAAAAAACTAATAAATTTCTTGTCATCCAATAAGAGTTCTAGAATTTAAACCATGCTTACGCCTACACCTGAAACCAATAGGTATTTTAACTTAATAATAAAGAGCAATTAGCATGGTGTGGACATCATAAGCTAAAATTCTATCATATCTATAAAATAAAATAGAAAGGAAGTTCAAGATTATCAATTGTTTTAAGATGCGTAATAATTAATTAATTGAGTGATCCTATTTCTTCATCATTCATACTTTTAACACCACGTTTTCTTATTGGTTTATCTTCGTGGTAAGTCTAACTTGATAAGAACAAGTAAACAAAAAGATTGGAGCAAAAGATTTTTTGAGTTGGCATCCACTAATCTATATCTGTTTATTTGCTTAAATCCTTTTATTTTTCTCACATTTGAATGAATAGGTTAACTTATTTATTTAAAGTCATTTTTTATTAAAACTTTGTATTTTGTAACTCAATTGGTTTAAGAAATTTTTTTTTTTTTTTTAATTATGAGATAAAAATTATTAATTTTTTTGACAACTTTATAATACTTCCAATAAAAATGATATTAAAATTTTTTTTAAATAATTTATTAACAATCGTTCTAAAACTACTTGCTAAGAGGACCCGTTTTTCTTCAATAGGAATCTTTTTCTAATTAATTTGATAGAAGATGTAATCATGGCAAAGGATGTAAAGAAGCTCTTTAGGTCAAATGAGTAGTCCTTTGATCATCATTTTTACTTTAAAGTTGGCACAGAAATTCGATCTCTTATTATGTGGGCCTATTTCGCTTTTTCCAGTAGTGCTGCTGCACAGCTAGCTTTCAGTGTTACGTATACCAACTCCTGAGATGAGTTTTACATAGAAGCTTGTTTTAATTCATTTGTCATATAGTACTCCTAATTTTCAATTTTCAAAAGCAGCCTCAAATATGTGAACCTTTTTATGCTGGCAGCAGAAGATCAGACAAAATATTATGAACTAGACTTGGTCATATCAAGGCAGCTCTGCGACTGTGTGTCTCTCTCTCTGATCTATATCTTCATGAATTTTATTCACATAGGAGGGAAGAAAATGCCGATTCCATCAGTAGCTTTTTTTCGCTCTCTACTTTCTCGATGGAGTTGTCTTGTTATTAAACGTCATACGAATAAACTTTTTGGCATATTATTTGATTTGTGGGTAGCTTTTTAAAGTTTCAGTTTTTTTTTTTTTTTTTTTAAGTATAATTTATATAGTTTTATTAAATTTATTGTTTAAGCAAAATCATCCCATAAAAATTAGTCCATTAAAACCGACAAACTTAGAGCATAAGAATTTATATTTTCTATTTTTCACAACTACTTTTCTAAAACACCAGTATCAAAATATCTATTTTACATCACATTTTTATTAAAATACTGTTTTTTCCAATTTTTTATTTCTCTCTCTCTTTGAATAAGAAAATAGATTTGCATATGTAAAATGTAAATATAAATAATTAATGTAACAACAATGTAAATATACATATTTATAGATTGACCAATGTCGATAGTTTTCTATCGTAAATATGTAAATTTGATTTGATAAGTAAGGTTCAACAAATTGAATATATGCGCAATTCAATTTATTAAGAATTCAAACCTATTATTCTATTTATTTTTAATGTCATTGACTAACACTTAACCCATTATAACCCCATTTTTCAGGGATAAAAAAAATTTCAACTTTGCTTCATTGCTTGAACTTCTATTAAGAATTACACTTCTCTTTTTCTAACAATTCAAAGGTATAGAACAGGACCTCCTTCCCCAGTAAAACCTTGTTGTCATAAAATAACTCCAGTGAGCACATGTTCTCTCATTGTCTCTTACAACTCAGAGCGCAACCATTGTTGCAGGTAGGTAATTGAATTTGTACTACTAGTCCTTGTCGAATATGTTGGGGACATGGGTGAGTAATATATAAATGATTGAATACTAGTTCTTTCAATTTTGAATGGTTCTTAAAAAATTAGCAAAAGTCCAACTCAAAAATCCTTACTGATCAGTGATGCTTCAAAACATAAAGAACCAAAAAAAAACTTCAATGGGATAATGTTATTTTTGTTTCCTTTCCATGCTTACCTTTTGCAGCTATGGCCATCCCTCATAATGATAAACATATTAAATACTAATGCTTTTCCAATTATTAGTAGTAAGTGGCATTAATCAATAGGATATGAATTAGTTTTCTACAAATCTTTATTAAAATGAGGCTATTCTCGTACCACTTTGTTCAAAGAACGGGCCATTGGGAATATATTTACACACACAAAGATGTAAAGCTAATTCTTTTTCCATCATCAACAACAAGCTTTATCCAATCAGTCATGCTACTTAGTGGAGATGCGCACGCAATGTACACCTTTTTTTTCTCTTTTTTATGTGATATATAGGCCACATTTTAATCATTACTTTGGCTAAGCATCAAAACTGTTCCTTTCATAATTTTATTATTATAGTCGATTAGGATTGACAATCCTCTTTGGTTCGACCCCATTGTCTCTTTTTTTGGGATAGTTGTTCGGATTCAATGTCTGGTTTTGATTTTATCAATTATTATGCCAAGAAACTACCTCTCCATTTCTACTACATTGTTCCCAACCCAATTTCGTTTCAGTCAATCAATGTTTGATGCAGTGGAACTTATTGAAAAGTAATCGATGGCTTTTGAACAATGTTTTGTCATAATCCAAAAGATTAAAACTTGTTTTCGTTGCATAGTTTAGAAGACTAATTAGCCATAATTAAATTGAACTACGGTCAAAAGCCTTGCTGTTTAATTGACGTCTTTTGAAGTATCTAATGGAGACATCAAATGTTTAACTCTCCCATCAAAACATACACAATAGAATTGTTGAGTGTGGCTAAAAAAAAATACAACTGTTGAGCGAAGCATGAGACTGGGTAAAATAATTCAATCGTCCAAAGGTGGCATGACACGCCACGTACCCTAGTGATTAACACTTAATGACCAAAAACATCTATAATAATGACCTATAATTACCTTAGCACAAGTCCAAATTTGTACCACTATACGTTAATAGAGTTCATAAGGAGTTGCGTTACCATTATGCAAAGAATCTCGTGAGTAATAGCTCCAAGAAAAAAGGTGAAGCGTGTGGGTGAAGCTCATTAGTAGAGGTGTTAGACAAATCTTTTTGGTTGATAACCTAATACCAATCAATCAAATATTGATTAATACGTAATTGATCAAACACTATTGAAAATGAAAAAGATATGTTGGAAATATTGTTGAAAACTAATTTCTTTTATGTAATTACATAAACAAGAACACAAAAAGAACAAGTATAAAGAACACAAACAAATTCTACAAACAAAAACAATAATAGAATATGTACATAATACAACAAGAGATTAAATTCTATAAGGATGAAGTGTAAAACTCATGTTTTACACTATCCAATAAGTGTTTATTACATCAGCATTTTACTTAAAATTCAATACATCCTACGACACTTAATAACATCTCGATAGATTCCCGATTTGGTTGAATTTATATATGGGTATTAGAATTGATTGAGTGTAATTGTATTTATTCTTAAATATGTGATAAAATGATGTGGCATGTTGGGATTGGAGAAGTAAAACCTGAGTTTTACACCATGTCCTTATAAAATTTAATCTCATAAAATAAAAATAAATCTATAAAATAAATAGAATTACTCACAAACTAGATGTGTAAATAAATAAATTTATTTATTTATTGCACAGTAAATAAACACTTAAAACCATGTTCAAGTGGAGACTTTGTGAATTACTTTCTCATTCACAACTTAAATAGTTTCGGGTAATTGACCACATGAGGTTAATCTTAAGGAGGAGAATACATTCCAACTCAAATCTACCTCAAAGTACGTGTGGGGTCCACTCTAAAACGTTCTGAAATTGTAATTTGCTTCTTGGATCTTACTTTGTATCAACTAACTCTACTTGTTTGGTGAATCAATAAATGATATATTTGTAAGTTTTGATTAGCTTAACTAGTAAAGTCTATTGTCATCGAATAAGATATTTGAGTTTTATCCCAGCCAAAACCAAAAATCAATTAGTGTCTTGGTCTGATGAGAAAAAGTAATTATCAGAAGCGAACGTCATAGATCAAAACTTTACCTAAAAAAAATTGACATATTCATAAACAAGGGATGTGGAAATTCTTACTATTAATTGATGTGACAAATGGTATAAATATATAAATGACACATTTTAAACAAGGATTCAAGTGAAGTTAAAATTCTTACTATTAATTGATGTGACAAATGTTATAGATATACTATTAATTGATATGACAAATGTTATAAATCTATAGAGAGGTATGTATAACATGATAATTTTTTTTTTTACTGAAGATAAAAACATTACTAAGCATCCCCAAACCCACAAGATTGTGCTTAATGTGTTTATCAATGTGTCAATTCATTAATAGTCATCCTAACTTTTGCAAAGAAACTTAATAATCAATTAAGACTTTTTAAATTGATTATAAAATGATATTTATACTTTATACATAATAATTTGATTCCTTACAAACTTATATACAAATTTATATATTGCAATTAAAAGTCTATTCAAATGTATGATGTCATATAAAGATGTAATATTATAGATACTTACAAGCTTATTTATAAATATATTATTATATTCGAGTTTAATTCATTCAATACTTAAATTTAAGCATAATTTTGAAAATGACCTGTAATATAAACGAGTTTCTTCCTAACCAAGTCAACAACTTGATTTACTATTGTGTTTATCAATGTGTCAATTCATTAATAGTCATCCTAACTTTTGCAAATAAACTTATTTCTTAACTTGCATATCTTAGTATTTTTAACGGAGATGTTCACGATTAAAATCCTCCCTCTATTGCACCTATCAAATTAAAATAAATAAATAAATAAATAAATAATACTCCAAGCCAAAGTCCGCATGACATTTCTAAAGAATGAATCCAAACCTTATGGCATGATCCATAACCGATATCAAGCTAACACAATAAGTAATGTCATTGAGGAATTTATATGGCATTGCTACTTCATTAACTTCCTTGAGGATGCCATGGTTCAAGGTTTGGCAATCTTCAAAAGATAACTTGGGTAGTTACTTATTCCTTAACAAGAAGTAATTTTTTAATAGAATATACACAAAATAAAATAATAATAATAATTACATTAATCAATAAAAAGAACACTAAATTACATAAATATAACTTCATTTATTATCCTACATATTTTATTGAGAAACTCACATAAAATTAAAGATGGATGATGGCAACAAAAAAAAAAAATTTTGATTGTGGGGAGAAAAATCCAAACTACATTTATAGCACAAAATAGTAAAATACAGCTTTCCCAAAAGCCACAAACATGACTACACACGTACTACTTTCACTTTTATTACTTTTTATTGGAGAATCAAATTTGTCCCAAGTTGAAAGACAAAGTAAAAATTAAAAAAATAATAATTAAAAACGAATAACACAGAAATTTGACTTTCAGTAATCGAATACCAAAAGACCACGCAACCTTTGTAAAATTGTAACATTAACGTTTCATTAATCTCAATCCACAAAAGGTCCCACAACAAAAGTCCTAAACTTTTTCTTTTTTTATTTTATTATTATTATTATTTTTTCTGTCACAAAAAACGACAAAACTCAAAAGTGGTTGAGAGACATTGTTGTTGTCCTATAATATAAATGCACCGTCGGTCATCCGGTGCATCCACGTGTAAAATGCGACCAATCCGGGGAAAGAGTTTAATATACACGTGTGATTTGGTAGGGGCAGCATCCACGTGTCAGAGACGGTCGGATATTTTGTCTGCCCATTGTTGTGGGCCCCCAGCCTGCGGTCAAACCCTCAAATGCGGCCCATTTTGTGTGATGGGGCAAACTTTGCATAGGATTCCAATTACATGGTTGGATTATTGTCCAAACTCGTTTTTATTATACTATTAAATACTAAGATTTTTGACGTGGCTCTACTAGAGTCGTCTATCAAAGCATCACTAGAGAGTTCTTTTGATTCTTTAATCCTTTGCTGTAGAGGAGAGAACCTTGTTGGTTTCTGTCCTATCCTGTCTATATTCATCTTTGAATAATGTTATATTTATAATATTTTTACAACAATTTTAGTATAAATTATAAACGAAAAAAAGTGTTATTAGTAGAGTTAGTAGTCCGTAAATAATAATGAAAAAGGACGCCGCGTCTAGGCTAACAGACAAAGTGGATGAGCGAAAGGTGTCAGGTCATAGAGTGAGGAATAGCCCGAGTCTCATTTAAGTCAACTAAATGCACCTTGAGAGGTGCTACCAATGCACTAGGGGGACTTTCTCTAGCACATGATAGGCAATTGAAAGATAAGAGCCACCCTATTCGTTATGGGAAATCGATGTTTTGAATTGTTCAAATTAAAACCAATAACAACTTAAAATTTATTATGAAAATTACTGTAAAAATATTATGTACGTAACAATACTCTTCAGCTTTTGCCTCAATAGTAAATCAATTGAGTTGTTGACTTAGTTGGGAAGAAACTCATTTATATTACAGGTCATTTTCAAAATTATGCTTAAATTTAAGCATTGAATGAATTAAACTCAAATATAATAATATATTTATAAATAAGCTTGTAAGTGTCTTTAATATTATATCTTGATATAACATCACACATTTGAATAGACTTTTAATTGGACTATATAACTTTGGATATAAGTTTATAAGGAATCAAATTATTATATATAAAGTATAAATATCATTCATAATCATTTTTATAACAATTAAATACATATATATCATTCTATCTAATTAATTCAAATAATATAATTTTAACTATACATTATTTTATTAATAATTAGAATCAATTACTTTGGGATTAAAAAATTAATTGCAATGCTTAATCAGGTAGTTTGTGAACAAATTCAAGAGTATTCAACAAAAGAATAAACTAAATTTGAACATGTAAACTAACTTAGTGATATGTTTAAGCTTAGTTTGTGTTCAACATAAAATTAATGAACCAACTTTGAAGCAAAAATTATTGTAAAAATATTATGTACCCAACAATACTCTTCAGCTTTTGCCTAAATAGTAAATCAATTGAGTTATTGACTTGGTTGGGAAGAAACTCATTTATATTACGGGTCATTTTCAAAGTTATGCTTAAATTTAAGCATTGAATGAATTAAACTCAAATATAATAATATATTTATAAATAAGCTTGCAAGTTTCTATAATATTATATCTTGATATAACATTAGACAGTTGAATAGACTTTTAATTGGACTATATAAATTTGTATATAAGTTTATAAGGAATCAAATTATTATATATAAAGTATAAATATCATTCATATTAATTGTAAGGACACAATTCAAGTTCCCAAACCACGACTAGGAGGAAAATGGGCTTGAAAGGCCTTTCTTCACAATGAATTTGTAGAGGATGGGTTTATAATTTAGATTTCAAGGATGGCTTTAGACAATCACAAAAAGAACGGGCTTTGGGCCCAATGGAACAAAACAAAGAATCGTTTGCAAAGAGTAAGATTGAGAATTCCTCCTCGGACTGATTCCGAGGATAATTTCTAATAGTATTTCTCAAGTGTGGATACAAATATTGATTATCATACACTTTTTCTTTCTCAAAAAGCCTCCCTCTTCTTCGTATGCCTTCCCTCCTATTTATACTCCTCCTCTTCTCTTCATCATCTTCCACTTTATGGCCGCGACCCTCATTTTTGGATACTTGTCCCATCCATTCTTCCCTAAAGCCCGCTGGGATTTGGGACCAAGTTCCAAGCTCTATACTCAGGTCCCATCCTTCCATCTATATTGTCAGCGTATCAATTACAGGGTCTTTAATATATGGGCGGTGGTAGCAGCTTTACTTTAGACATTCCACCGCTCTTTCTACTGTCCTCCACGTATACTGTATATCCTCGGCTTAACATTCCGAGGACAAATCTACTCCTCGGACGGTAAGGGACACTTAAATACTCCACGATTATTTTGATGTTTTCGGATTTAGGTTTCTAGCCCAAAAGACCTTGTTGGGCCGTCCATTATAAATTACTGGGCCCAATACCCCTACATTAATTTTTTATAAAGTCTTGATTAAATATATATATATATATATATATATCATTCTATCTAATTAATTCAAATAATATAATTTTAAGTATAAATTATTTTATTAATAATTAGAATCAATTACTTTGGAATTAAAAAATTAATTGTGATGCTTAATCAGGTAGTTTGTGAACAAATTCAAGAGTATTCAAAAAAAGAATAAACTAAACTTGAACATATAAACTAACTTAGTGATGTGTTTAAGCTTAGTTTGTGTTCAACATACAATTAATGACCAACTTTGAAGCGAAAATTATTGTAAAATTATTATGTACCTAACAATACTCTTTAGCTTTTGCCTGAATAGTAAATCAATTGAGTTGTTGACTTGGTTGGGAAGAAACTCATTTATATTACGGGTCATTTTCAAAATTACGCTTAAATTTAAGCATTGAATAAATTAAACTCAAATATAATAACATATTTATAAATAAGCTTGTAACTGTCTATAATATTATATCTTGATATAACATCAGACATTTGAATAGACTTTTAATTAGACTATATAAATTTGTATATAAGTTTATAAGGAATCAAATTATTATATATAAAGTATAAATATCATTCATAATCATTTTTATAAAGTCTTAATTATATATATATATATATATATATATCATTCTACCTAATTAATTCAAATATTATAATTTTAACTATAAATTATTTTATTGATAATTAGAATCAATTACTTTGGGATTAAAAAATAAATTGTGATGCTTAATCAGGTAGTTTGTGAACAAATTCAAGAGTATTCAACAAAAGAATAAACTAAACTTGAACATGTAAACTAACTTGGTGATGTGTTTAAGCTTAGTTTGTGTTCAACATAAAATTAATGATTATGAACCAACTTTGAAGTCTTACTTTATGCAAATAAAAAATAAAAAGTTGAAGTCTCGCTTATTTTCCAACCCTAGTTTTGCAAATTAATTACCACCATTTGTTGGGATTCCTTTATTCTTTTCCAAGGATAAAGGCTTTAGTTACCAAAGCAAAGTGGATAACCACATAAGACTATACATAAGACCTGCCTAACTTTATATTTTAGTAGTTAGAAATAGTCTGTAAAAGTGGACGCAAATTGACCTAAAGGACATATAATATACTTTTGTTGCCAAGTATTGTGGTATTGAAGCCAACTTTGATAGATGGCACATGCAGGTGTGGAAGTGTCAAAGACTCAAAGCCCAAATGATATCTACCTTCCCACCTCAACTTCACCAAAACATGAATATAAAAGAGGGGTTTTGTTTTTTCTTTCCCTAGATCACATTCTTTTTTTTTCTCTGTGTCCCCCTCTCTAGCATTTGGAGACCCACAAAAGTACACAACCTATATTTCTATTCAAATAGGTCACTCTAATAGGAGACATACAAATCCTCCTCTACTAGTAGGAAAAAGACAATGACTCTCTCTCTCTCTCTCTCTCTCTCTCTCTCTCTCTCTCTTATTAGGATGATACCTTTAATCTAGTCACGAGGTGCTTCAATGGAATGGATAGTTTTAAAACACAAATCAAACCTAAGATATGGAAATGGGTATACATAGATTCTGCTGCGAAAAGATAAAAATGTGAAAGTTGTGATATAAGTTCAATGTGCTTGACGATTGCTCTAGTTATGGGACAATTATGAGTCTTGTCGCTTCATGTTTGATTAGATCAAATCCGGAATGTTCCTCCATACTCTATAAAATGACATGAGAAAGATAAGTTGTGGCACACCGTTCTTGCATCTTCCCCGACCAAACTAATCTGTTTTAGCTTATACTTATTCAACCCTTTGGATTTATAGAGAGAAACACATGCTTATTGCACTAACATATTCATCTAAACGTTGAAAGAAATATCGTGGAGGTTTCTTGGAACTAAAAAATATATTTATAAAAAAAATGCTTTAGAACTTGACAAAGAAGCAATAATTGATCCTCTCTCATTTGGAATTGGACAATTTATTTAAGCTCTACCAACCAGACAACCATCCTTTCTTCGCTATACTTGGTTTACATTACATTTTCTCCTAAGCCTCTAATCTAATAGAGCATTATGAGAGATTATTTGCTAGATTAATAGTAGAATTTGATTATTATATAATAAAAATGCAGTCTTATCTTGGGTAAACTTGTGTGAATGAAAGTCCAACAAGAAAAAAATAAATAATTTGAAATTTCAATGTCATATAATTGAACTCAAAAATATTACTTGAATTTTTGGATTAATGGTGTCTTAATATGTTATATTAAAAGCTAAATTATGTCAAAAATAGAAAGAGTGCTCAATTGTTAAGAGCATTATATTTTAATTGGCGCTTCTTGATGTTTTAAACAAAACGTTTAGGATTTAAATCCTCAATTTCTCTTGATGTAATTATTAAATTATTAATAAAAAAAATAGTATTTCTAGGTATTTATATTCTTTCCCCCAAAATATGGTACCATTTCCCAAAATCTGGTATGATTTCATCCTCAGTTTAAAAATAATTTTAAAAAAAAAAATCTTCAACCTACAATATATTTGCTATTGTGGACCGACGTGTGTGGATGCAAACAGGATGAGCAAATTTTCAAACCACGGCCTCATTCTGGTCCTATAATAGGCCTAAGGACCGGGTCTATGCTAAACTGGACTTTGATACAAAAATATAGAGCCCAGAGAAGCCCAGTTGTTTCTCTTAAAGAGAGAAGCCCAGTTCTCAATGGGCTTAAATGAGTTAAGTCTTTCTAAAGTGTGCCACATTATAAAGGAAACACAAGTTGCTGTTTTTCTTTTTCTTTTTTCTTTTTTTTTTCTTTTTTTTTTCTTTTTTGAAAAAGAATTTCAACCTATGGCGTCCGCTTCTGATAATAGCTCTTTATCATCAAACCAAGACACCAATAAGTTTTTGGTGGGAATTGAACCCCAAATCTCTTATTCAACCACAAGTTTCTGTTGACTCAGAAATTTTAAAAAAATAATAATAAAAAAAGAAAGAAAGAGAGAGAGAGGAGTATTTCCCATGTAAACTAAAATAGAAACTAGTTTATACATTGTTTAGCAAGACATGTTCAACACTTGAAGAGTGTTGTTTTAAGTATGAATTGAAAAATGCCAGGCGTTCTTAACAAAACCATTTCTTTGCATGTTATATATGCCAATCAATAAAATTTCTATCATTTCTCCCAATAAAAAATTCATTAAAATTTTATTATTTAGACTTTTTGGAGATCAATGATAACTTACTTTTTGGATTATGTTTCAAGTCACACCAAAAAGCCCAGAAAAGTCATAGTTACAGGCCGTGAAAGACGTCTAGAGCTTTTCAAGAACAACCCCAAATAGAAACACTTATACAGAGCAAGATTATGAGGTTCAATTTGGAGCGATCATCGGTAAGTCCATTTAGAGTACTACTTAAGTAACCTGTTAGGTTTCTCTCCAAAAAAAAAACTACCTGTTAGGTACGAAAGCACACTTGACTCTTGTTAGTTGGAGTGTTCGTTTTGTGAAAAAGACAATTGAATGTTGTATGTATCCCATAGCTTTGCTGGCGAAGCTATCTTTTGTAACTGGGTTGTGTTAACGGGCACCGTAAGGTGCCCATTAACAACACATTTTTAGTAAATTTTTGGGTAACTTTTTCAGTTTTTGGCAATTTTCAGTTTTTGGAAATTTTTTTAAATCTTTTCTGGCAATTTTTTTAACTACATTTTTCATTTTTTTTAAGTGGAACACAAAAAAAGAAACCTTAACAAGCACAGCCCGGTGCTTGTTAACATTTCCCTTGTAATTAGCTTAGGGTCTATTTCAAACTTTCATGTCCTTAGATTGTAAGCTTAAATGAAGTGGGTCATTGCCTTTGTTTTTTATTTTTTCCTTGGTAATAAAGTCTTTTAAAATATTTAAACAATAATAATTTATTGAGGGCAAGGTTGATATTCATATCAATTTTTTATTTTTTTTTGGGTGAAGCAAGAACATTTGACTTCAAATTAAGGAGGACTGATTAAATCAGCCTGTAACAAAGCAAGAATATCTCGAAGTACATCTTTTATCTAAATTTGTAGATGAGAGTGAAAATTGCTCGTCTCACAAACGAGTGAACTACTGTATTATAATACCTACATACATAAGCCGTATGTAGGAATATCTTCTTCTTTTTTTGATAGGAGGAAAATCATTAATTCTCTTTTTCTTTTTCTTTTTTTGAGAATCCATTAATTCTCTGTTAAGTGTTTGTTGGTAATAGGGTTTTTTTATTAGGTACTTTTTTTTTTCTTCAAAGAAAGCCATATGGACTGGAGGAAAAAAACTCGTAGGCCTAAGAAGAGGCTAGCCCACAACCCACAAATGGGCCCATAAGTGATGAATATCACACAACGCTTGGTTGTTGAGCATTTCCATCTCCTACAGTGCATATGAAAGGAACTCTCTAACCAATCAAGTCACAATTAATTTTTCTAACCAAAGGCCACTCTCTAGCGTTAAATGCTACAGAATAGGCCACACCTCTGTTAGCATTGTGGGAATTGCCTAGTACCACATCGATCCCTGCAGCCAACCTGAGGGATCGCCGTGTAGACGGTCTAGACTTTATATGGAGGAAAATTATTGTATAGTTCGAGACTATGCTCCTGGCTTCTCAATGAGTCCCATAGTGGGTGGGACTCACCCCTTTGAGAAAAAGGAAGCGTAGTCTTGGGTTATGTAATAACAGCCCTTGTATGGAACTGATCACCAACTCCACTAAGAAAACACTATGATACTTGAGAAAGTATGAGAGACAAAAAAATTGATCAATAATTTGACGCTTGTTAACGAAGCATATTATTAATGGTAGGTAAAAAAAATTTAATGTTGATAGTGAGCTCGATAAAAATCAGTAAAAATTTACTAATTCAAACTGATGTGAAAAATATTGTTAAATTATCTTTGTGCACATACAATTATTCATTCACCTTGCAATTCAATTATCTTTCAGAAGCCTACACATCTGTAATTGATTTTTTGTACTAAGTACTAACTTGGCCTTTGGAGTGGGCCAGTTCTCATATCTAACTTGTCACGGATGTTAGCTAAAGCTTTAGATAGAGATGGTCACAGGCCCTCCCAAATTGTATATCTTTTGTCTTTTCTTATAAATAAAGTATTTATTCAAAAAAAAAAAAAACTTGGCCTTTGGAGGACCCTCAGGCTAGGTTGGCCTGGAAACTGGGAAGTAGGCTTTCTTTTAGTCGTAGTTTTTATTCTCAGCAAAAAAATATGGGGGGGCTTTCTTTTAGTTGCAGGCCTTTCTAGTTTCCATTGGTGACCATTCATCCACATGCCCCCAGTGTTCGATTGGGACCTTAATGAGATTCTCCTCATTTCATCCTTACACCTTACTTTTTCTTTTTCTAAGTACAACTTATTCGATCCTAAAAAAAAAGTACAACTTATTCAACTCAGCATATATTTTAAGTCAAATATGCCAATAAATTAAGCAATCTCAAATAGAAAATTAGAACAATAATCTGATAGTCATGGCCCTGAAATTGAGACTTAAATGTCGTTGTAATTAGTTCATGGTGCTTATAGATTTTGATGGGAACTTTTAGTGTTAAACTAATTTTATCACAAAGTTTATTTGTAATTTTTTGGAATATGTAATTTATATATATATATATATATAATAATAGGTGAAACTGAGAGAAACTCAAATTAAAATTTCAAATTAGAGTTTCAATTTTGTGTCATATGTTATAAATTATTTATTCTTAAAGAGTTTTATTTTTTAATTTTAGAATCAAATGTGGGACCACATCATAAATATTCATTCAAGTGAATTATTAAGTACAAAACCCAGAAAGTTTAGAATAAATGAATCGTTAAAAAAAAAAAAAAAAGTGATTCACAATAATTAAAAAAAAATGGAAAATTTACAATTTATACTTAATATTATCCTTACAAATTTTTTTAAAGAGTTAACAAAACATAAAAATGACTATCAATAGTATTTAAATTATATATATAAGAACTATATTATGCATCTTTTTATATATTTTTAAGTGTATTCATACATATGCATGAGGTTACAAGTTAGTTGTAATATAAATGGCGATAATGAGAACCGAAGGTTAAAGCCTTTGTTCATTGTGTAAAATTAGAAATCTTAGTCAAGCAAGGCTTTAGGCTAGGTTACGACAAAAACCCTCTATAGACTCTCAGTCAATTGAGGCCCTGTTATGGAATTTATGAAATTTGCTTTAGGGTTGCTATTTTGTAGTCATTTTGAGCCCAAACCCTACTTTTATAAAAATCCTATTTAATCAACCTTAATCTCGTGAGAAGGAAGATGACCACAAAAACAAAAAACCTAGAGAGCTCTATTCTTCGTCTTCCAACCTCTCCCATTGAACATCTAAAGATGCTTAAGCATTCCAAAAGTCTAGATAACCTTAATAGTGTTAAAGTTGTTGAAACCATAAAGACTCTTGCAAATTTTGAAGAAGCCTTAGAGTGACCTAAATATCAATTTTGCGGTCAGCAAATTGACTTGTGGCATCAAATAACTATGAATACATCTACAATTGCAAATAGTAGTGGGGAGTTCCAATCCGATGTCTCATTACTTGTACAGGAAGTCTAGTAAGTGTAGTCTATATCACACCAATCGTTATAGTGGAGTTCTTAGGCTTGGCCTTAAGTGTTTTGATTTTCACTTTGTGAACAATTCCTTAACTTTGTTGTGTGAGTTGTTCATGTAATTGATAATTTTATACTCAACTGATAAAATCTCTTATAGTTGAATAAGAGATTTAAGATTTCATTACCGCTTACACCAAAATTCGATTGATGTCTTAGACTAATTATAAGGAGTTATCATTAAGAGCAGACGCTATAAGTTAAAACTTTCAAAAAAAAATTTATCCACACTTGCTAATTGCAAATTTATTAAAGTTAATAAGCCAATTTAAGGAGCTAAAACGTTTTAGTAATAAAAATGTAAGTAGAAAGAGTAAATCCAATGGGGGAAAAAATGAAAACAATTGTTAAAGGAGGGTACAAGTTAAACATCTATGAATATTTAATAATTAAAAAAGAAGGAAGTAATAAGTGGTTGATGAAATTAAACATGGAATAAGGTTAATAATGTAAAAATTATGTGAAATAATGTGAAAATTATGTGGCTTGAGACGTGTTTGGTACATCAATTTAAACATATATTTTCAATTTTTAAACAATATTACACGTATTCATACACACTTTTTCATTCACATTTATTTTAAAAAAAAACTAAAAACGATTTTTTAAACACACGGTAGCAAACAAGCCTAAGCCTGATTTCTGAATTCTGACGACATATTCTGTATCACATGACATAAGTTCGTACTTGGCCGTAAACCTGAACCACTGACTAAGTTTACAGGCGTGTGGAAATTTGAAAATTGGCTTATAAAGCGGTCAATAGACTCAAAACTCTTAACCAATCAAAGAATGCCCGGTGACTTCTGTTTGACTATTGACTACTACTATTTAGTATTTTCCAATGAAATTTCATTATCTTTGGACAAAGAAAAAAAATAATATACTTATTATATACCTAGCTGGGTCAATTCAAATGGGTGTCTTGACAGCCCACCCATGGGCCATGGCCAAGGTAAAATACGTACTGGGCGTGCAGTCTTCATTCATTGTAGTCCAGACTCTAGACAGATTTTTTTATTTCTTTTTGAAAAAACAAATATAACATGAAAAAATCAAAGTTAATGTGATATTTTTTCTATGTTTTTCTTTTAAGATTTATAGACATATTTCTACATAAATTCTCCATCTCTTTTACGTTAATACTTCGGAGTTCGAAGTGAGGCTCTGCATTTTGTTAAAATTATGTAATTAAATAATTAAATTTATTATATTTTAAAATAGTAAATTAATATGGTAAATTGGGAGAATCATTAAATTAGCATAGTATCAGAGTGTTAGATATTGAGTTCGATCTTTGTCTTCTCTACTGTACCTCTCATTTAATTCTCATGTGTTGGGCCTTTAGTAATTTAACACATTTACCATGCACTTAAAGCATAGAAAGGTATCATTTGATCCAATGATAATAATTGCAAATTTGCAAGGCGAAAATGTCATTTTGATTCCTACATTTTAAGGCCAGTATCAATTTGATACATACATTTTGGTAGTAATCAATTTAGTTTATGTTATTTTTAACTTACAATTAATTTGGTCTTGACTGTTAACGAAAATTAATTGCAATTTGAAAATAACATGAACTAAATTGACAATGACCATAAATATAAGGACCAAAATAGATTTTTCGCCTAAATGCAATGGTTGTTATATTGATAATATAACAATTTTTTTAGACAACATATGGCGTCTATTCCTGATAATAACTCTTTATCATCAGACTAAGACATCTAATATAACAAACAAATTATTTATTTATTTTGATTTTAAAAATTAATATTTCAATTTCTTAGGTTATTGTAATAAAATTTGTAACATTCTGACTATACACACTATCGAATAATACAGGAAATACAAGAATGCCGACCACATGGCTAGTTTATAATCATAGAGGGGAGAGCTAGTCATTTCACCAAACATGAAGAATAATTTGGATATGATGTTTCAAAATTCTACAAGAAATACTGCCAAATTAGTGCTACATAATGCAAAATGACTTTCTTAAGCATGATTTTGCTTGTAAACGTGCCATACTCCAATAGTCCACACATGCTGCTATGATCTTACACATCTATCTTTTTTTTTTGTGACTAAACTAAAGAAAATTTATTTTTAAAGACTAGTGCTGCAAATCATTACAGTAATTCGGCAAGTTAAAAACATGAGACGAAACTAAAGAAATCTTATTTTTAAAGACTAGTGCTGCAAATCATTACAGTAGTTCGGCAAGATAAAAAACATGAATCATGAATTAAATGGACTGGAGGTTGTGTTACATGTACACATTGGGTCTCATTAACGGGGTGTACTTAAGGCATTTGTTAATAAACAATTTTAAGAAAATTTTGATATCACTTCAATTAGTAATATAAAAAACTGTCAAAAGGTCTTGTAGTTAAATTGGCACATTCCCATGCACAAAGTGCTTGAGAGTCTAGGGGAAAAAAAGTTAAAGCTGCGAGATTAATAACATATTGCAATTATCTCTTAAAAAAAAAAAACTGCTTTTTTCTTTTCTTGTGCTTAAAAAAATCAATTGCTTTTTTCTTTTCTTTTTTTGTAAATTTTTTTTTAAAATATTTTCTAAACCAATGCATTTAAGACATCCCTTCATTTATTATTATTATTTTTTATATATAAAGAGGAACACTTGGGTGTATGCAATCCTCTTATCCCACATACACCGGATCATAATAGAGAGAAATCTCATAAAAATAGCCCAAGATGCTGATAAAAAGTCTCGAACCTAGGATGTCACTAGGAATTAGGAAACTTTGATTTGTTTGGATTTTCCGTTGGAGAAGCACAATTATTGAAACAAGCAGAAACTTTGGCTTTGCTTATCCATATCTAATAGTCAAAGGAGGCATTACCATTCCTAATAAAGAGAATTCAAAAGAGTGGAATGGTTTTTAATACGATGTTGGTTGTAGTGATCAAAATAGTTGGCCAGGCCAGGCCTGTTTGAGGGATTATTATAATAAACAAGTCCTAAAATGAAAGACATTTGGCACGGTTAGTGAAACTACAAATCTGCCCTATTTAATATTAGAGGTCCATGTCCTAAGTTTCTAAATCAGTTTGGTGAGTTGTCTATTTTGAAAGGAAATTGCAACTACGACTCCAGGGAGTTAGTGTGATTCAATATCAGCAATAACGGATTTAAATATACACTGCATCAAGAATCTCTTTAATTATCAACAAAAAATTGCAGAATCTCCTAATAATATTTTTTTCTAAAAACTGTATGCTGTGTGCCTGTGATTTTTATAGTCATATTTAGTAAACTAGTCATTTTAAAGGCAAAAATTGAATGTACCAATCCTAATCCACAAGCCACAATAGGTATGGAAAATTATGAACATATTGCAATCTTACATTAGCAGATGAAAAATGACAACTTGATTGAAAGTTTTTCGAGAACAGTAGTGAACTACGCACAGGAAGCATTTGTATTTTTTCCATTTATGAACCATTCCAGATGTTTGTTTTTATAGGATATATTGAGTAAGTGCACTGATGTCACCTATTACTATACCCCAGCACCAGCCGAATCAATCTAGCTGTGTTCTCATTGCTTTTGATTCTATTCATTTTATTATTGAATGGAGAAATCCTAGCCTATCACACTGTAAATAAGCCTACTCAGCATAAGGGATATACACAGCCAATCAATTGACTACTGATTAATACATAGTTGATCAAACACTACCTAAAATACTAAACTATTCTTTTGCTCCAAAATGAAATATATGCGTATGAATGTGCCTCCAAATTCTTGGTCTCATTGTGGTTCAAGACAGATATAATAAATCTGCAACCTTAAAAAATTGACTAAGATTATTTAAATTCAACAGAATAACATGGTTCAATGATGATGGTTTTTGGTTTAATTAATCACCAAGTTGAGACCTCCCAATTTTCATTCCCTGCTCACATGGCAGAGCTTCATTACCTATTCAGTATAGGTCACTGAAAAACATGAAATTATAGGAGCTTTTCTCAATTGTGAGGCAGGAAATTAGCCTACTTTGACCATCTAAAGTTAGTCACTGTACCCTTATTGAAAGTGCCGTCGAAGTAAGATCTAGGTAGAATGATTTTTAACTGTCATAAGAGTTGGCTCTACTTTACACCTAGGAGGTAGAAATTATTGGTGCTTTACTACTTTTCTCAATCACTATTTATAGCAAGCCATGTAAAATAGATGATGTTCCCCATGACAGGACAAGGTTGAGATCCAAGCATAGTGTCTTGAATTGCAGTAGTAAAGTGTAAGCTTGAGTATTTGGATTGTATATACCCAGTTCATGCACAGCAATTGCACACATATTCAGAATTCTTATGTTACACTCTTCGTGGGAAATAATTCTGAACAGTAACATGTACCGTTTTTGAAGCAATTGGTGCCTCACAATTTCCAAAATAGCTTTACATACTAAACAGATACCATGGATATTTAGAAGCCATTTCCGGGGGGAAAAAAAAAACCCAAAAAATCAAATTCCAGAACTTTAAAGAGAGAATGCAAAGTTGAACATAAGAAAAAAATTTGAGAAGAAAATGCTAAATCCAGATAAACTTAGTTACAAACCTGTTTGTAGGGAATTTCCCTTCCTAAATCAGCTAAGTGTTCGATGAAATTCTAATGAAAAACAAACAAAGATACCGTAGAATACACCAAACCGAAAACACCCATATATAAATATAAAGTCATCTTACATACATCACACAAACCTAATCAGTGATTAGCAGCAGGTTATCATTGTAGTGAATCTATGTTCTTACTCAACTCTTCCAGCTTCTTCAACCTCAACCTCTCACTTTCACTCACCAGCTGCTCAAACAATCATTACCAAAAAGATTATTCATTAGGCTGCAAATTTAGGTTAATGATTTATATGCATTCATTATTAAGTACTAAAAGTTATGCTACCAACCTCCATTAATTTGGTTATAAGCTGTACTTTTTCCTTGTTCTTATCATTGAAAGCCTCTAGTGCTTCCTTGTATTCTTTCTCCTGTGACAAATTATAAACCCAAATTCAGTAATTCAGATAAGATTCATTCTACAACCAAAGGACCATGTTAGCTTTATGTGTAACATGCCCAGCAAAACTTATATAGCAACAAAAATTGGTATTGGTAATGGTAAAGCTTCACCTTCTTCTGGCAGGTATGCCCTAGTGGCTTTAATTCTTTGTTCACTGCATCGATCTTCTTCCGGACCAGTGCAACTTCCTTTCTCATGGGATCAGCTAGCCCTTCAAGCTCCTAGTAATTCCATAATTTTATTTAAAATCAGAGATACAAAAAATGACAACAATTAATGTACACAATCAACTTTACATACCTAACAAGACCTTTAAGGTCCATGTTAATATTATTACAAAAACCCCTATCAATTATTCTGGATATATGGCTTTTGGCTAGCTTGAATCATTCATGAGGGTTACTTCAAAAACTGTCGGTGAGTCACCTTTAAAATATCAAGAAATTCGGTAATTGATATTTTTGTGAAAATTATATGAAAGATGGCATAAAACCCCTGTAAAATTTGAGGGGAAAAAAAGTGTACTTTAAGTTCTTGAAAACTAAGAAATATATATTCCTCGGTCAGAGATGGAAATCCCTTGTCGCAAGTTTGATTCTTTCATGTATTTTTGTACAGATCATGACTTTTGGTGACTGTGTGAGGCTATAATCATTCTTAGTTTCATCTAAAAGTTCATGAAAATTAACATCCTTGGTAGTATAATACTATAATTTCTAAATTTTCTAGTCCCAGCAAGGAAAAATCACATCTAAAATTAGCTGGAAAGACCAAAAAGTGCTTCCAATTTTTTAAGAAATATAATAGTATTTATCAAAAAGCTGGAACTTGTTTCAAGAAATTTGACACCAACGTTTCATTCAGATCATGAAATCTTAGATTACTTTCTGACCCTAGAAACTAGGAAAAAAATTTGGTTTTTGTTTCTCCAAGATTGTATTTTTATACATGTAAACAGCTTTATCTGACTGACATAGTGACATACCTCACGAATTGTGGCCAAACGCTTAGTTTCTTCTTCAACACGGCCTAACTGAGCTTGAACTTTCTCTCTGACCTCCATTTTCTTCCTCTCAATCTCTTCCTCCTTGGCCCTGAAATTAGAGAGAGCTGACCTTGACATCTCTTCATCTTCTTTGGATAAATTGCTGTTGAAGCTGAGACTTCCTGATGAGTTCTGCACCATTAACTGTTGCTGGAGCTGAGGGTGTTCACCTGTCTGCATGTTCACTTTCTCTTTCTCTCTCTCTCTCTCTCTATGTTGCACAGAAAACCCTTCCTCTTCCTTGAATTCCTCTCTTTATTATCTTTCTCTCTCTCTCTCTCTCTCTCTCTCTCTCAGCTCACCTCTCTTCTTTGTTTTGCTTTTCTTTCTCTTTTGCTTTTGCTTTGGAATGATGGGGTTGCTCTGTTTCCTCTGTTGCAAGTGCTTATAAACAAGGGCTGGCCCTAGAAAAAGAAAAGTATTTAAGAGCGTCAAGCCAGCTTAGCTTTTCTTTTTGAACCAGAATTCAAGCAGAGGGCAAAATTTTTATAAATAACAATAATAATAATAATAATAAATTAATAATCATGTTGTGAAATGACTCTACTGCCAACCACTGATAAAGATACAGGGCAATTTAACTTTACTGAATGAATGAAGTTTGTCGCTAAAAATTCAAAACTTGTCTCCACCATTCCATTTGAACCCCACCTCATAAACAGCTTTTGCAATTTCAAAATTCAATTCAATTACATGGGAATTTGAATTTTCACTTTATAATTTTCACATTACTGCAATTTCTTCTTCTTTTTTTTCTTTTTTTTTGTTGCTAAAATGCAAGTTTTATCAAAATTCAATTCAGTTTTTTAATTTTATTTTGGTTCATTTCAGTCTTTTAATTTTTAAGTTTATTCAATTAAAGTTTTTTTATCAACTTTTGTTATATGTTGTTGTTAATTTTTAAAATTTTTCTTCAAATTTTTTAATTTAAAAATATTCAATTAATGATTGAAAAATATTTTTCAGATTTTTTTTTCAAAAAATTTAACAAAAGTTGACAAAAATACTTTAATTGAATAAATCTGAAACTTAAAAGAATTAAATGAACTAAAGCAAAACTAAAAAATTGAAATAAATTCTATAGAAATAGAATATGAATTTTGCATTTTAGCCTATTACTCCGGACTTCTCTCTTTCTTCCCTATGTACCAAATTGAGAACTTTGTGTTAGGGTATTGACCTGACTTGACAAAGGTTTGTTATTTTCCTAGAGTTGGTGAAATGGGAAACTTCAACCTACTCTGTTAGTTAACTCATCCACATGGGGTGACTGAGTGACTGACACATGCACATAACATAATTATATATTTATTAGTATTATACAATACTCTCAAATGTGTATATAAGTGAGTAATTGGCCTATTTGGACTATACCATGTTCTTATTCAATTCTTTTGCCAGCTTTATCAGTTCTATTATATTGGTTCAGTCCAAACTCTTATTTCTAAGTTTTCAATTTCTCTTCTAGCTTATAAACTAAAATACCTGTTGCCATGTCAGTTTGGTTTGGTTTAGTTTGGTTTTCTTTGCTGCTTGCACAAGATCCTTTTAAATTTGTAGGGGGAGTATGTCAGAGTATTATCATTTAAAATTTATAAATTTATACAATTATACACCAATTGATATAAGTTATTTATAGGTAAAAAAGTGTAAATTTTATATATTTTTCTATTATATACGCACTGGTGTAAACACTCTCTGGTTTTCTTTTGGGTTAAAAAGTTTATTGACAGTGTCTGTGTTTCAACTTTCAACTATCAACTATCAACTATCAACTATCAAGTGTTTCTTTTTCTTTTTTTCCCCTGCAATAAATAAATACTATTCTATTACAATTATTTTAGCGTTTTTGGTTAAGTCTGCAAACAATACTCACAGCAATCATAACAAGTACAGGTCAAATTTTCTACCATCAATTTTTTAAATAGAATGTTTGTATGACAGGATCCATGTTTGGAACTTTAGGAGAAGATAATGGAAACGATAAAAAATTATTTAGATTTAGAGATACTAATAAATTCACAATCTTTAAAATGATATTTACTCCCAATTTGATCGACTTTGCTATATGATTCCAAACAAATCACCTCTTATACATTTATAATTTCCTGTTAGCTCAACTAGTAAAATATTTGATGGTTGAATAAGAAATTTGAGGTTCAATTTCTGCCTACATCAAAAACTGATTTGTGTCTTGGTCTAATGATAAAAAACTACTATCAAAAGCGGACGTCATAAGTTAAAACTCTCTATAAAAAAATCACCTCTCATATACAACTAAGCTTAGATTATTTTATAAGTAGTGATATAAAAGAATCCTGTAAATTTCTTTCTTATGGTTGTAGATGCTCATTTTTGTGGAAGCCCAGTAGGAGGAAAGGCCCAAAGACATGAGCAGAAGAGAGTGGGATGAAAATGTCATTAAACTAAGCAGCAGGAATAATGAATAATGGGTCCATAAAGCAAATAAATGGACCCTGAAGAAGTAAATGGGTCTAAAAAGGCCCGGAAGAAAGAAATAACAAATTCATGGGCTGTATAGATGTAGAAAATTGAGAATGGGACACGGCTGTCACAGCAAGCCCAAGACAATGTAAGTAAAGAAAGTAAAGGGTAATGGAGAACTCATGAACCCCAAGGAAAAAAGTGAGAAGCACTTGGGCCAGGAAAGCCCAAGAAGTTAATAAAAGCCTATGGAAAATATAGAATTGGAAAGGGCCAAGGATACCCCAAGAAGATAAATGGGTCAAGGATGCTCAAAGGAAAGTAAGTGGGACGAGGGAGCCTGCAAGTAGTAAAAGGCCAATGAGTTTATTGGGCCTTCAAAGAAAGAATGAATAAGAAAAGCTCAGAGAGGCCCAGTAGACTTGGGTCAAGCAAACCTCACGGCAGACGTAGCAGAATGATGTAGCAAGAAACAAATAACAAGGGCTGGAAGCATAAGAACAACCCACAATCGGGCAAGGCCCAGCCCTTTAGAGAAGCAAACCATAAATGCAAAATCAGGGAAAGCAGCATACGCCATAAGAAGCCAAAGATGAACGGCAGACAGGGCAAATTGACTTTCAAACCGCAGGAGACACATGAGCAGCGGGCAGAACTTGGATGAGCATGAGGCAAGGCACGCGCAAGGCCCAGACACCACCAGCCTGTACCCAGCCAATACAGGAAATGTTGAGGTCATGGGTCAAAGGTAAAGGGGTATGGTCTAACGGTGGGGAGTGGGAAAAAGTCATTTTCGTGTTTCCTGCTCAAGTCCTTTTGGAGGCAATATCCTGCTGGGATAACATATCACCCAATAGAGGCAAAACTGAGTTGGAACTACTAGGTGCATGCCATGAGGGACGGAGAGAAGAAGAGTACTTACACCGTGGTAGGTAAGAGTGTCACGGTGAGCAAGCAAACAAAAGAGTTTTCTTTGTTTGGTGAAGTAGAATGGCATGGCCAACACAGGTAAGTGGCGCTGGCTAGGTGACTAACCAGTCAATAATGGTCGGCAAAAAACACCCACACCAGACAAAAACAGTTAAGGGCTAAAATGGTAAAAACTCGCTACGGCTGGCCCCTATATAAGGGACCTTTGCTGTGCACAGGAGGGTGGACAGCAACCTTTGGGCTATAATCACTAGAATCAAAAAGAGGGTGAGAGTAAGAAAACAAGAGGAAAAATAAAGAAAGGGAAAGAGTTAAGAAATAAAGAGAAGAAGTAAAAGAAAACAGAGAGAAAAAAGTGGTAGGTATGTACCGAATGGGTCAATCCCCCTCTCCCTCTCCAACCTATGCTCTCTGGTAACGGGAAAAGACCTCCTTAAACATAAGTCATTCAGGCCCGCCCCTTCAAAGCAGTTAATTTCTCATTTAGAGAGGTTAATTGCGTGGAAGAGGTGATTATCCTTCTTGACTTAGGCTTGGCAACACAACTTGATACGGCAGACTGACATTCATTTCATTTAAGTTTACCGTTATTCATTTCGATATCTATTTCCTTATTATTTACATAAAACAGACGTCTCTTATCAAAGCCCATTACTTGCTTTTGTTTGAATCATAAAGGAATTTATTGTTATTATCTTTATTATATCTGCCTGCTGTAGTTAATGCAACAGTCCTGCTTGCCATGGGCATGTGATAAAAGCCTGATTAACAGGGGCATTGTTTGCGCACAAACTGGACCAAGGAGGTTTGCTCTCGGACCGATCTCAATTCTTTGATCCAATAATCTTCGGACCTAGTGTGGCGGCAGGCGGCCCAGCCCAACACTTACAAAAAAGACCCACACAATGGTATATTACATTATAAAAATTTATACTTGCTTTGAAAAGCATATAAAATAAATCATTACTCACAAAAAACTAAATATGTATCACTAATTAATATGTACTAGTGCGTAGCTCGTATATATATACGAGTACAATTAAAAACAATCACAATTATATGACTCAAATTATATATTTTTTTTCAGAAGAGGTTTAAATTATACATGGTATTAACTTTACATTTTTTTTTAAAACCATACATTTTTAAAATATGTAATTGTTTCTCATTATATATATATATATATATATATATATATATATATATATATATATAATTTAAATTTTTATTGATTTTAAACTCTTCGGTTTTCGTATCTAATAATTCACTTACCACAAAAATTAAAAACTTAAATGGACACGTGGTGAAAAATTGAACTCTAATTGAAACCTAAGTTAGAATCTAATTGGATTTGAATTATTCGATTTTTGCACTCAATAATTCATTTGGCATAAAATTAAAAATTAAATGACATATGATGAAAAATTGATATTCCAATTAAAATTGTATGAACTTTTGACTATTAATATATGAGAAATGTTAACAAGCATCATCTAATATTTGTTAACAATTTTTTTTTTTGGGTCTCACTTAAAAGAAGGAGAAAATTTGTTTAAAAAATTACCAAAAAAGATTAAAAAATTACCAAAAACTGTTTAAAAATCTAAAAAGCTGCAACAAAATGTGTTGTTAATAAACACCTTAATATTAACAAACAACCCTTAAATATATACAGACTACCTTTTGGTACGTTCTTTGTCAAGTACTAATTACATGACTCCCAGCAGCAGACTAACAAGCATTGCCAAGGTTAAAATTAAGATTTTTATTTTTTCTTTTGGCGAGGAAAGTAAAAAATAAGAAGTTGATGAAGGACATATGGTACTAATTACATGACTAAGCGTATTTAACAAACTGAACAGCTTTTGGTTTATACCGTGGAAAAAGGTACGTGTACGGGGTAACCACAAGATTCTCTTATTTCCCTCAACAACAACAACAAAAATATATTCTCTTATTTGTAGCTTTATATGAAGGCATCCATGTTTGTACTAGTTTTAAAAATCGAAATGGTTAAAGAATCGGTTAAATAAAAAACAAACCAAAAAATAAAAGAATAAAACCAATTTTTTCCCGATTTTTCTAGTTTTTATTGGACTGTTTTATGATCCAATTTTTGCTTGAACCAATCTGTCCAATTTTTAAAACAATATAAGTCACTTATTAATTTATTATAATTTTTTATATAACGACAAAAATGAATTCGTAAGTCATAAGTGCGGTTATTATTATAACATTTAAACTTTTGTATTGCTTTATGACATGAAATTACTTAAATATTAATGGAGTTTACCATTACTTGAGTTTAATTTGTATTTGATTCAAATTATGATTTGACCAAATATAAAAGTATTATAGTTTTTAATAAGAGACTTTCTAAAATTTAGTTTATGGAACAAAAGTTGTCGTGCTGTTTTGAAAGAAAAATACTATACTACATCTTGTATTTTTTTTTTCTAAAAATAATGAAATTACTGCAATTCTATTTGTTGCGATAAACAAATTGCTGAATCATATAATTTCAAGTGTGTGCATTATTTTTCTATCTATTTTTTGCCTTTCACAAATTTGGGAATTCAATTATATTCCCGTCAAACTCGCAGATCATAACAAATCACAAGAGTTTCGTAGATGCTATGTACACGTTCATTATCACTCCAAATAAGAATTTGATAAATATTTAGCCCATCCCTTTGCTCGCTCGAGCAGACACACAGACACAAACAGTGCTATTAAGATAAACACGTTTGGTGTGAAGTGGGCATAAAGGGTCACCAGTCACCCAACGCTCACAGAATCAGAATCAAAATAAAAGAAAAATGCCGTAAGAGCCAAGGCAGCCAAAGTAGTAGGAAAAGAGGCAAGTGGCGGCAGCTTAGCTAACCTTTTGACAAAAAAAAGAAAAGAAATATATATATATATATATATATATATATATATATATATATATATATATATATATAAGCTGCTCCTTTTCCATATAGCCAGGGCCTTCAAAAGAAGAATCTCAATCTTTATTTTAATTTTATTTATTTATTTATTTCCCTCATTTATTTAAAATTTCTTTTCCGACTTCTTAATTTTCATGGCATGATTGAGTCAAGGTTTACTTTAAAATATTCTACAATAACATAATCACTTGTTAATGGATTTCTTACTCTCTCTTTTTTTTCTCTCTCTCTCTTTCTAGTCTATTAGTGGGGGTCCATTTCTTTTTTGGTGACCTTTGAAAATTTCAAGCATTAAATTTTTCATTTTTTTATTATGTATAAATTCAACGGTCAAGATCAAAGGATGCAATCAATAATGGGCCTAGGTACCTTGAGTGGGGCCTTGTACCATTGGGTTTTCAATGCAAGCATTAAGTGTCACCCGCGTGCTATTTGCGTTGTTTTTAACTTTTTAATGATAAAATTAAGGAACAAAGATATCAACTTTACCTAATGCCAGCATAAGCAATTTGATTTTTTTTTAAAGGGCCTGTGCTGTTTCCTGTTTGTTTGTGATCTCAAATGATTTGTGGTGTCACTCAGGTCCACCCTGACCAACTCTCTGTGTTTCAAAAAAATTTGCACTGTTTTTTGCGATATCTTTTTTTTTTTTTTTTTTTGGTCTGGTGAAACCTTTACAACAACAAACATCACTGTCTTCTAGCTTCTCTTTATTATGAAATTTCATTTTTGTTGGCAGTTATGGTTTTTGGCTAACTTAATGTTGTAGATTCTCAGAGTAGATGAACCTTATGATTGGCTCTATTTGAGAAATTTGTACTTGTTTTTAGAGTATTTAATATTTTCTTAAGGATGGGGTATGGATTGTGTAGCCTTTTAAAGCATCTCCAGCATTTACATCCCCATCTTTTGGTCATTTTAGGCTTGCTCGCAGATTGCGAGCTATTTAGGACCACAATATTTACGACATTTTATTTCACAATTATCTTATTAAAGTCTAAAAGATTATATATTAAAATGTATAAAATAAAATACAATGAGTTGTCTAAACTATAATTAGTTATTAATCATTTTTATATGGGCTCACAATTTTTTTTTTTCTCTAACTTGCAATTTGTCATGTTAAAGTTGTGGTACAGAAAATTATTGTCACATCAATTTTGTATTATCCTCACTAAATTAATTTCATAAAAGTTGGTTTCTTTTTATTTTAGTTATTCCTTTTTACAATTCATCATTGCACTCTTCCTCTTGTAATATGTTTTTTTTTTATTTAATTTTTTTTAACTTTGTTAGGCTTCAACCCATAATAAGAAGATAATATATGTACAATTACTTAAATGTGATTAAGAAAAGTTATTTACGTTGCATATGTCAGGGATATATGTTATTTTTATATTGTGAGTTAAAACTTAACCTAAAACTCCAACCAAATTTGTAACTATACCTCAGTCTTTATTTTTTCCATACTCCCCCATTGCCAACAACCCACAACCAATGCCCATGATGCCAAATTGGGCAACAACCATTGTAGCGCCTCCACAGCCATATCCACCGCCGCAGAAGACACCGCACACCGGCAACTGGTGACCAATGATAACTGTTCATGAGAGTGAGAGTGAAGTAAGCCCGCACAGCTGCACTTGATAATGAAAAAGAGCATCCAAGAGAGTACTTTTAACATGAGGATAAAGAGGAAGTGACTTGAAAAAAAAAAAAAGTGTGACATACTGACACGCTTGGTATTATTACTGAGCATCGTAACTTTTTGTAAAACTTTTTAACTGTGATGCGAAATCAGTGCGAAATCAGGTGTGGATTTTTTTTTTTTTTTTTTGTGTGGATGTTTTTTGTTTTGTGATTTCATCCATAGAGCTGGCCAATTTGACTAAAAACTAGGATTTTTGGAGAGCTTAAGGGCTGTTACCATTTCTTCTAGTATCATTATTTGTATTTTTAAAAAATACGCGTGAGTGAAAAAATACGTAAAAATATGTATAATGTTGTTTAAAAATTGAAAATATATATTTAAACACATATACTAAATGTACCCTAATGAATATGAATACCTACTAATCTCTATTAAGGTTAGTCATTTTAAAGAATTGCTACAGTAATTCAATTCATTTTAACGTCTTGCATGAAAATCAAAATATAGAACCAAAAATAAATGAAGATCAAAATTAGGCAGAATTTTTACTCTTTTTTAAAATTATTTTTTATTTTTAAATGTCAATAATACCCTTTTTCTTTTTTTCTTTTCTTTTTGGGGGGAGTGTCTGATAAGCAAGGAATGTCAGTTCAAGTCACCAAAGTTGACCAAACCTGTTGATAAAGTCATATTTAGATATACATTTAGCGTGATTGAAGAATGTAAATAGTTCTTATAAAAAAAAAAAGAATGTAAATAGTTCATGCAGCTACAAAATGCTATTTTGATTTTTTGGAGAAAAAAAGAAAAAGTGAAATGCATATTGCGTGTGATTTTGTTAATCAAACCATAACAATCATTTTCAACGGCTAACTTTGCATTTACATGCAACCAAACAACTTTAACATCGAACTGTGGGCAAAGATTGGAACATGCTTGATTTTCTCATGGCTGCTTTGTCTGAGTCAAAGACTCTTGAACATGCTAATAAGCCCAGGTAGGCTTCTCCTTAATTTTAAAAAAATAATAATAAAATCTTTTTGCCTTTTCTTCACACACACATATTAGCTGTTAAAATAAAAGATGTACTAGAGAGTGAAAGAAAAAGCCAAAGTAAGAAGAGCTATGCCTATGTCCATAATAGAAAGATTCCTTAGTACATCTTTACCATTCATAATTTTGGATTTTCAATAAATCCTAAGTACATAAAGGAAATAAAATTGTCCTAGAAGAATTATTTGATTGAACAAAAATCAAGACAACTAATATTCCTTGATTTTAATCAATTAAAGATAATCACCGTATGTTAAATGTGACAATCCACTAATATTAGTATGCATTTAATTAAAAGAAGTGTGACATTTACAATATTTTCACAATAATTTTACAACAAATCATAGGTAATAAGTTGTTATCGGTTTTAATTTAAACCTAACTACCACTGAAATTACTTTTTTGTCTATCAATAATAATCCGAAACAATCTGTCACTTATGATTTGTTGTGAAAGTGATGTAAAAATATTGTGGGCATAACATTTCTTTTTAATTAATTATCCTTCAATTAATCCTACATCTTTTAACAATATCAAATTTCAAAACATAGAATAAAATAGAAGATAGAGTTTCCAAAAAAAAAAAAAAAAGAAAGAAAGAAAGAAAGAAGAAGAAGAAGAAGAGGAGGAGGAAGAAAGAGTGCAACTTGATTCCCATGCACTTTGTACAAAAGCAATTGTTTCCTTGTTACAATCGCAATCACAGCCTCGTCCCTCTCACGAGAAGGTGATATCAAACAGGTAGGCTGTTATGCTTTTGTCCTTTGTTTTTTGGACTTAGTAATAGCAAAAAATAGGATGTGCCAAGTCCAAGTTTTTGGAACTATATCAGTTCTTCTCATGTGAGCAGTAGCTACCTTACAGCTGGTGATTGTAAACTTCTGCTTAATCTTTGCTATGAATATGTGGCTGTAAAACAAAATGAATGTTGAATGGGCCTTGCTCATTTTCTTTATTTATTTACTAGTTAATAACCCATACAAAATTACTCTAAATTTTACTAAAGAGTTAATTATACTTTTCTTTCTTTAACTATTGGGAGTTATTCATGATGTTTCTCCTAAACTATAAAATCGACCAATGTTCTACCTCAATTATTGGAAAAAAGAAAATAGCCCCCTAGCGACCACTTAGTTGTTAAAAACTGACAATTTCTTTTTATTCACATTATATTCCATATCAAAATGACTAGAACACCCTCCCTCTATTTTGGGAGGGGTGAATTACAAATAACCTAGTAGTTAAGGGGGAAGTGCAAATGCACCATTATACTATTATGACAAAACCAATTTCCTTAGAATGCTTCATTATGCTCTATTATATCATGGTGAGTGGTGACTTGGTTGTGCATTTTCACAAATACCTACTATTCTAACCATAAACGAATTTATCTAAATTTGAAACACCAATATTCGGAAACCGCAAAATCAATCAACCAAAACAAATGGGTCAAGGCATTGAGCCAAACTCTGAAAACAAACCTCCTCAAATGTCATATTCAAGTGATAGTACTAGAAGTCTAGAAGCCAGCAAAAAGAATGTTATTGTCTGCCTTGGGCTCCATTGAAAATAACATTCAAGGATGAGAATTTTAAAAAGTTTTTCAACTATAGTAAATACAAACAAAATGAATCTTGTGCGTTCTTTGGATTACGTGACCTAGAAATGTTGGGTCATTGTAGTTCTTTCCTTCAACTAGAGGAAGGGTGTTTTAGACATCTTGGTATGAAACTATGAATATAAAGGAAATAAAAAAGATTATTTTGGATCTTAATAGCAATGTGGATTACAGGAGGTTATGTGCTTAATTCCAGTAGTTGTGGGGGCAATATTGGTCGATTCATAGTTTTGGGGATTGTGAATGACCTAATAGTTAAGGGAGGAAAAGTGTTATTAACTTCTTAACAAAATATGATATTTTCTTGACTTTTTTTTTTTGTTTAAATATGAAATTGATTTTACAATGATTATATTTGTATATTAAACTCTCTATTCTATCATTTAAAAACATATGATGTGCCACGATTTCAATGGAATGTTTAAATATAAAATTGAATCTAAATTCGATTAAAAGTATATATTAGAATAATGATATGTAAAATTTTGAGACCTCCAAAATTTAAAGTAGCAAAATATAAAAAGGTTAATTAAAGTTCAAATGTCTTTTGGTTCTCTTTATATTTTATAGGTAATTTTTTAGTCGTAATGGGTCTTGAACTGGGATATTTGCTACAGATCAAAATGGGCCTGGGACAAGGCAGGCTACCAGAAAATAAGAGCTAAGGTGAGAAATGTTGGACCAGCCTAAATTGACCTTGGTCTAGAAAAGACTAATGCTTCCAACTGGGCCTCATATTAAGTCCAAATGGTTTGAAAACAGCCTATTATAGATCTTATACTCTGGAAATGGCCCCGGGAGATCCTAATTGCTTCTTCTTCTTCTTTTTAAGAAGGAGAAGTATTCATCATCAGACCATTGATAGAAGGACTAGTTAATTTGTTGGTGGTGGCAGTGGGTTGGGTTAGTGAGTTTTCCCATCTAACCCAATTCTAATAATAAGGGCTTTAAAAAAAAGAAAAAAAAGAAAGGGATATGAGATGGGTTTGGCTTCAAATTTTCAAACCCACCAAAGTTTATGGGAAGGTATGTTGTTGAACAATTTAGATAGTAGTGTGGTTTCTTAATATTTTTTTTTAGATAGATGTAAGTACGGAACTCAAAGCAAGGTGATGTAGAAGACTTTTAAGTGTGAAATGGAATTTTCAATATTTTGTAAGTAAGTTGAACATGAGAACTTATGATGGGTGCTTAATTATGTTTGGATTATATTAGAAAATTGATTTAATTTAGTATAAAATTGCTTACCAATGCTTGAATTTAGTTAAATCATGTTTACGATGTTCATTTTAGGATAATGTGACCAATTCTTTATAGTTTTTAAAAAATTAAAAGAGGTTAATGTAACCAATTCAACTCATTTAATCAAGCTAAAGATAAAATAAATTAATAGATTTGGGATAGATTTTTCAAACATAAATGGGACGGCGTTTGGTATGGAATTCATAAATTTAATAGAGTTGAGTATAATTTTTGGACATACAATATTAAGTGGATTTGAGTTTAGGAACTCTTTTTTGTTCCTTCTCAATCATATTTTGGAGCTTAGCAAGACATTATTATAACTCTATGGTCAAAAGCCTTGTAACTTAACTGGTAGAAACTTTCTAATATTTCTTATTGAGACATCAATTATTTAGATTCTCCCCTCTTCTTAAAAAAAAAAAAACACTTCTCCACCATTGTGTGTGTGTGTGTGTGTATATATATATATTTTTTGGAGAATGAAGTTTTAAGTAAAATTAAGAAATAGAAGTCAAGTTGGCTTGAAATACAACTGAGATATGTGGTGGAATACCTTCCATCTACACAAGAGAACCTATGACATGAAATGTATGCCTAACAAGGTTGTGAGTTACAAAGTTTCCATCCTTACATACATGAGAAAAACTAACACAGTAAAGACCCTGCGGTAATTTTAACATCCTGAATCAAAAGGCCAAAAGAAGTAACCGCAGGAGAGCATTATAATCACCATTTATGAATCACCTTCTAAAATAGAAGAACTAATGCCTGATATCAAGAAAGAACTCCAGTGTACCTGAATTAGGTAAAGAAATATTTTGGGACAGAGAACCAATAATCATAACTATGGAATTACAAAAGGAAAAAAAAGAAAAGAAAAAAGAAGAGGCCTATAAATAACTCTATGAATAAAATAGCAGTGAGAAAAAACTTTGAAAAATTAGGTGGGCCTAGCTCAATAAAGATCCAAAGCCGCTGTCCCAAAACAAATTTGGTCAACATCTTAATTTAAGGCAGTCAGGGGCTTTATTGGTGGTGGGTCCGATTTGTCAAAATCATCTGGATCAGACTATTACATAGTTCATAAGAGTTTATGTTATTAGCCCATTGGGTTGAAGATTTAATTGATTTTGGCAATAATAGCTTTTACCCTCGTACCATGCACGGCCCAATAAAATCAAGAACGTGACACTGACACTTTTAAACCTTTGTGGTTGTACAGTTTGAAGGTAAGATAAAATAAAACAAACTGAAGGCAGGCTATGTTACGTTGAAGATGAGTAATGAAATGGGGTCATATACTAAATTGAAGTCACCTACAGTGCATGAGAGAGAGAGAGAGAGAGAGAGAGAGAGAGAGAGAGAGAGAGAGAAATGCACATATTTGTATAGAAAAAAAATGAAATCATGAAGATTTGTCAATAGTCTTATAGTTCAACCAAAACTTTCTGGTGTTTTCATCGAAGATGCTCAAGTTCAAATCAAAAAATGAATTATAAAGATTATGTAACCTGCTTAGCACATTTGGGCCAATTGAGCCTTAGGATGATGAGACTTGAGGTACCATATCTTCAAGGAGTTCCAATTCCCAAACCCTAAAATCCTAAAGTTGAAATCCAAAGTGGGAAAAAAATTTTAAGTAAAAATAATTCATTGAAAAGTGTCTTGAACCTAATACTTGAGTTTAAACTTAAACAAAATCCTAACAATCCCAAAATTATAAATTACTAATTCACCATTCATCTAAACCCTATTATCAGTGGCCTCATTCTTTTTTGAATGTTTGAATCCCTTGGTTTTAACTATTTAAAAAGCTTTTGATGATGGAGTCAACATAGAAACAATATGTAAACCACATGATTTTTTCGTAATTATGACATGCAAAAGTCACATATGTTCTACATGTGTTGAAATTTTGAATATATTTGCCAACACGTAAATGATCTACAATATATGATAACTATCTTGCTAGGTTTGAATTAGATACAAACTTTTTGTAAATATTGATTTGACATTTCGTGATTGGTGTAAGAAAAATAATGTTAGTTGTGAGTTAATTGAAAATAATATTAATTCAATCAATGTTTCATGTTTGCCTCCAATAACTTGTAAAAATTGTTATAAAAAAATGTGTCAATTACGACTTCACTTTAGATACCATCATACTCTTATGTAGGAAAGAATCATTATGAGACACCCAGGGCAAGGATGGTAATTTTATGTTGGTGGTTGAAATAAAAAATTTGTTGTTCCAATCACTTATATCGTATGCCCTAAATTAATTATACAAAAACAAATGGTCCTTTTTAATCTAATTTTTCTTGAGTTTTATTAATGTAATGATTAATTGTTTCGACGATTTTTTCAATTTTCTTTAAAAGCTTTCTTAAAATAAATAATTAGGGCATACATTAACTGGATAATTTTTTTCTTTAACCAAAGTGAATCAAATAAATAGAATATGTATGGGAGTTATGGTTATCATCCGCTACTTTGTAAAAAGAAAAAGAAAAAGAAAAAAATAAAACTTTGTAAAGAATAAAAGAGGGTGTCCCCAACAAATAGGTAAATGTGGATGACAACTTGTCTGTCCTGCAACTTTTAACATAAAAGTTCAGACTCTGCAAATATTGTACAAGATGATCTTTTACATTTTGCTGAACTTTAGGTGGATGTATCCTAGGAAATTTAGAGTGTTATTAGATACTCCGCTCACGCATGTGTGTATATATATATATAGACAAATGTTAACAAGCACAGCATACTTATTAAGATTGGATTAAAGTGAGTCTCACTTAATAAAAAAATTAAATAAATAAAAAAGATATAAAACTAGTCCTTTTAGTTATTTTAATATTTATTTTCCCTACAAAATTGGTCTAAAAAAATGACATAAAATTGCAGAAAAAGATAAAATACTGTACAAAAAAGAAGAAGCAAAATTGCAATTAATGGGCACTTTACAATGCGTGTTAACACAACCTCTATATATATATACTAATGACATTAGTTACTCCATATAAAATTGAATACCGGTGTACCACATATAAAAACTCTAGTTATTACTTATTGACAATTTGTCGCGATCTACAGGTACAAGACATAATTACAAACATTTCTTACCACTCATAAATATGATAACCTATGAACAACAAGGGGCGTTTGGTTTGCTTTAATGTGCCTTTAATGTGATGTATATTATAAGGGATAATTAAAGTAAATCCACTTGTATCCTGGCTCGTTTTCATTTTGCTTACTCGTGGTTTAAAACTTTACGCTTTGCTCACCTAAGGTAACTTCCGTTAGGAATTTGTTACCACCTCTCATTTTGCTATTAGAAAAACACATTTTAAAAGAAAAACAAACATAACAAAAAAAAAAAAAAAGCTAGGGTTTTGATTGCTTAAGAACTTCTATAAGAACAAAGTGGAGGAATTCAAAGTGGGTTTCATTGCTTATTCAAGTGTTTTGCTACTGTGGCCGGGATTCAAAGTGGGTTTGAAGTTGGAATTGGGGTGGGTTTGCTATTGTGGTTGGGTTTCATTTGAGCTGCATCAAATGAAACTCCATGGCCAACCCTTCTCGCCACCTCAGCGACGAGCTTCTCCTCACCAAAAAACCTTACCAAGCCCTCACCAATCTTAAGCTCTCACTCCAATCTTTGAAGCTTTCCCAGGCCGAGGCTCAATCGGACCTCCATAGCCGACTCTTCAAGCTCCCATAATAAATCTCACCAAGCCCTCTCTCTCACTCTAAACCCGAGCTCAGTCTCTCTAAGTTCTCAGCTTGAGCTCTCTCTAAACCCCTGTTCTCTCATCTCTAAAACTCTCTCAAACGAACTCCGTGGCCGCCCCTCAAGCTCACCCCCTCACATCAATGTCGCCACCTTAGGCGGCCTCACCTCATCAGACCCTCACCAAACCTGAGCTCCCTCTTTCTAATCTCTGAAACCCTCTCAGGCCAAGCCTCCCTCGGACTTCAAAGTTCAAAGGGCACCCATCTCAGTGGATGAGGTTTCACGTAAAGATAATCTCTTGTTTTTTCAAGATTCTGGTCCTTGTTGTTGTTAATATCCCAATTTCTTCTCTTTTGCGGATATTTGGGTTTGCCATAGGTAACACAATAATAGCTTTTTTCTATTGGGGCATGAATGTTGATTTTTTTTTTTTTTTTTTGCAATGTTTGGATCTTTTTGGAGGTAGATTATGTCTTTTGTATAAACCAGATAGTAGCACAGAGGAAAGACGCCTAGCATGAGTTCAAGGGATAATTGTTTGACTATGTTGAAGAAAGATTGTTGGCCAGAGATTGCCAGTTTCACGAACCCCAGTGGATGAGATTTCAAGTTCAACGTGAGCTATAAATAAATAAAAGCTGTTTTGACAGACCAAATTGAAGAGTGATGACTAACCGTGAGGAAGCCATATAACAAAGAGGGGCTTGTATAGCGCGTGAACCATTAAAAGTGATTTTCATTGAGCCCTTTGATTTGTGTGCTATATCAAAATCCTAACTTTTTTATTTTTGTTATGTTTGTTTTTCTCTAAAAATGTGTTTTTCTAACAACAAAAGGAGAGGTAGGTAACAGATCCCTAACGGAAGTTACCTCAGGTGGGCAAAGTATAAAGTTTTAAATCATGAGGAGGCAAAGTGAAAACGGGTCATACCACAGGTGAGTTTACTGTAATTATCCCATATTATAATGATGCGACATTAAAATTTTTGATTTTTTTTGATTTTTTCTAATATTACTATAATCTAAAATTATAAAATATATCACATCATATTAATCTCAACACATTCCTAAACAATGTAATGTTATATTATTGTATTTAAATTACATTAATATAAGATTATAATAATTTAATATTACTGTGTAATGTGTAAAGTTGAATTTATTCAACTATGTGTTGACTTTATTCCGTGCCAAATTTACTTGTAATTCAACATTTAGAAACTTTGTATTTAGGTGGAAATAATGTAAGGGTTGTATGTGAGAGAGTGTGAAGATTTGATCAAGAGTGTGAAACAAGAAGGTGACTCGCGATTGACTAGCGAGTGGTGACTCGCCAAAATGAAGCACACGTGTGAAGCATGCAAGAAGTTAAAGTGTCAGGACAGCTGGATCACTACAGGACAAAAAATACAGTCTGACCTAGTCTAGTGATTGGCGACTGAAACTCGCGACTCATCCCAGTCGCGAAGTGACTCGCCAGTGCACCTTGTTTTGCTTAAAAATGACTTTTCACATTCCATCTCATACCTTACTATAAATACCCTTATACCCACAAAATGTAAAAAATGAGAGAGATTCCAGAGAGAATTTTGAGAGAGAAACCCTAGAGAAAAATAAAATTGATTCATCCACAATCTTATACGTCTGATTCTCCAAATTCCTCTACTATCACCTTCTCCATTGTCATACCCATGAGAGGATTATAAACCAATTCCTTACCACACCAAATTCAGAATAGTGAGAAGGTTTTTGGTGTTTAGGAAGCAGTTCAAGAGAGAACTAATTCATATTGGTTGATACAATGGGCTAATTATGAGATTTGAAAAGTTAGAGAAGACACGGTTCGGCATAACCTTGTTGGAGCAAGAAGCTTGGAGGGCTTAGGTACATTGGGTAGATTAGGCTTAGAGGGTCTATTACTATTCATGTATCCCAACTGATGTTTTAGTAGATCATTTACCGATTGGAGGGCGGCGAAGAGGTTTTTCGCCGAGTTCTTCAATTTCATCTTCAATTACACGTGCCGGTGTTATCTTGTGTTTGTATCTCTCTTTCCCTTACTCTTAACATTTAATTTCTGTTAATTGTGATTAATTAATGGCTCAGAGTAGTTTGCTAATTTGGGTATTGTTTATATTTCATATTCCGCACATATATTATTTGAATATAAGCTTGCTTTGAGAATTTGTGTTTGGGGGTCTAAACATTCACAAGTGTTTCATAAACTAAGTGAGTTTTCATAATATAACATCACGATGAACCAAACACCCCCCAACAATAGTAGTCTAGTACTCATTAGACTTACTTTTAAGTAGTTTGAGGTAAAGACTTCAAGTTCAAATTTCACAATGAAAAGTGTTTATAGTAACAAAATTTTAGATTAACTAAACGGTTTTGGCTAAATCAGCTGGTACACTTCATTATTATGTCACGTTAGTTGTTTAGGTACTACAAAAACATTGTAGATGTCGTGGGTTATCTTGTTTGTAGAAAGAATCATTTGATTCGAGGGTTATCTTGTTTGTTTTATCGTTTACATCCTTCATTGAAATATATAATTAAATTGTACGCTTTGTGTTTACTCAAACCATGTTTTTTGTTGTTTGTATAGCTTTCTAGAGCAGAGATCTAGCAACTGGGGCATGTTTGATTGTGTTGTTTAAATAACAGTTTTTGTTGTTCAAATAATACAACATGTATTTTCATAACAATTTTTCACCTACACATATTTTCATAACACTTAAACAATATTACTGTAACAACATTACTAAACGGACCTGCATTTTAGGCACATATCATTGGTATTGGATGCATAGTTAGGAGGTGTTGAGAAAGGTAAAAAAGAAAAGAAAAAGAGAGAGGTTATTTAGGAGTTTATAATGTAGACAGAATCCACTGAATTAAACCATGCATGTTGCTCCCCTATATTCTTTATTTCAATTCTCTACTATATTCATTTTATATAGTTTTAATATTTTAACAAGATGAATTAAGACCTTGATGAACCTTCTACTCAGCATTAAAACATTAAGTTATTTAATTGTGGAAAACTTATTAAACTAAAGTTCCCTGTGAAAAAGTTGCACTTAAACATTTGCCATTTGATACAAAAAGAAATTTGCATTGCTCCCCCAATTCCCTTTCTTCCAGTAATATGCCTATAGTACGTGGAAAATGAATAATTATAAGATCACACACTTTCATACGCACTTTGTTATAATTATTTTACGTGATTAGTTGTGAGTGAGAGAATATAAAAAAAGTAGGTCTATTTAAAAATTACTAAAATTTAGTTACTATATGCCATGTAATACAACAAAGTGCATGGCCTTAAAATTATTCGATGGAAATATGAAGCACAATTTCAAAAAATCTTTACTACTTTATACAATACTTATTTCTTTCTGTTGGGTCAACTAACTTAATTATTAAAACTTTTGTCCTTATATGATAGATTTAAACTCAAAAATTACTTATAAGAATCTTTTGTTCAATCGGTACTTCGCATCTTCAATATATATCTATAAACTTAAAAGAAAAGGATTTGCTACAATTTTGTATGTAACATTGTTGCGTACAATAATAAAAAATAAATGACAAGTATCCAAGAATCACATGCAATGCAACAATTACTGCATATAAGATGTTGCAGCAAATCCTCTCCCAACTAAAAAATTGGTCGAATACAAATTAAAATTGGTCATAAATTGAACAAAGAATAATCAATTTCATGTTTAATTTATGTAGAAAAGCTGAGTGTGAATGGATCTGTTTCTGTTTTTTTTATGGTTTGCAATCAATCTGTTTCTGATTTTTTTTTTTTAAAGAAAAAGGAATGGATGATGATGGTGATAAGGTAAACGTACACGTACGTAAAGATCGAGAAGAAAAAAATAAAATAAAAGTCACGTGAAGGCACGTGAGGCCTAGTTTGCTCGCGTGCCGGCTTGCCCAGCTTTATCTTACACACTAAATGTTAAAAAAAAAAAAAAAAAATGGGACCCACGTGTGCGTGTGTGTGCAGCTGTCTCTTCTGACGTTATTGCCACTGCATTTTCTGACCACTTTACTGACATTTGTGTCAGTCACTCTAATATTTTTTAGACTTCTCAGACATGTGAAGCAAACTACTTTTCTTTTTACTTGTTTTTTTATTTTATTTTAATTTTTTAAAATAGTTACGAACAAGGACAAGTTAGATGACGCGGTATCCTTGTGTGGGTCCCAATCTAGATCCGTACTAATAGCAGTTGATCCAAGAACCAAGGGTTTTTTTTTTTTTTTTTTGAGTCCCTGGTTTGCGTTGACATATATGCCCCTAGAAATTGGCAATGTCCTTTTTGTGTTTTTGGGGGTCAGGAATTCAAACCCCGTTTCATGAAATCTAAGTCAGACATTACAGACACAGATGAGGAATGAATTATTATCAATTATGAGAAATGTACTGTGTTACTACAAAATGTTCAAAGAGACAGAGAGAGAGTGAACCTATACTGCTCCAAAGCAAAGCTATTGTAAAATCGAAAAAAGTTGACTTTTTTCATGTGAATTTGATGTTTGAACCCGACCAAAACAAAAAGAAAGAAGAGAAAAAATCAACCCCTTTTTTTGTGCGTCAAGACTCAAACGCACAAAATGATTGGAATTTTTAGTCCAATAAGTTGAAGGTAAGGTATACATCTGAGTGCACTCTCATTTGAATAATAATAATAGGGGAAAGTAATTAATATAATATAGTTCGTTCTAAACTCGTATGCTTAGTTAAATGAAGTTTCTTCCATATGTTATCTCTTCGATAATAACTCTGGGTTCATGAATTTATTATTTTAGTGAACTATGCTCACATATATCCATGTTAGATCCATTGAGCTTGTTATGAAGGTCAAGGGGAGCCTTTATTTCATACAATATATGCAGTTAGATGAATGTTTTTAAGGGATATTTGTACCTCATATATGGGTAATTATTGAGTACTTTCGGAGTAAAAATAAATGTATATTTCTTTTTTCTCAAATAACTGTGAGTCCCATTAATTAAGTTTATGGTGAGACCCATAATTTATGTGACACACTTATAGTACTCTTGGAGTATTTAATAATTTTCCCTCATATAAGTGTCTTTTAAGAGTATTATGTATTTATGTGGGGTTTGCTCAAGTAACTCGTGATTATTGAGATAATATATCCAGGGAAAAAAGAGAATTGATTTTGGAAACTAAAAAGAGAATTTTGGTTATGTTTAAAAGTTGAATTTAGCAAGCACCATAACCAACATTATATATATTACCCATATATGAGGTGCTTGCAGAATCATATAGTGTCATTCAAGGTTTAAATGTTCATTTTAGCTAGTGAGGAAAAGGCTCATGTAGTACCCATGAGATTATCGACGTTTTAGAAATATTGTTTTCGTCTATGCAAAACATTAAAAAAAATAGAAAAACAAAAGAGTGAATTATATAATCAACTGGATCTGTACAATTGAAATTAAAGTTGAAACTATTCACTTGCTTGTCCACCCAAGCATTGATTTTTCATTTCAGGTTCTCTTAATAACTGGTAGTCTAGCTAGTACGTAATTGAAATTGATTTTGGACTCTCTAGAGTCATTAATATAACTTTCTCGGACAAACAAGATCGTGTAATAAAAACGGGTTAGGTTAGGTCACTATGGCGTGGTATAACCATTAATTCCTTCCCATGATTAATTAATGACAACTATATTGTGGTAGTAAATTTTGTTTTAATGTGTAAAGTTCTTCAGATCTAGCTAGGGTTTCATTACGTTTTTCGAACAGTTGGTAGGATGTTTGTCAGATCATCGTGTGAGTACCGAGATTTAACAAACGAGCAAGGCGTGATAAATTTGGCACGTTTTATGTGAAATGATGGATCATGGTTGAGTTACAAGAGTACTCTTCACAAACTTCATAGTTCATACTATTATTTAGCCTTTTTTTTTTTTTAATGTTGTGTGATAATATTGATAGTTCCAATAATATGAGTATGATTTTGATTGGTTTGATTGGTTGCCTGTCATTTTCACTAGTTTCACTATTTTTTATTCATCATTCACAGTTTGCCATATGAACAATCGTGACACAAGTTGTTGATTGATTGATTAGGTTGGGTTTACTGTATGCCCTTAGAGTATACATTAGTAAACTTTTATAGAAAACTTTTTATGGAAAAATGAAAAATTGACTAACTTTTTTGACAAAATTTTCAATTTCTCCATAAAATAGATGATTAATGTATATCTTAAGAGAATATATTAACCGGACCTAAACTTAATAAAATGAAAATAAACTAAGACTAATTGTCTACTATTGTCTCCTAGTACCATGCATCATTAGTGTTCTATGACTTGAGATCAAGTTGAGGTTCAAATGATGATCAGCAAGCATACCTGGCCTCTAGAAGTTTTAATGTGGTCAAGTCCACGAAGGTAGATATGATTTAGTGTCTGTTTAAGAACAATTTGTGTAATTTAACTTTTTGCTAAAAGTATTACAGATAAAAATTAAAAATAAAATAAAATAAGTAATTGACTCGTATGAAACCCGTAAATAGTAAAAAAAAAAAAATAATAATAAAAATAAATGACACATAAACCCGTTAATAGTAAAAAATATAAGTAATAAGCTAATTTATAAGCGGTACCAATGTACAGAATTTTCTTCTGCAAACCTCAGTACATGTTTTTCTTTTATTTTTAAACATTAAAAAAAAAAAAACTAAAATACTCTCTGGATAATTCTTGCAAACAAATCTCCAAAAATGCGTGTCGGTCTTGTTATTTGCAAATTTCAAGTCTTGATTTACTACTCAAAATTCAAATGCTTTTGTCAATTGTACTTTCTAGTGTCTTTAACTTCGATATTTTAATAATTGAGTTATGAATTATCTTAAAAAAAAAAAAAAAAAAAAACACACACACAGACTAGCAAGTGGAGAAGAATGGAGGCAAAAAAGTGGGTAAAATTAAAAGTAGGAGAATTTGGTGAAAGAGTGTTTGTTTGGAAGGGAAAGAGGAGTAGTGAGTAGTCACATCAATTCACAAAACGGTAGGTTGATCACATTAATTTGATAAAAGATTAATAAAGGAGAAGTGAGGATAGTTAAAGGAATGGAAATGCGGTGCCCCCTACCCACCAGCTGTTTGTTTCTAAATGCCCACCAATGCCAATGCCAATGCCAACAACAACACCAGCTGTTCCTCACTCACATCCTCACTCTTCTTCTCAGCTCTGAGTCTTCTGACACTCTCTCAGTTGCCTCTTATTTATCCACATCTTCTTTCTTTGCCCCCCTCTCTTTTACCTCCTTATCCTTCTCTCTCTCTCTCTCAATTCTTTTTTTGCTTAAATATAAATCAATTCTTTTTTCATAACACATTTAATTAAGAATTCAGTTGGTTTCAAAAAAAAGAATTCAGTTAATATATGTCTTAGACTATGCCTTAATTATCAGTTTTAGAAAAAATTTTATAAAAAAAACTGTTAAAATAATTAATTATAAAACTATTTTAAAGAGCGAACGCTATAAACTGAAACTTTAAAATATATATAACAAAACCCATTAATTATTTATTAGTTATTACATGTTTACAACCATCTCCCAAGGAAACTTTGTTGCTTATACACTTGTTAGTCGTGTAATTTTATTTTCTAGTTTTTTTAGTTTGAATGGAATAAGTACCGTCAAATGTTGAAAATGTGTATTAGGTTGATTTGGCCAATATTTTTCATGATAAAATTTAAAGTTTCTTTGAAAAAAAAAGAAAAGTTTTCCCTATTTAATTTTAATATAACTCTATCTTAAAAAACTTAAAATATAATTAGACTTCTGTTTTTTAGGTGAAATTTTCTTGTTGATATAGTTAATAATATATGAGCATTTTTCAAATTTCATTAAAATAAAATATGTTATTAATGTCTATTATGGTTTAGAATCTATAAAAAAAAAAAAAAAAAACCATTTTAGAGGGGAAAAAAATAAGAAGAAGCAAAAGTTTATATTTGTTTTTATTACTTCTCAATGCAGGGAGACTCATTAGATTCTTCTGAGTATATACGTATACTTGTTAACAAAAGCCTTTTTACCAATGATCTTATCACATCTGAAAGTGAATTTGTTGATAAGATATGGTTCAGAACATATTCAAATGCTTTGCAATCTTTTTGTGTAATGGGTACCCCAGAATTCTTAGGATGCCCTCTAAAGTTGAGACAACCTTAGCCCCTCTTGTATTAAATATTTCATTTGTTGCTCTATCTCCCCTGCCGGTTTTAATCTCTTCTAATAGTATCAATTCATGAGCATGTAATGGTTCTTTAATACTCGATCCAACTTTCAAAAGAAAATAAAGTATATATTTATTACTATTTTGTGAATTGAAGGTGAAAATTGCTACCAGTACATCAAACTAATTCATAACTACATCCAAACAAACCAATACAATATTTGTTTGCAAATTATTAAAGATGTAGTGAATAAAAGTTTCAAAACAAGGAAGCATATTCAGGACTCCAATTGAGTAGAACTATTAGCTAAATTCTAGCTATTTGGACTTAAACTTGCAAGATTAAAGCACCTTACTTCTTAATGCTTCTGATCTAGAGAACTGATTGGAGACACTGTGAAGACTAAGTTATTTCAAAGACTTTCTACGCTTTAAGTAAGAATGTAAGAAGAATTCTTGTGATGAACATACATACATCTCTTCATTGAGTTGCAAGGGCATATATAGGTTTTTTCATTCTACACTAACATGTTCGCACATCTTTATTTTACTACTTTATATTGAAATGTATGATAAACAGTTTCTCATATAAGGTTTTTTTTTTTTTCCTTTTTTTGAGAAGAACTCACATACGCTTTTAAAGTAAAGTAAAGTAATGGTAGGAAAAATTTTACGTCATTTGATCAACACTATTATTACATGAATTAATTACTAATACTATTTTTATTATTATTATGGTAAAAACTTAATTCTTGGAAATAGAAAAAAGAATTGTCATCATATTTAAAATAAGAGAAATGACATGTTCATAATATTTTCACAATATTTTTATAACAAATTCTAATTGGTAGGTTGTTACTGGTTGTTATTGTTGTGACAAAAAAGTAATTTCAGTAGTAAGTTCAAATTTGAACTAATAACAACTAACCACTTATGATTTGTTGTGAAAATATTGTAGACGTAGAACTTCTCTTAAAATAAAAATCATGTTAACAGATGTTTTTAGAACAATTGTTAACAAGTCATTTTGTGAAAATTTTAATACAGTTTTTATGAAAAAAAAATTATCAAAATATTAATGATTTTTTTATTTTATATTTTTATAAAATATTTTTTAAAATAATTTATTAACAAATGTTCTTAGAGTATTGGTTACCATTTTTCTTTGAACTAATAAAAATATTAGATTTTAAGAATTTAAAATTTATCTTTATCTTGAGAGGGAGAGAGAGATTTTTTTTTTTTTTTTGGTTGAGAGAGAGAGAGAGAGAGATACCGCATGGTTATGACAATGAGGGTGCATGTATAGGGCCTGGGCCTAGGCATGTGATGTCGGTGTTTGCAGTCAACACCTCTCATGAATCATGAATCTATAAGACGAAGAAAACAAGAAAGAACATAAAGTAAGTTTACACATTATAATTAATAAGTAGAGAATATCTCGGTAAATATAAACTAGATTTTTAGTTGAAGAGACAGACATAATGAAAAGTACAATACCCACCTTGAGAGTAAATAGAGAAATAAAAGGAGGGTATCTGCGTAAAACTGAGTTCCTCATAATTGGATTGACAATACGTGGGCCCCACTTTCTTTGTACCCAGTAGTTTTTCCAGACTATACTCCAAACTGCGGCTTGGCTTGGCATCGCCTTAACTGGCTTCTGCCGTTCTGCATAAGCCACACTCCTCACCTCAAGTTCTCAACTTTTACACAAAAACTTCTTTTTTTTTCCAAAACAAAAATTTGAAGTTTTGACGCTTGCAACTTCTTATGACCTGTATAATGGTTGGGAAAATGTGGTGAGTTTATGTAAAAATTAGCTGTGAAATATGTTGAAATTTTAGCCTTTTAAGTTATATTTGGTAATAGTTTTTTTTTTTTTAACTTGTTTTTGGGAATATATATAAAAACGATTAATATTTGGTAATAGTTTTTGTTTTTTATTTTTAAAAACTTGTTTTTGGGAATATATATAAAAAACAATTTTTGAAATAAAAAAACATGTTCAATTAGTTGAAATTAAAAAAAAAAAAGTTTTTTGAAGGAAAAAAATAAAAAATACTAAAACATGTTGTAACTAATATTTGAACTTTAGTGCTAACTCATTAAATGAGATGGATTCATTAAATTAAATGCATATTTTCATTGACTTTTAAAAATTAAAAATTGAAAACAGTCTTTTGCATGTTTTTAGTTTCCTTCACAAATTAAGTCTTGAAAAAAATTGTTTTTAGTCTAAGTTCTCAAAAAAATAAAAAAAAATTTCTTGAGAACAGTTTTTATTTTCTGTCCATTTTAAGTTGCTAAATAAGTTTTTTAGTCTCAAAAATAAAAAATTATTTTTGAAAATAAAAAATAAGAAGAAAAAACAGTTACCAAACATACCTTTAGAATTACTCCTCCTAAACATATGATGTCACAACTCTCCTATGATCTTTAAACATGTTAATGGTAATATATCAAGTCATCAACTCAATTTATGAATCGTTAAACATTCGTGAAAATAAAAATAATTTACTCACAAGATAATACGTTTTACATAATATATAATAAAATATCATATAAGGGCTAAATGTTATAAGTAATTTCGAAATTTACAAACAAAAAAAACTCATAGAAATTTGTGTGTATGTGTGTATATATATATATATATATATATATATATATATATATATATATATATATTTCTTTGGATTGCATTGTTGTTTTCATTTTAAAAAAATCATGAACCCGCGTGACAGAGAATTCAGACCTATCGATTGGAGTTATTACAAGGCTATTCAAGACATGAATTAAATCATCAGTCATCACTCTCTATTTATGTCTTGTATAATTTCCTTTTTTGGTGATTTTTGTTGGTAGTGTACTACTTTGTTTTCCGTAGACGTGAGTCATAACAGAAAATGCATATTGTAGCTAAAAAATTTTGTTTGCCATGAAATTAATGAAAGGTCAACTTAATTGGTGCCACAGTTTCACAAATTTGATGAATTGGTCAATCGTAAGTGGTGGGTTTATTGAGTGTTAGAAATATTGAATTCAATAGTATTGTATTTCTCACTAAAAGAATATACATGAGTGCCTTTATATAGGAGGCATATGAGTGCAATACAAGTAAATATGAGTGTAGTACAAGTAAGAGTGCTATACAAGTAAGAGTGCTAAACAAGTAAACTAGTTGGGCCTAAAGCCCACAACACTATATATGTTAACAGCCCCCCTCAAACTCAAGGTGGATGTGAGACCAACTTGAGGTTATCAACCAAAGTACGAAAGCGTCCATTAGGATGTGACTTGGTGAAGATATCTGCAAGTTGATCTGTAGAGGAGACTGAGATTAGCTTGAGAGCACCATGGACAAGATGATAACGGATAAAATGACAATCGATCTCGATGTGTTTAATCCGTTCATGGAAGACATCATTGTGAGCAATATGAATGGTACTTTTGTTGTCACAATAAAGAGGAGTAGCAGAGGATGTCGACACACCTAAGTCTTTGAGAAGCCATCGTAGCCAAAGAAGCTCAGATGTGGTATCAGCAAGGGCACGATATTCTGCTTCAGTACTAGAACGGGCCACATGAGTTTGTTTCTTGCTTTGCCAAGAAATCAGAGAAGAACCAAGAAGAAAGTAATAACTAGTGGTGGACCTGCGATCAGTGGGATCTCCTGCCCAATCAGCATCAGAAAATGCACGGAGAACAAGAGGAGACCGAGCAGAGTAGAAAAGACCATGGAAGAGAGTGCCCTTTAGGTACCAAAGAATGCGCAGAATAGCAGCATAGTGAGTCGATCGTGGAGTAGACAGATATTGGCTCACCTGGTGAACAGCACAGGAAATGTCTGGACGAGTAACAGTGAGATAAACTAGGCTGCCAACTAAGCGTCTGTAAAGAGAGGGATTAGACAATGGTTTCCCCCCTGAGGGAGTCAGATGCGCATTAAACTCGACTGGAGTGTCAACAGTCTTGCTATCAGTGAGTCCAGCTCTAGACAAGAGTTCAGAGGCATACTTGGCTTGAGTAATGTAAAGTCCATCTGTAGAATGAGTGATTTCAAGACCCAAGAAGTAGCTGAGATGTCCAAGATCTTTCATCTCAAACTGCTGACTGAGAAAATCTTTGAGTTCTTGAATGCCACTGAGGTCATCTCCAGTTATGATCATATCATCCACATACAGGAGAAGTAAAATAGTGCCTTTGTCAGTGCGACGAAGAAATAAGGCAAAATCATAATGACTGGCCATGTAACCCAAACGAGAGATGGTAGAGCTGAACTTGGCAAACCAAGCATGTGGAGCTTGTTTAAGGCCATAAAGTGCACGTCGAAGGTGACAAACCTTGTTTGATTCAACAGAGAGACCAGGAGGAGGTTGCATATAAACTTCTTCACTCAAATCCCCATTAAGGAATGCATTTTTGACATCCATCTGGAAAAGATCCCATTTACTGGCAGCAGCAACAGCTAAGAGGGTACGAACAAATGAGATACGAGCAACCGGAGCAAAGGTCTCTTCATAATCAATCCCATACTCCTGTGTAAAACCTTTTGCAACAAGACGAGCTTTGTAGCACTCAATGGACCCATCAGAGCGAGTCTTAATCTTGTAGATCCACTTACAACCAACCACAGATTTCCCAGGGGGGAGAGTGACCAAGTCCCAAGTATGGTTTTTAGATAATGCATCAAGTTCCTCTTTCATTGCAATCTGCCATAAAGGGTCAGTGGAAGCCTCACGATAGGTGTGAGGCTCGTGCAATATAGTAAGGGCAGTGTAACAATGATAGTCAAGTAAATGTGCAGGAATAGACGTTACTCGAGTTGAGTGACGAGGTGGAATGTCTTGTACATGATCTTCAGGCGGAGCAGGAGCAAGGGAACCAGGATCAAGGTTGGGTAGCTCGTCTTCAACCTGTTCATCTTCCACCTGTTCATTAAAAGGGGAACTAGGAAAGGGATTAAGGATTTCTGGTGGTTGAACAGAGTAGTTAATAGGAGAATCAGGAGCAGCTACAAGAGGATCAGGATCAGCTATAGGAGGGTCAGGAGCAGCTACAGAAGGAATTTGCGTCTCATCTGGAAATAGATCTAAGACAGAAGAGGAAGATAAAGAAGCACGGAAGTGAGAGAGCTCGACAAAGAGGCGATGTTCCCAAAAGACAACATTGCGGGAGACACAAAGACGATGAGAAATAGGATCATAACACCGATACCCCTTTTGAGTTTTGCCATAATCAAGAAAACAACAAAGTCTTGACCTAGGCTCAAGTTTGTTATGCTCATGTGGCTGAAGAAGAACGAAACAAGCAGAGCCGAATGAGCGTAGGTGGTGATAGTCTGGAGGTGACCCAAAAAGGCGCTCATATGGAGTTTGATTTTGGATGACAGGACTGGGAATGCGATTAATAGTATAAACAGCATGAAGAGCAGCTTCGCCCCAAAAAGGAGCAGGAACTTTGGCAGAGAGAAGAAGAGCACGAACAGTGTCAAGAATATGACGAAATTTTCGTTCGGCTCTACCATTTTGCTGAGAGGTACCTGGACAAGTTAGTTGATGAACAGTGCCATAGGAATGCAAAACAGCTTGGAAAGCATATTGAGTGTACTCAAGAGCATTATCAGATCGAAAAATTTTGATACGTTTAGAAAATTGAGTTTCAACCATTTTTACAAAATTAGAATACACTTGCAATAATTCAGAACGATGTTTCATATTAAAGATCCAGCTATAGCGAGAGTAATCATCAACAAAGACAACAAAATATCGAGATTCACCAATACTAGAGACAGAGGAAGGTCCCCAAACATCAAAATGAATAAGGTCAAAGATATCAGTGGATATAGATTCACTAGAATTGAAAGGCAAAGCTGGTTGTTTTCCTAATTGACATGAAACACAATCAAAATTTTCTGTAGACACTGAACCTAGCAAACCTCTAGAAGCCAATTGTTGTACACGGGAAGAAGATGCGTGACCAAGTCGAGTATGCCAAAGAGCAAGAGAAGGAATAGAGGAAACTGCAGCAGCTGTGGCATTAGAAACATGAGCAATAAGTGGAAGACGAAGGTTGTCCACGGGAAACATACGCCCAACTCTGGGACCGGTCCTTAGCTCTTGTCTCGTCCTTAGATCCTGCACAATACACCCAGAGTAATCAAATATGATTCGATAACCCAACTTAGCTAATTGTCCCACAGAAAACAAATTGTAAGAAAGGTCAGGAACATTAAAGACCCCAGAAACGGAGAAGTTGGAGGTTGAAACAAAACCTATATTATGACCAGACATTGTGGAACCATTTGTTGTGCGAATAGTAAGAGGGTGTGGTGCAGGTTTAAGTTCAGAAAATAAGGACGAGTGAGGTGTCATGTGATTGCAACAAGCAGAATCCATAAGCCAAGAGGAAGGAGACATACCGGACAAAGCTGAGAGAGAAGAGGAATAAGATGCATTACCAACCATATGAATGACATTGGCGATGATGTTTTTAAGGTCATCTGTGGTCATGGTGAAAGTGCGACCTGAAGACTTAGACTGTGCAAAGACGGGAGCCATTGGTTGGACACTCTCAATGTTAGCAATAGTGGCAGAAGAACCTGAAACAGCTGATTTATTGCGCTGAAAGCAAGTCTCAATATTATGGCCAAAACGTTTGCAAAAATTGCAAAAACGTTTACTAGATTGTCTGCGATGATTGTTGCAAAAGGAAGAAGACCTGTCCTTATTCTTCATTTAGAAGCAAAATATGCAAAAAATGGATTGCAAAAATGAAATCTACGCGAAAAACTGAGTAAGGAGAACCTGGGCCGCAAAAAGTCAACTCCAGAAAAGTCAACGGTCAACGGTCAAAAGTGACGTCAGCAGCGCGCTGGAAGGTGACGTCAGTGATGATGTGGCAGCTGACGTGGCAAGCTGACGTGAGTAGGATCAATCTGGCGAGTGGCGGTACGTGAGGGCGCGTGGAGACTCCGATGACTGTGAGATTTTCACGAACAGGTAGATCTGAGCAAGACGATCTTCTTGGTACCTTCGGAAAATTTTTCGGAGCAATATTCACGGCGGTGCCGGAAAAGGCAGTGGTCTTTGCAGTGTTCGAACTCCCCAACGGCGGCTGCTACAGGTCCGGAACCTGAGGACGATGTCTGGAAGACTCGAAGGTTCAACGGCGAAAGGCTGTGGCAGTTGTTGTGACAGCGGAAGCAATATTAAGAATGGAGTTACACCAATAAAGACAAGACTGCGAAGAAAAGGTCAGAGCAGTGGCTCTGATACCATGTTAGAAATACTGAATTCAATAGTATTGTATTTCTCACTAAAAGAATATACATGAGTGCCTTTATATAGGAGGCATATGAGTGCAGTACAAGTAAATATGAGTGTAGTACAAGTAAGAGTGCTATACAAGTAAGAGTGCTAAACAAGTAAACTAGTTGGGCCTAAAGCCCACAACACTATATATGTTAACATTGAGCATTGATGCACAAACTACAACAATAAAGACAAGCCTATTCACTATACCCTAAACCAACCAATATGGTTGACCAAAGGTAGCCTGAGGGCAAAGTCAAAATACTTATTTTTGGGTAATTGAACGGAGAAAGAGTAAGAGTAAGTAGTACAATGTTTCACTTCTTTTCTCGGGAGTCTTTGATTATTTTTTATTTTTTATTTATGAATGAAAAATAGGCAAAAAGGTGATTTGAGTTGGCGTCTTCCACTTTAGCGTAACCAGGGTAATTGAACAGAGGAATAGTAAGAGTAAGTAGTACAATGTTTCACTCATTCTCTCGGGAGTCTTTGACTACTTTTTATTTTTTATTTATGAATGAAAAATAGGCAAAGAAACGATTTGAGTTGGCGTCTCCACTTTAGCGTAACCATAATAGAATCCCTTAATTACTTATAGTGGCTCTTTTGAGAGCGTTTTATGATTTTTTTACATTCTCCCCAATTTTAGAAATAGTTTTCCCTACCCAATATGGCAATACCCATCCCCTTAATTAAGGGATCTACAAGGTGAGCGAATAAAGGACAATCCAATGTCTCCAACTAACCGGGTTTTATCTTTTATGGCTAATCAACTTTCAAGTAGTATTCAATGTAACTCTTTGTGAGGAGGTAATTAATAAACGTGATGATCAGCAGGTAGGTTGTATTGTTGTACAAATTGCACTCGTAACTATACGTCTCATAGGAGCTTGCCAATCGATCTGGTCGTTACTTTGATGAGTCTCTAGGACCCTTGTTAATAGGCTAAATATTCCTTGTTCCTCCCTTGTCTACCTAGCACTTCAGGTTCTTGGGTTATTTTCCTTGATGAGTAAGAAAGGATTGTCACAAGATAAGACTTCACATATGAAGTGTTTGGATCAATAGTTAGAAACTTAGAATAAAACTTCTCAAAGGGTCTACTTCTAGGTTGTTCTTTAGTTCGAGAGGGTAGGGACTAGGGACGGCTGCATTTCTAGGAGCGAACTCCAAGCAAATTTGGAGTACATGGATATAAATTATGCATTGGAATGAAAAGAAGAAAAAAAAAAAAAAAACCCAAATTTGCTTTGTTTATGAAAAATGAAGCTATATGAGAGTGATTGATGTCATTTTAACAACATAATAAATTAGTGTTTGATTCTAAAGAAAATACAAATAAAATGTTTGAACTTGTGTGATTAATAATATATTAACTTGTAAAATTTGTAGAATCGCTAACATCATTATTTTAGGATAATTTGAAGAAAAAAAAAATATTAAATGTCATAACTTTGACTAGATTTTTATTTTTATTTATTATGAGTTTTACTATAAAAACTTAAAAGTAATCAATACAATTATAAAAAACAGGCGCAATGTTTGTGTTTCAATTTGAGCTAGTGATTTTCTTTTTTGGAGATACATTGAGTTGATTTTCTTTTTTGGTTTTTCCTTTCATTTAGTGAATAATGCATAAATGGCAGTATCAAAAAAAAAAAAACTTAAACAAGTGGGGATAGATTCTGGTCATCACAGGTATTTTGACTATTTTCATTTACTTAATCAAACCCGAAGTATCACTGCACCTCCTTGGTGGGAGCAGGGGCAGCTTGATGCATTTGGGGACTTAAGGTGAAAATTGATTATCTTGGTTCATATGTAAAATTACTATTAATTAACTGAACCATGTAGAATTTTTTTTTTAAAAAGTTTATAAACACAAAAAAATTTGACAAAATTTTTTACATTTGTTGATGTGGTAGTTTGATAATAGTGAGTAAAAGAGTAGTGTTAGTGGTGAATCTAGTTAAAAACTAGTTAAAGTTTGCTAACTCGACTATTATGAAAAATGTTGTGAATTTTTTTGTGGATTGCTTTCTTTCTTTTAGAAGTGCTACATTCACAATATTTTTTATAACAAAACTTATGTGTCAAGTTGCTTCTTGTTCTCTATTTGAACCTATCACTAAAATTATTTTTTGTAATAATGTTGTGAACATAACATTTTTTTCTCTTTTTTTATTTGTTGTTCATTTGATAATAAAATATTATTTTATTTATTGGTTAATATTTAGGCTTAATTAATACTATTGGTTAAAATTTAGGGGTTTTTTTTCATTTGGGATCTTAGGTGGCCGCATCAATAGCTTATAGCATTGAGCCGGCACTGGGTGTGAGGGTCATTTCATAAGTATAAATATTTGTGGGGTGTGGAGGGCAAAAGTCAAGGTTCAAGTTTTCGAGGAGAGTTTCACATACACATACATTTAAATTAAATTAGAGTAGAGATTTTATTTTAAATAAAAAAAAATCCAATAGAAAAGTTGAAGCAACCAGTTCTGTAGCATATTCTGCTACTGAGAGAGACAGAGAGTGTATAAATAAACAGAGTAAGGAACCCACAAAAAAAGGGATTTTACAGATACTGCTACTCCTATAAATTAACAAAGCTCAGTCATAAAGACCCTGATTTTACTAGGATTTCAGTAATATTGGTGGTCCTGGAAAAACCTAGATAATAAGCCAAATTATTGTGATTTCAAAATATATTTTGTTCAATTATTAAACGCAACCGTTTTGGAAAAATTGACACTACTATTCTGACATAATTTTGTTTGTTTGTTTATTTATTAGTTTGTACGATGATCCAAAACGTGGTTCTCATGTTTGCCAGTTACCACGCTTTCTACTTAATTTTAATTTAGGTACACTATAAAGTTACCCAATAAATAGAGGTGTCAATAATATATTTACTCTCATTTACCACCATTGTAGAGCATTAAATTTTTTTTTTTTTTGGGGGAGAAATCACCATTGTAGAGCACTGATAGAAGAATGAAGAATACTGGTGGGTCCTCTAATTGTATGTAGGAAAGAATTTACAACATTCGTACATTTGTGGTATATATAATATTATAATCTTTTGTAATTGTTTTGTTTAGAGTAAGATAAATACTTGATTTTTTATTATCAGACCAAGATACCAATTAGTTTTTTGTGTAAATAAAAATTGAACTCTAGATCTCTTATTCAATCATTAGAAACTTTATCAGTTGTGTTAATTGAAACTCACAATTTTTCTGTTTGATGAATCTTGTTAAGGAGTGTTCTACCTTAAAGACACAAATGATAGAATAATAAATATTTCGATTATGAATTATTAACTTACAAATATATTCTTATAAAAAAACTCACAAATTTAATATAATGTTCTTTGTTAGGAGCACACATAAGTATAAGTGTTTGTGGGGTGTGGGGAGCAAGAACCAAACTTTAAGTATCTAAGAGGGAGTTTCATACACACATATACACTTAAATTAGGTTAGAATAAAATTTCTATCTTGTATTAAAAAAGAGCATTTGCATCAGTATGTGTATAATAAAAAATGTATGGAGGGCAAGGGTTGGAGTTCAAATCTCTAGAAGGAAGTTTCACACACATATACACTTAGATTAAATTAAAGAATATTTTTTTATCTTGTATCAACAAATTAAAAATATATTAAATTTACATGTTTAAGACCCAAAATCATCCACATCAATCAAGCTTTAAATCCTTTACTAAGAAGTATTTTTTATTTACTATAGTTAGGGAACGATCATTCAGCAAAGAGTAGTTTTAGTGTGTGTTTGGCTCCAAATTAAAATGTCAGTTTATTTTACTATTCAGCTTATTTTTGCTACTATTTATGGGCTCTACTGCACTTTTTAGTACTATTCATGGATTGTACTATATTATTTCAAATAACTTTTATATTTATTTACAGTACCTTCAATAAAAAATTTTCAGTTTTAACAAAATAAGCAGGTCCTGATAGACTCTAGTATTACATAAAATACCATAATTTTTGCATAATTATCTTTTGTGATGGACTACCTGTGACTGTCGCATATTACTACCTGCCACGTATACAATTGTAACACAAATTTCCTTTTATATCTTCGTACGTTTTGTTTAGAAAAAGTGTAAAAAAAGACCGTATATAAATGCAAAGATGCTATTCCAATATTCATACACACGTAGAATACATACGCATCTCGATAAGAGAGCCATAATTTTAGTTTCCCTAGAAACTGAAAAGACAATGATAAAGCCTGGGCTCGGCTGCAGTATGGATCTGCATTTTCGGCTCAGTTTCTCTCTCTCTCTCTCTCTCTATCGCTCTCTATATGTGTGTATCAGATCAGACTCAAAACTGTTCCATGTCTCTGCCCCTGGTATGGTTAACATTCACATTACCTGTATAAACAGAAAAGTATAAGACAAATAAAAATAGTATTTAGGCTCTTTCACTCTCATAAACCCAAGCTGCTGCTTTTCTTATCTCTCTGGTCTAGTCCTATTTCCAAAGCAAAGCACAGGGACATAAAGACTGCAGCTTCTTTCTTTGCACTCTCTCTCTCTAGGCTATCTACTACTTGTTCCAGTTTTTTTTATAATTATTTTTTGTTGCTCTCTTTTTTCTCTCAACTGTCTTGTCTGAATGTCTTTTTCTCAAGTGCCCTAGGCTTCTCCACTGGTCTTAAACAAACTTTGCAGGCTTTACAAGCCTTACCACACACTAAACACACACACTCTCTCTCCCTCTGTCTCTGAGGTATCTGCCAAAGATATAAAAGAACCCACAGAAGTCACTACAAAAGCTTTCACAAACTTTCTCTCTTAAGTCTTATAACATACCCAACACGCCAAACAAAGCTATTAAACCCAACCAACCAACCATCCCAAAAGCAACCCAAACTCAAAACCCCATTCTCTCTCTCTCTCTCTCATGGACTTCCATCTGAAGCAATGGAGAAACCACCAGCATGAGTCAGAACAACAACAACATTCTGTAAAGATACCAAAACTTCTCCTTGAGCCCCATCAACAACAACAACAACAACAGCAGCCACAAATACAAGCATCTGCCTCTGCTCTCCCTTTGTTTGTACCTGAACCCAACAGTAAAATCAGCTCTTTGTCAGCTTATCCTGATTCAACATTAGCTACTACCAGATTTCCCAGTAAGTTAGTTCTCTTTTCCTCTTTATTGTGTGACAGAAACAAACTCAGTAAGCTTAAGTTGTTGGAAGTGAAAGTTTTTAACAACCTTTCCTCTTTTAGTTTTGATGAGCTTTGATCCTTATCTTTTCTGTGTCTTATTTATTTATTTATTTTTTGTCTGCTAGGAATGAGTAGCTATTTCAGTTTGGCCCAGTGGCAGGAGCTTGAACTACAGGCTTTGATATATAGGTACATGTTGGCAGGTACTGCTGTTCCTCCTGAGCTTCTTCAGCCCATCAAGAAAAGTCTTCATATTTCACCTTACTTCCTCCATCACCCTCTTCAACATTACCCACATTTTCAGCCTGCTTGTAAGTTCTCATTCCCCCTAAAAAAAAAAAAATGACCTTTTAATTATCTGTAACTGTTTTTTTTTTTTTTTTTGGTGTAAATAAATTTGATCCCACTTGAATGCATTTAAACTTTAATCTTTTTCTTGAGTACTAGATCTTGCTCATTTCATTCATTACATGTTTCAAACTTTTAATGGGACACAAAGTACTTTTTTAAACTCAAGTACTTTCTGATTTTGTTAAATCATTCTATTCTATGATGACTTACATATGCCTGATTTATAAATGAACTGTACACACGCCTAAGATTCTATATAATTTGTTTGACTCGATTAGTGTTAAAAGGCTATTGTTTTTTGCTATTGCATTAAAATACTTGAACTGAGCTTGAGCCTGAGCTTGAACTAATGAACATGTTGTTGTGTCAGTGTTTCAATCTGGGTATTGGGGAAGAGGTGCCATGGATCCAGAGCCAGGGCGTTGCCGGAGGACAGACGGCAAGAAATGGAGGTGCTCGAGGGACGTGGTGGCCGGCCAGAAGTACTGTGAGCGCCATGTGCACCGTGGACGAAACCGTTCAAGAAAGCCTGTGGAAATCCCCACACCCATGACCTCTGTTACTTCTTCTTCTCCTACTACTACTATTGCTGGTTGTGGTGGGACTTTCAAAGCCCCCACAACAGTAGCTAGTGGGACTCCTTTTGCTCTTTCAGGCCCATCTCCTTCCATTGATCTCCTTCACCTAAATCAAAGGTAATCCATCATCAAATCTTTTGTGTTTCAACTTTTGGGTTTGATTAGTACTGTACACTGTTCCACTTAGTTTATGGATTGGATCATTATTATTGTTAAATGAAGAAATGAAATTGGTATTAACTATTAAGCATGTGCCATACAATTAATGACTATTACAATTTTTAGTACATATAATATGCTTGTCCCCCAAAAAAGAAGTGAAAAAAGAAACTAACGGCATCAAATCAAAATAGTTCGATTTTGTTGGGACTCTTTTCTTTTTAAGATTTTCTTTCGATGTCATTGAAAAAAATGCGACCTTGGATTTGGTCGGATCTAAATGGAATATGTGTAGGCATGTGACACCTCCTCGGTAGGGACCCCCCCAATGAAGGCCTGGCTGATATGTTTCAAGGTGTGGGAAAGGACTATAGATTCCGTGCAAACCAACCCCAACCTTTGCTTTTGAACCCAAATACATGGTGCTTCTGTTCATATTCTTGAAAGCTTTTTCTTTATGTTGTTCTTTGCTTGATTTTTTTTGTTGGATCATGTTCTTTTGTCCCTCGTAGTTCTTTAGGGTCCAAAACCGAGAACAAGAGTGGTCTCTTTGAAGCCCAACATGAGGTATCTGCAGATGGTAAATCTGATGGCCATGTTCTGCGCCATTTTTTCGATGACTGGCCGCGATCACTTCAAGAATCTGATAATGCTGGAAGCAATTCTAGCCCCATGAATTCTGCCACCTGCCTTTCAATTTCAATGCCTGGAAATTCATCATCGGACGTGTCATTAAAATTGTCTACGGGCATCAGAGAAGAGCCTGGCTCCAGGAATAGCAATGCAGAGTCGGAGCAACCACAATTGAATTGGGCTTCTGGGTGGGCAACAAATCATGTTTCTTCAATGGGGGGCCCGCTAGCGGAGGCATTGAGATCTTCAACCTCAAATTCATCACCAACGAGTGTTCTGCATCAGTTGCCTCGTGGTTCTGCCTCTGAGACTAGCTTTGTCAGCACTTGAATTTTGCTGGGATTTTGAAAAATTAAATAATGTGGTTCTGATTCCGCAATTTCGTTTCCTTTCTCATGGTTGTTTCTGGACAGATTAACATCCTTCTCATAATCAACTCTAGTATAAATTGCATGGACTTTTCTTGTTTGAATGTTTAAACCAGAACAAAATCTCTAAGGCGTATCATCTCTACCATCAACGCTGAATTTAAGGAATAAAATGGGTTGGATCATGAGCATGCAATCCATACTTTGGTTCAAACTTCTAAAATTATAGTAACTGGCAGGTAATAAATACCCTCACAGACTAGGACATTGAGCATGCAAGCACCTGTATAGCCCCATATCTTGATTTTTATTAGATGGATGCATTAGAGCATTACAATGCATTGCGTGCTATACATCAAAAATGTCATGCTGAAATCCACAGCTCTGAACATAATTTAGCTTGCAAGTTACAACTGAAAACATATACAGAATGCCACAGATCTGCTCACAAAGGACTGGTCCTGTGCGCCGCATGGAAATGTAATTTTGTGCATATGTTTCTGCCTTTACTTATGTAAGAAGAAGATGATGTCCTTCGTCCTGGACGAAGAAGTAAGTGACCCAGACTTGAACCTCCAACCAAACCACAAAATGCACCGCTTTTGTATCCACAAATGCTTCTTTTTCCATTAATTTCTTCAAAGAGAGGAACTGCATATAGTAGCCATTAAATATTACGTCCAGGAGGGCAGCAAGACTAAATCATGGTCACATTAGGAGAACCATTGTAAGAAATGGATCAGTGTTTAACGGGTTCCGGTTCATCCTCTACTAAAGCATAGACCACTGCTGTTCTACAAGGCGCATATACTAAGAAAGAACGAGGCCGCTTGTCATACCATCCATCCTGCTCACGCGACTATAAAAGATTAAACCTTTGTTCAATATAGGGAGGAAAAAAGAGAGGAAGAAATAAAGAGGAAAACAGTAAAAAACTTAAGTTATCTTGAGAAAGTTCTTACAAAGCTGAAGTACTCAGCACTGTGATCAATCCTATTGAAGCCTCCAAATAACGCATCATCTGAATCCAAAACAATCTGCGAGAAGGGACAACGTTTTTTTATGAAAGAAATGAACAAAATTAATCATACATAACTTGAGAAGGAAACAGCAAACTGGAATTGGTCTACAAAAAAAACTAAATAAGCCAGGATCAACATAGGTATTGGACAAAAACGAGATCTGTTTCTACAAGTGCGTAATTTTACAAAGTTAAATTGTCCACTGAAAATGGCTCACAATATTTCCAACCATGCACGAACCAGCACATCAAAAGGCTATACATCCTTCAGATTAGCAAAACTCTAGCCAAATTGAACAAACTGATTCATCTCTTAAATTTATGTAAAGCCAGGTGAAGCATTAGTTAGCAACAGCATCTAATATAATCGAAAGCCATGCACTGCACTTTATGCACATGATCCTTTTGTTGAAGTATTTGCACAGTATTTCCTAATTTAGAATGTAACCAAGATCTTTGGTGCTGACAAATGCAGCTTCCAAAAAAATGAAAAACATCAAAGCTGGTGACCACAGGAAAGGTATCTGGTTGCTTAAATCTGGCAGATATTCCCTAAAATTACCCTTCATATGGAAGCCAAAAGTTTGTACACAGAATCGACAAAATTAAAACTCCAGATGCAGCTCAAAAATACAGTCAGTGACCACTGGACAGGGTATATAATTGATGAAAATCTTGAGCAGATCACAGCTTGATACCCTTCTTGCTTTTATGCAATTAGGTTATAGGGCAATCAATCTTTCACTCAAACGTTTTGATATTACTTTTTAAATCAAATTTTGTGCCTAAGAAAGAATTACCAGTAACTAAATGCGATATAGATGATAATTAAAAGGTCAATCCTAGAAAAGTACATATGAAAAGGCAGAATGACCAAAGTATATTTAGTGACCCACCGCTATGTTACCAACCAAAAAAGAGGAAGTCTCTTCATTTGCAAAAAAATACACTGTACCTTATATTTTCCTGGCTTGAAGCAGCCCACTCGGTAGTCTGAGTAGCTGTTGGTCCAATGAAAATTAAAGACAAAGACAAGGTTCCCCCTTTCAAAGACAATAACCTTGTCTCCTTCATCCTTGCGTGATACATATTGGTGCTCAGAAGTCATGAACTGTGTCAACATTTAAAACCACTGAATCATTTTCCATTCTAAATTAGCAAAGGTCTGCAGTTACATCAATTTCAAATAATGATGAAATTTAATTCAAAACCGAGCATCCACAAATAGCCAATTACTTAGCAAAATCAACAGTCATCAAAATCTATGTATCAAGAATGACAAAATGAAGCTATTACTAATATCTCCTAGGAAGAACTTTTGCCCCAGTAGAAGTCTTTAATCACCAGATTTGGGCGAAAGATAACTCTTTTAGATATGTAAAATGTGATTTGCGGAGGGCAAAGCAAAAATATAGATTTATGAATAAATCACCTTGATGAAGATTTAAGAGGGAATGGAATAAATACTAAAAGCCTCAAACTATTTACTGTATCACAAATTTCAGGAACCAAAAGGATCTATACACCCTCTCTTTCCTTTGGTCCTGTCCTCTCCGTTTTCATCATTCAGTGGACCAAGCGAAATCTTAAAGCCCATCTGAACAGAGAATCAACAAAGACCATAGCTTTTTAGTATGGATCTTGAATCCACTGCCTTACCTTCAGTCCTGTTCTTGAAGGGATGAGTAAAGCTCAATTAGCCTTTGTTTTGGTATTTGTTAGAGTTTTGAGACTTTTTTTTTTTTTTCAAAACAAGATTTAAAATAGAATATAGAGGAATTGTAAAGTACGAAATAATTCAACAAAAAAAGGAATTTTTATTCTCTCTCTGCCCTCCCTTCCCCCACTTTTGGTTGAAACAATCATTAAAAAAGGTTTTTTGTTTTTTTGGAACCTTATTAGATTTAATTGAATCCAAAATTACTAGAATAAGAACAATCCAAAATTACTAGAAAGAACTATTTTGATTCCATGTGATATCCTTCCAAATGGGATTAGAACATTTTTATTATTTGATTGTATACTGTTCTCTTCGTCTTCTTATCCTTCTTCTTTTCCTGTAAGCCCTGTCTTGTCTTAGGCTGCGTTTGTTTGGACTGAAAACAGTTTCAGGAAATCATTTTACGCGTTTCCTTCTGTTTGGCAGCCACGGAAAATTCGGACAACGGAAAATCGTTTCCAGTTTGACCGGAAAATCAGCCCTTTCTAACGGAAAATCGTTTCCACTTTGATTTTACCTTCAAACGATTTCCGGAAATCACACCTGAAGAGAGAGAGCTCAGCACACTCCTCACACAGTCCAAAACTCATCTCCAAGCTCACCTCAGCCAAACTCCGGCCAGCCCAGCCAAGCTCCGGCCAGCCCAAACGCCGCGCAATCTTGCCGTCCGAGCCGTGCCTCGCATCGCCGATCAAGCAAAGATCGATCCAACGCCGCACGATCAAGCAAAGATCGATCCCCACCGCGCGATCAAGCAGAGATCGAAGCCTCCACCGCGCGATCGAACCTTCGCCGTCCACCGCGCGATCTCGCCTTCGCCGTCCAACGCGCGATCGAAGCCTCTGCCGCCGTCGATCGCGCGATCGAAGCCTCCGCCGCGCGACGATCGCGCGATCGAAGCCTCCGCCGCGCGACGATCGCGCGATCGAAGCCTCCGCCGCGCGACGATCGCGCGATCGAAGCCTCCGCCGCGCGACGATCGCGCGATCGAAGCCTCCGCCGCGCGACGATCGCGCGATCGAAGCCTCCGCCGCGCGACGATCGCGCGATCGAAGCCTCCACCGCCGTCGATCGCGCGATCTCTCCTCTCTCTCTCTTCCTTCTTCTCTCCCAAAGTTGATGATTTTTTTTTTTTGGCTTTGATTGTTCTGTGTTTATCTGAGAAAAGATTTTTATATATTGATTGGAAGCTAAGAAAATGTGAGAAAATGTGAGCAACAAATACAAAATGCATTTTCTATAATATTTTCAAGATGACAACCAAACACCTGAAAAAAAATTTCAAAGTATTTTTTCAAATGTTACCAAACACCTAAAAATATTTTCTTTTCCCGAAAATGTTTTCAGCTGAAATCATTTTACACCCGGAAACTATTTACTGCCGAAACAAACGCAGCCTTAGTTGAAGAAATATTTGGAAAATAAAAGAGCAAGTACAAAAATTAGTAACAACCCCCTATAGAGATCTGTATGAGACATCATCTTGGACTTTGAATTTCTCACAAAAAATTTTTAGTGTTACACAAGCTTTACCTAATGTAGAAATCAACACAGGTAAAATACCTAGACTCAAATAGACAATCAGGGCCTTGGCAACTGAAACGAAACAGATCTTTATATTTCAGCAAAGAAAAAACTTACACAATAAGTTTCTTCTATATGCTGCATTGCCCGGTCAAATTCTTGCATTCCATGATATCTTAGATATTCTGCATCTCCCTGGTTGTATATAAATAATCAGCACAGAAATTATAGATTTCAGATTATAAAATGTCCATAGAATAAATAATCTCAGAAATTTAAAAAAGGATGTATATTTTTTGTAAAGAACACATGCAATTAGTTTGCAGTGGAATGTTAATGTGACCTGGATCCATTGCAATTAACCTAAAAATTGGTGCATAGCGGATAAAGAAATCCAGTGATAATGACACTTTAGAAAGAAACTTACAAGATCAAATCTACGCCTGCATTTATCGTAACTGTTATTGTTTCCAAGAATTATTCTGCCATCAGGAAGGTGTTGATCACCCCTTGGAAAATCAATCCACTCTGACACCAACAACAACAACAACAAAAAAACCATCAGATCTACATGTTTTGAGAACCATGAAATCAAACAATCTCAATTAAAATCATAAACTGAAGAAAATACAAACAAATTGACCTATACTCACCAGGATGTCCAAATTCATTTCCCATGAAATTCAAATAACCCTCTCCACCCAATCCCATCGTAATTAGCCTGATCATTTTGTGTAATGCTATTCCACGATCAACAAGGGGAGTTGATGGTCTGTCTAACGCCATGAAGTCATACATATCCTGAAAGAGGTATCAGAATATAAGATGAAAAACTCTAAACAATACAGATCTCACGAGTCTAATCTCATAAACTTGTGTTTGTGACACAAACTTCTTCAAAAATGCTGTAAAACAGAATTGCATTATATATATGGAGCTCTTTGATTGATCCAGGAGCTGGGTTTCACTGATTGTTCATCCTTTTTTGTTTTCCTAGCTTCTCTTAGACATTCTGTATGATTTCTTTGCATCTTCTGTCCTGTGTTCATTATCATGAACTCAAGTCTCTTTTTGTCTAATAAAACTGCTTCGTTACTTGTTAGAAAAAATAAATAGGAGCTTGTTATTCAGAGAAGTGAGCAAGAGAGAGTGGTGGGGTGGCAATTGCAGAGGAAGAAAAAAAACTTCTCTTTGTTAATTTTGTATTTCTGAGAGAGAGTAGCATTGGGTGTATTGGGGTTTGGGTGTAGTGAAAGTTCCATTACATCATTTGTATTCTCCACATTTTTTAGTAAAACTTCTCTTAGTTCCTGCCTGTGGACACATTAAAAGCCGAACCACTTAAAATTTTGATGTTCTCTCTTGTGTGTGTTTGTGTATATTTTCTTTCCATTTTATCTTTGTTCCTATTATTATTTTTTGAGATCTTTCTAAAGCTCATAATATTTTCACAATCAATCTTGTGTGGGAGTGCTATCCAAAGGCATTTTCCCACAACAATTTGGTAATAGAGCTTCCGCTATTACAACATAAGTTTGGGTCATGAGATCACAAATCATCAACTTTTGCATTCATAGTAGGTTCCACTACAGATGTTCTGTTAAGTTTCTAACCTCTCCCTTCCCTTTTCCAATTTTCTCTTCTCCTAGTTAGTGATTAGATTTGTAATGATCCAGATCTCAACATGTTACTAAAATTAAAATGTACAATGACAGAATCTTTGACCGTGAATCCTCATCAAAACTTATTCCTCCTATCCCATCCTGTTCTTACTTTAACATCATTTTTTTTTTCAGTACTTACATAATTTGTGGTAGCATCCATGCCCACAATAGTGCAGTTTTTTTAATGAATAATAAAAAATCATGAAATTGTATCTTAGAAAAGTCATAATATTCTTGGATTACATAAGTGGTACCAGGTCACGCTCTCATTTAGCAACAAGATACTGTCCAAACACACTGAAAGCATAGAAAATATTTTTCTTTAAAATTATTGCACCAAAATCACCAGCACATTTTTAGATTAATTTACAGTATAAGTAATAACTAACCTTGTCCATCAACCAGAATGCAATTGTCTTGTCACCAACAAGAGCTTGGTCATGACTTTCAGCATAAGAAACGCACTTCTCTAACCACCTTCTGTTGGTGAGAGTGTGAACAATATCACCCATTCTCCAATCCTCATCCTTCTTCCTACAAAATTACCAAGAATGGTGGAAAAAGTATTTTAAGTTAGATATGTAACAGTTACACAATGTCCTTAGGCCTTTCCTTGGGTGGTAAAAGACAAGTAGGCTTGGGTATCTCTAGGGATTGCATTGCACGCTACTCTTGGAGTTGAGCACTTATTGTTATAAAAAGGCCATCGTAGTGCACAAGGCTCCTACTTCCATAAGGCCTGAGATAATTGCTAATAAAACTGACCACCAATTTTTGAGAGTAAAAATAACTTAATAATTGATTAAGGAAATGAATGACAGAGCCATAATTAGTGTGAGAACAAGTGTAAGTATCACAAGTGAGTTTTCTATTACTATAGATTTGTATCAAGGATCAACATTAAGTTCATATCTCTTTGCACTAGAGATGGATAAGCCAACTAAATTGGTTCAAGAAAAAGTTCCTTAGCATATGCTTTTTGCAGATGATATAATTTTTAGCGGATGAAACTAAACGTGGAGTTAATGCCAAGTTTGAAATTTGGCGAACTAAAGGCTTTCGATTAAGTAGGACTAATACAGAAGACCTGAAATGTAAGTTTAGTAAGAGCAAAAATAAGGGTGAAGGGGTGGTAAGACTCGATGGCCAAGAGATAGCAAGAGAGAGAACTTTTGAAATCTTGGATCAATAATTCATAAAGATGGAGAGATTATAGAGGATGTGAATCATAATAAAAGAGTATGATGGATTAAGTAGAGAAATGCGTCAAGATTTTTTTGTGACTATAGAATACCAATCAAGTTAAAGGGAAATTATAAAAGACTGCTATAAGACTAGCTATACTTTATTGTAGTGAATGTTGGTTTGTTGAGAAGCAACATATTCATAAATTGAGTGTAGCTAAAATGAGAATGTTAAGATGAATAAGCGGAAATACACAAAAAGATGGTATTTCAAAATGAGGAACTTCATTTGAAGATAGGGGTGATCACTATTGAAGAAAAGAAAATGGAGTCACTTGAGATGGTTTTGTCTCATTCAGATGAGAGTGATTAATGCACCAGTGACAGAGTGAGTTGCTTCAAGTTGAGGGAACAAAAAAGGTAAAGGAAAACCAAAAATAACATTTGTAGAGATAGTAAAAAAGAACATATTAATTAAGGAAGTAATAAAGAGTATGACTTTGAATAAAATAGAATGGCGGAAAAGAATACATATAGCCAACCTTGACTAATCTATCTTGACTCCAAAAAATTGGGAATAAGGCTAATTGTATATCAAAAAGGAAACTAGCAACATGGATAAGGAAAACCTATAGCAGAATTACATGATCGTGAACACAAAATTGCTGCAACATGATCACAATACTGGCACAACATTGATTAGGTTACAAGCTAACATGACCCTTATTTTAATGTACTATCCTAGATTTTACAGTCACTTAGCTTTCTTTCCTTTTACCATCTAAGTATAGCATTCTTCAGAATGTAGCAGGGACGCTCTTATATGCATTTCTATATATGAAGAACACTCACCCATCCATCCACACTCATAAAACCCACATCGCATTCATATTGCTTCTACAAGCTTCCATTAATAAATTACACTCACTCCTATGCTGATGTGTTTGTCAAGAGGTGTGCGATTAAATCCAAAGTCACAGTCACAGTGACATAGAAGTGAGTTTTTCAAACCATGAATATTGTGATGAGATTTGGTAATTGCATCTCACTTGATAACATTATAAGCTACTGCATTCTCCGAGACTCCAACACTAAGAAATTTTTTCTTCTGATAATTGTCACCTTTGGCTGACACTATATTAGGTGTCTTATGTATAAATAAACAATGGTGTGTATTTTCCATGTACCTCTATTTCTTACCTTTTTTTTCAATTTCTTTTGGCATGATTTGTTACCTACATATAAATAATTACTTTCATGCCAATTGCAATCTTCAAAAATTGATTCGCAAAAGAATTCTTGTGTCGAGGTAGTCAAATGGTATCATTTTAGCTTGAATATGAAAAATGGGTTTTTTAATATGTTAAAAGAATTTCATAGGAAGATAACATGTGTTTTAAGAGTTATTATGGACACGTACTTGAGAAGCTCTATCCATTTATCAGCAATAGCCATGTGAAGGCGGTAATCAAAGCCAACACCACCATCTTGGACAGGAATGCAGAATGCTGGCATTCCACTGACCTGTAATGAACAAAATTTTTCAGTACATGCAGAACAAAATGATTATCAAGAGACTTCAGGGTTATAGCTTCTGTTTATGTCCTTTCTTTGTTTTCAGATCTCTCCCCCCCCCCCCACCCCCTCTCCCCTTTGCAGCATTCAGTTTGTTTAATCATCATCACAATCCAAATAGTTTAGTCTATTAAAGTCGTCCCAAAAGATCTCTACAATCACCCAAGTATTGTAGCATTCACAATTCATACTATAGTGTGCGCTGCTAAGAGAACTAAATTGATATCCCACATTCATTACAATATTAATTTGGCGAGATTTCCTTTTTAAAGGAGAACGAAGTCTGATTTAATTAAAATAAGAAAGAGAAATGGCTTTATTTGAATGCCAATTTTCTGTCCACCCTTAATATTTGGGCAAAGGTGCAATTGGTCATCAATCACTGATATAAAATATACTCCTGTTCCCATTTTTGCAAGAGTTGAAATGATGGGGCCTTTTTTACATAAGTAAAGGTGAGTTCTCCTCGGTTTCTAATATGAGTGCCTCTGAGGGCACCCTGAACTTCTACCTTTGGGCTCCTATTGCAAGCAATAAAATGTCAGAGGGTCACACAATCCAAATAGTGGTGAAATTAACATTCAAAGCAATCAATAATATCTAGAAAATAGAGAAAAAAAAAAAAAAAGAATTCCAAGGTCAACACTAAGATGACTAGATGAGAATTCACAGTTAACTGTTGTAAAGAACTTTCAGCTAAATCGAAATGAAGACTAAAGAAGTGAAAGATAGCTCGCAGTAACTTAACCCTGTAGGAGATGGTTTTAGTCAGATAGAAACTACTAGATTTGCTTTAAACATTCTGCATTAAGAGAAAATGACTTGGAAGATATAGAGGGTGCTTAGCACGATGACATACATCTTCACCAATACTAACAGCCTCAGGGAAAAGTCCATGAATGACATCATTGACCAGCATCAGGTAAACCACAGCATCTACATCAGTTGCCAATCCAAAGTACTCAGTATAATTTCCAGTAAAAGCTACCTACATAAAGAACAGGAACAAAAGGTATTGTCACAGCCAATACAATAGTAGAACATCAAGTGAAGTAGAGACAAAATGTAAACAAATTTTAGAATCTATATTATATGATAGCAGACCATGCAACATGATGTAGGACAGAATATGGGAGATCATTTTTGTCGTCTGTTTATATATATATATATATATATTTTTTATTTAATTTTTATGAAATTTTTGTTATAGGGTTATTATTTCCTTGGGTTTTTAAGGCTTTCCTAGTCAAATTAGAGTCCTATTATGGTTCGGAATCAATTAGGATCAATTTAGGAATATTTTGACTAGCAAAATATGTTTTATGGAGCCTTTAAAAGGGCTTACAAGATGTAAAACGGAATTAACCATGCACATTCAATAAATTGAGGTTTTTATTATTTCTGGTGGACTCTAGTGTTCTTCTCGTGGATTCAAGGAGCCTCCTTATGGATTTAAGGGTTTCGTTAAGCTAGAACAAGATCTAACCCTTATTGCATTTCCGTTATGCATCAATTAGTATCAGAGCTTCTTAGTATCCTGATATCTAGCCTACTTTGTTTTCCGTTCTCCTCACAACAAGTATTCTAGAATCTATCAACATCTGAAAATATACCCAAATTTTAGGATTGCCTGTAAGTAGGTTGTTTCACATTTTAAAATATACAAATAGCTACCATCACAAATTATTTTTATTCCCATATGTAGTATATTGCCCTTCTAGTAAGACACAATTTCCAAAACCTGATAATTATCCTTAAAGCATGTAACCAACTCATCATACCACATCGAGAATCACAAAGTTATGTTCCCAATCATAAATGATAAAATACCTGCAGTCCATGGTGAGTGTACATCATTGATGTCACACCATCAAATCTGAACCCATCAAATTTGTATTCTTCAAGCCACCATCTTGCATTTGAGAGAAGATACCTTATTACCTAATTAAAAAAAATAAGAATTAATTCCTGTTAACTATTGGTTAAAGAAAAATAAATAAAGACAAAATTCATCACCATATATATGCACACACTTTTTTTCTGAGTTAAATAAAATAGCACATACTTCCCAGCTTCCATAATTGAAGAGGCGAGAATCCCACATCCAATGATATCCACGTGACCCAGAGTGGAAGTAATGACTATCAGTTCCATCGAACAAGTTCAGTCCATCTAACACATTATTTGATGCATGGCTGGATTTGTTAAATACACAGAGTTAGACACAAGAAGACAAGAGTATAATCAGAGGCACAAATTTGATACAAGTGGCAAAAATAAGGTCAACTGTCATTAATAGCACAGAACAATGCGAAACCTACAGTATCAGAGTATGGTTGCACATCAAACTTCCCAACTACTCCAAATGAAAAACACTAAACTTCCCAACTACACACCTGCATATGATCTATTATGGAAGACATTCTGAGTATGAATTAGATGAACTCACACATGACCAAGACTAGCTCAACCACCGGAAGCTTGGCTGCCTTTCACAAGTCGTTTGGTATAGATCACTAAAAGTTACTTACTTTGTCGGTAATGAGTTTCTTGATTCCCTTTTTTGTTGTCTAATTATATATATCCACAATCTTCTTTTCTTTTCTTTTTTTGGAAGGAGCATTTGTTATCTAACTTTCCCATACTAGCCTTTCCTACACTTTTCTCTTCCCCTTATAGATGTTTAAAATGATGAGCGCATTAACAAAAAGAAACTGAAAAGAACATTCTTAACATTGCATGCCATCAAGAACTAAGTATCTTTTAACAACTTAGAAGGAAAAGAAACAACTTAAAAGGAAAGAAATAAAGTCCAACCCAGAATGAAAAGCATCCAAGAGGACAAATTATACAAAATTGCCTGGTTTTGATGCATTCAGCATCGATGTCTGTCAGGAATTGAATATGTACAAAATAGGGAAACTTGACATCTGCATACTCTCAGTGATCAACAATAAAAATACTCTTATTAAAAATGGCTAAAACAATTTAAGATGATTGGAATTATTAAAACAATAAAAAATGCATAAATGACACAGTAGCACATAAGCAGTATGTGGTTTCACCCTCAAATCATTCTTGACAGTTTCAAGTTCACTCAAAGACCTGAATTGACAACCCAACTCAACAAGATCTTCAATCCAAACTACCAGGGTTCAGTAAAACAAGTCCTCCAATCCCAACTTATGGTGGTCAAAATACTTCACCATTTGGCTCTATCTAAAGAGAATATCCTCCGTTAAAAGACTTTAGTGACTAGTTCATCCCCCAAAAAGAAAAATAAAAAACAAAAACAAAAGGAATTTCATTGTCTAGATGGTTGCAATTTGATAGTATTCTGAGGGAACTGCAAAAGTATAATTGGTATTGATTGGCATCTAGAAGATTCAAGCTTTTTAGATAATAATTTGAGACTATTACACACACAGAAAGACATTAATATATATGGAAAAGCACACATGTACACATTCTTTTTCAAATTGGTCTACATGTAGCAAAATGATTTTTCATCCACCATAAAAACTCATAACTCATCAAAACACAATACCATAACAAGCTTCCTGAAAAGATTATATCCCATTAATCCAACATTACCTATGAACAATATCCATGAGAACAAGCAGACCTAGCTCATGGGCTTTATCTATCAGAGACTTAAGATCGTCTGGAGTTCCACAACGGCTGCTAGGTGCAAAAAAATTTGTGACGTGGTACCTGCAGCACATGAAAGAAAATTCAAGGATATCTATCAAAAGTTTTTCCAGTAATTAAGAGCAATCAATTCACTAAAAACACCACATTCTAGATGAATAATGCCTTGTCTACCCATCTGACGTATTTTATTGAAAGTATAAGCCGTACAACAAACAAACAACAAACTGAATACATGTGACACTTCAAAACTATTACCCAAAGCTAGCATAATATGAATGCTCTTGAATAGCCATGATCTGAACCGCATTATAACCAAGTTTTTTAATGCGCGGCAGCACATCATCTCTGAAGTTGGCATATGTGTTGATTTTTGGCTCCTACATTTCACAGTTAATAACATTGTGAGGTTCAGTAAAAAAAAATTTCATAAATAATAAAACAAACCTTTGAACTAAATGGAAGAAAGAGGTCAATGTGTGAGAGGGGTCATGTCACAATTTTCCTTAAAGTGGTTCCTTGAACGTTACTATTTACAATAAATATGACTGCTTAACAAAAAGGATGCTAAACACGGTTAACATCATTAAAGATCCCATATATTGGTTATATTCCAATGGAAGACTTACCAGGGAATATTTGAATTTTTCTTCCGATAATTTTGCTCATATGAAGGAAAACTGAAAAGGCTGGTGCATTGATGTTAGCCTATCAATGCACATAACAATTAATGTCTCTGCTTTAGGAATGGTGCCTAATGCTAATATATTTGGCACATAATGTCTCAAATGAGAAGAGAAGAAAAAAATTATCACACAATCGCTGGGAGACCTATTTAACATAAAGTAAAAAGAGTATTTGTGGAAATAAAGCTCTCAACTTTCAAGATGCTTAATACCCAGAAACATGGATCATAATTTTTTATGTAGCAAAAGTGCCATGGAGCAGCATTTATAGCTTTGATCATAGGTCCTAATTCGTTCGCTCTGTACATTGGACTAAGAACTTCCTTCGATGATCAAAATTAATAATTAACAGTAAACAAATTTCCCTCTAGAGGATAGGGAAGATTCATTATTAGTTATCAAAATGGTCAATCATATAATTCAGGTCAGCTGCATATGAGCTTTGGACATAAGAGAAATAGATAACTCTCAAATACTATGTTGTTAGCTTCTATTAATTCCTTTAGATTTTTCCAAAATACTTTGGAATCTATAAAGTTTTAAATGCAAGAGCATCATAAAAAAAAATTGGCAGATTGAACTGTTAATAACAAGTTATTGCATTCAAGAGAGAAGGGGGAGATGCACACCGTACTACTCATTCCGACATGTGCTTCATATATCCTAAGTGATTTAGGTCTTTTTGGCTGAGGATATTTAAATACATACTTTTCCTGTAACAAGTGAACAAAGAGCATCATTAAAACAAAACAAAAAATGTCATAAAAATAGAAACATGATCAAGTCCAAAAAGCAAATCAACTAAGTCTACCATATATAAATTTTGGTGATATTAACACAAACATTCATCCATGAACAATTATAGCACAGCGTAAGAGGCAAGTAAGTTGATGTCAATGAACTCTAGATCAACTAGCACCTCCTACCCTTATAAAGTTCTAGGTGGAGGCTGAGAACATAGGTTCAAGACCCATTAGGTGCATGTGTAACTTACCAATCAAAAAATTAGACAAATAAATTGATGAGTTTTGAATTAGGCAAGTACTGAAAATCATATTGGATTTCAGTTTCTGATGGGACCGATTTTGTTTCAACATTCGGGAATCTTATTCAATAATTCCTAAATTATTGCACACCATTTCAAATTCAGATGTTACTACTGTCTTTGTTCTACCTTGGATTCCTTGATATTGTCATTTTTGTTTCAAAGGTAAAATGTTTTATTCAATCAAGAGGCTGAAAATATTATGAGCACTTTGTAATTAGAAATATTGAATTTTCATTATTACTCAAGCCAAAGAAGGGCAAAAACACTGCAGAACCATACCTCTTCGGGCGGATCATAGTATATGCCATTATAAGGAATTTCACCCGGAGCCTGTACAGAGAACTTGATCCAAGCAGGAATGGAGTCCTTAATGCCAGATGGAGTATCCATGCGGATCTACAGTTCATGATTGAGAGAGTTATTTGACAGCAGTTGCATGTAAAAAGAAAATTATTTAGCCAATCCCTAACAACCAACTATGCATCTCCTATTTTGCCTTCGCCTTCTGAGGCATCTCCAATATGTTATTGAGTTATTAAGGTGATTAGTATTTTCCAGCTAGGTTTTGTGAAAAGTTGGACACTGCCAAAAGAAATGCTGATGTCATTTTGGAATTGTAGTGAAAAGAATGGCAAGGCTATCTTAAAGGTGGTGGACCAGCAAAATGGGATGCCCAATAGTCATTTATCTTAGGAGTTAAAAAGTAATGAAGACGTATTATGGAGGGCTCTCAGTAAAGAATCAAGCTATTTCTTCTTCCCTGGTTCTGAAACTTCAAATTATTTCCATACGATTTGGAGCTTATCATCATGCATATCACAATTTATAAACTATTTACTATAAAAGAAAAATAAGCATGCCAGTGCTCTACGTATATTTTTGTAGAAATTTTAGATTCTATTTTCATCATAATTAATGCCATATAATAAAAAGGTAACATTTGCAAAATATGTTTTTTTAATAGGTGATAATATGGCAGGTTCACAGGCCAGTGTAATGAAGAGTACCTTTAACAGACAGTAGCCTCATCTCATCCAGTAAGATTTTACATAACAAACAAGTTAGTAGAACCTTGGAAACCTACTTGTATGCTAAGAAACTATCCTTATACATGGTTCATAACCAGATTTGATGAATGTTTATTCTCACTTTCAGAAAACTGCAACTTTTTTATTCAATTGGGAAAGAGTTCAAGAAGCTATAAGTACAGAAACTAAAATCAAATCACCAAAATCCTTCAGAGAAGACTCATTAGGGGAGAATGTTACCTTCACTCGAGAACCATGTGGGATTGGCGGAGAACCATCTGCATTGTTTGGCAAAAAGATCTCCCAGACACCAAACTCATTCTGTTTGCATACAATTAATGAGTTTTTCTGACAACAAACAGGAACAGAAATCTATGTACTACAAAAGTGTAGGATAAGTAGACAGCCAGTCATACCCGGTAAACATTACAGTCAAATTGATTTTAAACATGGTTACTGGCCTTTTCTTCTATTCTAGAGCTTGCATGGTAAGCTAATAGGGGATCCAATCTGCTAGACATGTATGCGATCAAAATGAAGGGGTGGTTTTCTCTTTTGGTAATACAGCATATGCAATATAAATAATAGAAAAGTGAGATTTTTTTTTTATTTTTTCAATAAGTAATTGGGAGTCAGCTGTTTATTTTAATATATTAATTAATCTCCTTTCTTATCTTTTTTTTCCCCACATTATCCTAATTTACAAAAATGATACTGAATAAGTATGCAAATGATGTGTGTACTTGCTTGTGTATTCTTAACAAATTTATCTGTAATTTTATTATAAGACTAGAGTAAATTTAGTACCAAAAAAGCTGTGTATGCATTGAAGGGGAGGAGGGGGTGAGATGAGAGCTATAGATCCTTAGTTAGCCGATAACGTGTTTGCCACAATTATTCAAAATTTCAAATTTGCTAGGATTTCATCCTTAGGAAAAAAACAAAACAAAACAAAACAAACAAACAAAGGCAACATACCCGGGTCATAACATCAGCGTTAGGATTCCAGTTGTTAAAATCCCCAATCAAGGCTGCTGACTGCAAAATGCATTTAATGGTCGTGCTTTGTAAGTAAGAGGGAAAAACAATAAGCAGATACTTCAAATATTATGGTCAAGGACCACAACTTAAAGTCGAAACAATTTGTGCTTCAAGCTGATTGTCATTATTATCAGAAATAAGTGACTCTCATTGAATCAGATCAGAGCTTCCAACCAATTGGGGAAAACAGAACATACCAAGATTATCCAAATTATTTATGATCATCTCGACTCATAAAACCCTACACAAGCCTCACCAGATAATTGTGTTAACGGTGTTGAAAACCCATAACCTTATTGACTACTTTTAAGGTCCTCATCCCAATCACTATATTAAATGCTCAAAATGGGAGAGATCAAAGTGTATTCCCATTCCCCAAGGCCTATTACATTAGGTTTCCATTCATCTTTCATTTGCCTCTTTAGATTCCCTCTTAGACTTCTCAATGCTTTTAATTTTACGACATAATTTCAATTTTTTTCCTTCTTGGGTGCCCTTTTCTGTAATCCCAACACACTAGGGTTGTGCCCTTCAATAAGCTTTTTTAGTTATTAAAATTAGATAAATGTTAGTTTAAGTGTTTACTGTTTAGAATAAATCATACTATGCTCTTGGAGCTTATATATTCCAACATACCTAGAATGGCAGGGGGTTACAGGATGTTATGGAAATTGAAAGGTGGCGGTGTCTTTACTGTCAACTCTTATTACAAAGCTATCCAAGGTGCATCACCAACTCTTTCCCTTGGAGTATTTGGTGTACTAAGGCCCCTAAGAGAGTTTCCTTCTATGACTGGACTGCTGTCAGAGGATCTTAGCTTGTGATAATCTTATCAAGCACGGATTTACCCTAGTAGGGTGGTGCTGTATGTATCAATGTAGAGGGGAGAAGGTAGACCATTTGTTGATCCATTGCGATGTTGCTTATGATTTATGGAGCTTTGTGATTATAATGATTAGAATCTATTGGGTGCTACCAAGGAGGCTGGTTGACCTTTTATCAGGGAGGTGGAGTTGGTTTGGGAAGCACTCTTCAGAAATTTGGAATTTTACTTCATTATATGTGTGATGTGTCTGTTGTGGAGGGAGAGGAATAATTGCACTTTTGAGGCTAGGGAAAGATCCAAAAATCAGCTAGAGGCTTTGCTAATTTGTACCTTGTTTGTAACAAATAGTAACATTCATGGACTCATTTTGTTTTTGTTCATAAGTCTTGTACGTTTAGGTTACAGAGTCCTCATCATCATGAGCTTGTGACCTTTTTCAATAACAAATCTGATTACTTATATATAAAAAAAATAAAAATAAAAAACTATGTAATAAAAGTTGGGTCTTACAAGCTTCGCTGCTTTGGTTCCACTAAATGGACACCTTCTCCTCTTTCTTTCTTTATGCCACATGGTGCATTATAAGACACTACAATTATTAACACAGTTTTCTCCAACTAAAACTCTATTTTCAAAATTTCTTAGAAATTCAAAAGAAAGTTCAATATACAATTTATATTGTATCAATAATCTACCATAATATTATATTTTAATGAGTAAATTGAATATTACACATTGTGCTTGTACTATGTTGTTCAATGTAGCTATTACACATCGTCATGTAATACACTATAAGTACAAAATTTTGCATAAAAATTGTTAACATAGTATTTTTTTTTTTTTTAAGAAATTTAAAATTTTATTACCAAAAGTTTCAAAAAATTTAGAAGGATTTTTGGTATTTATTTTTAAATTATTTTAATTATCAAAAAAAAATTTGATTTTGATAATACTCAGTCTTACATTATGTTCTTTGGCACTAACTTTAAGTTATTTTGTTCAATTTCAATGATATAATTGAAATATTTTCTTTAATTTATTCATAATTTTTTTATTAATTCGTGCATCGAACGAGCATAATACTTCTTGCTATAATAATTAAACCTATAGCCTACACCAAGCTAAATCACAAATTTTGCATCCATTGATATTTTATAAGTTCATTCAATAAGCTCAAATATATATATATATATATATATATGCAAATAATGAGCTCAATACTATAGTTTTTTTTTTTTTTTAATAAAAGGATGGATACACTGCTTAGAATTATATTTGCTAACTCCAATCCATGAATGTATAAGTTTACAGGTTTCCTTATTGGTTTTGAAGAGTAGTAATCTCCAAAACCAGTAATTCTTATGAAGAGTAGGGATCTCACATTGACAAGAAAATGAGTAAGTAGGTGCGATAACCCCTATAAATAGACTGATGGCATAGCTGGTTTGTTATGGGTGTGTGTGAAAGTTAGTAGACAAGACTTTATCTTGTGTCAGTTGTGTGTTAGTGTGAGAGCAGCTTTGAGGGTGTGAAAATTTTGGAATAGGTTTGTGAGAGTTTGAGTGGTTGTGATCCTTATTGTTGATAGTGGATTCTTTTGTTGGCATTGCCTGCAGATGTAGACATAGAATTTGCTGAACCAAGTTAAATATTGTATCTTGGGTTGTCTGCCTTTCCTCTTTTTTTTTTTTTGCGTGCTTTTATAGCAATATTCATAACATTTGCTATTAGTTAATTTAAATTTTCAATTTCAGTCATGAGCATTGAATAACCCTACAACCCTAGTGACTAAATTGCTACCTTGAATAACAATCTCTTATATCAATAACAAGAGTTTGAATCAGGATGTTTTACTACATTGTGTGTCCATGCAGGACTGCCTACACCAATCCTTTTAGTTGTATGAGTTCTTAGACCAAGCACAATATGATTCCAACTTAAGTCAGAACTAATATTACTAACTTTTTTTTGATAGGTAAGAAAAATTGAATTAAGAGAAGGCTACTTCAATAGAAAAATGAAGTAGCCAAAAAAAAAGAGAGCACAAACAACAGAAAAGAAACCAAAAAATAAAAATTATGTACAGGAAGAAAGGAAATCTAAAAACAGCAGAATGGATATCCTAGAAGTAAAACACCAAGCATGACACCAATCAAACAAGGTCCCTACAAATAAAGCTAAGAGTTGATCCCCCAGTAAGCTCCATATCTTCAAAAATATGACTATTGCACTCCCTCCAAATAACCCACATCACACAATGTAAGAGTACTTTCCCAACCAATTTCTCCATCTGGCCAAAAAATCAATAACCTTCTTGGGTAAAACCCAAGCAACACCAAATGAGCAAAACTCCATAACCAAGAAACTTCCTCACAGTGCAACAGTAGGCGATCAACACTCTCCCCACTACATCGGCAAAGACAGCACCAATCACCTGTTAGAATCTTTCCCCATGCAGCTGTCCAAACGAAGAAAGACACTCAACGAGGGCCTTTCACACCCCGAATACTTTTCCATGGAAAAGTAGTAGAGCTAAATCCCCTCAAAGCACCATAAAAGGACTGTGTATCAAAATCCCCCCTTCAACTTCAACCCCCAAAACGAATACTACTAACTAAAAATAAATAAAATGATAGTACTAATAATAATATTAGTAATAGTAATAGTAAAGTGGATTTTCCACAAAACAGAAATGAGGTAAGACAAACCTTAGCTCCAGGTGCCCACTCTCGGTAAGTTATACCTGTGTCACTGTAAAACCAATCAAGAAGATAATCAGCAACTTAAATAAACTTGATTCTAAGAGAAACCGTAGCAGGTTCTGACAAGGAGCACACAATAAATAATTTATCCAGAATGAAGATGTATGGAATTGAAGTACTTAGGAGCATATAAACTATATATGATTATACTACACCAGAATTGAATAAATGAGTATATTCTCTGGCAAAGGCCCACTTACGTGCAGAATAATCATTAACTTAACAATATTTTCTTGAAGGTAGAAGATGAATGCTAATCTATCTAAACCCAAAGGGATTATGCATACTAATCTTTAAATTAACATGCTACACAAATCCTTTCCAAAAAAAAAAAAAATGCTACACAATTAAGAGGAAAAGAAGGTATCAGTGGATGGGTATATTTCTGACAAAGGCCCACTTTTGTGCAGAAGAAATCATTAACTTAAAACAATATCTTCTTGAACATAGAAGATGCACTCTAATCTATCTAAACCCAAAGGATTATGACTTAGGATTATCACTTTCCATACACTTGGAACTAAATATTCAAATTGTCTTTTAAATCAAAGGAGCGGCAAGGAAAAGTAAGATGCATTTAAATAACTAATCATGCATGGGCATCAATTAGTTCATTTAGTAGAATTTCTTGTCATCAAATAAGGGACTTGAGATCGAATTCCACCAATGCTAAAGGGCGAGAGAGGTTTAAGGGGAAGGATAGGGCTACCCCCTGTTGTGTAACCATTGGGCCTCCATTGGAACCCCCCCCCCCCCCCCCAAAAAATCATGCTTAAATGACTCCAAATTCCCAATGAAATTAGTATTCATAATCAACGAAAGAAATCTAATTCCTTAAAGAGATTTGTAATACATATACTAAGCCAAATCAAGTGATTTTTGTTTGTTCTTCCCTACCCCATTAATATAGTTGCTTCGTCTTCTAATTAATTGTAGATTTGGATCAAAGGAGTAATACCTTCTTCTTTTTAATACATTCTTTTATTTTCCCCCACATAGCTGAAAGCTATAAGATAATTAATAACATGTGCATCCAAATAATACTGCACAGTGCAGAAACTAACGTTTTCAGACACAAAGAACATAGAAACAATCAACCTTCCAAAATGGGATATCTAGTAGTACCTGCGGATGAAACCAAATTTTTCGTAACCACGAGAAAACACCTCCAAACCACCTTCATTCTTGTCAATTGCCTCACGCAATTTTTTGTACTGTCCATAACTGTAAATTACAATATACATAGGTTAAAGTTTTAGGGTTTTACACCTACTACTTTGGACAAAATCAATAATGTCAAGAATTTATGGGAAAACAAAAGAAATATAATCAAACAACTATAAGTCAACCAAAAACAATAAAAAGCAATTAGTAACAATAACCCTCTTCTATTGACATGAATAAACCCAAAACCTATCAATCACTCTTTTAGGTTGGGGATGGATTTAAGGTGAAGTTTTGGCATGATCAATGGTGTGGTGAGAATTCTCTTGCAATATGTTTTCCCGAATTATTTATGATTAGCTGTGAGAAGGAGGCTGATTTTTTTTGTAAGGGCTATGCAAGATTGGGAATTGGAGCCTTTGTCAAACTTCATGGATACTATTTATGTTGCCTCGGTGAGGGGGAGTGGGGACAATCAGATGCATTGGGAACCAGATAAGAGAAGGTTTTTAGGTTAGTGGTTTTTATCAGGCCCTGCTTCATACTAGTGTCTAGAAGTTTCCTTGGTAAAGCATATGTAACCAAAGATCCCTTCTAGAGTTGCTTTCATTGTTTGGACTGCAGCCCTAGGAAAAATCTTGACTAGCAACAATTTAAGAAGACGTGTGTGGACTATGGATTGGTATCATATGTGCAAATGTAACGGGGAATCCGTAGATCATCTATTACTTCATTGCCCTATTGCTTCGGAGTTATGGTCTATGGTATTAGAATTGTTTGAAGTTTGTGGTTAAGTTACTAGCTGGTTGGCAAGGTCATTTCAAGCATCATAAGAATGGGTCTATATGGATGGCTACCCCCCATTTCTTGATGTGGTGTCTTTGGAGAGAGAGGAATAACAGGTGCTTTGAAGATACAGAAAGAACCATGTCTAAGCTAAAACTATTTTTCTTTAGAACTTTGTTGGATTGGACGTCTTTTTTTCGTAGTCAAACTCTATTTTCAATTATTGATTTGATAGACTTATGTAACTTGTGTGATTGATTGTATGACCCTAGTCATATACCCTATGTATACTTGGGTGACTATTTTTTATATTAATAAAAAAATTTATTACTCATCAAAAAAATTAAAAACATAATCATCATTCACAGCTTTGGTCATTTCTCAAGGACAGTGATTAGTAAATATAATAAAGCTTTTTCTTAAGCTTCCAGCTGCAATTCAGACAGTCATTGGTTACAAATCTATATATGGTCCTTCAAAGATTCTCCTAATATGGTTTAACCCACCTTACCAATTGAACCGTTTTCAGTTTGTACAAAAGAAACACGAACACCACATAACCTACATTCTCAATAAGTAATTTCATTGATAAAAGCACAAAGTCAAGATAATTCTCAAAGAAAACCTAAATAAAATCAGATTATCTAGTTAAGAACAATTTATCTGGGTATTGCATTACAGAATCACAGTTTCCATGGTTAATTGTAAATGAAACCAGATATATAAAGACTGCACATAAACTTAGAGGACTACTTTATAATACAAGTACTATATATATTCCTATTCAGTTTTGTAACTTAATCAGGTCTGTGTCAGAATTAGCTACTACTCAATGAGAATGAGACACTCTGGTAACTCCATGTGAAGAATAACACCTTTTAGATAACATATTGAGCGCCCATTTGGTAACACGTTCCCAAATAGCACTTTTTTGAAGTACATATTATTTGTCAACTTCACTTATTTCTAGGTACAGCTTTTTCAAACAATCTCATTTACAAAAAGCTGAAGAATAAGCTGACTAAACGGACACTCAACACAACAGCAAGAAGGCCCACTGAATTATAACAGGAAAAAACACACATAAGCATCAACAAATATGATCATTGCAGCCCCAACATGCACAATCTGAAGCAACTAATTGTACTCCCTCAATTTTTTTTAAGTCCTTGGCCACTTAGTAGTTCACACATTCCGTTGTATTAGGAAAAGATAAAAATGTTCGGTCAAAAAAAAAAAAAGATATAAATGTATCTCACCGGTAGTCAAGATGTTCACGATGATTATTCAGAAGTGGATCTATTTCATATATTCCACGGCCAGGGCCAGGTGGGGGAATGGTCCTTGGTCTAACTTCATCCTTTTCAATGGTTATTGTCTTGGCAATATGAATAGATGGCTTTTTTCCCTGAGCTCTACTATCATCACCTACAAGTGATGCAGCGGCAGACTCTTGCTCATGCTGAACCTCATTGTAACCCCTGATTGATTCCACAAAGTGTTCTTCATCCTTGAGCTTCTTGTCATTTTCCATGGTTTGATTATCCACATCATGCAATCCCTAAAAACAATCATCAGGACACAAGAAGACAATTAACTCAAGTAGGCTGAGACGTCAACAAACAAATTGACTTCATATGAGCATTGATTGCATTGTAGGCATTTAGGAAGATAATGACGATATATGGTATCAGACTAAAAGGTAAAATTTCAATTAATATAGAGCTGGAATTAATTGAATTAATCCAGGTAACTGTTATTATATTGTAAATATGTGCACATAGAAGACATATACCTAACTAATTACACCAAGACTGAATTTGAAAACATATGTACCATCACACAGTCCAAATTAAAATAGGATTTCTGGACCCCAATCTCTCTCTAATATCCACAACTTCGCAATAGTAAACAAAAGCTAGGAACATAAATCAAGGCCACCATAGAGTTGAAATTGCATTTTAGAATAAGCTAAGTTGTTATTCCCTTAAATTAAAATTCCAACCTTATCTTAGTTATCTTTCTCACTCTAATAACGTCATTTGTGCTGACTCAACCATGATGCATTCTGTTTGATGGAGTGCTTAGTTTCACAACTCCAACAAGGGTAGAATAAAGGGGCTCTCTATCCTTCATACAATTCAAGGTGCTTAGCATCGAATAACTTCCAAGAGTCTAATGTACAGACCCTTGAACCTAGCATCTCTTTCTGTTTACTTCTTTCTTATAAGTAAGAATCTTTTCTTTTTTTTCTTTTCTTTTTTTGATAAGTAACAAAACTTTTTAATGATCAAAAGTATCCCAAGTAAGTAAGAATCTTGTTACATCCAATGCTAGATGGGTTTCACTTTTCTTTTTCCTCTGATACTCAGTTGGCTATGGCTTTCAATGAGGGCATTCTTTCTCCAACCAGCTTAAAGATAACTGCTTCAACAGCAATATTAACATTGGGACATCATTGTTATGTGCTAATTATTGGGATTGAAATTATTTTCCACTTTTTGTAATTAATTCTTCCTCTGTTTTTATGGAGGGGGAGGGAGGAAGGAAATGTTATATGCATGGACCACTTTTCTGCAAAACTATCCTTCATAGTATTTTCCCGCAAAAACATAACAGATCATTACCATATCCCTTGTCCTAACTGCCTTATTCCTTTCATTCACTACTGATGTAGCAATCATTTTCAAATTTTTTTTTAAAAAAAAAGAAAAAAAAAGATGACTCGTTTCCAAGAAGGATGGCTGATCAGGAAGAAAATTTCCAAAGATGTTATTGTTCATCTAACTGGGCCAAAACCCTTGCTCAAGGGTTTCTATATTTTTCATATCAAAACTGTTATCAAACCCCTGGTTATAGAATCTGTCCCCATCTCGAGAGTTTGATCCTGTTGATTCTTGTGATGGAGAGTTTGATCTTGGCTAAGGATGAATGCGGGCGGCATGCTTTAACGCATGAGATCCTGGAGAAATCTCATTCAATGAGAAAAGGAAAGTCTACCAGTCTTTTAGGATACCTCAGCTGCATACATCACTTGATTTACTACACTTCCACTTGACACAGAACATTTTATATCCCTTTGGTGTCACTGAGATAAGAGATGTTATATCACGTTAAAGTATTGAGAAGAAAAGATTGCAAAATCCGATCCAATTTATCATAATTGATCAATTACCTTGGTGGTTACCCATATTCTGAAACAAAGAAAGAAATGCAAATCCTGAAATCCAAAACTGCCCATTATCCAATAAAGACCTAAATTTCTAAATAGCACAAACCAATCACTCAATTTTTGGAATTTAAACTAGAGAAGGTCATGACAAAACGAGCTGTTTATCATCAGATAAGTGTCATTTCTGCAATGTCCTTCTCTGTTATAATCATCAAATAGTTCTGGATTTATTTGTACTGAAACTCAACATAGCATCGATTACTTTTCAACAAAACATCGGAAGCTAGTTAGTCATTTATTTCTGTTGTATGCATTAGACATTACAACCACAACCACAAGAAACTGAGAAGTCTGCTAAAATAGAGGTAAAGGAAAGTAAATTTACACATTTACATGTACCGTCAGGCAGCACACACTCATACCTGGGGATCTTCCAAAACTGTTTCAGGATTGTCCAACTGATCTGTCAAGAATAAAGAGCCATCTCCCTGACTTCCAGGAACAAGGATTTTATTAGAGGCAGCAACCGTTAAAGATGGGGAGTCAGAATCAGGAGAAGACTTTCCAGCAAAGATCTTCCCTATAAACAGTCATCAAATTAGCTTTACATATATGATAAAAGGAAAAGAACACAAATGGACAGTCATCAACTGAACATAAATATACACTACTGTTAAAAACAAAGGAGCCATTCTAATTCTATAAGTGCATTCAGAATTTAAATTTATCAATACCTAGCAGTCACTAGTCAGTCAAAAAGGAAATACAAATGTAAACTTCCCATGGCTTACCATGACCTTGCTTGAGGTCCACAATTTAGTAACAAAAACAAAATTACGCATTAGTCAATATCTTTCAAATTTTACATAGCAATGGAACGAACAAAGTGACATCTAAATTAAGGTAAGTTAAAAACTTGAAGCTTCTGCCCCTGATATATGGGAACAATTCGCATTTCATGTAATGCTACATTTCAGAGGTCGAACCATAATGCATTGCCAAGTGACCCCCATTCAAGTGATGTATCACAGGTTCGAGTCTTGGAAATCAGTCTCTCTTGTCTCTACCAACCACCTCTCCCAGACCCAAGAGAAGCAAGACCCTTATGCACTAACCTTCTTTATAGCTACATTTCTCACAAAAATCTTATCAATCATGAGTCATTACCGGTACTTTAGAATCATATGTAAGATAGGCAATTCAACTTTAATGGAAATTCAAAGTGTCCCTAAGTTTTTTACCTACCTTTATTCCCAAAACCCAAATTTGGGCAAGTCATTGTAGTCACTAGTATAAACTTGTGGCGGCAGTTACACCCCAACCCACATAATCAATTGTAAATCGTCTTATACACACCCCGTACCGCATATTCAATTGTAAATCATCTTATACGATAACTACTAAGACTACAATTCGCCACTACACCTCAAGGGCAGTACAATTGACTGCAGACCACGCCTCACAAAGCAGAATCACTAGTTCAAGTGTCACTGTGTCAGAGGTGCACACTACAGCTCTCTCTCACATAAATGGGAATGCGACCCGTTGTACTGAATAATTTTACCCCAAAATTCCTGTATATTCAGCTCTGTTTTAGACCAATCAGAAATTCTCTCTCTCTCTTTTAAGAATCCAACTCCGCACAGGAAATTAGAACCACACACTCACTGATTATAGCAATTGCGAGCCTAAAAGCCAAACATAGCCCTCATAGACCGCAAAATCCTCAATCTACACTGAACAGTTTATCAAACTTGTATCACAAAATCCGATACATATATAGATATAATAGTCAGTCAAATTCAGTTATTACTATATATATATATATCAAATCAAATTTCAAATTAGTAAACAAAATAATGATCGCCATTTCTAACTAAAACTATACAAAACATTTCTTAGAGAGAGCGAGAAAAAACAGAGGAACACAATCAAAGCCAGTGGTGAAAAGCAAAGAAGATTGAAGAATAGAGAGAGAGAGAGTGAGAAAAATTTACGAGAAAACGAATCCTTGGTAGGCAAGAGAGAGATATTTGAACAGCGATTGCCAACGAAGTTCGATCGCGAGCGGTTGCAGAGCGGTGAAACTGCAGGGAATCGTATCCCTGAGATGGTGTAGACCATTTCTCTAGGGTTTTCTGCTTCGGAAACTGAGAGCGATAGATCTAGACTCAAGCTGAGAGAGAAGGAAGAGAGAGTGAGAGTGTGTGAGTTTTTGAGTTCAAGGCGCCGAGAGAAGCGTGAACACTCAGAAGAGCAAAATATCAGAGAGAGAGAGAGTGTGCGTGAGTGAGTGAGTGAGTGAGCACATGAGGCCAAAGAGAAGCGAGTGCTACGTGGTGAAATGCATGGGGAGAAGGAGTGAGGTGGGACCACCTAGAAAGGAAGGAAATTTTGTGAATTCTCCACCGTCCGTTGGGTTTGGGTTTGTGGTGATGGACGTAATCGTAGAGTGCCACGTAGGTAGTGACGTCGTTGAAGATCAGAAACAAAAGGCCGTGAACGTGCGGTCTATTTTTTTTTTTTTTTTTTTTTGTGTACTATCCTAAAAACTAACTTAACTCACTCATCAAAAAAAAAAAAAAAAAGTTATAACTAAACTCCCTTGACCATTTGATCTCTTTTCCTTTTTCCTTTTCCTTGTCTTCCCTTTTTTATATCACTCGACAGTTCAATTAAAAGAGGTGCTTTTGCCTATAGATGCTGTATTAGGGTGAAAAGAAAAGCTTTTGGAATCTTCTCAAAGAGGACTGGGAGTAGCATAATATTTTATATAACTTTTGTTACAATTCATCACATTGAGAAAAAGTTATGAGTCTATATAGATTCATATCTCCTCCACTTACAACTCATCACGTGAAAAGTTATGAGTCTATATAAATTCACATTTCCTTTACTTACAACTCATCACGTGAAAAGTTATGACAAAAATTGTAAAAAATATTGCAGTACTAGCATGGTTCATCTTGAAAAACCTTTTCACTGGTTAATTTATCCAACCTGGAGTTAGCTGTGCGACCGTGTCAGCATTAGTGCAAGTTAGATTTACCTTTCTTTCTTTTAGGGGAAAAAAAAACACAAAACTCATGTGATTTTCTTTCTTTCTAAAAAGCACGTAAATCCTACTTGATTCTATTATAATATTATTTTATGTGTAAATCATTACTCGTGTGTACATTTGTCTTTTACATGCTTATTGTATACACTCAATTAAATGTAAGTAAATAAAAAGTAACTAATATAGCTTTTACAACCTCTAACTTTGATTGTTTTTTAGTATGCGTTTGGCATTGGTGAAAGTTTTTTAGTATGCGTTTGGCATTGATGAAAGTTGTCAACTTATTTTACTATTCAGTTTATTTTTACTACTATTCATGAGCCCTACTACCCTTTTTGGTATTATTCATGAATTTCATTGTACTACTTCAGCTAACTTTTACCTTATTTACAGTACTTTTAGCCAAAAAAAAAAAAAATTCAACAAAATAAGCGAATCCTAAACAGACCAAAGGTGAAAGCAAACACTTGAGACCTTGACTCAATACTGTCATGGTTAGGAAATTTTACTATACAGTGTGTGAATAGCTTGGCAAATTGATTATGTTTTTTTTTATCTAAACAAAATTAAAAAAACAAAGGCTTTGTAATTGAACCGTGAGGGAAGGTTTAGGGGGAGCATGAGATACAAGTTTTCATCAAATTATTCTTGAGGTGAATTTCTAGCTTGTAGTTTTATTTTTGCATACTAAAGACCCTTTCTCTTTGAATTTCTGGCCGTATACATGATTGTAGGAACCTCTTGACTAGGGAGTGACAAGTTGAGATGCACCATTTTGTATTGGAAAACATTTAAGTATGCAAATAAGAAGTGTTACATTCAGAACATTTTCTCAATACTTTTACAAAAAATCTTATATAGTAAGTTGTTATTAGTTCTAATTTAAACTCACCGCTGAAATTACTTTTTTACTAACCATTAACTGATAACAACAATTTACTTCTTCGAATTTGTTGTGAAAATATTGTGAACATAACATTTCTATTATGGAAAAAGAAGTTTTGTGATCCACACATCTTGTAGCTCGACACCTTTTGATTGCAACTCATTTGCTCCTTATGCTCACCTGGTTGAGGAACTTAGAAGCTTATTGCATTCTTTGGAAGCTTCCCAACTTTGTTTAGTTGCTAGTTATTGGTAATAGGGGTTGCCCAGAAGTTGACTTCTGCTGAGATTTAATTTTTCTGAGTTTACATTGGGGTTAAAGGATTTACCATTACAACTCTCTTCTATTTTTATTGATGATGTATTACCAATGATGTAATTCCTTCTCCTTTTAATAAAATTTCTAACTTTTCCATCAACAAACGAAAACATCTTTTGTGGGATGTTATACATCAGGCTACCTTTTGTACTATTAATATGTAAATGAAGAAAAGGGGGCAAAAAATTCTTCTTCTTTTTTGGGTAAAATAATGCTGAAAATATATTAGTCACAAATAAGTCTATTAAAACAATGCAAGATTTTGTCAAGAGATAGCGGATTCTCCACCACAAATGGTGGACTATCAAAATTAACATAATTAAAAGATTGGGTAACTTCATGCGGGCCAATGCATCAACACACTAGTTTCCCTCCCTGAAGATGTGATGGATTGCTGATATGTGGAATTTCTTCAATAGGATCTAGCAATCATTAAACAAAGGATCCGTAAGATTATTTATCAAATTATTGGTAAGATAAGACAATAAGCTCATCATCAAGTTCCACACATAAAGAGGAAATCCTAAGTTGTGTTACTAGGATTAGCTCATCCTTTAAAGCCCATGCTTTCATCGGTCACTTGGAATCCAAGAGAAAATATCTGCATATATAATATATATGCACACCCCCTTATTTTGTTCAATTCCATACCTCTATATCCTGATCGACATGACAAGAGAAAATATCCCCCTATATATATATATATATATATATATATATATATATATATGTATGTATGTATGTATGTATATGCATATCCCAGTGAGATTGACTCATTACCAGCATCCAATTGCTCAAACCACGCGCACACATGAACGGTAGTGAACAACCATGCCTAATTGGGCAAAACAGGAGACCAAATCATTACTAAATCTAAATCAAAGTTGCATTGTCTTATATTTTATGATATGAGTTATAAGACAAAAGCAAGTGGGTGAACTGAAAGCAACGGTTCTCTTCTTCAAACAGCATATCATGAAGGAATATACTACTCATGTCAAAACCAAAGAAGCATCTTCTATACTACTATTTAAGGGGCTTCCCGTGTTTGGATTCCTATTTTTTTAGTTCAAAAATGCCCCTACAATTCTATGTTTAAATAGAGACAAAACTAAAGGACAATCCGGTAAAAACTCATTTTTTAGTTCAAAGATGCCCCTACAGTCTTATGTTTAAGTAGAGACAAAACTAAAGGGCAATCCGGTAAAAATGCAACTCCAACTCCCACTAAAATATTACCTAAAAAATAGGACCACTCTCCTATTAATTTTTAAATTGATTTATTCACTTATAAATTATATTTTTAAAATAAAAATCATATATATATATAATAATTAAATACAATTTTTTTTCTACAAAATAGGACCACTAAAAAAGAAAAGTCTCATCGCACGCGCTTCAATAGGACCACTAAAAAAGAAAAGTCTCATCGCACGCGCGAAGCGCGTGTGATGAGACTAGTAAATAATAGATTCGCTGTTTAATAATTAAAGCAATCCATGTTTTGTTTTGTCTCTATTTTCTTATTTGTTTTGTGGGTGTTTGGTGAATAATATCATTATTCTTCCTAGATTTTTATGAACTCCCTCTACCGACTTGCCCCAAGTTTGATTAATATTTGACTTATTGATGATTTAGGTATGATCTGATTATAATTAAGCACAGGAAATGCACAAGTTTCTTTTATTAATTAATTTTATAATACTTGATCCGATCGAGAAAACTAAAACTGTTTGTGAGCCTCATAAGTCAAAATTAGAGGGGGAAAAAAAGACATACTTGGATCAATGAAAGAAGCACTACAAACCCATTAGGCCCAATGGGCCGCTTCATGAATAGATGAAAATTTCATACCATTTGGTGTTTGAACTTTGCATGGATACATGATCAAAGAGTCCAAAGATCTAAAGAGAGATAACCGTGGTTTTAGTGCTCAAAAAAAAAAAAAAAAAAAAGTAACCGTGGTTTTAATAACTGTAACGGTCAAAAAACCGCAAATAGATCTGATTTTTGGTGTTGGACTGGTTTTCTCCCAGTTTTAGAGATTTTATCGGACCAAATTAGGGTCTAGTTCCCATTGAATCGGATGGTCAGGTTCGTTTTAAAAACTATGGAGATATTCAATATGGTCAATAATATAAATGACTTGGAAAAAATATAGTTAAGAAAAACATATATGTTTTATTCTATGCACATCTTCTTTTATAATTTGCCAGACTTCTGCCCCCCCCCCCCCTCCCCAAAGAAAAAGATACAGTCTTAAGAATTTTAAATTTTAAATTTCAAATAAATATATGGCTTCTTTAACCTTAATGGTGGTTGATTGGGACTAAGTTTAGTATTATAGGAGTAATTAATTTAAGGATATTGACCTCCAAAGCTAAAAACGTGTTACGATGGTTAGACAATCTTCTAATTATTTTCACCAAAATAGTTTTATGAATGACTATATATATTGCTCGATTGTTAGACATGCCGTGATGGTCAGGTGATTTGCCATAATTGGATATTGAATAATAAGTAGTACCAAATAGCCTTAGTCATGTGCTGCTTTTATTATGCAGTGCAAGTAAATCATGATTCATTCTCCTCATTGTCCAATGTAATGCTTGTGTGGAAGCATTGGTGAGAGTGAGACCTAACTAATATTTCAATAATCCCACTTAAAATAGCATCTTTTTCCTCTGCTCTTTGTTTCTAGGTTATATATGTATATGTTATCTCAATTGAGTTTGAAAGAAAATGGGTGCTACGACATAAGTTTCCTTGATATTCTGTAATAATAACAGTTTAGTACTCTTTTACTTATTAAAAAAAAAAAATTTAAACAATTTTAATATGAAGTTAATTTTTAATTATGAAAGTTTTATACCATTGTCTACCCTTGGCGTGATGGTCGCTCTACAAGTATAAGTACTTATAGATATGAGGGGTAAGAGACGAGATTTACGTTTCTGGGAAAGAATTTCACACACATATACACTCTAATCTAAGTGAGCGTTTGGATTGCATTTTCTCCTCACGTTCAGCATTTGCGTTTTATTAACGCTAGGACCCACGCTACAGTAAAACGAAATAAACGCTGAGAAGTGTCAGCTGAAACATGTAGATGAACAGTAACTCGCACTGTTCATGCATGCGGATTACTCTGTGCAGGAGACATTGTGCACTGTTCACAAGACCCACTACCACTTTATTCAGGAAAAATAAAAATAAAAAATGGGTCCTATGATACTATTTACACTTATAAAAATTATTTTGCTACAGTGTTTTCAGTTTTCAGCAAAATAAGCTGTATCCAAAGAGACCCTAAGTAGAATTTCTATCTTGTACTAAAATATATTATAAAAAAAAAATACAAAAGTTTTAACCATAAGACTCTTGTTCTTTTTCCTTTTGATGTACTTGAAAGTTTTTCCACCTGAATCAAATTATTGACTGAGAGTTGCCCAATTCACATATAATCAGAGACATATTCATCTTAATTTAGACTCAAGAAGGCAAGCAATTGTGTCTACAAGGTTGAAAAATATAAAAGGTAGCTTGCTTAGATTGGCAAGCCCTTATTTTCTACGCGCTATCATTGTTGTATATAGGGTCCGTTTGGATAGAGCTTATTCCTGAAAATTGAAAACTGAAAACTGAAAACACTGTAGCAAAATAATTTTAAAATGTGTGAATAGTACCGCGGGACCCATTTTTAATGAAAAAGTGGCTGAAAAGTAAAATTTGTGGGTCCGTGAACAGTGCACAAATGCACTGTTCACGGAAGACTTGGTCAACATCTGCGGCTGGGAAGGAAAAAAAAAAAAAAAAACGCAGAATCGTGGACGCTGGATGCTGGCCACTGTATCCAAACTCAGCCATAGACTTTAAGTTATTCCCATTTGGTTGTGTCACATCTAGATGCTACACCTTGATAAACACTGTCATTCATTTTTTTAAACACAGGAAATGTACAATTGTCTGTTCCTGAGCCTCATAAGTCATAACTAGTGAAAAAAAGAAGACATACTTGGATCAATGAAAGAAGCACTACAAAGTACAAAGTACAAAGTACAAACCCATTAGGCCTAGCAGCAAGCTCCTCTCCTGTTTCAAAGTCTCCAGTTCTCTCTTCTTTTTTTCAGATTAAAGGGAGAAAATGGCCCATTAGGCATGGATGCTAAAGAATATAGTTAGTAGGCTCCGGAAGGAAAGTATATAACATACTAACATCTCGACTCTCAGAGAGTCGATTTTCAACCTAAAAATCGAGTCTTTAAGACTCGATTTCCATGTTCTGATCAAATCTGATGTGGCCATTTTCCACGTGGTGGCCACCTGGAAATCGAGTCTTAGAGACTCGATTTACTTGTGAAAAATTAAATACTCTTAACGGACCAAGGGGACTCCAGGTAGATATCGAGTCTTTTAGAGTCGTTTTTAAAGGAAATCGAGTCTCAGAGACTCGATTTGCAATGTTTGGTCCACTTTAGTCCACGTGGCTAGGGCAGCTGCTTTTTATCACCCAATAATAAGTTTCTGAGGTCTGCCGTTTGCCATTGCAAAACAAAATCCAGCAGCTCTCTCTTCCTCTCTCTCTCACTCTCTCTCTCTCACTCTCATAGAAAACTTCAAATCAAACTCACCTTCCATTTAACATTCTCATGTCAAGTAAGGTTTTTATACACTCTCTCTAGTTGTTAGTTTTTTTTTTTTTTTTGAATAGTTGTTAGTTACATATATGTAATGTTAGGGTTTTTTTATGGGTAGTTGTTAGTTACATATATGTAATGTTAGGTTTTTTATGGGTATGTATCATTAGTTTTTTTGTTTGGTTTGTAATTTTTCTTTATATTTTTTATAGAATGATTTGAATATTTGTGCATTTAGTTTTTTTTTTTTTTAATTTGAGTATGATTAATGAATTTTTTTTTGGTTTAGAAACAAATGGTAATGATTGAGTATATATGTTAATGTGGGGTTTGTATATGCATATGATGTAACAAGTTAGTGTATATATGCTAGGCTTTTTTTTATAAGAAGTAAAAAATATTTAAGATATATATTTGTATTGTTAGGCTTTTATCACGGCTATTTTTGTTGTTGTTTGGTTTAATATTTGTTATTATTTTTTTGTTAGAATGATTTGAAATTTTGTAGTGGGGGTAAGTGTTGTCTTTAGTTTTTTTATTTGTTTGAGTATGAAATGATAATGATTGAGTGTGTTTGTATGTGATGTGGAGTGAGTATATGCAAATTTGGGGTGTGTTTGATGTAAGAAGTTGTAATTTTCCTACTTTGAGTACATAAAAATGTTTTGTAATTGTGTTAAAATATGTCACTAACATATTACCCTTGACTCTAATAGGTTCACAATCTCTGAAGAATATTGACATAAATGTATACTACGGTGGTCCCCTTTTCAATCCTGAACAGATTGACGGATTCGCATTTCAAGGGCCAAGTATCGAATGCTATTACATGATGATACGTCGTAAGTTGAAGACATTGAATGATTTGAAGATGAAAATAATGAAAGAACTGAGTTTGAGCCCTACTTGTTATGACATAAATATTATTTATCGTTACCCACAAGAAGTCCTTCATGAGCGGATAAATTACAAGTACATGGCGATCAAAGAAGATAAACATGTAAAGGTCATGTTTAATAGAATCCATAAAATGCCCCAAGTAAATGCTGCTGAGTTGTACGTAAGTTCCGAGCCGCTCGCAGAAATTGATGTCGAGGAGTTGCAGCAACAAACAACTACATCTTTGCAATTAGACGATGGATGCATTACAATGGGAGGTTACACATTCCCATCTCAAGATTATGCTGCCAATACTAGTGAAACACTTCAACCTGAAGAGACATATTTAGGGGTGGAGGACGAAGATCATTTTGCAAATAATGATGAAAATCTCGATGATATGGATGAGTTCGAAGAGAGGATTGAGCGAGGCGACTTTGAGAAGGATGTGGATGACCATGAACTTGCTCCCAATTTTGAAGAGGAAAATATGGAGTGCCATGATGAAGGTGATGCGGACGATGATATTGGTGTCCAGCATGTTACAAATACGACCACTGCCTACACACCTCCTGCCGAGTCATTCTCCGCAAATACTTGGGAAAATATGGTTGATCCTTCACGTCTTCAGATACCATTTGTTTCTACTTGAGAAGATGGGATGCATTTTAATAAAGGGTTGACTTTTGCAAATAAAGAGGCGGTGAAGCGTGCATTGATAATATACGCAGCAAAGGATAATAGAAATTTTATAATCCGGAGGTCGACCAAAACTAAATTGTGCGCCGCGTGCATTGACACCAACTGCAAGTGGTACGTTGGGGTATTCATGAAGGCTAAATTAAATGGTCTATGGATGGTCACGTCTTATATGGGTCCACACAGTTGTATACCCTTTGGCCTACAAAGAGACGGTAAAATGATGGATTCTAATTTTGTTGCATCAGAAATTGTGGGGAAATTGCGACAAAATCACACTGCTTGTATTGATGAGCTCCGGGGCCACATAGATACTAAGTATAATCATAAGCTCTCTTACTATAAGGTATGGAATGCAAAACAAAAGGCAATTGCTAAGATATTTGGAGATTGGGAGGAGTCTTACCAAAGGTTGCGAAAGTTGTTGTTGGCATACTTGGATCAAGATTCGGGTACCCAGTACAGCTATTGGACCATACCTAGCCCCATAGATGGTACTACGTTACTGCGCTATGTATTTTGGGCATTCGCTCCATGCATTGCTGCATTTAGATATTGCAGGCCAGTGATCAGTATTGATGGGACTCATTTGTATGGTAAATATCGAGGGGTGTTGATGATTGCAATGGCAACGGATGCTAACCAAAAGGTTTTGCCTCTCGCCTTTGCTATTGTGGACAAGGAGTCAGGGGCTAGTTGGGGGTGGTTTTTAGAGTGTCTCAGGAATTCGATAGGGCATGTGATACCTAACGAGGGCATTTGCATTATTTCTAACCGACATAAAGGTATCAAATGCGCCATTGCAGAATGGCCTTTAGGTGATGATGGAAAGTTACAGGTACATCACCGATATTGCCTTCGACATGTTGCTAGCAACTTCAACACACACTTCGATGACCCGACTCTAAAGGCATTGGCCTTGAAAGCTGGATATGCGACTCATGACGCTAAATTTAAGTCCATAATGCAAACTATTAAGGATGTCGAGATTAATGCACTGAGGAGGGTAGACCCTGATGATCCCCATCTTGAACGCTATATGCCATACACATATCTAATGAGTGAGGATGTGGAGAAATGGACCTAGTCACATGATGGTGGAAGACGTTACGGGGCAATGACAACCAATATCTCTGAGTGCTTTAATGGGGTACTTAAAGGTGCCCGCGGTTTGCCCATTGCTGCAATGGTTGAGTTCACTTGGTGCAAACTTGTTGCATATTTCCATGATCGACATAAACAAATTACTTCTGATCGCTCCCAAGGTAAGGTGTGGAGTGATTATGCAATGGGGATCTATAACACAAATTTGCAGAAAACATCAGGACACACTGTGAGGGAATTTAATCATGAAACTGGTGTATATCAAGTGGTTACCTCGTACAACGACCATAGAGGTGGAGGGGGAAACCACAGTCATGAAGTGCGCGTATTTGCTAGAACATGTGGTTGTGGAAAGTGGCAAAACATTAAGATCCCTTGTTCACATGCAATTAAAGTTTTGCAACAATTGCATCTCAATGCGACCAGCTATATTGACCCATGTTACAGTTTGGAGAACGCCATTCACACATATTCACATCAATTTGTGGTGCCAATGTCAGAGTCATTGTGGAGGGACGTTCGCGGACCACGGTGGGTGCCTGACCCAAGTCTGTTGCGGGCGAAAGGTCGCCCTCTGAAGTCAAGAATAAGAAATGAAATGGATGGAGTACGGCGAAAACGGGGAAGCCGGAACCCAGATTCGGACTTGAGGGAGATTCAACCGAGGCAGCGATGCGGAGTGTGTCATGAAGAGGGGCATAACCGCAGAAGATGTCCCAATTCCCTTGGGGGTTCGACAAGCGGTTCCCGTGGGGCTTCGACAGGCGGTAGTGCTACAAACTAGGCAAGTGCCTTTGTTGTTTTGATATAATATGCTCAGAATCTTATTTGGTTTTTGTTCTTCGCATTTAGGAACTAACAACTGCATTTTAATGTTTTTCAGGCGAGTGGAGGCTCGATTTTGGAATGGCATTGTACGTGGGAGTTGTAGTTATCTTCGGTATGGACAAGTGCTACGCGACCATGTTGTATCAGTATGGACAAGTGTTAGGCGACTATGTAGACTATATTGTATGGACTTAGTTGTTATTTTGTTTATTGCTAAATGTTGTTGTAATTGAACTAGTAACTATCCATTGTACTCGTTACATTAATTGCGTTGTGTAGCTTTTGCCTATAATGCCAGCAACCGTACTACTTTGGCATTAGTAGCACTTACTTCGGCAAGTTCAACCACAGGGGCCTTGTTTGAAGCAATGATAGCTAGTTATCAGATTGTATGCCGGATGTACTCTGGTTAAATTTGTATGGTCTGTAGCTAAGAGGGCAACTATACTGCCTATACCCAGTAACTATTTTAATCCAATTTCTTGCATTCAATGTACTCTTCAATTAATGTTTGTATACATTGCCCATGTGATGTGTTCTGGATTTGGTTTACAGTTGCAGGGGAAGGAAAAAAAATTTCTGCTATACAGCAAGGGAAGAGTGTAACAGAAAAAAAAAAAAAAAAAAACCAGTAGAAATCGAGTCTCTAAAACTCGATTTCTAATCGGATTCTAGTACAAATCGAGTTACAAAAACTCGATTTGTACACGACTTATTTACCAAAAGACCACTCAAATGGAAATCGAGTTTCAGAGACTCGATTTCCACTGGGAATTTTTCCAGTGGCACTTGCCCGTAAATATTTTTGAACTCTCTGCCTGGCGTGCTCGCTGGTACCGAACTTGAGTTCCACTGATGGAAATCGAGTGTCTAATACTCGACTTCCAATCGAATGGCATAATGGTAATTACTGCTAGAACAAATCGACTTTCAAAAACTCGATTTGTTTGGGACCTATTTACGAAAAAACCACTTTAATGGAAATCGAGTATTTGACACTCGATTTCTACTGGGAATTTTTCCAGTGGCATTTAATCGTAAATATTTTTGAACTCTCTGCCTGGCGTGCTCGCTGATACCGGACTCGAGTTCCACTGATGGAAATCGAGTGTCCAATACTCGACTTCCAATCGAATGGCATAATGGTAATTACTGCTAGAACAAATCGACTTTCAAACACTCGATTTGTTTGGGACCTATTTACGAAAAAACCACTTTAATGGAAATCGAGTATTTGACACTCGATTTCTACTGGGAATTTTTCCAGTGGCATTTAATCGTAAATATTTTGGAACTCTCTACCTGGCGTACTCGCTACTACGGAGCTCGACTACTGAATGTAACTCGAGTTATCTTGGTTTGTTTTTTTTTGTTCTTTTTTTTTTTTTTAATCGCAGAACAACACCACCGAAATTGCAAATTATAGTACCTATCTATCTTAAACTTTCAATGGGTAATTTGAAACTCTCGAATTAAATAGTTTAATTTACAATTGTAAGATTTATTTTGAAACCAAACCACCTTAAATCATAGGATTTAAATTTTATTAAAACCAAAATAAAATGAACCAAACTAGTAACTTTTTTATTTTTGAGAAAAAGTCTAGAACCAAAAACATGTAATCCATTGTGGTTTTTGGGGGGGGGGGGGGTCATTTCATCAAATAGTTTTGAAATGCCATTGTTACCATGTGCATATTATATAATTAAATTTATTAGATTTTAATAGAAATATTAACAAAGGATTAGATTTGTCACAAACTTTATGTCTAATAGTCTAAGAGATTACCTGTTCAAAACTTCAAGTTAAAAGTCCCAAAATAAAGTCAAAATTCAAAAGTTTTAAACCTTTGAACAAAAAGTTGTACTTTTGTGGTATCACAATCGTCTTTTTATTATTATTATTATTATTATTATTATTATTACTTTCTAGACTTGTGAGTCGTGACTGGCCATGCAAAGAAATATAACATTAAAGAATGGCATAAACCAATTTGATATCCAATCAAAATTGCTAAAGAGAAATCATGAACTAAAGTTTAGTAATAAACTAAAAGGCTATATGAAAATTGATGTGCGTTTTAAGTGTTTTTTTTTTTTTTTTTTCAATTTTGTCTTAGTTCTTTTACTTTTTTGGGTAAAGCCAGTGGAAATTACTGGTATGTATAGTATATCCTAAAGATCACTATTTATTTTCTAAATTTTCTATGGCTTCTGTTAAGAGCTACTTTTAGGCATTTGCTAAAAAAGCATCAATTGGGTTCCGCTTTTAAGTGGATGTACTGTGGGAGGGTGGCTGCGGGTGCATGTCAGGAGGGGTTAGATCAAGACCCAGGTCGAAGGAAGGAATGGGTGACAGCTCAGGAAATGACCGTGGGGTGGGTGGACGGATGTCAGACCCAGGACATGGATGTGGAGTGGGTGAAGGGATGGTGGTGGGGCTAGAGGATGGATGTGGGATGGGTGAGGGGATGGTGGGGCTAGAGGATGGATGTGGGATGGGTGAGGGGATGGTGGGGCTAGGGGATGGATTTGGGGTGGATGGGTGGGGATCGAGGGTAGGGACAACTCTCGGGGTAGCAACAGACGAACGAGACCCACGTCCGACAAGAGCTCTGCTTGTGCTTGGGCTTTGAGTAGGCGCTACCGCAGGAGTAGCTGCCTCCTCATTCGGGGCCTCAGGGATAGGAGGTTGTACACGGCCAATCTCCTGCACTGCATTTAGCACATCAGTAATGTCCTTGTGGTCCTCGGTGCCCACTGGGTGACGCCTCAACAAACGGGCATATCCTTCAATCTGACATGAAAAAACCAGGTATATTAGTAATGCAATACCAGGTATATTAGTAATTCAATCGATAATAAAATAAACATTGGTTTCGAATTGGTTCTGCTAGTAATAATTGCAAGTTATAGAGTAGACAAAATGCTAATTAAAAATTCAACAGATAGAAAAGTTACCATTATAATCAATCTAGCATCGAGGACATTGATGAACCTCCGAGTTACCCTTTTGTACCAACCGAAGTACTCGTGTTGTGGAGGAATATCACCAAGCACTGCCTCACAACGCTGTTGAAGGTGATTACCCCACTCTGTAATATGCGCAGCATGTTTCCGCATCCAATCAACACCAACCTTCCCCCTCAAATCAATGGCATGAAGCGCTGTATCGGTGTCAACATTACGGGGAATTTCTTGGATCATCCCGAATTGACGAACAACACGATCCGGTGTATGTTTCTCTACTAGGTGGAAACATACAAGTGGCACCGTTGCCGTCCACACGGCCCTCCCTGCAATGCACCACGGCGGAAGGTCCTCGAATTCAGCTTCATACGGCTGCCACACCACCTACGACAGCCAAAAAACAAGCAACACATTAGGCAACAATGTTTATATGTCAAAGTTCACCAAACCTATATCTTGTTCCTAAACATATTAAATAAGGCATTTTCATACCTGGTCTGGCAACATTGAAGCTATTTGCTCGCGGTACCTGTCTAGAAAGATGTGGGCGGGCCTGTTTTTCTTGTTTGGGACCCACAACCACCTACAACCCAGAACAAGGGAGCATATTAACCGATATAATTTAGGAAATTTGACACAAAATTATAGTGTATAACCTCTATTTCAAATTGTTTAATATAGACTTAAATAATTCCTAGAAGCTTTTAAAATAAATAAATTGAAGTTACATGACGTGTATGAGGTAGAGACTTACTTCAGGGACAGTGGACCACGAACTGGAGGACCATAAGCATCCACTGGCGGGCCATTAGTGACTGTCGGGCACAAATATGGGAACCTGGCCCATGCCCAATACTGGACCAACAGCAAACACCCACCAATCTGATTAGCTTTCTTATCGCTTGCCCTGCATAACTCTCGATACAACCATGCAAGGCAAGCACTTCCCCAGTTGTACCTTCGTGGGTTGCGAAGGTCTTCCAACTGCTGCACCCACATTAGATGCACCCTATCGCCGGATTTGTCCATGAAGATTGTGTCCCCTAGTAGCGTTAGGATGTAGCATCGTGCGTACTTATGCAACTGATCCTCTGTGGCATTAGGCGGCAATGGATTGGCAACAGCTTCCAAAAGCCGTTGGATGAGAATCCTCTGGCCATGAAGTTCTTTTCTCTGATTATTTACAGGTTGGAAGCCAAGGAATTCGTCACACACATTCTCCCATTCTTTCTGCGTGCTCCCTGTAATGACCTCGCCGTCAACAAGAAGCCCGAGAAGAACCTCCACATCTTGCAATGTGATGGTGACCTCACCATGTGGCATGTGGAAGGTGTGAGTCTCCTGCCGCCATCGCTCCACTAAGGCCGTTATCAGGCCGTGGTCAGTCTCTCTACCCGGGGTCCTGAGGAGTCCCTCCAAACCAAGTGCCTTAATGATGTCAACGACTCGGTCGTCCACAATTGGCTCTCGGTCGGAGAACTCTTAAGTGCGGACACGGCATTTAAGGGACCCTGGATCCTGCACAGAACAAAACCATGGATTAATATATGACAGCAAGTGTGTGTACATTGTATGAATCAAATGCGTGTATATTCGTTAAATATTTAGTGTTGTGCTTTACCTGCCCATTCCAAATAGCTTCTGACCGATGGTTGGCCTACAACGTCAACACCGACTGGTCAATGGGGCCAGGCTGTGCGTGGTCAATCTATCCAGCATTTGCAGCAGCCATACTGCAGAAAAATGATAAGCAATTAGCATGTAATAGACATTGAAAACAAAAAGAAAAACATAGATATATGAATTGGTGCTGCACTTGGAATTTATTTCAATTTTTACAATGAATCAATCATTCTTAATTAAATGGAAGTTGTTCCTATTATGTTCACTTTCTTGGTAGTGGTTCTTGTATAGGTGAGTATTGGGATTGAGCTATGGAGACATAATAGCAAATATTAGGCGCTTGTTGAATGGTGATGCTATGGAGCCTATGGATCCATGGTATAAATGGTTTAAAGGAACTATTGACAAAACTGCTGCAAAGGAAGGAGGGAATAGCTACATTATTTGTGGAACTATAGAGGAAGTCAATGAGACAACTCTAAGGATAACAGAGCTACCAATCCGTAGATGGACACAAGATTACAAGGAATTCCTGGAATCTATTTCTTCTAGTAATAAAGAATGCAAAGATCCCTTCATTGAGGTAAACCCACCATTCAACAAGCGCCTAATATTTGCTACATATTGAGGTAAACCCACCAGCTGTATAATGAACTCGCTGTATAAATGGTGAAATTTCAGGAATGTCAAGCAGCAATTTCTACATATGGTGGAAGTATAGAGAAAGCTACACTGCTACAATGCATAACCAAAATTAACTGGAAAAGTTAACTTTTGGATTAATGAATGGATGAACAAAATTTTTCAGAGACAGTCAAGGAAGAGGAAATTGAACATTTACGTTCAATTCTCAAGCAAACAAAAATGCTTTCCACTTATGAGAAGCATACAAATATACATACACATCAACTCCAAGGTTCAAGCACTTGACACAATTTGATGTCTTCCCTCCATGTCTCAAGCACCCCCGAATCAAGTGTAACTGATAAAGTATACATATCCAAGTCTTTACAAGGTTCAAGCACCTAACACAAAATATGATGTCTTCCCCTCATGTCTCAAGCCCCAAAATCAAGTTTCACTATGAAAGAACTTCAAACAACAGTAATAATTATGCAGGAGCCAACCCTGACATTTTTTCTCAATATGTTTGGAGGTAGAGGCATCACCAATCAACTTGCTGGAAAGAGGAAACAATACAATGAGGACTATCCCAAGATTGATAACCTGAATCCCGATGGAAGCCTACAGGCTTTAAGTTAGTAGAAGGCGATCATCACTTAAAACCTTGATTTTTATAAAGGACAAAGCAAATTCTTAGTGCTGGGAATACAATCCTATGTCCTTCCTGTAGTGTTTGACTGACAGAGGCTCATTTGAAGGTCCAACATCCATGCTATTTTGCATGTATGAGATCAAGGTTGAGGTACTCCAAGTAAAATTTTGCCAGCTCTTTGAAAGCCAGTTAATCAGCCCAAGTTTAGACTGGACCAATGGACCTATATTTTCTTTTGAAATTTCACACTAAGAACAACTTCTACCATCTATTATTAAAAAGATATTTGGGTGCATCTCAAATGGTTATATAGTTTCTTTTCATAGAATGTGAAGACAAGGCTTAGCTTGATCCTATTAGAAGTTTTTTTTTTTTTTTAACATACTGTTGGGTGTGAGTCTTTAGATCTTTGGAAGAATCATTTAAATCTTTTAGGCAGAATGGCAAATCAGAAAGTCACCAGTCATAAACTCACAGGCCCTATCCAGAGAGGAGAAAGTAGAGGGGAGGTTTGAGAAAATTTTTGCTACAGGCACATATTTTGGAGCATCAAATTATTTTTTCTTGAAAACTGCAAAATCTTTTATGGAGAAAATGCTAGTGAAAGACTTAATTGGGGCTTTCTTTTGGAATGAAAATGATGAGCTATAAGTCCTATACCAATCGGAAACTTGTTAGATTGAGATCTATGAAGATAAACACAGCAAATTTACTTCATGCACGAACACATAGACATCTCAATACACATTGAGCAGGTATATGGATAGACAATAGACAGATATTGACAGAGAGAGGCAGATAGATTTATAGAGATGAGTAATTACTTAATTTCAATAGAAGAAACTGCTTTAGAATAAGTATTACACAAACAGTGGCTGAAGATGACAAAATACTCCCTGCAATTATCGTTCAATCCATTTTCTTCAGAGCCATAGATGCAGAAACCAAATCTTCAGCAGTCACTGGCTTGTGCAGCTGCATTCATGCACAAAATTTTAAGTAAGGTGGCTGGAAGAGCCTGTGAAACCCTTTTACTCGATTAATGTCAACTAAAATTAATGGTATTAACTATTAACCACAAAATAATCACAGAAGGTAGGAGAAAATTAATAAAATTCATGGGATTATTAATTTAAGAGATTGCTGAATTGTATCTTATACTCAGGAACTGACAAAGGTTGAAATAAGGATGGTTAAGCTACCAAAGAAAAATACCCTGAATGGAGAGTCAAACCAAAATGCTATTCAGCTAGTGTTTTCACAGGATAATTGTGAATACTGTCTTCCCAAGGACCGTTATGAGACGGCCTCACATTCCGAAGTGCCTGCCAAACTGCACTATTTCAAACTCAAGCCAAAGGGGTGTCGGTCATGTCTAGAAAACAAATAAAAATCGAAACAAAAATAAAAAAATGAAATAAAGAATAGAAGCACCAATCGTTTTGACGCCAGTGAGAAGCACCACTAGCAGCAGTGGGTGGAGAGCTACGACTGTGAGAAGGTGGAGAGCTTGTGAGAGAGGCGCGAGAGGGAGAGTGAGAGGGTGAGTGACAGAGAGTGGAGAGAGGCGCGAGAGAGAGGCTAGACTTGGCTTAATTTTGAAAAACCCCTATTAGAAATCGAGTCTCAAAGACTCGATTTCCAGGTGGATCAACACACTTCAATAACTTCCACGTGTTGTACACGTCACATGTAAACCGAGTATTTAAGAGTCGATATATAAATCGACTCTTAAGGACTCGATTTCCAGGTGGCCGCCACGTGGAAAAATCGCCATATCAGATGTGATCAGACCATGGAAGTCGAGTATATAAGAGTCGATTTATAGGCTCAAAATCGACTCTCTAAGAGTCGAGATGTTAGTAATCTATATACTTCTAAACCACTGCCTACTAACTATATTCTTCCATAAATATGGCTAATTGCCCATTTTCTCCAGATTAAAGTCACGTGGAAACTAAATAATCTAAAGGTCATAACATAGACACGTCAAATACAATTTTCATCTAATTTTTTTTTCTCTGTCTTCTTCGCCCCTCTCTCCTCTTCCTCTGTCTCTCTTGCATGAATCACCAAACTACTGTACAAACGAAGGCAAAAGAAGAAGACTAAGGAGAGGAAGAACTGAGATCAATTGGCCTCTCTTCTGTGTGGTTTTGATCTTCTCCACCGTGATTGGGACTCTTGCTAGCTAGCTAAAGTTTTGATTTAGGCCTTTTTTTTCTCTTTTTGAAGGAAAAACAAAATCTAATTCTAGGGTTAGTGGGGGATTTAGAGCAAAATTTGCAGAAATTCCAAAGATTCTGTCCACACTTGCTAGAGCCAAAGAATTTACCTTGTAACCTCCTCCTCCTTCTTCGTTTGCACAGTAAGTTGGTGACTCAGTGAGAGAGACAGAGGAAGAGAGGGGGCAAAGAAGAGAGAAAGGAAGAAAAATAATGCTATGAAATTGTTTAGACCCTTAGATTGTTTAGTTTCCACGTGTCTTTAATCTGAAAAAAAAAAAAAAAAAAAAAAGGAGAGAACTGGAGACTTTGAAACAGGAGAAGAGCCGCTCCCAATAATCTATAGGAATGGTCAATGATGTAAATGACTAGGGAAAAAAATAGATATTCCTATGTAAAATAGTTGTAAATTTATAATAGTTATTTTTTAATAGATGTAACTACGTTTAAAATTTATATTCTTTTAAAAAAAATTGAAAATTTCTATTTTACTCTTTTTTTTTTTTTTTTTTTTGAGAAACACGTACAGAAGAAAAAGAAGGGCTATTTTACTCATCTTTTTCAAAATTTTCATACGTAATAATCAAATTACAACCGAAACTAGGACTAGAAGTGACCCTAGTTTTTTTTACCCCCATTTATCGTTGATGGAAAGATTTTCCTTTCACAAAGTTTTTTCTTTTCTTATCTTTTTCCTGTTTAGAATATTCTCCCCCAGGGATCTAGCAAAGTGAATCAAATTTTACACTAGTATATCTAGGATATAATATCCACTATGATAAGAATTGTTTATTTCAATTGTTTTAATCTTTATTATTTTATTTACACTCATGAGGGAATGATAAACATTAAAATATGTGGATTCTAATTAACTTAACTGGTAAAGTCTTTAATGGTTGTATAAAAGATCTGAGGTTCAATTCATGCCTACACCAAAAATTGATTAGTGTCTTGGTTTGATAATAAAGAACTATTATCATAAGTGGACACCATAAATTGAAGTTCTCTAAGAAAAAAAATAAACATTAAAATATTTTAAACGCATGAATATTATCATAATAGTTACCTATGCTATAATGGCCATACCCTAAAAAACATACTAATATTACAAAATTTCCTCGAATGGTTTATTGGAACAATCTTATACCTCCATTCCCTTTCCAATAGATAAAAAGTAACGCCAAGGTTATCCTATACAAAATTGAAAACATCAATAGGTAATGTCAAAGACAAATCATTTTTCACAATTGTTGATATATGTACCCAAAATTTCCTCAATAGATAAGGTTTTGGATTGGGCTCACAATTTATTTGTATAATGGGTTTAGTGTTTCCTACTAAGGGTAGCTCCTTACCAAGCATCTTAGTGACACCTTTTAGCCCTCACAAATTTCTCCTCTTTCCTTTTTAAGTTCCTCTCTATTTTGATAGTGCTTACTCTCTCTTTCACTCTCTATTTTTTTACTCCCCCTCTCTCTACTCCCTTTTACTATTTATAGCTTGAGGTTGGTGGAGTGGTCATGATTGTGTTCTGACCTCACTTGTGTGGGTGGGGTCCGATTTAATTATTCCTGCCAAGGAATTTGCTTTGTTGGGAACAGTGGTAATGTCATTGGAACTGGTTCTAGCCTCCAAAAGTTTACTCGATAGCGATACTTCCCAAGACAATACTGAGCTGCTGAGGTCATGGACTGTTCCGAGTTAATGTGTTCCCGACCAAGTCATATCTGATCGGTATGGGCTTATCTACCATGCATTCAAAACGAAATGGGCCTACCATTGGACTTGGGCTTGGTGATGTTCCTAGAGACTGTTCAGGCCAAGGCCCAATGGGTCTGGGATCATGTCCCGTACAGTTGACATGATCATGATATATTATGATTTACGCAACATCACATGCATGTAAATTCATCACTTACACGTAAATTCATCACTTACACCACTTTTGTTATTCTCTAATTACATCATATTAATAGTTATGATTTTTTTTAAAATGTTGTTTTGTATTATTGTTAATCATATTTCACTAGTTCAAATGCTTACCAGAAACTAGATTTCATAGTTTGACTAAATGTGATAAATATTTTTATGAATAGAATTGGAAGCATAGTTGAGCACTACAAAAATGGATTTCATTTATTATAAGGATAAAGTTTTGTAACAAACTTGGTTGTAATCTAAGACTACAACTCCACTCAATATATTTTGATTGGATGTGAATTTTGACAAATCGACCATTGAACTACATTTTATTCTTATACTCTTCATATTTATAAAATTGGTAGAAAATCAAAAATCAATAATGATGTCATCAATCAAATGATTAAATTTCAAGTTTTTGTAATTTAAAATTATGCATAAAAAAAAAGTTTTATGGATCGAATGATAAATAACATTCAATTGACTTAAAATTTGATATGTGTGTTAAGAACATAAAGAACACGCAATTCAAATGGTTAGATTTTTAAAATATGTTTTTTTGAATACAAATTGTAGCTGCTCCATTTGTTTTGATGAAAAATCTTGTGTAAAAATAGTTTTTTGTGTTTTCTAGTGTTTGGTAGCATTAGAAAAACAAGTTAAAGAAAAACTATATTTGGTATAAAAAAAAAAATTGGTTTATTTTAGAGATCGTTTTCTATTAATTTTTTTTTGAAAAACAACTCTATCTCACAGCAAACTAACTCGAGAAAATTAGGAGATGTTTTTTAAACTCATTTAAAGTTGTTACTAAATATGGAAAAATGAAATAAATTTACAAAAAAATAAAATTTAAAAAATCACTTGTTTTTTAGAAAACAATACCTCCTAAACAAATCGATAAAAAAAAGTACTCTAATTACGATAAAACCATCAACGTTATATGAGTCATTTAAATAACTTTTTTATTATATATATATATATATATATATATATATATATATATATATATATATATTTTAATGGGAACTAGCCGCTAACCCATGCAATACACGAGAACTTAAATTGATTATAAAACTATACAATTGCATAAATTGCTCCCATCTGACTTGAATTTGAATTACAATTTGATGAAGAAGTCAAAACTTAAAATATTTGCAAATTGAAAAATTTATTGCCTAGGAATTGTTGAAACAAAACAAAATATATATGGCTACATAATAGAGAAATATAAGAGAAATATTAATTATCTTCAAAAGAATTACTCATTGTATAGTTGTTGAAATCTACCAAACATGTTCAGATATTGCTAAAACTAATGCAAAAAGTCAAATGTTAAAATTTCTAAAATGTCAAAAAAGTAATTTAAAAAAAAAATTGAAGATTCTAAATCTATAATTATTGAAACAATAGAAAAAAAAAATGACTACAGTCATTACACACAATATATAAATATAAGAGAAAGATGCCGTTGAAATAAGCTAGACAGTTTCATATAATGCAAAAAATAAACCCAGAAATTCAGATGAAATTAAAGAATTAGAAAATTCGATGCCTACAAATTATTGACACAAAGTATAAACAAAAAAAATATGTAACTACACATAGAGAAATATAAAAGAAAAATATTATACTCTCAAAAGAATAATCCATTGCTATAATTGTTAATATCTGCAAGAAAATTTCAAATGTTATAAAAGATTAACCAAAAAGTCAGCAGTTAAAACACAATGAAATTATTTAGATGAAACAATCTATTGGTGGGTGGAACCTAGCGCCAAGTTTACCCTAGGATAATAGCTTGTTGTTGAGACTTGAGATCAAAATTATATATATAATGCGACTTCTTTTTCTTCCACGCCAATCAAGCAGTCACCACTGAGAGCCATCTATGCTGGTGCCAATAATTTCTCCACCAAGCAGTTAGTCTCCCAAAGAGAGATAGAGTTTAACTTCTTGTTAAGTTTGGATTAAATAAAAATAATTTTGTTTAGAAAATATGATAATGATGAGTTTGAGTTTACGTTAGACTTGTTAAAAAAATAGAGTTTCACTCTTTGTTAAGTTTAGACTAAACAAAAATAATTTTATTTAAATAAAATGATAATTTTATTTATATATTAATGATAATGATGGGTTTAAGTTTAAGTTTTTTTTATTTTTTTTTATTTTTTTTAAGAAAGAGTTTAAGTTTAAGTTAGACATGTTAGAAAGATATAATTTTACTCCTTATTAAGTTTGGACTAAATAAAAATAATTTTATTTAAATAAAACAATAATTTTATTTAAATATTATGTTGATGTGGAAAATTGCGAGAGCTTCAGAGATTTCGGTTAATAATTTTGTTTTTAAAAAATGATAATGATGAGTTTGAGTTTAAATTGGATTTGTTAGAGAGATGGAGTTTCACTCCTTGTTAAGTTTATATTAAATAAAAATAATTTTATTTAAATAAAACAATAATTTTATTTAAATATTAATGATAATGATGAGATTGAATTTAAGTTTAAGTTGGACTAGTTAGAAAGATAAAGTTTCACTCCTAATTAAGTTTGGCTTCAAGAATGGTAGAGTTTCTGATATTTCTGTTTTGTATATATAAATTAGAATGGCTTAAACAAATCACATGGATCACGTGACTTTTTATTAATGCTGAAGAACTTTTCAAAATTCTGTCCTTCAACGAGAACGAACGAACGGGAGGCGAACGAACGAAGAAGAATAATTTTCAAATTGTAAGATTTTTCTTTTGGTTTAATTAATTAATTAATTTGTCTTTGCTTAGTTTTGTTATTCGCTCTGTTCTCAAATTGAACTTTCACGCTTCAATACAAGATTTAGGTAATCCTTTCATCAAATACTTAGTTTGCAATTCTCCACTGATTTATATGGATTCACTAACCGTTACATCCAACGTAAGATTACAAAACCGTTTCTAAATTAAACATTGGTGCCTTTACATGTCTGAGTAGAAAGAATTGTAGTATTGAGGTTTAGCAAATTATAAGACAGCTGAAATTTTACATGATATAGGTTTTTTTTTTTTTTTTTTGGTGATTGTATCAGTGTTATGACAATAGTAAAGCCTTTATGGTTGTTTATTGGGAACTAGAATCTGTGACACAGCTTCTAAACGAGTTATATGCTCAAAGATTTGACATGGGGGAGGGGGGTAGATAAAAGTGATTTGAATAATTGGGTTTCCTTCTGATAGTTAAGGATTCCAAATGAAAAGCTAATACAAAGCTTTAGTGGGTGTCTTTCTTCCCGTGGTGTGTGGGCCTAGGATGCACGGACACTTCATTTGAGGTGTTGTACCCATGCTGTATCTGTGTTGTAACGGTGTTCTATCTGCCGTATCATGTTATAATTTTTCAAAAATTGCTCATGTCACCATATCGTACCCATATCTGTACCTATGTTCATGTCTGTGTTTGTGCATCCTAGTGTGTGTCTTTAGGCCAGTGGAAGATCTGAATCTTGTACATCTCTAACGGAAACATCAGAAAGTGCCAGTTGAGCTACAAGGCTTTTGGTGTTAAGAAAGACCTTGACTAAAGAAAATTTTAGGAAAACGTGTATAATCGACTGGTGTTTTATGTGCATTAGACATGGCTGGATTGTGCCTCATATGCTTCGCTATCGTGTGGTGGCTTACAAATTGTGGTCCTGATCTTTTGCATGTTTTGGTATTATTTGGGTCATTGCTTATTTTGTAATGGAGCTTTGGCTTGTTGGATGGGCCCTTTCGGCAAATGCATTAATGGGAGAATTTGCAAAACAGTTCCCTCACTCATAATGTGGTGTCATTGGAGGGAGAGAAATGCGCCCTTACTTTGAAGGATATGAATAAGAATTGGTTAAGTTGAAGTTCTTATTGCTGAAGGCCCTTTATGAATGGACTTTGTGGCTTCCAGTAACTTCTCTAATGTGGATTGTTTCGGTATACATATCCTTTGTGCAAGTGTATTTTGGATATGCAACTTGATATGTTTGCACCCCCATGGACTTGATATGTTTGCACCCCATGGACTTGGTTCAAGAAATTAGTGCTTGGTTGATTCTTGCATTATGTCATGTTCTCCAGTCCATATTGGATTTGTATGTGATCTTAGGATTCGAGGTTAGAAGCGTATACGGTGCAAAACTCACTGTTTGTACCTTGAGCATTTTTTTGACAAAAAGAGATATCTTGAAGCCATTTATTGTGCATTTGGTTTAGCTATTTTTAGGTGCTTATGCAGTTTTTTTTTTTCTTATGCATAGCTTTTTAAGCCTCACTTTTCTTTTCTTTTTTTTTTTTTTTTTTTTTCTATATATGAGTTTGCTCTCGACCACTTTCAACAAATAAGCAAATAAGAGAAAAACGTAAAAAGCTAATCCAAATACTCATTTAGTAACGTTTTTATAAGTACAGAAACAAAAGTAGTTCCTCTGTAAAATTTCATGTTTTGATGCAGCTTTTCTGCTCTCTTTTTTTCCTGATAATTTGATAGTTGGGGGAGGGGGCACCCCTAAATTTCTCTGTTGGAAATACCAGGAAGTGCCATTTGAGCTACAAGGCTCTTGACTCTTGCAACTGTTACTTGCTTCTGTGAATGAAGGTGTTGTTTATGGTCTGTACAAATGTGAACTGGATAGTGGTTATGCAGGTCCACATAGGAGGTTTTAGGCTTTCAGCTATGTGTTTTATGCCTCTATGGTTTCACATATGGATGCATCTGGTGTACTCGTTTTGGAACATTGATTTCAATTCTAACTGGGGTAAACTTCGCAGGTGTAATTCTATCTGGTTTTAAAAATTGCCGTGGTTAGAAGGTCAAGATGGTTGCATCAGAAGAGAATAGTGCGTTATTCCCGATCTTCGTCTTGACTGTAATGTCTCTACCTTTGGTGCCCTACACAGTATTCAAGTTATTTCATGCATTCTCTAAAGAGAAAAAGAACATCCACTGCCAGTGCTCTGTATGCTTAAGTTCTGGAAAGTACCGCCAATCCATATTTAAAAGGGTAAGTCTATCTTCCAACTATATATTCTTTTCTTAATGTTTGTATTGGAGGATTTCTCTGATGGCCTGGCTGCATATTAATTGTTTTGGTTTACCTTACAGATCTCAAACTTTTCAACAGGTAGTAACCTGACCCTTGTGCTTCTTTGGATTGTCATGATGGTCTTGGTATACTACATTAAGCAAATAAACCATGAGGTATTTGGTACTTCATTTTATGATGCTCCATATTCTTTCCTTTGATAGCGTATGGCTAATTATCATTTACAAAGTCAGGCTGGTACTCATAATGGAACATATTCCTTTGTTTTTCACCTTTTCCTTATTCAGATACAAGTGTTTGAGCCATTCAGCATTCTTGGATTGGAACCTAGAGCTTCGGATTCAGATATAAAGAAGGCGTATAGGAGACTTTCTATTCAATACCATCCCGATAAAAATCCAGATCCAGGTTCAAGTTTTCCATATCTTCATCGTATTTGTTGTTTTCACCTCTGGGTGGCTAGAAATGTCCTGTTAAGGGCCTGAGCTTATGAAGTTTTTCTCCCTCTTTTGTTTCAGAGGCTCACAGTTATTTTGTGGAATACATATCAAAAGCTTACCAGGCTCTGACAGATCCAGTATCTCGTGAGAATTTTGAAAAATATGGACATCCAGATGGCAGGAAGGTAGTATTTTTTTTCCCTTCAATAACACAGGAAGAAACCCTTTTGCTAGGTTTTTTGTGTGTTGAAGTGGTGAAGTTGATTTACTTGAACATGTACCACTGAATTAATGTTATATTTTGTTTGAGTCAGGGGATTGAAATGAGTGTAGCTCTCCCTCTGTTTCTGTTAAATATTGATGGGGCATCAGGTGGAATACTTTTACTCGGGATTGTTGGAGTCTGTATCCTTTTGCCCTTGGTGATGGCTGTCATATATCTATCAAGGTCATCCAAATATACTGGAAACTATGTCAGGCATCAAACTTTGTCTGCCTACTACTACTTCATGAAGCCTTCTTTAGCCCCAAGGTATTGAATTTCTCCAGGCTGATATTTTGGTGTACTTATTTGTCAGTGTTCAACTCCCGCTAAATAGTCACTGTTGCTTTGGGTTTCTTGCATTGATGAAAAAATTGTGGATGTAATCAATAGGGTACACTTTTAAACCTTCCTCCAAACTTCTCTTTCTTGATGCTTTTGGCAGGCCCCTCTCCTTCCACTAAATGGCCTTTCAGGAGTTTGGCATCATATAGGGTTGGTGTCAGGCCAAAAGCTTTTCATAAAATGTTTTTAACCACCAAATAAACATTGGGGTAAGTTTTTGTTTTTGGAGAGGGCAAGTAATATCTTGCTTCCAACTTGTTTTTCACTCTTAAACAGACAATATAAACATAAGATTTTATCTGGTTTTACATTGCTACCAAACATTCTCATGGTTGCTATAGAGTTTATTCCACTACTGAGTTGTGTGTGTCTGATTTTTTCTTTTTGTTTTTCTCTTATATTACTTCACTTTTACAGCAAGGTCATGGAGGTCTTCACAACGGCTGCTGAATATATGGACATTCCAGTTCGTCGGAGTGATGATGAACCCCTTCAGAGACTATTCCTGTTAGTGAGGAGTGAGTTAAACCTGGACCATAAGAACATTCGTCAAGAACAAGCTAAGTTTTGGAAGCAGCATCCGGCTCTTGTAAAGGTGATTTGCTTTCCATTTTATGGCTATATCTTGCAGACTGGCACTCTGATTTCTACAGTTTTCACATTTCACTTGGGCTTACACGCTTAACTTATTACTGCTCAGACAATATTGTTGGTCCAAGCCCAATTGAATCGAGAGTCTGCTGCTCTATCTCCAGTATTGCTGGGTGATTTCAGGCGTGTGCTTGAATGTTCACCTCGTCTTCTTGAAGAATTAATGAAGGTATATTTATGTTACCTGACCCATACCCTTGATGAGTAACTTGCCCCTTGAAGATGCTTTTCATCTCTGAAATATTTGATTTCTTAGATATTAAAAAATTTCTCTGCATATTCTTTTCAAGTTACCCTGCATCTTTATACAGGTGACCACTATTTTGTTAAAATTCTATTTATGAGAGACTTTATTTGAGGATTTTGAAGAAAGTTAACTGTAGTGCTGTCATGGTTGATGGAAAACTTGGTAGTGCTCTATTCATTATCTTTTTTACCTATCTTTCTTAAGACAAAGGAGAAAACATATTGTTAAATCCTCTTTCCTGCTCTAAAAAAATTTGTGAACCTGTAGGTAATGGAAACCTCTGTGTATCTAGGCCTATTCCAGAATTTTGTGGATGACAAAGGCAATTTTTTTTTTTTTTTTTTTGTGGGGGTGAGTTTGTAATTGAAAATGTTAGCTTGGGTTCACTGCCAGCTTTTCTACTTTAAAGCTTCACTCTTTCTAGGTACAGTTGTACTATTACAAAGCTTTATTTTTTAAACAAAATAAGCTCATCCAAAACACTGGGAAATAGTGTTGGGTGTGTATCAGTTGGTTGCATCTTGACAGTTATCTTGATTTTTAACTTCTTCTCTTAAAGGAAACAACTATGTGCTTACACATGCTTCTTAGATGCATTTCAGTTTTAATTCTTCCAGAAGTTATGGTAATTTATATGTGCTTTATGAATACAGATGGCAATTCTACCCCGCACTTCTCAAGGGTATGGATGGTTGAGGCCTGCGATTGGAGTGGTTGAGCTTTCTCAAAATTTCATCCAGGTTATTTTTCCTGCCAGAGTTCAGCCCCCCTTCCCACTTTTTCTTTCTTCTCTTAGCTTGACATTTTGGAGATCATATGACTGTTTTATGCCTTCTTTGATACCACAGATTTGAACATAAGACCTACGACAACCACACAACACCCTTTTATCCCCTGAGCTTGCATATTGCTACCAACACCCCATCATTCAATTTGTTTTTGATATGAGCTCATTGTTTCCCCTTTCTAGAATAATTCACTTTGAAGACAATCTACTTTTCATGGTCAGCTTTTCTGTAATGCCATAGAAGTTGACATGGATTTTCATGTGATTCTAGTACCCTTTGTTCATTGTGCTACTTGTTTTCTGGCCTATGGTAACCAACTGCAACCTGGGAATTGCTAACCTGGTATTTAGATGCTTGCATGACACCTCCTGAAAATTATTTTTGGTTTGCTTATATTAATTTTGGCCTGGAATTTAGGAGAATGTTTTGTGCATTTGATTTTGCGGACGATCTTAGGACTTGATCCCTATTACGTATCATTTGGTATTCATGAATTGGGAATCCAAATGTTCAACTTTTAGTTTTCTAACTCTTATTAAATTTAGTACTATTCTTTTCATCGGTAGTCTTACTAGGAGTGCATTCTCTTTGCAAAACAATGATGCAGGCAGTTCCACTCAGTGCAAGGAAAACAGCTGGAGGATTTAGTGAAGGAATTGCACCCTTTCTGCAGCTGCCACACTTTAGCGAGGCCATTGTAAAAAAGATCACACGTAAGGTAAGGAAATTTCTTCATCTTCAGTTTTTTGCCCTCTCTTTGGGAAATTCATGTATCTCCAATAATATTCTGGTTTACTACCTGCACTAAAGCAACAGTTTAAGCTTGATCTCCTGTGATAAAATATTGGATAACAGACAGCATTCAGTTTTTCTTGGAAAAAGATGATCATCAATTCCAACAAATTTGATATGAGTTCTTCTACGACCCACTACTTTTTCTCAACCACTCACAATCTATCATGTCAGTGTTGTGGCAAAAAACTTGTGCCCCAAGACTTTCTCATTTGATATAGAGCCTGATTTGGCCATCCATATTCTAACTATTGATGTATGTTACCCTTACTACAATTATTGGTGGGCTGTACAAACTGCAGTATATTGAGGCTCAGGCTTTCCTTTTAAATTTAAAATTTGTTTCTGTATCCTTTTCTCCTCCCCTTTTTTTCCAACCTGCAAGGAGAAGGGTTGAAAAAGAGAGAGTGGAGGTGGGTTCTGTTAGTGTCTCAAAAACTTCATATAATTGCAGAAAGTGCGTTCTTTTCAAGAGTTTCAAGACTTGACCCTACAGGAGCGTGCTGACCTGCTGACTCAGGTTGCTGGATTTTCTGCTGCTGAGTCTCAAGATGTGGAGATGGTTCTTGAAATGATGCCTTCAATAATGATTGATATCAAATGTGAGACAGAGGGTGAAGAGGGAATACAGGAGGGTGACATAGTCACAATGCATGCTTGGATCACACTGAGGCGGGGGAATGGCCTGGTTGGAGCCCTTCCACATGCTCCTTACTTCCCCTTCCACAAGGAAGAGAATTTCTGGTTGCTGCTTGCAGATGCTGTCTCCAATGATGTTTGGCTGTCCCAGAGGGTAAGCTTCATGGATGAAGGTGCTGCGATAACAGCTGCAACAAAAGCAATTCAATTGTCAAAGGAGGGCTTAGGGTCTAGCTTGAAGGAGATAAATGCAGCTGTTAAAGAAGCTGTGGAGAAGGTGAGGAATGGATCAAGGTTAGTAATGGGGAAGTTTCAGGCCCCAGCTGAGGGAAATTATAACCTAACTTCTTATTGCTTGTGTGACTCGTGGATTGGTTGTGACAAGAAGACAACCTTGAAGGTGAAAGTTTTGAAACAGAGCCGAGCAGGTACAAGGGCAGGTGACTTGGCAGGAGAGGGTCTAACAGTGGAGGATAAGATTGAGGATGAAGAGGATGAAGAAGAAGAAGGCTTTGATGATTATGAGAGTGAGTACAGTGAAGATGATGAGGATGATAGGGGCACAAATACAAATGGGGTCGTGGGCAATGTCAGTGTCCATGAAGAACACAGTGGTTCAAGCTCTGATGGGGAAGAGTGAAAAGTTTCCTTTATTATAATTTTTTATTTATTTTCCCTTTTCATTCGAATACATGGAGCAGGCGAGGTATACAATTGTTCCTTTGTAATTTCCCTTGCTTGGCTTCCCAAAATAACAAGAAAACCCTTTACAGTTTCACTTCAAGTAAATCAATTTTGCATGGATAGTGTATGTTGAAAGGTTCAACTAGAAATAGGGTTCAAAATTGATAGATTCTTGATCCGTTAAACACGTCAGAATTCACATTTAATGTAGCCTGCTCTAGCTTGGATGTAGTTTGTTCAGGACTGAAGTAATAGGGTCTCTCTCTCTCTCTCTCTCTCACACACACACACATTAAAACTGAAACTCTTACATGTACAACAATCAAGTTTTAGTCCCGATACTGCTTGTGTGTAACAGAGTAAAATCCTCCTCTCTTTCCCCTGCTGCTGGTGCAGAGATCAGTGTTGTTTTATCTATGGGCAAACAGGGGCTTTCATTCTGTCAAATAGAGCTTGGGTTCATCCTTCATCCTCATTGAATTCAGCACTTACCCTTTACTTACTCATTTGTTGCTTGTTTTTCGTTTCGTTCCCCCTGGTCAAAAGACGAATAAATAACTGTATGACAGGAATAACCATTAGCCATATTAACGCCCCACCGCCCCCAAAATGTTAAACCATGAAGGCAGAATATAATGCCAACTTAGCCTAGTCAATTATTCTGATTTTCCCATAAGCCCTACCTGCAGCTATTCTTTAAGAACTTGAGAACATCCCAAAGCAACAATACTCATGTATTTAAGGATAATGCAATGTGTCAATTTCCCTTTTATTCTTAATAGCTAGAAAGTTCATGTATTATCCATATATCTGCATTGCAGAAGAATTGGACTAGACAAGTCCAGTATTTGTCAATATCCTCCAAATAATTTGTATTAATTGTGATAAGATTACAAATGATATAACTGAGTCAGTTAGTTTTTTCTGGACTCCCATCAGCTGACAAGGAGTGACTTCCATCCTTGATCATATGCTTTGCCAAATTTAGAAAGCATATAGAGACACTTTATTATGAAAATTCATCGCAAATTTGCAAAACTATTTTGCCAAAATATCAGTATCACGGACGATCTTCTTTGAGGGGAGCACAATAGCAGCTACTGGATTTTTCTCTAGTCCGCCACCTTCATCAATAATCAGCCTTAGCCCTTCAACATGAAGCTTCCCGTGGTGACCACTTACCACAATGATTGGATCCTCAGACAGTTCCTGTGGGATACCAAATGCCAAATATCTAAACTTCAGTTATATTCCATATAAACTGATGATACAATTATATCTCAATGAAGTCACAATGCAATTCCCTAATCAAGTAGGGTAGTAAGTAAAGGAACAACTAAGGACTATCCTAGAATAAATAAGGCAGCAGAAACAAATTTGGTAAGGCGGATCAGAGGTATAAGAGAGTGACATCACCTTTGGGATATCCCATACATTTTTCCTCCCGCTAAGAGCCTCTACCTTGGGAACTCGGGTGTCCCGGGACCTCAAAAATTTCAGCTGCTCTTCGACGTTTTTGTCTCTCTCTAAACCAGCATGCACAGCAATCAACTTACAGTGTGTAATTCCATTCTCAGTTTCCACACAGACATCATTCTGGAAAACATGCATATCACCAAATCCCACAATCTTTAACATTTCTTCGAAGAGTTTAGATCAATTTACAATCAACTGGCTTAATATTGCTCATAGTTTACAGCATGTTATGGGGCTTTTGAAAAACAAGAAAGAAAAGCAACCAAAACAATCCTGACCTCTTCGTGCACCCAGACCAAATCAGCAAGAAACTTCTTGTGCTCATCAGGAACTGCCTTAACCAAATCTGTGCACAATAAGCTCAAAAATTAAAACAATAACACAACAGTAACAATTGCATTTGAAAACCACTAATCATATACGATATTTCTAGAACTAAGATTTACAATTCCCAATACTTCAGGTGTTCAGCACGATAATGCAAGCAGAGAAATGCTAAAGCTATTTCCAATTATTGCCAAAAAAACTTAAAATGCCAATAAATGTAATTGGTGCCACTTCAAAAACATACTAATAAATAAATTTCTTGAATTTTTTTTCCAAATAACCTTGAATAACAAACAATTTAGTTAGTTGTTACGTTTCAAAACAATTTGGGAAACTAGCATCTCGAGTGTCTAAAACTCGAGTTCTAAGATAAAACTCGAGTTTCTAAGTCTCGAATTGTAAGTGGTGGCATCTAATGTGGAAAAATATCCATGTGGAACTCGAGTTTTTAAGACTCGAGTTTCACCATTTTATTTTCCTTCTTCTTCCTTGCGTTCTTCGACGCTGCAGCTGAAGACCAGATCATCCAATCGCCCACCCAGCGATCGACCAGATCGGAGCTCCAGAAGGCCCCAAATTTGGGGGCAAATTTTTATTTTTATTTTTTATATATAAATATTTTTGGGAGATATTAAAAACATTTTAGTTTACATTTTTTTTTTCACTATTAAGAAGGGTCAAAGAATTAAGTAATGCTAGAGATAGAGATAAGACAAATTGAAATAAATAGGTCTTACAAATAGACATGTTACTACATAACTTTTATACAAGATAAAAATTATACTCTAGCTTAATCTAAGTGTATATGTATGCAAAACTCTCTTATAGAGACTTAAATCTCAACCATTGCCCCCCCCACACCCCACAAGAACTTACACTTGTGGAGTGGTCACTGCACCAAGGGTGCGTGGTGATCTCCATAACTTTTATAATTTGGTGTGACAATGAATATGATAGGTGGATTTCAACAAACTATTGAATGTGTTTTTGAATGAATATTTGTGATTAGTAATATATTTTTGTAATTCTTATGTTGTAAATTTTATTATATTTCTAGTATTTTTGTATGCCTCATGTTATTGATCACATTCATTACAACACCAGTTTGTAGTAAAATTTGTTATAACTTTAGCATTTAAAAAAAAAAAATCATATTAAAAAGTAAAAAGAATGGATTTTAAAAAAAAATTATATAAAATGCTAGTTAAATATTATTTAAGTGATAACATAAAAGTCCCATTTGAAGATTTCACCTTGGCCTCCGAAACGCTTGGGCGGGCCCTATTCTTCCTCTGTTCTTCGGAGAACCAGATCATTCCTCTTCAGATCTGTTCTTCATCAGATCGTTTTTCCTCTGTTCTTCTTCAGGTTTGTTCTCCTTCAAATACCAAAATCAAGTCTGAAAGACTCGGTTTTGCTTTTTAAAACTTGAGTCTATAAGACTTGAGTTCTATTTGGCATCATATTTCTAACTCACCAAGTGAAAATCGAGTCTTTAACCCTGAGTTTGCAATATTCTTTCAATCGCATGTTAATCTATGATATTTTTTCTCCTCACTATACTAGTCTGCAAATTAGCTCTAAATTTCTTAATCCAACACATAAAAGACACGCATTTAAATCCTAACATTGAACCATATACCCAAAACAGAATTACCACTTTGCATTGAGAAATCAAGAATCAAACAAATCAAACACAAAATCCCATATTCCAATTTCCATCCAAACAACAAAAGACACACCGTGAACTCAATCAAATCAAATAACTTAACGAAGGGTCCCTTTGGTTAAGGCATTTTGGGAGCCTAAAGTACATTTAAAAACCCAAAACTTCGTTTCACGCTCATTTTTTAATCCAAAAAACCGTTTTGCAACAGATTATCCAAAGCACCCCAAAACCAAATCAAAGAACCATAACAAGCAAAACACAACAAACCCACTTCGCATTAGATGACCAAGAGCCAAACAAATCAAACACACCACATTTCCCAACACCCAATCAAAAAAAAAAGAAAAAGAAAAAAAGAGATCTTTTCCATACAAAACATACCAGAAGATCCATGAGGAACATCATAGGATTCAAAAGTGGGTCCAGCATCGTAGATAGAACCTTTATACTCAGTCCCTTTAGCAACGTTAATCTTTTCCTTAATATTCCCACTCCATCTCCTACCTTGCAAGTGCATATCCTCGTTCCCATCACCTCTATACCAACCTTCTCTCTCCTCGTTGTCCTCGTACTCTCTCCAACCCTCCGAGAAGTGGGACCCATCGAGTGGCTTCGGCAACACGCCGAGGAACGCCGCGAAGGCGAAGTCGTGGTTTCCGGACAAGAACACGTGGGTCTGGTTCGGGTACGAGGAGCGCAAGGAGATGAGGAAGTCGATGACGTGGCGGGTGTGGGGTCCACGGTCGCAGTAGTCGCCAAGGAAGATGATTAGTGCGGCTTGGAAATCGTGTGGGTCGATGTGGGATTGGAGGTTGGACCAAAGGTTTTGGAGCTTGGTGATGTAGCCGTGTGTGTCGCCTATACAACAGACCACTCTGGGTCGTTCGGAGATTTGTGTTTCGGTGGTGGTGGCTTCTGAGTTTTGGTCTGACATACTTTTCTTGATTCCTTTTTTTTTTTTTTACTCTGCTTTGTATACTGTGTTTAACCGTACATATAAGAAAAGTTATGAACCCTGCCAAAACACTGGTTAGTGAACTATTTTTTAAATTTTTTTTTAAAGAAAAGAAATCAAAAATTATTATTTTAACAATTTTATTTATTTATTTTTATAAAAATAGCATCAAATTTTATTAAAATAGTTTATTAACAAAAATTCTAGAAGCTACTATAAACCTGTAAGTTTGTGTATCTGATGGATTTTGTTTGTGGTTATTTATGCAAGAGGATTGGAGGATGAGGTTTTGTGAAAAGTTTGTCTGTTTGAGAATTCAAAAAACAAAAAAATGTATTGATTATAGCCTTTATTGGTAATATTATATAGCCTTTACAGGATAAATTATAAGGTAGTAACTAAAGCCTAAAACATAAAAAGCTGCTAAATGTATATATTTGGAGGTGGAATGCTGTGTATTGGTAATCTGGGAAAATTTGTATGGGTAATTGGGAAAATTTTTAGGTACTTCTAAAGTACAAAGAAATAATGTTTTCTCTTTTTATATTTATGATGGATTCTACTATAAATTTAATGAATAGATCTCACCATGAACGTGAGAGGAGAGAACACTATTATCCCTACTCCGGAAGTACATAAGAATTACTCGGTAATCTAGATTTGGTGCAATAATATTGTCAGAGTATTCGTATTAATCCATACAAAAATTCAAAACACCCAATATAAGATTATCTATTTTACATTTTCTTTTTTTATACACAACAACCATTATCTATTTTTTTCCTTCATCGTTAAGATACGTAAAGAAAAAAAAAACTAAATACAAAACAAACAGTATCGTAGTAAATTCTCTCGTTTGTAGCTTAGAGTGACTTTGAAATTCACACCCACAAATATTCAAGACAATTTAAACTCTTGCATTCTTAGTCCATCTCATCAATATGAATTATTTTGGGATTATCATCTTAATATCTTTCATCTTATAGAAACACTTTCAA